>NC_050577.1:182565231-183165231 GCF_011100635.1 Trichosurus vulpecula | reverse complement strand
CCCTGGAGTCAGGAGGACCTGAGTTCAAATCTGGCCTCAGACACTTAACACACTTACTAGCTGTGTGACCTTGGGCAAGTCACTTAACCCTAATTGCCCTGCCTACCCCCCTCCAAAAAAAAAAGTCTTAGTCCAATACCTTGCTGCCTTCTACTAGTTATGTTTCAAGGCCTACATGAAAACACTTTCATAAGGGGAAAAAAAAAATCACTAAAATTTATTTTAAAAAAACTAAACTAGTAGGTAATTTCTGCAGAGACACACTCAACAAAAAATTTTGCAAAATTAGTACATTATTTATAAATTATTTTAAAGCTATTTACAAACTAATATGAAAGAAAACCACATTTCTCCCAATTTTAGTTAATTTTCCTTTCACATACCATCAGAACATACTGCTGGTAACTGGTAACACAAGCTCTTTCCACCCCCAGTAGGCATCACAAGAAATATTTCCTTTCCAGCCATTGTCACATTAATAGTTTCAAGCTGTAGAGGCCTAAACTTTTGCAGTTTAAAGACATTCTGCAAGGCATCTTTAACTTTCCCAGACCACGGAAAATCTAGGATGAGAAAGACACAAAATAAATTCTATACACTGAAACACTTAAAACAAACAAAATAATTAGATAAGTGTTTTTCTAAAACAGATTTTCATATGCAATATTCATTAACAAAATACAGATGAACTAAGTGCAACAAACAATTTTTAACTTGTGGGGAAGCATTCTTTTTTCAAAAATATTGATTTATTTTTATGACTAGCTTGACTATTTCAGGAAACATTCAAACAAGGTCAATAAAACAAAAATAGAAGAAAAAAAATTTTTTTTCATTAAGATAAGGCTAAAAATATTGGCAACTCCAAATTAACATACTAAGTATGATAACCATGATTAAATAAGTTTTGTTTACTTTGGAATGTTCTGATAGTTACATTTCAATAAAGGTTGTATGGTGCACTGAGAAATAACAAAACATAGCACATTTTGCTCATAGTAGGCAATTAATAAATGTTTATCAACTTTTTTTTACCTCAACTAAGAGGAAGCCAATTAACCAAGACTCTTAAATGGCTACATTTTTTTCTATACAGTTCGTTTTCAGAAGAAACAAATCACCAGAAAACAAGCTATTTCAGATTTAGTAAAATACTGATGAATAATTTAGGATATGCCCTAAAATCTTTAACTACTGATTTCAATACATTTTGTATATTTAATATTCTGAAAATTATCAATGAGGTTCCTAGTGAAGTCACTAAAGTACTGCAAGATCCTGATTCATCAAAGATTCAATTACAAGAATATAGGCAAATTTATTTTTAAAAGGCTTTCAACAATATTCAAGCAGGAAGCTTAGTTAACACTAAGCAAATTCATGTAATTAGAATAACCACATTCTGCAAGTATGGAAGTTAATCTAAATATTACTCTATCTTTCAAAAACACAAAATCTAAACCATGAAAACTAAATTCACAAGAATCTGCAAAGTTGCATCCAACACCCACAGCCAGCTCTCCCTCTTCCTCTTACTCCCTGAAAGGCTTGACCAGAACAACCTTTCTAAGACTGATGCAAAGTAGCATACTAAATAGAGCAATTTAAACTTCAGTTTATAACACCCTCCCCACCCCCCAAAAAACCCAAGCAAGATAAAAAGTAAAACCTTGTTTATTCCAGCCTTCAGGTGAAGAATCCAATTCTGAGCTTGTCCCAGCATCTGAATCTTCTAGAGATTCTTTTATTTTCTTCTTTAGGGCAGTTTTTTTCTTAATAAGCTCTTGCTGTCTTTCCAGAAGTTCTTGTATCTGAATTTCTATTGCTTGCAGCTCACTGGTGACAGATTCTAATTCCTCACTTAGCTCTACAGGAAACAAAAGAGGTCCACAAGGCCCATAATGAGCTTATCAAACCCCAAACTGTACTAAAGACTTTATTACATGTTTCTCAGCAACCGAACTATAGATGGACACAAAATAAAAGAACTATCTAAATGAGGCTAGAAGAGGGTAATCAAGACTTCCTACACCATCTATACGCTAATGACCAGATCTTAAAACACAAGGAATTTAAAATTTCCCATACCACACAACTGTAATAAGTTTCACATCAATATGTTTAGCCTAGTGATAAATAGGGTTCATGACTATAATCCTGTGCTAGAGGCACAAAGAGAAAAACTACATATTACCAAGGTTTACATAAAAAAAAAATGCCATCCTGTATAGTTCTAATCAACATCAACACTGATGTAGCAGAGGAAGGGGTTTTCTCCCATGATAATTTTTTTCAGTTGACAGTTGGAACTGTTAAAAGGTTATCCCTAATAGTTTTCTTTTTATTTTTTTTGAAGGGGGGAAGGCAGGGCAACTGGGGTTAAGTGACTTGCCCAAGGTCACACAGCTAGTAAGTGTGTCAAGTGTCTTGAGGCTGGATTTGAACTCAGGTCCTCCTGACTCAAGGGCTGGTGCTCTACTCACTGCGCCACCTAGCTGCGCCCCCCTAACGTTTTCCAATGTATCAAAATAAAGGCATACAAAGTAATCAATGTCATAGTTTTACTTCCCTTCAATCTCAAGTTCACTGTTATTAACTGATGCCACATGACTTTGATATAACATAATAGCTGCACTATATAATAAATAAACAGGACACTGCCTTGGGTGACCTGTTGTAGTGCCAACTTCAAACTATCTGCCTACATTTCTCCTCCCTCTCACAATCCAACTCTCCTCTCACTGCTCAAACCCTTGCAATCTTGTTTCTATTCTAAGCACTCAACTGAAACTGTTCTCTCCAGAGTTACTAAGGATCTCTTAATATCCAAATTCAACCAGCCTCTTCTCAGTCCTCATCTTTCTTGACTTTTCTGCATCATCTCAAAGTGTTAACTACCTCTCCCTCCTAGATATTCTCTCTTCCCTGGGTTTTCATGATAGTGATTTCTCCTAGTTCTATTCCTTCCTGTTTAATTACTTCTCAGTCTCCTTTGCTGGATCATAATTCATCTCTCAGCCCCTATAAGTTGTGCCACCTTGGCCACCGTCTCTCTCTATTCTTTCTTTAAAGGATCTTAGAGCTCTCTCCTGGGCTCAACTAGCTGTTTATGCAGATGACTCTCAGACTTAAATATTCAGCCCTAATTTCCCTGCTGAGCTCAAATCCCACATTTCCAAATGCCTATTAAACATTAATGTACCATAAATTTCTTAAACTCAAAAAGTTTCAAAACAAATTTCTTATCTCTAGTTGTACAATTTTGTGACAACAATGTGGCTTGCAGCTGCTGTGGCTGCGTAAGACCAACAATACCAGCACAAGGAAGAGCTGCCAGTACAAGTTCTTTGATCTGTTCTTCTAAGGAACGCAACCTTAAGGGGTTATCAATCTCACTTTACTCAAACATACATATATCATTCACTTAGTTCAGGGGAAAAAGCCAGCACCCTGAACTTCAAAGAAAATACAAACAGAAATTACAAGCAAACATTATATAAACAGAGCAAATAAACACAAATCGATCTATCCATAGCAATACATAGTTACCAAAGAAGTACCAACATCTGGGTCTTCAAAGCCTTAACAATGGCTACCCAGAATCTCGTCTGGTCAAATCACACAACACTCTTCCAGTGACTGACAGCCCCAACCAAAATGCTAACCTCTGAGTTTATATACCCTGTTCAGTGTCAAAGGGCATCACAACCATGCCACTCAAACCTATGTGACCTAGGCTTTCTTGTTCCTTAAGCAGGTCATCAGACTCCCCGATTTAATCAAAGAAACAAAGGCACTTGATTACTTCAGTGCTCCAAAAGGGAAATCGGTTAGAAAAAAAAGATGCCTACCTTAATTACTAACACAAGTTTCCCCTCTTTCTAAAACCTTCTCATTTCTGGTGAGGGTACCACCATCATTCCAGCCATCCAAGAAACTCCTGGAGTCATCATTTACTCTCTTTCAACCCAAATATCCAATTAGTTGCAAAGCCCCATTCATATTTCTACATCTGTCACATTCTTCTCTTTTTCTCCTCTCATTTGGTCACCACCCCAGTTCAAATCCACCTTATCTTCAAGCCTGGACTATTGCAATAGCCTCCTAATTAGTATTCCTACTTCAGGTATCTTCCCCCTCCAATCTACCCTCCATAGAGCTTCAAATTGAGTCCTAAAACACAGGTGTGAACATGTCATTATTCTTCTCAAAAAGTTCCAGTGGCTCCTAATTGCTTCTAGGATAAAATACAAACTCTTCCATTTGGCATTCAAAGTCCTTCACAGTCTGGCTCCAGCCTATCTTTCCAGGGTTAACTGTATATTCATAGACTGTTCTATAAATGCCAAACAGGTTTGCCTACTTGTTCCCCATGTGTACAATTCCATATCCCCATTTCTGTATCTTTGCACAGACTGTTTTTCATGACTGCAATTTACTCCCCTTACCTCTACCTCACGGAATCCCTAGCTTTCTTAAAGGCTCAGCTCAAATGACCTGTCCTACATGAGACCTACCCTAATCTCTCAATTGCTAGTGGTATTCTCCTTCACTCCTGGGAGATTAATTAATATTCATTTTGGATTTATTTAACTGTATTAATGTTCCCCTTCCCCCCAACAGAATATAAGTTCCTTGAAAGAAGAGATTGTTCCAGTTTTGTCTTTGTACTCCCCAGTGCCTAACATGACATAAGCAACTTAATCAACATCTGCTGAATAAATACACAAAGCCAACAAGTTGAGCTGTTCAAAAGAAGCCATATAGTTCTGAGGCAATCATTCATTAAAACTTACTCTATCCACCTAACTTACTTTCAGGAATAGTTTACATGCTTAGAGAATATGAATCAGTATGTAATGAAAATGTAAACTTGGGGGAAAAAATGAAGGATAAAGCCTAGGCTCCTAAAACTTAAGCACCTCTTTTTATCACTAACTCTGGACTAGTCTTCAGGACAGCAGAATGAGCTTTAAAGCAGAACCTGGGTTTATCATTTCAAAATACTGTATGAGTCTGAGAGTTCAGGCTCATACAGATTTTTCACATATCATGGGCACCCAAGTCTATGGCCAAGTCCATATTCACTAGGCTCTCCAGATAGCCTTGATAATGACTATTTCTTGTGATCTGCAAAATGTTTCTTCATGTTTAAATTTGAAGCAAGCAAAATTAGAATCAGAACTAAAAAATGTAATTAATTCAACCCACCTGAAACTGATTCCATTTTGAAACTTGTTTTACAATCTCTGAAGTTCTTTCTAAAAAAGAAAGACTTATCAATAAATTGTTTAAGTCTTATGTTCTATGCATTAATAGTATTTTCACTGATAAGTATTAGAAAATGAATGATATGTGAATTGTTCCTAGCTTATAAATAGTCCTTAATTAAGAAATGCTACTCCAGCTGAGGATCCATCTCCCAGGTAGTAAGGATGTAAGAAAATCCTCTTCCCTCCTCTAAAACACTGCTCAAAGCTTATCCCTTCCCAGTCACTTCATCTATTTGAGATTACTGTTCTCTCCTCCCACTAAAGACCAAAGTACAGTTCCCTACCAATGATCAAAGATCCCGGTATACTTGTCTGGGTAGAGACAAGATGTTTCAACAATTCAGCTAGCAGCTACTGTGGCTCTGTAAAACCAACAACAACCAGCACACAGAACGCTGCAAGCTAGGTTCTTTTGATCTGCTTTACTAAGGAAAGCAATGTTAAGGGGTTAACAATCTTACTTTAATCCAACATACAAATATCATTCAGTCAGCTCAGGGGGAAAGCCAGCACCCTGAACTTCAGAGCAAATACAAACAAATTACAAACATACATTTATGAACGGACCAAAAACAATTCATAGTTACCATGGAACCATCAACATCTGAGTTCAGCCAGGAGCTCGACAAGGCTGGCTCAGAGTCATGTGCCGCTCCTGCTGCAGCTGAGAGCTCCGAAAAAAGAAAGCCAACCCCTGGTTTTATATATCTTGTTCAGGGTCAAAGGTGAGTCACACATGGGACTCACCCACATGACCTAAAATCATCACAAAAATTCGACTTAAACCCACGTGGTCTAAAAGCCTCTGATGTCACAAACATGTCACTCAAACCCATGTAAACTAGGCTTTCCCTTGAGGCAAGGAGGTCATCAAGGACTCCTAATTTAATCAAGGAAACAAAGGCCAAATCTTCAAGGGCACTTGGCTGAATGAGTGCTAAGAGCCCATCTTGATTCCCAATACACAAGATTGTTGCTATTATTATTACACACCAATGTTATCAGAGTGAAAAACAGAAAAAGCAACAAACCTTTTTATTACAATGAAGGTACTTTCTTGTGGAGATTGTAAATCAGTCTACAATAAAGGATGTTTCCATAGGTAGATAAAGGCTTGTACTGCAAAGCAAAACCATGTTTTATTAAAAAGAAAATATGCAAATACATTAAAATTAGCTTAATTAAAAAAGAAAAAAGACCCAGATCCCCCCATATTGTTCAAGGCTATCCACTAGGAACATCCCATCTCCCTGTCACCCCTAAGGTATTTGGCTTTTGTTGTTGTAGTTGGAGGAAAAAAAAAGTGGACATTTCACAAACTTGCTAGCCACTTGGCAATGAATTCTTTGGCCACGGCAACTCAAGAAACATAGAAAAATATAAAATAGTGCCCCCAGTCCTGTGTGATACAATTTGCAGTGATGTTAGCAAAGTGGAGGGAAAAGGGCAGAGGGAACTAAGAATTACAGAGATGAACAAGAGGACATATTACCTGAGGAACTGAATCCTGCCAATTCTGACATTCTTGCTATAAATGAAACCAGAAGATAAAAAAAAGTTTCAGCTAAACTTATATAGGTTGTCCCTGCAAAGACAAACAAAGGAGTTAGCAGTGTATGATTTTTCATGCATTGAAGGACAAGAAAAAATATTTCATGGGACATTTAGTCATCTCATATTGCAGTGGTCATGAGAAGCACTTGCAAAATGACCAGCATGAATATAACTGCAGCTAGCATCAACCTCTGTTGCAGAGGATGAGGAGGTAGAGAAATTCTACAAAAAAATTCAGTAAGACGCTCCAAATCCAATCAGTATATGCTTTAAAACTGAGTGACTTCAATGCAAAGTTGAACATAAGGAAGAAAAGCAAAAAATATACTGGAACAAGATTAAAAGTGAGGAAAGTCAAAGGCTTATAGACCATATAGAGACCTCATATCTGTGTAATCAGAGAGACCCCTAATTCTGGTCCGCTAACAAAAACCAGAATCCTTCCAGTCTATCTAGCTACCTCTCTTGGAGTTGATTTTATAAAAGCTAGTTTTTGTTCTCATTTGTGTCTTTGAGGGTTTTTTTTGTGTGTTAGAAAGACAGCAAGCATCAGGGACAGAGTCCTGGATTCTACGTCAAGAAGACTTGGCTTCAAGTCCCATTTCTCACTTACTAGTGTGTGCTCATAGGCAAGTAACTTAACTTCCTGTGACTAAAAGCTACAGATAAGTTATGATCAATACCAGTAGAGGGTGCTGCCACACCAACAAAATCACAAGTCATTGAAATACTGAGGAACATACAGGGATCAAAGGTGGTACAGGACTACTGCTCAGGGTGAACTATGCAGTGGAAACTGATGACAGGAAAAAAACAGCAATGGTAATTTCTAATTCTGCTGCTATTTTATCTGCCAAGAGAAATGCTATCTGAACTGGAATAAATTAAATAACTATCACTAGTAGAAAACTGATGTGCAAGATACATAGGGAGATAAGCGAGCACCTAAATGCACTTGATGAACTCACAACACAAGGTCTAAAGTAACATCCTTTCGCAGTGAAATAACTGGTTGGTCTGAGTGCTGAGCACAACTAGTGATCTTGAAAAGATCATACAGAAGATGGCAGTGTAAGGGCAGGGACTCGTCCAAGCTCTCCCCCAAACCCCTCCAAATACCTTTAAAAAATGACTAAACAAATTCTAGAGCAGTAAAACCCATAAAAAGACAGAGTAAAACAAATTTCCAGCCCAAGACAACTTGGAAGGTCAGCAGGAAGTGTCTGTTGTACCAAGGTAAGAAAGGTGCACAATCCAGCTCTGACCAGTGCAGACCAGGCCCCAGCAAACCCAGAGCAAGCCTCAGGCAACTGAATCACTGGCAACAGTAGCAGTTTCCAGACCTCTCAGCCCACAGACCCCGAAGACAACTTAGAAGGTCAGCAGGAAAGGTCTATTGCACCTCAGCGTGGCACAGGCCACACCAGCAGTCCCAGCTCCAGGAAACCAGAAACAGGCCTTGGAAGTGACTGAAGCAGCAGCAGCAGCTTCCAGAGCTCATGGTAAGGGGCTCAAACAACTGGTCAGAAGGATATTAAAGAGGTCTTTTTGCTAGTA
Organism: Trichosurus vulpecula; assembly: GCF_011100635.1. Classification (NCBI taxonomy): domain Eukaryota; kingdom Metazoa; phylum Chordata; class Mammalia; order Diprotodontia; family Phalangeridae; genus Trichosurus; species Trichosurus vulpecula. Next base: position 183,156,847 of record NC_050577.1, on the reverse strand, counting down.
CTAAGGCAGAACTCTGTTGCTTTGCCCATACACAGATTTTGGTCCCAGTCCTAGGTGGCAGTTCCAGGGTGAGTAAGAACACTAGCATAGCAGAACCTGTGGCCACAGTGGACTGGGGGCCCTCCTCACAGTGCCAGGGCACAAAAAAGTGCTTGTGGTCTCCTATAGGCCAGGAGAGGGGTAAATACCTCTCCTTAGATCATACCACCTTGGAAGAATTGAAAACTGGAAGTATCTCTGAAAACAGCTGCACAAAACCCCTAAAGCTTGGGACAGTGCGCTCTTTACCCTGGAAGCAGAGCCCTACTTTAACAAACAGTTACTAAAAGTCAAGTAATAGGCTGGGAAAAGGAGCAAACAACAAGAAAAAAAATTCTGACTATATTAAGCTACTATGGTGACAAGGAAGATGAAAACTCACACTCAGAAGACGACAACAAAGTCAAAGCTCCTACATCCAAAGCCTCCAAGAAAAATATTAATTGGTCTCAAGCCATGGAAAAACTCAAAAAGGATTTTGAAAATCAAATAAGATATAGGAAAAATTGAGAAGAGAAATGACTGAGGCAAGAAGATCATGAGAAAAGAGTCAACAGCTTGCTAAAGGAGCCACAAAAAAATACTGAAGAAAATAATATCTTAAAAAATAGACTAACCCAAATGGGAAAAGATGTTCAAAAAACTAATAAGGAGAAGAATACCTTAAGAAGCAGAACTGGACAAATGGAAAAAGAGGTCCAAAAACTCAATGAAGAAAATAATTCCTTAAAAATCAGAATGGAGCAAATGAAAGCTAATGACTTTATGAGAAATCAAGAAACAATAAAACAAAAACAAAAGAATGAAAAAATAGAAGACGATGTGAAGTATCTCATTGGAAAAACAACTGACATGGAAAACTGATCCAGTAGACGTAATTTTAAAATTAATGGACTACCTGAAAGCCACAATCAAAAAAAGAGCCTAGATATCACCTTTCAAGAAATTATCAAGGAAAAGTTCCCCAATTTTCTAGAACCAGAGGGTAAAACAGAAATTGAAAGAATCCACCAATCACCTCCTAAAAGAGAACCCAAAATGAAAACTGCCAGGAATATTATAGCCAAATTCCAGAGTTCCCAGGTCAAGGAGAAAATAAGAAACAATTCAAGTATTATGGAGCCAAAGTCAGGATAACACAAGATTTAGCAGCTTCTATATTAAAGGAATGGAGGGCTTGACATAAAATATTCTGGAGGGCAAAGGAGCTTAGATTACAACCAAGAATCACCTACCCAGCAAAACTAAGTATAATCCTTCAGGGGGAAAAACAGATATTCAATGAGATAGAGGACTTCCAAGCATTGTTGATGAAAAGACCAGAGCTGAATAGAAAATCTGACTTTCAAATACATGATTCAAGAGAAGCATAAAAAGGTAAACAGGAAAGGGAAATCATAAGGGCCTTAATAAGGTTAAATTGTTCATATTCCTACATGGGAAGATAATTATTTGTAGCTCATAAGACCTTTCTCATTATTAGGGTAGTTAGAAGGACTAAACATAGACAGAAGATATAGGTGTGAGTTGAATATGAAGCGATGATACCTAAAACATAAAATTAAGGGGTGAGAGAGGAATGTATTGGGAGAAGAGGTAGAATGGGGTAAATTATCTCACATAAAAGAGGCAAGAAAAAGCTTTTACAGTGGAGTAGAAGAGGAGGGAGGTGAGAAGGAGTGAGTGAACCTTACTCTCATCAGAACTGGCTCAAAGAGGGAATAACATACATACTCAATTGGGTATAGCAATCTATCTTACCTTATGGGCAAGTAGGAGGGGAAGGGGATAAGAAAAGGGGGAGAGGGGGTGATAGAAGGGAGGGCAGATTGGGGGAGCGGGTCATTAGAAGCAAAACACTTTTGAGGAGGTGAAAGGAGAGAAAGAATAGAATAAGAAAGGAGGGAAATATAGTTGGCAATAGTAACTCCAAAAAAAAAATTTGCAACAAGTTTCTCTGATAAAGGCCTCATTTCTCAAACATAGAGAACTTAGTCAAATTTATAAAAATAAGAGCCATTCCCCAATTGATAAATGATCAAAAGATATAATCAGTTTTCAGATGAAGTAATCAAAGCTATCTACAGCCATATGAAATAATATTCTAACTCACTACTGACTGGAGAAATGCAAAATTCTGAGGTACTACTTCATACCTACTGGATGGTCTAATAGGACAGAAAAGGACAAACACTGGAGGGGATGTGGGAAAAATGAGAATTTGATGCATTCTTGGCAGAGTTGTGACCTGATTCAACCATTCAGCAGAGCAATTTGGAGCTATGCCCAAAGACTCTATAAAACCATATATACCCTTTGCCCTAGCAATACCACTACGAGGTCTATATCCCAAAAGAAATAAAAAAACAAAAAGAAAAAGCACGTATATGTACAAAAATACACAGAGCAGCTCTTTTCTGGGGCATGAAGAATTATAAATTGAGGGGATGCCCACCAATTGGGGAATGGCTGAGCAAGTTGTGGTGTGTGATTGTGATAGAATACTATTATACTATAAGAAATGATGAGTAGGATGCTCTCAGAAAAACCTGGAAAGACTTGCATGGGCTGATGCAAAGTGAAATGTACTGTGTATAAAGTAACAGCAATATTGTGAGATGATTAGTTATGAATGAATTAGCTATTCTTAAGAACACAACCATCCAAGACAACTCGGAAGGACTTATGAAAAATATCACCCATCCTGAGAGAAGGAACTGATGGTGTCAGAATACAGATTGAAGCATACTTTATTTTTAATTTATTTTTCTTGAGTTTTTTTTTTGTCTATGTCTTCTTTCACAACGTGACTATTAGGGATATGTTTTGCCTGACTACACATATATAACCTGTATTGAACTGCCTGCCTTCTCAATGAGGGGGGTGGCATGGGGAGGGAGGAAGGGTGAGACTTTGGAACTCAAAGTTTTAAAAACACATGTTAAAAATTGTTTTTAATGCAACTGGGGAAAAATAAAATATTAAATACAAAAAAAAAATTTTAAATGCTTGCTACAAAAAAAAAAAAGATCATACTGAATGGAAAAGGCCTGGAAAAAAAAAAAAGAAAATGCTCTAATTTTTTTAAAGGGGATGGAAATAGAATCTATAAACTATAAGCCAGTGATCTTGACTTTGATAACCTGGAAAAATTCTAGAATGTTTCATTAGAGAGATGGTTAATAAACACCTAAAAGAGTAACAAGTAATCAGAAAGAGTCAATATGGTTTCATCGAAAATAAAGGTCTTAACATGCTAATATCAGTTCCTTTTTGGACAGACTTACTGAAATGGTAGTCAAGGGAACACTCAATATAGTTAACCTAAATTTTAGCAAATAATTTTATAATCTCTCATACCACGCTCATAGAAAGATGGGACTTGTAAGCTGACAATAGTACAAAATGAATTCAAAATTAGTTGGATAGCTGGACCCAAAAACTAATGATTAATGGTTCCACAAAGGTCTCTAAGGGAGAGCCTCAGGGATGTATGATTGACCTTATCATTTTTAACATTTTTAATAATGACTCAGATGGCATGCCTATCAAATCTACAAATAACACAAACCTGGAAGGAATAATTAACACACTGAATAGCAGATTCAGGATTCAAAAAGATCTTAACAGGTTAGAGTCCTGGGTTAAGCAGAAAAAACCAAGGATGTTAGGAGAATTAGATTTGGGGGGGGAAGATAATGAGTTCTGCTTCAGACAGTGAATTTGAGATGCCTATGAGGGACATTTCTATCCACGTGGAGATGTTTAGAAAGCAATTGGAAATATGGGATTGGAACTCAGAAGAGATATAATGGCTGCATATGCACACTTGGGTGTCGTTTGCACGCAAGAAACATAATGACAACACTGTAAATGTCAGGGAGAACAGATAAAGAAACATACTTTTCTCCTATTGAAAACAGGTGGGACACTGACAGAATGCTGCATACACCTACTATATATTTATTTTCTTTATTACATGAGGATTTAATGTAGGAGAGATGGAAAGGTTACATCCAGGAATATGCCTATGCTTAAATTTTCTGAGACTGGCAAACATGACAAATCAGATCTTGATTGTTTAGTCGGTTATCTAGACTTGGGAAAATAATGAAGAAAGTGTTAATAATGTAGATTAAATTTAAATGTGTATCCGTAGTACTTCCCCCACCCCCGCCCTGGGCCGACTGTTATTTACCAGCACAATACTGGTTATATATAGAAATGACTATGATATGGAAACAAGGCATCGATAAAGCATCTCACAAGTATAAGACATAGGAGGCTAGCTAGACAGTTTATCTGAAAATCACTCCAAGTTGTGCATTTACACATCAGTAGCAACTTGATAAAAACACAACTTGACAGGTCTTACCAGTTGCATCCGAGCTCTCTAAAGTTGTGCCTAACGCGAAAAGTACGCGACTTTCCCTCCCAAACAAGCCAACAGAGGAGAACACAAAAACCTGTCTTAAGCAGCCTTCCCAAAAGATTCGGGTGGCCCAGAGGCAGCTTCTTCCAGAAGCATCGCGGCTTCCCTAATCTTAGCCCACACCCAGGCGCGCCTGGTCAATGAGTCACCCGTCTAGCCGCTAACTGAGAGGAAGGGATGAGTGGAAAGGGAGGACACCGCGGACCCGCCAAGGCTCCTCGGCTGCTAACGAAGAGAGCATCGCCTCGAATCCAAAGCAGCAACTTCACCGCAGCCATTTTCCCCGCCTGACCACAAGATGCAGAGCCCAGCTCTGACCCAGGGGCCAGCATCTCCATCCCAGGCCAGCTACTCACCCTCAGCCGTTCAGGATAGCTTCCCTCCGCCGGAAGTCTTCTTCTCAGCCAAACGCGACGGCGCACGATCATTGGCTCGACTCTTGCAGCCAATCAGAAGGAGCACCCTCCACGAATTAGTGCTAGGGGCGGACCAAAGCCTACGTCATGGAACAAGATCCTTCGCGATTGGCTCGCTGAGGGAGTGAGTTCAGCCATCAGGAAGATGTTTTAGAGTCGAGGTACCGGCGGCTGCGTGTTTCCGGAAGACGTGGCGGCTGCTGCCAGTGTTGCTTTCCCTTACATCCCCCCTGGGCGCTACTCGCGTTCCCCCAAGTCGCTGCCGCCACCGCCACTGCCACCACCGCAGCCATGATCTCCTTAACGGACACGCAGAGTAAGCACCACGCCCGGGTCCCCACCTTCCCCTCTCCCTCAGGTGCCGCGCACGCCCCTCCCTCACACCCGGGCTCTGCCGCCCAGCCCCGCCCCGCCTACCCCGGTCAATGAATGAAGCCCCAACTGAGGAGGTCCGGGGGAGGCTGGGGACCCGAGGGGCGGGGTGGGGCTCTGATCCCGGGCTGGACTGGATCGGGACTAGTGCAGGAAGGAGTAATGGGGTCAGGAAAAGAAGTCTACCACCTCCCCCGCCGGCTAAGCTCTTAGGGGTCCACAGCCGCCTTTGTTCTCTCGGGGGCACCTGGAAGAGAAAGTTGGAGGAACTAAGGAAGGCCTCCGGGGTCGAAGGAGGAATTTCACTGCCAGAGGACTCGTGGACTCCTTTGAGGGGTGCTTTTTGTTTTGTTTGAAGGCACCTGCTTTTTGTTGTGTTAGTGGTGGTTAAAATGTACCCTAATAATCAAAGCTTTTAAATGTATTTGCACCCACTTCTCGGTCCTTACCACTCCTCCCTTGCCTGACCAACAAGACGCCACTGGAGAATACTCTAGGTTATCTGCTTAGTGATTTTCTTTTTTTAATGTTAGCAGTACAAACACTCACCAGTTAAAGTCGGTCAACTAGTGTTTACTAAGCACCCACTATCATATGTAAGGTATTGGGCTACAGGTACTGGGGATACAAAGAAAGGCAAACTATTCCTACTTTGAAGGAACTCACAATCTAATGAATGTTAGTTCGAGTGTTAGTATATTACACTCTATGGTATGTTATCTATTTTCATTTTTGGCATCCACCTGCCACTAAGTTCTCAAGACTCAGCCTATAAGTACCAAAAGTTATACTTGGTTGACTTTTTTTCATCCAGACTCAAGTTTTGATTTACATGTCTAGCTTGTTCCACACTTCATGAGTGCTTTTTGATGATATTGATTCTATTTCCTTTAACTATTTTGTCCCACCATCTTCCTGTGTGAAGTTTCTGTAACCCTTTCTTTGTCAAACAATACTTTTCCTACTAGTTGAATTTTTTTTGTGATTTGCTCTTTTGTGCAGATAAATCTTGAATACAAAACAACTTTAAATAGAATTGTGTTCATTCCTCCTCAACTACCATTTTAGATGTCCTGATGGAGTCCTGAAAATTCTAATATTTGAGATTCAGTTCAGTGTTAACAGTGCTTTCATCGCAAAAATAAGCAAGAGTATATTTACCCCATTAATGAGTGTCATCTGCTTTTAGAGAAATTGTGTCATAATTAGTATGGGGTGTTCACAACTTGTTTTATTTGTGGCATAATAGCTAGCATTTACATAGAACATTAAGGTTTGCAAAGTGCATTATATGTTATTTTATTTGAATTTTACAACAGTCCTGTGAGGTAGGTACCAGTATCCTTTTTATAGAAAAGGAAACTGAAGCTTAGAAAGACTCAGTGGCTTCTCCAGGATCAGACAGTTAACATTTGAGGCAGGATCTGAATTCAGGTCTTTCCACGTTCAAATCCAGGGCTTCATCCACTTTGCCACCTAGATGCCTCAAAGATACACATGATACCTTCTTTCTCTTCTTTGAAACATTTAATGTAAAGATAATTAAGGCTTTTCAAAACGAATGCAGCAGCATTAAGTATGTGGAGTTTTGAACTTTGGGGTTTAATCCTCATTCTCCTCACTAGGAAGCTTCTGTGCCATAGTTTTCTCTACTCACCTGCTTCGAATTTGTAATGAATAATTAGCTAAAACATGAATTAACTGTTCTATCACTGGCCTTTACAGTGACTTCTCAGGAAGTTTTGTTTTGGTGTTTGGTGTTTTAACATTTAACATTGAATTGTTTCTAATATGGGTTATGATATATTAGTTGTCTACAGGTTAGCTCTTGTGATGAAACTTTTGCCTTATATATTGCCATTTCAGGAGAGACAGTGTGTTACAATGTAAATCCAAATTCAGTTCAACAAATACTATGTACCTATTTTTATTTAGTGACTATTACAAGGTCCTGTGATAAACTGTGGGGCTGTAGAGATTAAATTGTTCCTTTCATCAAGGTGCTCACTTTCTTCTGGGGAAATATCACATGTACACAAATATGTAACTACAAGGTCACTTCAAGAGGAAAGAGTGCCAAGAAATAGGAGGATCAGGAAAGGTCTTAGGTAGGAGATGGGATGCTAAGGGACTTTATGAGAAAGGTGAGGGGGATACAAAACCAGAGGTGGGAGGTGAAATGCTAAGTAGTGGAAACAGCCAGCATGCTAGTTTGACTGGAACAGAGTATGCAAGTAGTAAAGTGAAATAAGCCTGGAAAGTTAGCTAGGAGCCAGATTGAAGTGGTCTTTAAATGCAGACTAAGAATTTTATATTTTATCCTAGGGGCAATAGAGACCTGAACACTTGGGGTGGGGCACATGGCATGAGCCCCTCTATATTTTAGGAATATCAGTTTGGCAGCTCAGTGGAGATAAAATGTAGATGAGAGATACTAGGGGCAGGGAGAACAAGTTGGGAGGCTATTGGAGTAGTTCAGATGAGAGGTGATGAGGGCCTGAACTAAAGTGGAGGCTGTGTGAGTTGTGATTAAGGGACAGATGTGAGAGATGTTAAGGATGCATCAACAAAATTTAGCAGCTAACTGAATATGGGCCATTAAAGAAGAGGGAATACTCTTAGAAAGAGCAATGAACTTGGAGTCAAACTGGATTTGAATCCCATCTCAATTACTTACTCCCTTTGTAACCTCAGACTAGTCACCGGTAATGTGTTATAAATATAAAAAGTCATGAGTGTTGGGATAGATCATAAAACTTGTCACTGTCTTATCAAACTAGTTAGGGGGAATCAGTCAGCTTTATCTCACATTTACCTACTTGTTTTAAAAGTTTAAATTCATACCTCTAAGATTGTGAAATTTCATAAGTTATGGGGGAATGTGCTTTTTAATGATTAATACATAGCTCTGAAACAAAGAATATAGGAAAGGAACTTACCTATTTGTTAGCACTCTTAAAAGAAGCATGAAACTCTGGTTGGTTTTTGTTGGAATTTGAATCTTTTTATGGTAGTCACCTGTGGTTTTTATTAACTCATTCGCCTTTATAGGGTGCAAAAGGAAATCAGCCTAGCTACAGTGGAAAAGGAATTAATATAGTAAAATGGGAATGAATCTCTTTGAAATACTCATGCCAAATGAAATTTTTGTCAGACAAAGCTTTTTGATAGCTTTTTTCAAAAAGCTAAGCTAAGTAATGACACTTCAATTGTATGGATATGTTTTTAAAGAAAAAGGTTAAGCTACAATTAGAAATTATTGATAGTGTCTGCTTTAAATAGTTTTTCATAGCCTGTGGGATTTGCTGCTGTAGTTTTTCCTCGTAGGTAGAATGGGGAATAGCAATATTCTTTAATTCTAAAGAAACTAAAATTTTAGAGGGACTAGAGCTATGAATAGGTCAGAAAGATTAGAATCCTTCAGGCCAGGAAAAAAAAATATCACAATCTATAAAATCAAGTATATACATAAGCTGACTGTAAACATCGATACTAAACCTGGAAGACCTTTGCAGCTTAATTTTAAGACTCCTAAAACCCCTCAAATGGGCAGCAAAGTGTCGAAGTAGATAAGAGTGCTGACCCTGGAGTCAGAAGGACCCAAGTTCAAATGTGGCCTCAGACACTTACTAGCTGTGTGACCCTGGGTAAGTCACTTATCCATGTTTGCCTCAGTTTCCTCATCTGTACAATGAGCTGGGGAAGGAAATGGCAAACCACTCTAGTATCTTTGCCAAGAAAGTCCCAAATAGGGTTACAAAGAATTGGACACAACTGAAACAACTCAACAACAACAAAGCCCTCAAAAGCTTATGTAGATAAACATATTAATAAGTTTAACGGTAGCATCCATTAATTCATAGATGATCAATCTATAACAAATCACTAAAATAGTTTTAAAAACAAAATGTTCAAACTTTCTATGAGAAATCAGATTTAGAGTTAGAAGGTACATTAGAAGCCATTTACTATAAATTCCTAATTATACAGATGTGGAAATAAGCCCACAGAGATTAAGTGGTCAGACAAGTAATTTTCCAAGGTAAAAATGGAGAATCAACAACTATCATTTTTCTCACAAATTGTTGAGTCAAACAGCACAGATACACTTGGCTCACTATATCTAGCTGGCCCTAGACTATGCTTACAATCTCAGCCAACGATTTACCCTGACTCTCTTTTTCCTATTTCACCTGCTGCCCACCACTTTCTCTGGACCTCCTGAGACCAAGATCCCTACCCTCTTCCCACTTCTTGTTCCTGAAACAGCAATCTAATAATTGGCTACCATTGTTTCTTAAGAGGACATGTCAGTCAACTCCCTTATTGCTCCACTTATTTTCCCTGTGACTTCCTAAATACAAACGCCCTTCCCTGGCCATGATTCCTTTATGTTATCTCCCTCTACTAGAAATAAGTTCCATGAAGGCAAGGACTATCTTGCTTTTTTAAAAATTTGTATCCTAGTATTTTAGCATATATATCAAGCACTTAATAAAAGCATTCCATTAATTCATTCATTGGTGCCTCTTTTAGAGAAATGAATATTGGGCTAAATAAAGTGACCCTGGATAGCATTTATGTACTTGGAGAGTACAAGAGTAGATATAAATTTGAAAAATGAGGAAATATATGTATATACATAAGTGAGTATATATATATATGTGTGTGTGTGTGTGTGTGTATATATATACACACACACATATATATGCATTATGATAATATTGTTTTACAAAACATTATTGAATTGGATAGAAGACATAAAAGGAGAACAGTTAAAGAAGATCAGAAAATTGTCAAATGCCAAAGAGAGTTGACATAAAGTTTGGAACCAGTGGCTTAAAAAACCATAATTTTTGTCTCTTTGCAACTGTGCTTCCTGTGTCCTAAGAAGCACTATCTCTTATATAAGGATGAGAAATTTCCATTCAATTTTCATGTTTTGAAGGAATTAACTGATGTTAACTTATACCATTCTTTTGTTACTTCACTTGAAAAGCTATTCTATGATGTTTAAAAGGCTGTTCTCTAGTGTAACAACCAAGGAAAACCACCAATCAGTTTTAGAAATCAAGACTTTTATTCTTTGTTACCTTAACCCTATAATTTTTATTACAGAAATTGGAATGGGATTAACAGGATTTGGCGTATTTTTCCTATTTTTTGGAATGATTCTCTTTTTCGACAAAGCACTACTGGCTATTGGAAATGTGAGTTTTTAAAATATATTTTAACTAATATATTTTAACTAAATTCATAAATAACTTTTATAGCATATGTACTATAATTATTTGGGGAAAGAATTCACTATTATCAGTATGTTTTTAAAAATTTTGGATTTAGGTTTGATTCACTCTGCTCTTGATCAAGATTAAGGTTCATCAGTTTTAATTATTAATGTGAAAGTCAATGAGATCACCTAAGTCCAGAACTACCTATAATTTAAAATGTTTAATTAGTGGCTAAATGATGACTAAAAAAGATATCCAACTTATATTAATTTGTCTACCTGAAAGCAAGAGAATGGAATATTTGACCTCCAAATGTCCTAAATTTCAGTGATTCTTATAAATTATTTTGATATCAGTTTTCCAATAAGCATTTCACATTTGCTACTTCAATATAAAATAAACACAGTGCTTAAGTTTTTCAATACTTTTACTCCTACCATAATACTTATAAAGTATATCGTTTATACCAACCAAACATTTATGCTGTCATTTGGATGGAGTGGAAGAAACCCAAAAGGACAAATCCCTGATAACTATTCATTATAAGGAGGTGAGGGGGAAAGTAATAGGAAGTCACTAGCAGCCTAACAATTTTAAATTGAACACTAATGTGAACACTATGGAAGATCCACATTGGGTCAGACAAAGGAAAAGGTAAAAGACAAAGTAAGTCAAAATTGTCATTTTTTTTTTAAATTAAGGGATCTTCTCAGGACTAGTGGTATGGGTGTAATGTTTGAATAATGGTGAGAGTTGTGATGTTTAATGTACATTTTTATGAATTTTTGTCCCAAAAGAAACTCACATTTTAGCAAATAAGTTAAAATGTAGGTAAAATATTTATGTTAAGAAAAATGCTTTACAAAACTTGTCTCATTCAGGTTTCTGACAGATAATTATGGGCTGGAAAAGTAAAAGCCAATTATATTTAAGTACTTCTGCCCACCACCACTTGTCTTTTTCTTTGACTACATGTTCTTTAACATGTGCTGGAAAAGGTGTGCAGCTGATTTGCTTCTGCTGCCACCATGTTCTTTGGATTTAACGAACCTTAAAGTGCCATGTACATGTTAGTTATTTATGATCCTCTTTATGGAAGGGAGATTGGGAGCCACTTAATTCAAACCATACTGAAAAATAATTTCATCTTCGGCACACCTGCCATGAGTCCAGCAAGCCACCACCTCATCCTATTACACTTTTGGATAGTTCTCTTCGTTAAGATGTTTGTCCTCATATCAAGTCTAAATTTACCCCTTCAGAACTTCCAGCCATTGATCCTAGTTCTATCCTTAATAGACAAAACAGTTCTACTACCTACCAATTCTACTACCGAAGTGAATCCCTTCATATATTTGAAGAAAGCTAGGCTCCCTCCTCTCCCCAAGTCATTTCTCTACAGGCTAAACATCTTTAGATTTTCAACAGATACATATTAAGTCCCTTCACCATCCCGGTGATCCTTCTCTGGATATTTTCCAACCTACCAGTGTCATTCCTCAACTATGATGCCCAGAACAGATCACAAGAGTCAGAAAACCTGGGTTCAAATCTTTGTACTGCTGTTTACTACATACATGACCTTGGGAAAATCACCTAAACTCTCTGTTCCTTAGTTTCCTCTTGAAGCAGATGGTCTAGATCATCTCTGAGGCCCTTTCAAGCTCTAGATCTATGTTCCTATGCATGCAGTGAATATAATGTTCCAGATACAGTCTGACTAATGCAGAATACAGCAGGGCTCTCACCTCTTTATGCTTGGAATCTGTGTATCCCTTAATGAAACCCAGTATCTTATTAAATTTTTTGCTGCTAATCACACCTTTTAATCAAGATACTTTATCTCTGGACTCTGTATATTTTCACTGGCTCTGCTTCATTTCTGGAATTCTCTCCCTCCTTATCTGACTACTTACTTCCTTGGCATGCTTCAAATCCCAGTTAAAAATCTCATCTTATACCTTTCCAAATCCCTTTATGCCAGTTCCTTCCCTATGTTGATTATCTCCAGTTGATTCTGTCTGTATCTTGTTTGCACATGGTTGTTTGCATGTTGTCTCCCCTATTAGACTGTGAGCTCTTTTGAGAGCAGGGACTATCTTTTACCTTTCTTTGTATCCCTGGCACTTAGCGCAGTGCCTGGCACAGAGTAGATGTTTAACAAGTGCTACTTGACTTGATGACTTTTCATACTCATCATATTGACCATATTAACCTCTCATATCCAGAGGAGGTCCAGTAGCTTCCTCCTAAAATAAAGGGATTAACTTAAAGGTTCTTCTTCCATAAGCTTACTTTTTATTTTGATGCGTTGTAGTTAAATGCTTTTCTTTATTTTGAGATGCATTTTCTTTCTCTTCCAGGTATTATTTGTGGCTGGATTGGCTTTCGTAATTGGTTTGGAAAGAACATTTAGATTCTTTTTCCAGAAACACAAAGTTAAAGCTACAGGGTTTTTCCTGGGTGGAGTATTTGTAGTTCTCGTTGGTTGGCCTTTGATAGGCATGATCCTTGAAATTTATGGATTCTTTCTTCTGTTCAGGTAAGATAATTACCTAAGTAGGGGTTTGTTTTGGCTTTTATAGTTGAGGAATCTTTTGTTTCCATTTCTACATTCAGTCAACTATAAAAACTTTTATCAGAATATCAAATACCAAATGTGCTAATTAAATAAGGTGAAGACGTATGGGTAATGAGTAATCTCACAGACCTACTTATAATACAATAAAAAAGAATTTTAAAGGTGCCCCATTTTTCTTTACTAGATTAAAGAATCTTATATCTTAATTTTATATTTTTTTCAATTTAAAGAGCTTGCTCTATCCATGGATAATATTTGATTTTTCAGTATAATCATGCTTAATAATTACTGCCATTTTATAATAAAGCTACACTTTTGGCAACAGACAATTCTGTATCAAAACCATTATGAAAAATTTTAATCAGGGCAGGTAGACAATGCAGTAGATAGAGCGCAGGCCCTGGAGCCAGGAGGACCTAAGTTCAGATCTGGCCTCAGACACTTGACACTTATTAGCTGTGTGACCCTTGAAAGTCTTAACACCAGGTACCCTGCCTCAAAAAAAAAAATTTATTTTAATCAGGTAATATTTTGTAACTGCCAGTGATGCTGTGAATAAGCTGTAGTGTGCAGTTTGTAAAAAGTCCCAATTGAGTTGAACTAAGCACTTGCAACTGTGGTTATATCAGGATTGAAAGAATGAATTTAAAGTCCCAGATGCAGTGATTTGTTACAGAAAATATATTGTCTTTATCTACCTTTCTTAGCTGGATTGAAGAGAATTCAGTTTTTTTAAAAATACTGTTTCCTTTATTGAAAAATTTAGAGGTATTGAATTCTACTAACACTTTGTTTCAAAAGTACTCAAGCATTTTAGATGTTCCATCAATTGCACTTCCTTGGTTTGTAGCATGGATTTGGGGCATTTACTTGACTGTTTGCATCAGTAATAAGTAGTGGAATTTGAAATAAGATTTTTTTATTCGAAAGAAACTACTTAAAACAGAATCTAGAAATGATCTTTCTAAATGTAATGCTTTTTGGGAAAGTTTATGATTTATTTTGTGTTTGAATATATATTTTCAGAGCATGAGTAGCTTCTTAAATAAAACTTTAAAATTACTACCTAACTCTTCTACTCACTTAGTAATAACTTCCTTGACAGTATTTAATTTCTAAAAACCTGAAGTTACCACTTTTTCCCTTAAATCTAAAATTGAATTCTGTCCGCTCTAGTATTTGCATCCTGTCTAATTTTAAGACATAGATGAACCTTGAAAATTTTATTAACTGTACTTTGTGTAACTGTACTTTGGATCCACTATCTAGTCCATCCCCTATGAATTCAAACTGCATCTCACCAAAAGCATGTATTTTTCCTAGACAACTGGCCAGAGCTTGAAATCTGATTTGCAGCCAGAGAAAGTCCATTTTGCCTACGTGTATCTTGATCCATGGCACTCACCTCATTAAATAACTGCCTTCTCACTTTTTTATTATTTTCAATTTTTTTTTCATTCAAGTGCCAGTAATTCTTAACTTCAGGTCAAAATAGATAATATCGAATAGTTTTGCACATATTTTGAATTGTAAAGTTTTAAATATTTGGTGTTCTGGATGTTCATTTCTCATTATCATTAATTTTTAGGGGATTCTTTCCTGTGGTGGTTGGCTTTATTAGAAGAGTACCTGTCCTTGGATCCCTCTTGAATTTACCTGGAATAAGATCAGTATGTTATCATTTACTTATCATTATACCTTTTTAAAAGTAAAGAGAAGTTCAATATTTTTCAAAAGTATAATTACTTACCAGTAATAAAATAACAAGCCTGTATATTAATATGGCTGTGGCAATAAGTAATTTGGTCATTTTGGGTATAGTTTTTGCATCTTTTAGGTTATAATACCTTTTAACATAATCAGCCAGAAAACTACTAGAATGTGAAAATTTGATAACAGACTTTACTTTATCCATTTTTCCTATTGTTATCTAAATTCTTTCTAACTGTATTTTGATTTCTGGGTCACCTTTCACATAGCTTAAGGAACTGTACAATTTACTTTCACATATGAGCTGTAATTTTTTAAACTAGATGGGAAAAGATTGTGCCTAAGGAAGAGTGACCAGTCCCACTTTTAGCTAACAAAAGGTAATGACACTATACAATCTAAGTCGTTTTTGTAATGAAGTATTAGCAACAAAGAATAATTCCAAAAAGTCCCTATTATTACTTTCAAGTGTTTTCTCCTTCAGGTAACACTGTTAACTAGTATGGTTTTAAGACCTCTCAGTGGGAGGCAGTATGGTGTCTCTACCACTAGCTAGCTAGGTAACCTTGGACAAGTCACTTCGCCTCAATGAGCCCCAGTGTCCTCATCTATAAAGTAAGGGGTTTTAGAATAAATGATCTTTAAGGTTCCTTTCTGCTCTGATTAATTTCCACAAGCATTAAGTATCTATTCTGTACCATCTCTGGGGATACAAAGAGGCCCTATTTTCTGGAAGCTTATGGTTTAATGGAGGAATGAATCACACAAATTAATTATAACTTTGCTCTTTTTTTTCCTGAACCTGTTGTTTCATTGGATGGAAGCCCTCTTAGTAAAGAGACTTTCTCTGCAAATGTGGATGGGCTTTTGTTGTGACATTTATAGTCTTAGAGAATGGACTAGAGCAAGGAAGAGTTAATCTACTTGCCTATAGTCACTCAGCCAAGGTACTTCAAAAGTGATTGTCAAACCCAGATCTCTTTTATTCCAAAGACAGTGAAAGGCAGCATTATGCCACTTCTTACAAAGTAGGTAGAAGTCTGAGTAGTCTGACAAGTTCAAGAAGGGAAGAATCCTATCTAGCTCGGAGTTATCAGAGAAGGCTTTGTTGGAAGAGGTGTCGTGTTAGTTGGGCCTTGAAGTTAGGGTGAGAGACAGGTTTTGGAGTTAAGATAAATTCAGATTTGGCTATATTAAATGGGAAGTGTCAATGGGACTTACACAGAGAGAGCTTTCCAGCAGGTATATGACAATATAAGACTGCATCTCAGGGCAGAGGTTGAGATTAGAAATACAAATTCCAGGGGCAGCTAGGCAGTGCAGTGAGTAGAGCACCGGCCCTGGAGTCAGGAGGACCTAAGTTCAAATCAAGCCTCAGACGCTTGACACACTTACTAGCTTTGTGACCTTGGGCAAGTCACTGAACCCCAATTGTGCTGCCTTCCCCCCTCCAAAAAAATACAAATTTCAGTGGCATCTACATAGAGATAATAATTGAAACCAGTAAGTTTCCTCCTGAAATATGCCAGGCACTGTGCCAAGTGCTGGGAATACAAAGAAAGGTTAAAAACATGGCTGTGCCCTAAAGAAGCTCACCTTCTAAAGAGGGAAGCAGTGTGCAATTAACTGTAAATGGAAGGTATTCCTAGAGGCCAGACCCTGCACTCCGGGTGGATAGAGGTGGATAGTGGAATGAACAGATTGGGAAAGCCCTCCCCAAGGAAAGGGAATTTGAGCTGAGTCTTAAAGGAAACCCAGGAAGCCAAAACACTAGAGTAGATGACCTTGTCAAGGCAAAGATCTTAATAAGAACCAAAAAAAGATGGCACAGGACAGAAACTTGAAGAATACCCTCACTTAAAAATAGCTAGCATTTATATAGCACTTTCCGGTTTGCAAAACACTGTGTATGTGATCTCATTTGGTCCTCATAACAACTCTGTGAGATAGGTGCTATTATTATCTGACATCTACAGACAAGAAAAATAAGGCTGGGAATAGTTTAAGTGACTTACCCAAAGTCAACAGCTAATATGTGTCTGAAACAGGATTTGAACTCAGGCCTTCTTTACTCTGAGTACAATACTCTTATTCAGTGTACTACCAAAGTGTACTGCCTCCAAAGAAGTGTCTGAGACTGTGCCTACAAAGCACTAGTAAGATTGTTGAAATGAATGAATGAATAAATGATTTTTTTTCAAATAGTCCTGCCAAATAAAACATTATCCTTTCTGCTCTTTTAAATAAAATCTCAGTTCCATATAAAGGAGTATTTTGATTAATTTGGGTTATCAGCAGCACAGTTGTGATGTTTCTACCAAGGAGAGACTTGAACTGCTCTTTTTTTGATTCATTATCAATATTTTTCCCCAAATGTCACTCTGAAATTTAGAATGAATTTATAAATAGGTACCTATGCTACCAACTTTTTAGTACTCTGTCAACATCAGAATTAGGGCTAGTTTACCTACCTTTGCCTTGAGATTCTGCTTGCTACTGAATTCTTGCATCTTAAAATAGGCAAGATAAACTAGAATTCAACTGTATGACTCTTCTTGTCTTGTCTCTAGTCCTGGCCCAGGTCAGAGCTACCTAGGCCAATCCCTTTCTTGAGGCCTCTTCATCAGCCCTAGATCTGGTGGCTCACCCCCTAACCAGCTGAGTCAGGCTTGTCCTGAAAGCAGTCACTAGAAGCCTCTATGCTCAATCTATCCCATTTTAGTGCCCAGAACTATTTTTAAAGCCACAGCCAGGATGATCTTGGGCTGGGCTAGAATTTGGGGACTTATATTTTTATAAGTATGTGGTCACTTCATCTTGAATCCAGATCAGAATTCTAATTAAGACATAGATCTTTGAAGCAACTTTCAAATTATTCATCTCAGGCTCTGATTCTCCTGTCATGCAATCACAGGGGCTTGCACCCCTCATTTTACAGATGAAGAAACTGAGGCCCAAAGAGGTAGTGATTTACCCCAGATTACACAGTTTAAGTAGGAGAACTAGAAACTTGAACCCAGGGTCTTTAACTTCAGCATCAACACTCTTTCCACTGTAAAACGCCTATCAAATGTTTAACCCTAGAAATTTAGGTATTCAGCATCCAAACACATACTATTGCTAGCATTATACAAGCTCAAGGCCATTGTCTTTTAATTTTAACACAATTTTACTTAAGGATATTTTGTAAAAAGCAAAGTTGTCTTCATAACTTTGCTATAGGAATTCTATAGTGTTAGTCTGACTAGACATATAATTGCTCTGGTCCTGTACTTTCATTAGCGTAAGGGATTTCCAGTGAGGAAACTCCCTCTACCAACAGCATTCAGTCTTTGAGAAGTTAAATAAAGAGGGTAAATGACTTACCCAGTGTCACATGGCCAGTGTATGTCAGAGGCAGGATTTGTCGAACCCAGGTTTTCTTTACTCCAAGGCCAATTCTGTTCATTACACCGTATATGTTTATTTCATTGCATTATGTTATTTGTTGAAGTAAAATCTTAGTGAATGGTGAATTACTTGATATGCCTTTTTAGCATCGTAACACTTGGATTATTTAAACTTAGTGTTCTAATGTAGGAGCTCACTCCTACCCATTCTAGGATATTGAAGAAAAACAAACTGCTTTATATATTTAGTTGTAAATATGTGTATAAAAATTAAATGCAGATTTTTGTCATAAATCTATAACTTTTGCTTGTATTATAAAGTTTGTTTTTAACACTATTATCAAACATTCTCAGACTAAAGTCTAGAAACCACAATTTTAATTTAATTAAAATTTTAATCAGTAGTTGATCTTCACTATTGATTGATCTTAATGGAGTTAAATCTGTTTGTTCAAAGACTACATAGGCTCAGAAGAGAATCCACACTAATGGTCAGTTGAAACATCTTACTGGGTTTATTAATGCATGATTGGCTCATATTTTAGCTTTTCTCCTTTTGTTTCCTCTTTTGTTTAAGCTAATAGTGTTACCCTCATTTTTCAAATTTATTTATCCATTGTATTGCATTTTCATGTTGCACCTTCAAATTTCAACGCAGAACATGTCATGCAAAAACAGTATTGTCAGAAATTTATTTTGCAACCTTTAAAAATGTCGGAAGACTTCAGTGAATATTATTTAATCAGTTATTTTTAGTCACATCTTGGATTTCTTCAAGTAAGTTTGTGTTTTGAATAAATACGTGTAAAGTGTTAAGTTTATGAATAGCGTATGCCTTTAACTGCCTTCTTTGTCTTCTTCCCTACAGCTTGTAGATAAAGTCGGAGAAAGCAACAATATGGTATAACAGCAAGTGGACTAAAGATTACATTAAAATTGCATTATTTACAAAAGCCCCTTTGAAGAATATTCAGCACAAAATTAAATTACACAAAACAGCTTATAACATCTTTTACATAAGTTTATAATGTGTAGTCTGCGAAGTACCTACAGTAATTAGCAACGAAGCAATGAAAAGGTGCTTGATTCCAAGACAAGCGACTAAGAATTCACCAAGTGAACTGAAGAAGGGGAATGCCATGTTACAATCTATATTGAAACTGTTGAAAGTTATTTTTATTGTTTTTTTCACAATGTGCTAAACACAGCCATCCCTATAGAACTGTGGTGCCTGATTTCTGTCTCCTTATTTTGAAGGTGCAGGAGAGCCACCAGGCATTTGGTTTTTTTAAGAAATGCTCATTGCAATGGCAAAAATGTTTCCTGTTGTTTAACAAGAGTTGTAGCTCCAAAAGTGTTGCATGAGTTAGGATGGATTATGTCATTTTAATGTATTAAAAACAAAGGAAAATCCAAACAACTTTGTTGTATGAATCAAACTTTTTTTTTTGTTTGTAAATACATAGTTTAAATAAACTTTTGCTGTTCTTAGGAATCAAAGCCAGATGTAAATGCTAACTGGATTTACTTTCTGTGCTGGAATATGCAAAGGTCATTCATTTTTTAACTTGGATCCTAAATTATAGGTGACTAAAGCTTTCTTTGGTCAGTAGAATACTTTGGGGATTTCGTCTCCAAGATACCTGCATGTATAATTACATGTGAGCCTAAAAAGATGTACCCTTTGTCCACTAAGTAACCTGTTACATATCTTGTCTCATGGAATAGTCTTTTATTTAAGATACTTAATGATGCTAACTTGTATTTTTCCTATTCAAACATAGCTTGTTTTTAAAGTTTGAAAAGTCTGTCTGGCATGATGATAGTTTACTTGGGGAGAGAGAAAAATCCTACAAGTTTCAGATCTTATTTTGCTATTGTTCATAAAGAAAAACTCCCTAAAGAGTTAACTGTTGTTTACCTTGGGACATGTGAAGTGTTGAAAAGTTGAAACTTCTGATTGTATCTTAAAGGGCTATTCATATAAACTGAAAAGTTGATTTTCTTATTTAAAAATGTCTTATGTTTGATATGAAGATTTTCCACAAAGAGTTGCCTAAAAACAAAAAACCTGAGTGATGATATAAGCAAATTATTTTAGGATATTTAGTGACTAGATTCTTTCAAAGCCAAGGAAGTTAAGAAAAATGTATTCTGTTTTGTTATAACCATTTGGCAAGTGGTAAGAAATTCATTTTTTTTTCTTTATAGGCTTCCCCAGTTGGCATACTTTTTTTCAAGAATGTGGAAACATTTGAAACACATTTTTTATCAACCACAATACTTCTTGTTTTACCACTTATGATCAAATTCATTTGTTTTTACATTTTGCAATGCTTCTTGATCCAAAAAAATCATAATTGTAGAAATTTGATTTTCATTTTAAAAACATTCTGTTACTCCTCAAGTTTATTCTGTTGAAAGAGTCGGTAGTGAGAAAAAGGGGGGCACAAGTTCCCAACCTCATCCAAAACAGAAGAAAAAGATTTAAATATACAATGAAATGGTTCAGTCTTGTGGATTCAATGCAAAGTCACTTGACGCATGACAGAACTCATGCAGCGGATAAGACATTTTCAAATGGAGACTCCTACCTCAACAGCTGTCGGAATATTAAAAGACTTGGTGTTTTATGTCTGTGTAATGTTCAAATAGTCTCATCCATTGGAGAATGTAAAAAATATACTTTGGGCTTTGAATGTTCTATGCCTTTGTTCTACCTATTTTTGACAGATGATCATTATTTACAGTAGATTATGAAATCTGCCTTTTTTAAAAGCAAGAACAAAATCTACTTAAAACAAATAGCTACATTGCAATTGGACCTTTGTAGATGTGAATTTCTATCAAATTATTCCTTGCACTGTGATAAACACTCCTTTCCCAAGACCCTTCTTTTAGCAAATGATGTTGGGCAGAAACTTGGAAGAGATCTAACAGTGATGCCTCAGTCAATGAAATTGAGAGGTGGTGCAATTTTCATTTTAAGTGAGTCCACTGTTAAGATCCATCTTGATTTCTGAACTGCTTGGAAGCATTGTATATTTTATAAATGTACTGGTCTTCTGACAGAAAGCATTGTAAATACCACTGTCTCTTTCTTAAATTAGCTTTCTGTCTTTGCCACTAAAATGTAATTTGATTTCCAGAGAGGTGGAGGAAAAGGTCAAATGCTACCTAGCCTTAAGTGTTTCTGTCATTGCTCAAGTGTATTTTCTGTAACAGAAACATAATTGGAATGTTTTTCTTTCCCCTAATAAATTGTAATTCTTAAAATATTGCTGCTTTAAAAAGTCTCACAAACAGATTATACGATCTAAGCAATTGAATAATGTAAATACACTTGTCTTACCTCTCAATAAAAAGTACTTTTATATTAAGTGGTGGTCAAGTGTATCTTTATTCTAAAATTCAAAAACCAAACTAAAGGCAAGCATGATAAAGTAAACCACCTCACTTTTTTAATGCACTTTATAATGTGCTTTTTATGAAACTTATACACTTAGAACCTCTATAAAAATACATGGTATAATTCATTTACCAAATCACAGTATTCATGTCAAGTAATTGTGTTTTAAAAACATGAATTTTGTGAACAAAGCCCCTGTATTCCAAGGGTAATTTACTTGATTTAGGTCATCTGGCTTCTGAAAAAAACTTCAAAGATTAACAACCTTCATTCAACTTTATAACATGCCCCTACATTCTCAACCTTATATATAGAAAAAATCATCCACTCGAGTTTCACAGCAGTCAGGTACAGAAGTAACTGTAATCTAGATATTTTAATTTCCCTTTCATTTCAGGCAACTGTTCTTGGCTGAACAATTCCTCCCAGCCTTGTTAACTGGAATATGTATTTAAAGGATTTTTGCAGGATGAAAAATGATACATCCCCTAAAACTATAGTAATTTTCCAATATGTGGTGTTTGTAGTAACTATGCTTTTTGAGAGCTAGATGGATTTATTTACAGGCAAGGGCATAGTAACCTGAGATTGCTGCCACTCTGTTGACTAATCTCCTGCGCCTCAGTTTTCCCAGTTATTAAATGAAAAGTTTGAACGAATTATCTCTAGGATCTACTAGGCCCTGTTTGGTGTATTATGTTGCATGTATACATGTTTACTGTATATTTGCAGCTACTGAGGGCAGCTATCACAGTTCTCAGTGGTTGCTACAAACAATTGCAAAACAGACGAAGGGGGAATTCAGGAGTTAAGTAGGGGGGTTACAGGTGCCTTTTTTTTAATTTGGCCAGTATCTTGTGGGACTGCTGCAGCCTACCTCACAATGCAAGATGCTGTTGATAAATTCCGAGTTTCTGCTTATAGGAAAGAGGCTAAATGATGAACCGTTTTTGTTACACTGTCATCATGAACTCATCCTTATCTGATCTCAGTCTGTTGTCATTCCACCTCTTCTATCTTGTAACCCCAAACCTTGTTCTTTGTCCTCTCTGATCTCCAATCTCCTGACCCTTCAGTTCTTTCCCAGACCATCACTGTTGCACTGACTGCACTCTTTTTCCCCATCTTGACTCTGTGAAGCAATTCAACTTCACACTGTCCTCCTCCCAAGTCCCTTGCCTCGTTACTGTCTTGCTGATCTTTCCTGGCCAAACCTCAGCTTTGGATTACTTCCGCTATCTGTTTGCCCTCGCTCTTATATGTTGCTGAACAAAGCTGGAGAAGATCGCTAAACTGCTGACTTGAGTTCGCTGCAAATTGGTTATGTGATTTCCACTGGGCCCTTATTGTAACAAGGCAATCCTCCATACTCGACCTACTATCCCACTAACCATAGTGGCTTTTCAAATGTTTTTATCCTTCCTCAAACTAAACTTGCCATAGTTTCCCTCCCTCCACCCCTTCAGGTGAGAAATTTGCCTTATAATCCACTGAATAATCTAATGCTATTTGCCAAAAGCTCCCTCTTCTCCCCTCCTCCTCATCTCACTTTACTCAGATGCCTTCACCCAGATCCCACATCGAGAGGTGAACCATCTCCTTGCCAAGGCACTCCTTCCATGCACAAGTGATCCCATTTTACATAGCCTTCTCTAGCAGATTGGCTCTTCTGTCATCCCTGCTTCCTCACATCCTCAGTTTCTTACCCTACTGCCTACAAATATATTCATGTTCCTCCCCCTACCCCCAAAATCCTCAAAAAACCTCTCTTGATCTATCAGTCCTCACTAGCTACTAATTATGCCATACCTCTTCTGGTTTTTGTGGCTAAAATTGAAAACGTCATCTACAACTGTCTAAAATCCTACGATCAGTGCTTCTGCTTCCCTTCCTCTTCTTCACTCTGGCTTGCATCTCATCATTCAACTGAAACTACTCCGAAGTTATTAATTGCAATCTATATCTGAGTTTAGCGCAGTGCTTGGCACATTTGTTGTCGTTCAATTGTATCTGACTCTTTGTGACCCCGTTTGGGGTTTTCTTGGCAAAGATACTGGACTGGTTTGCCATTTCCTTGTCCAGCTCATTTTACAGATGAGGAACTGAAGCAAAAAGGGTTAAGTGACTTGCCCAGGGTCACATAGCTAAAAAGTGTCTGAGGCCAGAATTGAACTCAGGAAAATGAGTCTTCCTGACTTCAGATCTGGCATTCTCTCCACTGTGCCACCTAACTGCCTAGCTCAATACTTAGTAGATGCTTAATAACTACTTGTTTCTTTTCTTCCTTCATAAATGATAGCTGAAACTTATCTAGGCTGATTGGTCCTCAGGCAGCAAACATAACAATCCATCACTAAGCTTATATTCAAAGACTTTCCAACTTAGTAGGACCTACCAGAGCAGTGGGAATTAGTTTTTGGGAATGGGTTGGACTAGATAACCACCGATATCCTTTCCAACTTGAAAATCCTGTGATTCGGTGATATGTTGGCATAGCTATTGAAAGTATAGGATCATCCTCCCACTACAACGAGGCATCCAAGTAGGACTTCAGTGGTGATTTCTATATGATCAAATCTAAAACATAATTTTACTATGCAAGTAGGATACATAAGGCTTTTTCAAAAATGATACAGAATTCAGGACCTTTTTAGCAACCACCTCCTTCCTAAATAGATGCCAAGTACCATTTTTCAGGCAAGCACAGGATTTGCATTACTAAGTGGTAAAAGCAAAGATCATCATCAGTAAGCCCCTGTTCAAGAAGACTTGACCATAGCAAAATCTGGTCCAACTATCATCAGAATCAAAATTCACCTTTGAACTTCCCCTAGCTGCTATGCATGGAGTAGGTATCTAATGAATGGTTGTTGTTGAATGAATGGATGTATCGTTACATATAGATGGTTGGATAAATGAATGGATGTATCGGTACATATAGATGGATGGGTAAATGAATGGATGGATGGTCTTGCTATTTGCGAAATAATTTTCCTATTTCAGCATATCTCTGATTTAGTCATCCCTCTCCAGGCTGCCCTGCTGACTCATTTCCATAAGATTTTCCCTACCATATCCTAGAGATCTCTTCACCCAGGAAGCTCGCTCCATTCCTGAACATTCTCACATTGGAAGTCCCCTCTTCCCTGAGGCTACATCTTTCAATTGACTGCTTCCTCCCAGAAGTAATAATTTAAGGAGGAGGCACAGGTCAAAGGTGATCCTTGTCCAGGCTGCAGTGTTGGCTCATCTCCATAGGACTTCCTCTACCATGGCCCCCTAGTCCCTCTGCTTCAGCTCCCATCATCGTGTTGTCTTACCCCATTAGAAAGTAAGCTCCTTATGGGTAGGAACCATTTTTTTTTGGAGGGATGAAGGCAAGGCAATTGGGGTTAAGTGACTTACCCAAGGTTACACAGCTGTTAAATGTCAACTGTCTGAGGTTGGATTTGAACTAAGATCCTCCTGAGTCCAGGGCAGGTTCTGTATTCACTTGGAACCATCTTTCAGCTTCTGTTTGTATTTACAGTGCCTAGCACAGTGCTTGGCACATAGTAGTGTTTAATAAATGCTTGTCCACTGACTGACTAATCACTAAGAATTTAAACATTTAGTAAATAAATATAGCCATTTATGCCCTTTTGAAAACCTTTCAAAAATATATAGCATATTCCTTTTAATAAGAGAACCTACTGACACTACATTGACTAGAAAACTGATTGTGTCAAAACAACTCTTCTTTGATATGGATTGTTTTTTTAAAATGATGTTAGCTTTGACGTAAAACATTTCCTTTAGAAATCAAGTGTAATGAGTCTAAACGAAATACTGATTCATTTGTCCTTAAACTTGAATGATAGGTGAGATAATTAAAAGAAACTGTCTTAAGAAAATTATTCTTCTTGATCCTTCCTTACTCCTTTTTCAGAGTAAGGAAGTGGAGGTGCTATTTTTCAAATGTTCACAGGATTACAGAGCTATTGGATTTCAAATATTAGATTATTTCATTTCATAGTGTGAATATAATATTCCTGTGTTTTTCTAAGTAGACGTCTTATTTCAAGGATCCCTAATTTTATTGGTGTGAGTACTCCCTTCCCCAATGCAAATTGCACCTCCTCTCTTAATTAACATATGGTCTTTAAGATTTACTTTTCTGAGGATTTCGTCTTCTTGAAGACAATGTACTAACAACAACCACCCACCTTCCTATCTTAGTGAGGCCGATCCTTGAACTACAAACATATAGTCCATCTTTCAATGTGGTAAGAGCTACCAAAGTTTAACTGTATTGGTGTAGCATTTAAGATGCCAGGGTCACCTTCCATGCCATGATTGGGAAATGGAGTAGGATATTATTTAAGAAACATAGACTTTAAACTTGAAATTCTTAGCTTCTGATGGAAAAGGAAACATCGGAGACATGTACATTGAGGGCAAATTTATTGGTGACCCAATAATGATAATAAATGCGTACTTTTACTTAACATTTTGGAGCCATGGCTGTATAAATTCTGTATCAGTCTTACTTTGTGAACTCTTCACTGTAATATATTACTAGCCGTCTTCTATTTAATGGTTCACAGGAGACAAACATCAAGAGAGGCACTAATGAAAAAAAAAATCTATGGCCTCAGATATCTATGAAAAATGTAAAAAGCATGGCTCATAAGCCAGTGTACATAGACATACACATATGTATGTACTCGTATAAACATATATGTGTACGTACATACCAAAATAGAGAGTTTAAAAAGCTTGGTGTAACCTGGATGAACAAAATCCAAAGAGAAACATTTTGTGGGATCTTTACCCCAAAGCCTTCTTCCTTCTGGATAGCCTGAAGATCATTATAATGTCCCTTGCTCTGTTCTGGACTGTCTGTTCCTATCACTTGCTTTGACCTTGATTGCTCCTACCCTCCAGGTTATATCTTTGAAGGTCCCTGCCCGTGATTGCTTTTATCCTTGATTGTTCCTGCCTACTCCTGCTGTCTTAATTTATCCTCAAGCCATTCCTTGTGTGAGTTAGAATGCACTCATAATAACTGCTCTTAGCTCATCTCTCCTTTCTAAGTTCAACTTACGTCGCCATGGAGATGAGATGGACAAGTAGACACCACCCAAGAATCCAACGACTAGTGACGTTTTGGAAATGCTAAGTATATTGCTGTGCTGATACAGACTGTGTATGGTGAAATGACTCAAATTCCCCCTCCAAGATGATTTTCTTCTCCCATGACTCCAAACAGATGAAGGAAGAAGTCTCATCAAATGAGTAATTGCTCTCCTTCCCACAAGAGATGGGGACTAAAGCACGAATAATCCATTTCTTCTGCAGCTAGCAGTGGTCAGTACTGGCTGTGTATGTCCACAAATTCTATACCTCCTCTTTTGTTCTCTGTTCTTCATTGCTCTCATTTATTTTCCCACTATATAAAGAACATTATTGTTTGTCTAATCCCTCTTCCATGAGGCTGCCTTTCAGATACTTGGAGAGATCAATTGCATACCCCTCCCCAAAATCTTTCCAGGCTCAATATTCCTAGGTTTTTTTTTCAACTAATCCTCACATAGCATGAATTTAAGCCTTTTATGATCATGTTTGGCCTCCTCTAGACGATCCAGTGTTTCAATGTCTTTTCTGAAATGTGGAACTCAGAACAGAATATAATACTGTAGATGTGGTCTGACCCGTGCAGAATATGGCAAGATTATCACTTTCCTAGTTCGGAGTACTATGCTTCTCTTAATGCATTAATCAGCCTTCTTGATTTCTAAGATTACATCATCAGAATAGTCTTCCTAAGGACCACCCTAGTTGAATTGATCCCCTACTCAAAATCCTTCAATCACTTTTCATTCCCTACAGAATAAAATTCAAATTCCTTAACCTGGTTTTCAAGAGCCTCCATGATCTGCCTTTTTATAACCTTGTCTCTTATCACCTTCAATACATTACTCTCAGATCAAATTGCATTACTAAACATTCCTCCAAAATATTTCATGAATTATTAGTTCAATGCCTTTGTTCATAGTCATCTCTACATAGAAAATCTGCCCCTCTGAAATGCTGCCTCTTAAAATCATACCTATCTTTTAAAGTCTGCTTAAATTACACCACATTCACTAAATCTCTCCTGTCCCCAGCTCCTATGGCATTTTGAACTTTTTTATATGCTCCTCCTTGCACCTTCCACAGTGTTTTATGGATAGTAAGCACTCAAATGAATGGATATCAGTCAAATAATGAGTACATGATACAGTCATACTGAGATTCCCTCACATTTTAATTTCTCAAAAATTGAGCCAATATTTAGTTGTACCATCAATTATAGCTTGGGTAGTAGAGAGACTATTCGACCTGGGGTCAAAATGACTTGGGTTCAAATCTTGCCTCACATATTATAGCTGTGTGACCTTGGATAAGTCACTTCATGTTTCTAACTCTTCCATGTGCAAAATGAAAATAATAAGATCATCTACCTCATCTTTCTGTAAGCTACAAATGACATACTGTGCATAAAATACTTTGGAAATTTTGAAGAGCTACGTAAATGTCAATGATATCATTCAACTTTTCCTTCTCTGCAGACTCATTGATCCTTTAGAAGACAATGATGCTTCACTGAAAATTAGTGGACAGACTGAGTAGATGATGCTGATGTATTCAGAAGGTTGCCTGGCTGATGTGGCTGAGTAGCTATACTGAGTATCTACCCTTTTAATCATCTTGACTTCCTGCTGGCTAATCTCCCAGGAAGAGTCATCAGACCTCTTTCTCTACCTCCAGGGCTGACAAGTAATCCCTTTAGACACTCAGTCTGAAAGAAATGGAAAGGTATCCATTGACAGGGAAGATTTAAAAAGGTCCCT
This sequence comes from Trichosurus vulpecula, assembly GCF_011100635.1. Classification (NCBI taxonomy): domain Eukaryota; kingdom Metazoa; phylum Chordata; class Mammalia; order Diprotodontia; family Phalangeridae; genus Trichosurus; species Trichosurus vulpecula. Next base: position 183,128,393 of record NC_050577.1, on the reverse strand, counting down.
GTCTTCAAGTTGGTTCAGATAACTTTTACCAGAGAATCCTGGCAGGAAGTAACAATGAAGGTAGGTGAGGCTTTCCTTTACCACAGAGGAAAGCTTATTTCTTGTTAACAATTTTCATGTTTAGTTGATAAGCATTTCAGAGGGTGGAAATTATTTTAATAATTATATTTCTAGAATATAGTTTCATCACATTAGAAAATATCTAACAATATTTAAGAACTGAACAGATCTTGATAATTATACTAATATTAATTGATTAGTATTGCTGATCCATTTTTTCATTTATTCTTTTTGAAAAGAAAATTCATTGCATCTTGTGGTCTTGTAAAATTTATCAGAAAAATACACATATATTGAGCATCATAACAGTACAAGGGAATTTGAAATGCTACAGCGTAAAGCAAGGAATACATACACCCAGGGTGGTTGTTTCTTCTGTGCAGGGAATCCAAAGTCTGAAAGCTTCTGGGTTGGCCCTGCTCCTGGTGGTTTCATTCATCTCCCTCTCCTGTTGTGCTCCCCAGGTAACCCTACTCTTTAAAAGTGGAATCCTCTAAATCTGCATGCAGTTATTCTTTTGTGATTGACCTTTCTGTTTTGAACCATGCAGAGGACTGGATCATAATATCCAATTAACTATTCTTCTCCCTGGATTTGTAGAGACTTTTTGAAAAAAGGAACTGGACTCCTCAAGCTATCCTCTACCTCAAGGGGACTCGTGAGTACTAAACAAAACAAACAAGCAAGTTTTTTTTTTTATTTTGTGAGCTGTTTATTCAGTGAGAGCAAGAATCCATAGCAAAGATGCAGAGGAACTCTGACAGGCTGCTCTTTTTGCCTTGCAGTTTTAAGAATACCTTTTAAAATTAAACAAGATTGTGGGACTGAAAAAGTAACATTTTTCAATTAATTAGAAATTTTCACAGCTTCTAAAAGCTGGTTTTGCACTTGCAGGCCAATATATCTGGGGGGGAGAGAACTGGGTTCTTAGCTTGGTTACAAGGTAACATTTCCAGCTCCTGAACATAACTACCACAGCTTGTGGTCCCAGTCTATGTATTGGGGTGCTCTGCCAGCCTTCAGATGTGTCAGATCCTCCTGAAAGGGGGGAGACCATCTTTATGTGAAGTCTTTGGGAACCTGATGTTTTAATTTTTTGTTTGTTTTTTGGAGGCGAGAAGGGAAAGCAATTAGGGCTAAGTGACTTGCCCAAGGTCACACAGCTAGTAAGTGTGTCAAGTGTCTGAGGTCAGATTTAAACTCAGGTCCTAATGACTCCAGAGCCAGTGCTTTACTCACTTCACCACCTAGCTGCCCCCTGATATTTTCATTTAACCATGTTAATGCCTAAAGAAGCTCCACAATTATCACAGGGCAGACTTTTTATTTTATTTTATTTGCTTTTGTATCACCTTTATTTCTGAATATATTCTTCTCCCTTGCCTTAACCAGCCAGATATACTTTGTATCAAAGTTTAAAAAAGAAAAAAAGGTGGAGGGAAATAGTTCTGCAAACCAGCCAACGTAACAACTAAATGTCGAAATATTCCACACCCATAGGTCCCCACCTTTCCAAAGAGTAAATGGATGGATGTTTTTCTCAACTCTTCTGCATCAAGCTTGGTCATTATAATTACATTCAGTTTCTTGTTTATTTTCTTTTCCTTTACATTGTTGTTGTTTTTGTGTGTTGTTTTCCTGGTCCTGCTTTCTTTGCTTTTGCTCTGCAACAGTCCACAAACATCTTCTTGGCAGAGTTTACAGCAAAGGAAGTCTTGAAAACCATTCTCCCATCCTTTTCTCTCCTCTCCCCAGGTCCCAAAGAGGAATTTTTCTTTCTTTCTGGAGGGAATCAGGCTTAAGTGACTTGCCAAAGGTCACCTAAGTAAGCATCAAGTAGCTGAGGGTAGATTTGAACTCAGATCCTCCTGACTTCAGGGTTGGTGCTCCATCCATTGCACCACCTAGTAGAGACATTTTTTAAAGCTCCTATCAATCACCTCCAGGCTCTAACTTAGAGAAAGAGTTTCATTGGGTGAGATTCAAGGATTTATTGAGTGAAGTCAGAGAGATTTTTTCCCTTTCCTTGTTACCTAGCAGGACCAAGCCATCCTCCTAAGTGTATGTGTTACACACACTACAATAAAATAGGAGTCTTTCAACTTGGCTGCCCATCTCCAAAGCTGCAGCCAGCATCCCCTTGAGGCCATCCGAAGCTCCAATCTGCTTCTCTAGTTTTTTTGTTTATTTGTTTGTTTTTATATTATTTTGTTTTGTAGAAGGTCGTCAATTCATCTCAGAGGAGAGCCAGAGGAAAGATCTCTACAACAGACTACAGCTGGGTAAGAGAAACAGAAACAGAGATGCCAGAAGCCTTCAAGCTGGGAGTTAGAGATTATTTTGTCTGATTATTAGATAATTCAGTGGTTTAAAACTCACTTCAGGGACAAGGGACTGATGTCCAGAGAAGTTCCATGACTTGCCCATGATCACACAGCAGTCCTTGGAACAAAGATCCCATGATTCCAAATCCGATGCTCTTTCCATTTCATCCTGGGAAGGGGGAGAATGCTTTGCTGTGATTCATCGCATCATAAAATGTTGGAGTAGAGAAGAAAACATTTTAGAAACCATGTAATCCAATTACTTCATTTCCAGATAAAGAAACTGAGGGTGAGACGTCAAGGTAATTTAACAAAATAAGTGTAGAGTTAGGATTAGAATTTTGTGTCTGTTGACTCAAATGTACTGGGCTTTTCACTGCTCCTGTCAGTCATTTATGAAGCACCTACTATGTTTAAGACACGGTGCTAAGAACTACATCAAGGAAAGGAGATAGGTTTCATGCCTGAACAGATCCATTTGCACAAAAAAAGACAATTTAGCCCTGAGCTAAAGTGGGACATTTTCTTGTGGTTACTGCTGATCTTACCAACAACAAAACAGCCGGCTTTCTGCTTAGCTGCAAACACAAAGCAGAGCAGTTAGGGATGAAGGTCAGGCAGAGTTTGCAATTTCACCACTGCAGGCTGTGCCAAAATCAACAGGCAGAAAAGTGAGATATATCGGCAACCAAAAGCAGATGTGTTTAATAAGTAGGAGGAGGCATGGCCTTAGATTTTTAGGAAAAAAATGACAGTTACTTACTCAAAGAACCTTTATTTAAACTTCATTCTTAAAAGTCTAGATGTGGTCTAATTCCTCTACATTTGAAAAGGTTGATACTGAGCATAAGATTTAAGTGCCAGCGTATTTATAATGAGATGAAGGTGGCACAGTGATTAGAAAGCCAGTGCTGCAGTCAGGGAAGACTGGTTGGAATCCTTCCTCTGGTACATGTTGGCTATATATGATCTTAGGCAAGTCATTTAAACTTTCAGGGCCCCAGTCGACTCTCTTGGACTGTTTAGTTGCAGAACAGATGCTGGTGGGAAGGAGTTAACTCACTGGATGTTTTCTACACCAATGAAATTGACAGGAATATATCTTATATATATGCATATATATGTATATATGTATATATTACATGTGTATATTACACCTATGTATGCATGTGTACATAGATAATCTTTGTTATCGATTATATGTATGCTGTGTGTGTGTGTGTGTATGAAAATATCAATCAAGAAACACTTATTAAGCTACTACTGTGTGTCTGGGACTAAGAAATACTGGGGATAATATGAAAAAATGAAATAACCTTTGCCTTTAAGAAACTTAATTCTTTTGGGATCAGATGTCATCTATATTATAAATATGTACAGAATAAATACAAGGTAACCATTTTAGGGGAAGGCACTAGCAGTTAAGGTTGGTCAGGAAAGGGTTCAGGTTGAAGGTGTCTCTTGAGCAGAGTTTTTAATGAAATGAGGGATTCTTAGACACATAAAGGTGCCTCTTAGGCATTCCAGTCACGAGGAGAAAGCTGGGGGCAGTTTCATGTGTCATTGCATAGCAAGAAAGCCAGTTTGACTCACAGATCAATAGAAGGGAGGTAAAGTATAATAAGATTGGAAAGGCAGGTTGGGACCGGACTTTGAAAACTAAATGGAGGGGTTCATATTTGACCTCACAGACATTAGACAACCATTTTAGGAAGAGAAAAGTGGGTCTGGATAGGAGGACAGAGGAAAAGTTGGCTAACCTTGACACTATTATAATTGGTGTTGCCAGGTCTTTTGTTTCAAATGCATGCCTACTTCTTCTCCCAATTTTCCTGCTTAAGATTATTTTCTAAAAAGCTTCCCACAGCTAGCATTAAATTATTGGGCTTTTTTTTTTAAAGGCACACCTAACTCCAGTTCTGCAAAGAAAAAATAAACACCAAGTGTCCTGTGCAGTCCTCAAGTATTGTAGAAGAGCGAGAATTGTAGCACACATGTTATTATTGCTGTTCATGGTACATCCTTATCAGAACTGTAACTAGGGCAGGACAGCAGGAGTTTGCCAAATTTCAAAGTAATTAAACATTTACACCAGGTGAACTCTCCACTTGGCCATGTGCTTCTGCAGCAGTGGCCTAGATTGTCCCTACTCCAAAGAGGAATGGACACTAAGTTTTAGAGCGGCTCACTCCAGGCATCAAAATTGCTAGTTATGACTTTAATCGTGGTTACACTGATGTCTGCAAATGTGCTTGTTAGTCTGAAAAACTAGTCATCTTAAAATTACTTATTATGAAGAAAACATAACCTTACTGAATGCCTGCCAGTGAGAACAGGACATGTCACAATACTGAGAGTACATGGCAAGTATCCAATATGCTTTACTTGAATGGGATTAAATTGACAGCCATCCATATTGTAATTTTTTTCATTGTTATATCATTTTTTTAAGAAGGCAATCAGGGTTAAATGATTTGTCCAGGGTCACACAGCTAGTAAATGTCTGAAGTTAGATTTGAACTCAGATCCTCCTCACTCCAGGGCTGGTGCTCTATCCACTGTGCTAATTGTTATATGTGTAACCTAGTTACCCCCATTTTTTTTTTCATTGTTGAACAAAGCAGTTAGGATCATAGAATTTTAGAGCTGAAAGAGACCCCAGAGACCTATAACCTGTCCACCCTCTTGTTTTACAGTCTTTCCACCAATCTTCAAATTTAAACTTCTCCATATTTAATTTCATAAATCAGATTAAACCAGAAAAACATTTTTCTTTATGCCAAGTTAAATTTAACACTATTTTAGCATTTATAATGGACACTTGTCCATTTTATATAGGAATGATACTACAAATTAAGAGTTATTACATTCAAGCTGAGTTAATGAAGTTTCCATCAAGGCAGGATTGAAAAGCATGTAAAAAAAAAAAAAACCCAACACATAGAGGGCATGCTCCAGGGCATGAATGTATCTACCACATCCTACTTAGATAGACAGGAAAGGGTTATTCTTGTCCTTTTATCCAAGACTGGCTGTGTCTATTATGCTACATTGCCTCTCTAAATTTTCACAATTCAAAATTTGTGTGAATTATTTTATAAATAATTTCCAAGGAGGTGTCTAAATCCTTTAATAGAATCATAGATTTAGAGCTAGAAGGAACTTTAGAGGCAATCAAAGCCAACTCCTTATATTTTATAGTGAGGGCAATTAAATGGCAACTTTCCCAGAATCACACAGTAAATGTCAGAGGCAGGATTTGAATTCCTCTTCCTGACTCCAGGTCCAGTACTCTATCCACTGCAACCACCTAGCTGCTCAAAATTCAGTATATTGAATAAAATAAGTGAGCCACCAGCTGGGCCTTGGAAATCTTTTAATTTATAAAGATTTTGCTTTTTACCTTATTTATTGGCTCAATCTAGACATGACAAAGCTAGGTGGTGCAGTGCGTAGAGCACTGGGCCTGGGGTCAGGAAGAGATTGAGTTCAAATCTGGCCTCAGACACTTACCAGCTGTGTGACCCTGGGCAAGTCACTTAACACTGTTTGCCTCAGTTTCCTTATCTACAAAGTAGGGATTGTAATTGCACCTCCCTCACAAGGTTGTTATAGAGATCAAATGAGATAATAAAAGTACTACATGAATGTTTATTATTATTATGTGACAAGAACATTTGTTTACATTCTATTTCTCCAGAAAAGCGCAGCCAAAGTCTAAACCCGATGCCTATTTCTGAAGCTGTCGCCATGTTCTTTGAGTTCCTTCAGAAACCACCGGAAGAAGGTAAAAAACCCTTTCGAGTGGGACAAGCAGAGTTTCGTATACTTTCCTGGAGACCGTTTTGAATATAACAAAGTATTTTCATTCTTGTTTTGAACTTCCTTAATTCTTTAATTTTATAGTTATAGCCCCAGAAATTCATAGCAATGTTTGTTCTAAAGAGGCCAGAATATTTAAATTATAATAATCCCTCAAAACAAACAAACAAAACAAAAAAAATTCCTTAGTCAGATTGTATAATTTAGTATGAATTTCACAATTTAAAGCCCACAGGGCTTCTGTTAACTTTAGAAAACTGTTTGTCTCCCTTTCAGAAACTGCAGTGATAACTTGTATTTGTGAAGAGGGGGAGTGAAGCCTTACTCTATTAACATACCATTAAGGTTAATAATGATTCAGTTCCACAAAGATAAGCAAATATAAAAATAATAGCCAAAGCTAATTCTATATCCCAAGAATGAGACACAGTCTGGCACAGTGGAGAGAGCATGAGATTTGTGGTCTGGAGACCTGGGTTTAAAAGCAGACAGTGTCACTTTAGTAGTCGTGGGACCTTAGGCAAGATATGTAAGTTCACTAGGCCTCAGCTTCCCCATCTGTAAAATGAGAGGATGAGTAGATGTCTACCACGGTCTGCTAACTACAATATACTTAAGTTATGTCTTGAATTTGTGAAAACTAATGAAAATGTAGTATGGAAAGCAGGAACATTTTGCCAATGAGTCACTGCTGCAATCCCACCCTGACTCAGTGTGGCACAGCAGATGAGAAATTGGACTTGGAGTAAAGAAGACCTGTGTTCAAATCCTGTTACAGACACTTACTTGCTACCTGTGTAACCCTGGGCAAGTCTCAACCTTTCTGTGCCTCCATTTCCTCATCTGTAAAATGAGGGAGATGTTCATAATGGCCCTTAAGGTCCCTGCCAGCTCCAGATCTACGATTCCCTCTGACCTTCAAGAAGCTTACGCTAATTAGGTCTGCCAGTCATCATCAGGGATGTAACAAAAAAAGTTATAAAAATAATAATAACTCAAAGTCTATAGGATTTTGCAGTTGGCAAATCACTTCTTTATGACCTTACTCTCAGTGTCAAGTCAAAGACCACACTAAGACTTTTGGGACACCCTGTCTTAGTATCCCTGTTTCATAGAGGAGGAATTAATGCTCATGTAGTCACAGTCAGGACCAATCCACAATCATGTGAGTAATAAGTAGAAGAATTCTAGCATTTTTTTTTTACCTTCATATACAGTCTCTGGGCAAGGTATACATGTGCGTGCACACACACACACACACACACACATCCACACACACTTTTTGTAGTTTTTTTAATATTTACAAACACTTTATTCAAATTATCTCCCTTCATTCTTACAACTCTATGAGGCAGGAATTATATTTATTAATATCTCTTGAGAAATCTGACTTGCCCATTATTACCCAACTAGAAAGTGTTGGTTGTATATCAGGTTGCTTAGTGTCTCAGGGAGGGAGGAGGGGAAGGAGAGAGAGAGGGAGAGAATTTGGGAATCAAAACTTAAAAAAAAATATCAAATATTAAAAATTGTTTTAACATGTAATTGGAGGAAAATAAGATACTATTTTTTTAAAAAGCATAAATAAAAGAAAGTATTGGTTGGAGGCAGGTTTTGAACCTCAATGTCTCCTGAATTGAAGTCCTATGCTCTTACCCCTATCCCATAATAAAATTTTCAAAATTATTGTTATGGCATATATATATGAAATAATAATAATTTAAAGCAATCAATAAGAAAGCATGAAAAATGTGTGGTAAAGATTCATTATAAGTGCTCTGGTTATTGAGAATGAGGAAAAAATCATTGTGGACTGAGAATAATTTCTGTGAAGAAAGTGGTCTTGAGCTGAACCTTGAAAGGGTCTTGAAAGAGGGCAGGGTCTGTTCTTGGTAAGAGAAACAGAATGGGGTAGAATGATACCTGGGAGAGGGGCAGTGATGGTGGAAGGTGGGAGAGGTAAGGTCAGCTAGTCTATATGGAATGAGAATCCATCTCCAAGTATCAGGAGAGAGGGTTAGATAACAAGGTGGGGCGAATTACTGGAAGGCCTTAGGCAACTAGGTGAAAAGTTGGTACTTGATGTGATAAGCACTAGGCGATTTTAATTCATAAGCAGGACACTGGTATCATAGGATCTGAGGTCTAGATCTGGAAGGGACCTCAGAGGCTTTCTAGTCTAGCTTCTTTGTTCTTCAGATGAAGAATATATGGCCCAGGAAGATTAAGGGATTTGCCCAAGGTCACATAGGTAGTAAATGTTAGAACTGGGACTGACTCCAGAACCAAGGCTTCTCCAACTGTTCCTCACTGTAGTGTTGTAGGAAGATTAATAAGGCAAGAGTATGAAGAATAAATTGGATAAAGCATTAAGTGGGGGGAACCAGGATAAAACATGTTTTGAATTGTACCCTGTGTATTACTGTCCACCAGGGGCTTTGAGGCTTTACTGGAACACAAGAAACTGAACGTGATAAAAGAAAAAAAAAAACTTCTCTAGAGACCATGCACTGATAAAAAGTTAACTTCACTGTAACACAAGAAACTGGACTACTTTAAAGAAAAAAATCTACCTTGAGAAATGAATTTTCTGACATTGAAAACATGTGCACTGATAAAAAGGAATATTAAAAAGTTTACCTTATTGTGCCCCTAAGAATGCCACACTTTGGACTAGGAGAGATAGGAAGTAGGACAAGAGGATGTTGGAGTAATATACACATGGGTTGATTGTCCAGCCTAAGGTGAGGATGGAGGTGTAGAGATAACTCTGAGAGAGTTCATAAAGCGACTGACTGGATATACAGGTTGAAGGAGAGGAAGGAGCCAAGTATAATTCAAACATTTGAGTGAAGGAAAAAGGAAAGATACCATCACTAGAAAATGAAAACCAATTTAGAGGGAAAGCCAAGTTCATTTTGCAATGATGGCAGGATGTGATCAGGTGAAGCTGCTCTGTAGGATGGATGAGAAGTTAGAGCTGAGATTTAAACTTGGACTCCTTAATATAGAAGTGATAATGGAAGCCTTGGAAATAGCTGATCTCCCCTAGGGAGAGTTTACTAGGGGTGGGGAGGAGGGGGAAGAAAAGGTCACAAAGAACCTTGAAACACTGTAAGCTTGTGAAAGAAACAGGAAGCTGGAGAATTGAGAAACAGAACAGCAACCCAGAATCCAAGAGAGGAAACAAGAATGAAGGAGAGAGTCCAACAAAATGAAATTCCCAGAAAGGTCAAATTCAGGGGAAAAAATATTTTTAAAAAATGTGTTGTGTTTTAGAAGGAGAAGGTGAGACAGAGAGAATCTGGGGACATAGAACCTCAGATAATATTTAAAATAAACTTGCATAATTTTATTTTACTACTGTCTTACAGCTAGAGAGGTAAACCTTGATCAATCAAGATTCTTGGAAGATGATCTATTAAACTGGAGAAAATGATCAAAGTTATTGAAAATTTCTGTCAAATTTCTGTTGAAGCCATTATTTATGTGAATAAAAAACATAGTCTACACATGGCCTGTGTTCTGAAGGAATATATACATATGTGTGTGGGTATAATCTCAATTTCAATCTCTTTATAAATAATTATTGAAAAAATATTTTTAGCAGAGAGCATTACTGCTTTTTTTATTATATGTTTCATTTAGATCATGTTGCATCACTCTTTAAATTTGTCATAGCATTTTAAAATTAAAGGCTCAAATATGTTCTGAGTGGTCCTTCTTGTGACTAGTAGACCTTCTGGTCAGTGACTGTTAACAATTTTTTTATGGTACTACTCACTACTATTTTATCTCTAACATGTTTGGTAGTGGCAATTGACTAATGATACTGCATCCTGATGGTAACATATTCTACCTTTATGCTAGCCTAAAGGGAAGCATAATTTCTATAACATGAGAATAGATACCTATCATAAATTGTGTTTTATCAATTTAAATTAAAATTAAGTTTCAATGGCATATGGGTCAACCCCAGCTATCCACAATTATAGCAAAGTAATGTCAAATATCTTTGTGTGGTAGTGAAGGAAGGGTAGAGGTGGGATCAGGCCTGATAGAGGGAACTTCCTCTGTCAATGTAGATCATCACCAGCTCTGAAACTGAGAATCTTCGAAAATTTCCTAGAACACTGAGAAATCTAGTGACTTGTCTATAGTTATACCGCCTTACCCAGCCACCATGTGTCTGAGGTAGAACTTGAAACAATCTCTTCCTGATTCCAAGGTCCACTCTCATATTGTATGGGGGAGAAAAGAGTAATCAAGACAGGTACACTAATACCCTGTTTGCAGAACTTTGAATGGATCCAAAAGTTCTAGTAACTAATTTTAGGAGCAGTCGAAGGATCTGAGGATCTTATGTACTGGACCAGGTGTCAAATGAGATCTGTATTCAAATTCTGAATCTGACACTCATTAGTTCTGTGACCATGAGCCAAAGCCTCCCTGAACTTCAGTTTACTTATCTCTAAAATGAGAATAATAATATGTTATAGAAATGATGATGATGGTGATGATGGCAGTCATCCCCCTTGTAGTGATAATGATGGTCCCCATTAGAATGAGAGATTTAATAATCCTCATTAAAGATAGGCGGAAGAAGTAGAGTGTGCTCTACCTGTCTAGTCAGTTTCTTGGGAAATCATCCTGATTACAGCAGTCACCTCCTCTTCATTTGGCACATGTTCCTCTAGGCCTGGTCTAGGGTTTTAAGAATATAAAAGAATCATTCACATATAATATTTCATAAATCTATCACAAGTTCAGCTCATGTCTTACCCCCTCATCCTGGAGTTTAATCTGTGGAAATTTGTAAATGTAACTTGTGGCTCATTTCAGCTTTGTGGGAGCCAAAAGGCATTCATGCTGGTATTATAGTTAATTACATTTGTTGCAAGAAGTAGAAAGGTAATAGAACACCATATTGAGACATCCCGAATGGCTATTTGCTGCTCTGGTTTAAAAAAAAATAAGCTTGGCTATTTCTTTGTCAGGCCCTGTGCTGTCTTCTTTTAAGGCCTGGAGTTCATATACAGTCGAATTAAAAAAAAGCACTGCTCCCATGTCTCTAGACACTTATAATCAGGTAAGCCCACCGGTTTTTATTAAGGAAAAGTTACTATATGTTTTCAGTTAGCATCTTAGAGAGAAAAGGGGAGTATCCCTGCCATCTACCATCCATAACAGCTTCTGCACATAAGGGGAAAGGTAGCTCAACACTGCTTCCTTCTCTGGTTGGTCTCAAATAGGTCTCTAGCTGGTACAACTCAAAAGGTCATAACCTCAAAACCCCAGCCCCTCACACACACACTGAGAGAAGGATAGGGAATCTGCTACCATGGCATGGTAATATCCATTCATAGGGTGTTATGCAGCATTCAGACATGGCTGGCTCTAGGTGGTCTTGTGTGGCTATCTCCTCCAGTGTTCTCCAGCAATTAGGCCACTGTCCTATCTAAAAGTTCTGCTCTCAGTATGAAAAAATCACAACATCTTATCAATTTTTTAGATCTGGGAACCCTTGGATTAGTCCAGGGAGTGTGCAGTCCTAGGTTGAAACCAGAAAAAGGTGGAGTTCTATCTGGGCAGACTTGTAATGCTTTCCTCCTTAGGAAGATTCTGAAGATCATCTGGCAGGATAAGGTACCAGACACTGAGGTCCTTTCTCAAACTAAACTGCCAAGCACTCAAACTCTACTGCAGAAAGCACAACTCCTATGGGCTAGACATGTTTGAATGCCCAATGTAGCTTACCTAAAAGACTCTTACAGAGAATTCACACAAAGCAAGTACTCACATGGTGGTCCGAAGAAGGGATACAAGGACACTCTCAAGATCTCTCTGAAGAACTTTGGAATTGATTGTGTAACAAGGGAGACACTGGCACAGGACCACCCAGCATTACCTGGCCTCATCAAAAAAGGTGCTGTGCTCTATGAGCAAAGCAGAATTGAAGTAGCTTAAAAGGAACTTGAGATACACAAATGTAGAGAATCCACCCCAAATAGTCACATGGATTATTTGTGCCTGACCTAGGGTAGAGCATTCTGAGCTCGAGCCCGTATTGGTATGATCGGCCACATTTGGACATGCTGTAAGGGACACGCTCTAACTTGACTCTAACATAGTGAGGTTATTTTGGTCCTCTTCCAGAATGAAGGACAATAACCAACCAACCAACCATCTCCCAGGAATGTTGTGAAGTTGGATAGAGGGCTAGACCTAGATTTAGGAAACCTGAGTTCAAATATGGCCACAGGCATTACTACTAGCTTTGTGCCTTTGCTGTAAGTTACTTAACCTTGTTCTGACTCGGTTTCTTCATTTGTAAAATGTAGACAATAGTACCTACCTCGCAGAGTTGTAAGGATAAAATTATATAGTGTTTGTAAAGTACTTTACAAACCTTAAAGGTCTATATACATATTATTATTATCATTATTAATGATCAATCTGTAAATGTGGGATCAATGGAGTAAATCAATCAAATAAGCCCACCCCACAACAATAATGATAGCTAGGATTTATATAGCATTTTAAGGTTTTCAACGCACCCCACGTCAAATGCTGCCATGGTACCTTACTTTGGTAGGAATAACCCTCCATTAAATTAAATTAAATCAAATGCGCTGCAACTATCTGTGAAAAGGCTTTGATCAATTTAGATATTTCTGTTGAGCCCTTGGATGAGTTGTAGGAACTTTATAAAGAAAAAGTGTTCTGACTGGCTCAGGAAATTTGGTCACAGCCCAAGGGTCTTCTAAAAAAAATAGCATACCAGTGCAAAACCAGGTTAAATAGATTGCTTCAAGCTGTGAATAAGGAGAGAACATTCCAGCTAAGGCCCTGATGAGTTGCAGTCCAGGATAGGTCTTGGTTTCCTCTAACAGGTTCTTAGGATTTTGGGCTTCCCATCTTTCCGTCAGTGTTCCAGCATCACCCCACCAGGGACAACAGTGTCTAGGAGCAGTGTGTTGACGGGAAAGTTAATTTTAATATTGTTAATATCAAATGTGACATTCCCTTCTTTGTTTCAAAGAGCCATCTTCACAGTAAGACCCCTCCATCTAAAGAATCCTAGGAATGTCATTGCATTCCTGTTCCTAAGGCTTTATTCTCAACTAGATTGGACTGGGCTTCACCCTGGGACTCCAGGCTCTGTTTATCCTGTAAACACAAACTAACTTGGACTAGTCAACAGCTATGGAAAGTGACTCCAAGTATCCCTGGCCCCTCATTAAGGTTTGGGAAAAATTGGATGATGAAGAGTAAAAACAACCAGAATGAAGTGGGTTTTCATGTTTGGAATGCCAAAGGTGGCTGGGGCCTCCTGGACCGTCTCTCTCCTCATATGCACCCTTTTTCCTCCTGAATGTTTAAAAGCCTTTCTGTAATTTTTGCCTGTAAACACCCCTGTACTCAGATTCGTGTCAGTGTCCCAAGCTTATGACCCTCTTTACTGCTATTCAAGATGTCTTTTCCTCCACTTATGAGTTTGATTTATTTCAGGACTTGACAGTCTAAATGGAAGCTAATGATGACAGGACACTGATTGACAGTTCTGCAAGAAACCCTTGGACAGAAACCTAGGCTTCTCTAAGGTGTAAGTCTAAGAGAAACTTTTTGAGCACTCCACAAGGGGCCAGAGATACAATGGAGAAGGGAATAAGCATAGTAAGCACCTACTAAGTGCAAGGCATTATGCTTAGCCTTTTACAAATAACAATATTTCATTATTTTCATATTCATAATAATTCATTAGATTCTCAGAATAACTCTGTGATATAGCTGCTATTATTATCCACATTTTATAATTTAGGCAGACAGAGGTTAAGTGACTTGCCCAGGATCACAGAGTAAGTGTCTGACCTCAATTTAAACTCAGATCTTCCTGACTCACAGCCCAGCATTCAATCCATTACTCCACTTAGTTACCTCTGATAAAATAATGTATGAAAATTGTTTTTCAAACCCAAAGTGTTATGTAAAAATCTTATCTACTCTCTATTAAGTAATTGGACTCCCTTGACCCTAGGATTACTGCTGTGTCCTCTCCTAAGTTAAGGTATGAGTTTACTTCTGAGAGTCTATACTGGAGAAAGGACCTCTCCCCACCCCACCCCCTCCTCCTCCTTCCTTCTCCCCTTTTCTCCCCTCCCCTCCTCCTCCTCCTCTTCCTCCTGCTCTTCAGCTGTGGTCACAATCAGCCCAAAATGTCATTTGAGCCCCTTCCTACCATGACCACCGAAGCTGGCTTTGTTAAAATTGGGGAATTACTAAAATGCAGGTTTCATATTTCTTAATAATCCCACTCTTTTGACCCTCAGTGTATGTAATTCCCTTCAATAGGAAAGAGGGGCATATATAAGTCTTTTTCTATCAAGTTAGACTTTGTTACATTTTCAAAATAAACTTTTCTAATTAGAATTGCCCATATTAAGCATCCCAAAATAGCTCCATTAAAAAATGTTCCCAGCTATAACTTTTTAGCTTGAGATACATAGTAAACATAAACACACAATGAAAAGCATGGGCTTATTCGATCCAGGGTAGGATCAAAGGATCAACATTTATTTTTTCTCAGGTTAGGGCTTTGGATGAAAAGAATCGCAAGTGTTTCCAACCATTCAACCTCATAGAATGTAGCATTGTTTTAAAGCTGGCCTCTATGGAATTATCCCATCAGTGTTATCAATAATGTTTATAATAGGAATTTTAAAACTGGTTTTAATTCTAAAATCCTAAGAACAGAAGCTACCAATGTTTGCTTATATTTATGGAACCATGGAACATTAGAATTAGAAAGGATTTTAGAATCATTTAGTCTAACTCCACAATTTTACAGATGAGGAAACTGAGGCCTAATTGTGGGAATAATTTTTCCAAGGGATATACAGCATGATGGAATTAAGACCAGAACCAGGATTCCCTGGTTTCTGGTCTAACATTCTTTCTACTGTACTATGTTGAAAAAATGTACATTTATGTATATGTACATACATATATTGTTCAGTCATGCCCTACCCTTCATGACCCAATTTGGAGTTTTCTTGGCAAAGATATTGAAATATTTTGCCATTTTCTTTTGCAATTCATTTTACAGATAAGGAAACTGAGGCAATCAGGATTAAGTGACTTACCCAGGGTCATACAGCTAGTGTCTGTGGCCAGATTTGAACTCAGGAAGATGAGTCTTCCTGACTTTAGGTTTAGCTCTCTATCCGCTGTGCCACCTAGCCACCTACATGCACACACAAACATATATGTGTATATGCACATATATACACATATCTATATATCCTCATGCATCTGTATATTTTAATACGTCATTCAACAAAGAAAAACTCTTTTGAGGTGATTAGAAATTAGAAATTATGTATGATCATGACACCTGAATCTGACAACTCTGTGAATAAAGTTCCTCTCTAAAAATGGTTAATTAGCAGTTATAAAACACCCATATAACAATCCTGCCCAGAGCTCTGTGTAAATGCCGCCACTTATATGATGCCTAATAATACATAAATGCCATGTATTCATTTTTGTATAAATTCAACCTATACTTATAAACGTGCATGTAATTTCTCCAGTCAGGGACTATTTATTTTTGTCTTTATATACCCAATACCTAGCAGAATGCTTGACATGTAGTAGGGAGCTCAGGCATGGCAGTGACCATAGTGGTGACAGCCACAGTCCTGCCCTGTCTCCATCCCAGCCTTGGGCTGTGGGAATGATAGAGCGCAAGGGAGAAGCAATGATGGCAGCAGAGAGGTAGGGGGCACAGCATCATCAATCTATCTATATCTGGCAGATGATGAAGCCCACATTGAAAGAGACTTCACCTCCTCTTCAATAATGAGGTTGCTGGTGGGCAAAGGAATGTGCCCAAAGTTTGCCATTTATCTTACTGTTATGTCTTCCAGACCCCCATGTATTACCATCCACCTTTCTGTTTCACTCTCCAGACTTCCACTCCCCAACTTTAACATCCACTCTGCTGCTAGACCATCCTATATGTGTTTTCTGCCCTCACTAGAATGTATTATTCCATACATATTGTCTACCACTATCAGAATGTAAGCTTGTTGAGAGCAAAGATTGTAATTTCTATTTGTATCTATATGTATTTGTGTTTAGCACACTGTTTGGCACATGGTAATTGCCTAATAGATGCCTTTTCATTCATATAGTCATTCATTCATTCATACATACATCTATCCATCTATTCTTAATAAATGCTTATTGATTAATTGAAATGAAGGACAACAAAGGATTGAGATAATTATCTGTATAATTTGGCAGAATTGGACACAGTGTGTTTTTGAACATGCCAAATAGAGACTGAAGACCTTCCATGCTACCATGAAACAGACATGCTCAGGTTTATAAATTTAATAACAACAACAAAATTAGTTTATATACTTTGAATACGCATAAAAGTTAAAGATGAATCAGCATGGCCTGTTAGAAAGACTTCCGGATTTGGACTCAGAAGAACTTTGACACTTAATAGCTAATTAGGCCATTTATAATTGCTCAGGTTTAAGTTTATTCATCTATAAAGTGGGGATAATAATGCCTGTGGGACCTATCTCATAAGATTGTTATAAAGAATACGTGAGATAATGTATACAAAATGTATCATAAATCTCAGCTACTTTAATCACTGGGTGTTAAGTCTCTTACATTGGTGGTTTCATAACATTAAAAAAATTAGTTTATTTTTATTTAGTCGTTTATTTCCTACAGAAGAAGAGTCATATGCAAAGAATTAGGATTTCCAGTTATGGAAATTTAAAATTCTTTGGACTAGTTTCTATCTGAGAGAAAGGGAATAGTCTTCTATTATTATTTCAAAAATGAATTTTGGCTTGTAGAGATTAATATTGAAAATGAAATTTAATTCTTCCGGACCAAAGATGGGCATTTCCTTGTGGATGATGAGTCTCTGAGTCATACAAGCTAAAAAGAGAGAGTCTTTTCTTGTGCAGGGAATGACAGTATTCATATACACCCCAAGCAGAGTCCAAGTTCCTTGAGAGGGACTGTTTCACTTTTGCATTTATGTCCCCAGTGCCTAACACAGTTCCTGGCATATAGTAGTTACAATAAATGTTTGGTGATTGATTCACTCAACTGGCTACTTTCAAACCATAAACTCTGGAGCATGCACTACTAGGGTCTGGACCCTTTGGGAAAAAATGCTTTGAGTTGTCGGGAAGGCAATCACTGTGTCTTTATGTTTAGCACATGATAGGTGACACTTGGTTATGATTCTCAAAAATAAAAAATATTAAAAGAAAATTTCTCAATGTAAAAAAGTATGTTTTGATATTGTGAGGCTTTCCTGATGGAATATTTTCTTCTCCAAATTTTTTAGTTTGCTGGCTAATCACATCTGAGTAGAGAAATTAGGGGAAATACTTAAATAAATAAAACCCAAATGAATAAAACAATGAATTTTACTTATTGGATTTTATTCTAAGGATGGTAGAAATAAATTGTCATATATTTTCTATCTTTTCCGACTTTTTCAGTAGTGACCAGTTTTCTATTACACAAGAAGAAAAGACACTTTCTTTAAAGTTTATTTTATTTCTATAAAGAATATTTTTAGTTATGTTAGCTTAAGTTCCTTAATACGTGGTGATCCCTAATGACTATGTTTTGAAGTTACCGTTTTATAGATGATAAACATCCATGAGAAGGCAATAGTACAGAAACTCAATTCTTGTGTTCACCATGTTGCTTTTTCTTTTCATGAGGGACTTGACTCAGAGAAAAGGGAGACTTAATATTGAGCCGATCCTTTTCAGCCTCTTCTTCTTCATCATATCTCTCATCCTCATCTTCCACATCACTGTTCTGAGGACTAGAATGCTGAGAGCTTGTAGGTGATGGTGGCACTGATGAAGGCCTTGGAAATTTAAAACCTTGTGTCTGCCAGAAACAAACATTATAATGACCGGTTACTCTTTAGCAAAAGTCTGCTTAGTGAAGTTCTCCCATGTGCCTACTTAATAAAGCATATGCCAACATATTTGTCGTTGTCTGCCCAGGTACCAATAATCCGTGGTTTATCCTGACTCTAGTGGCTGATCTAATAGAGCAATCAGCAACTTGAAAGGCCCAGTGACTAGTGCAGTGGAAAGAGGGCTAGATCTGAAGGTGAAGAACCTAGGTTCGAATATCAGCTCAGTTGCCTACTTAACCTAAATAAAAGGAGATAAGTTCATCTGTAAAAGGAAGGGATTGGATTAGACAGCCCCTAAGATCCTTTCCTGATCTAAATCTGTGATCCTCTGTTGATCACTTCAAATGTTCTTCTGCTGATAGATCCTTTGTGTAAGTAATCAGTTATTTAGGCCAGGAAAATTTTGTAGATGGGCAGACCTAAAGGCGATAATGATACCTTTTATAATTAGAAGGCAAAACTAGGAATGGCCTGAATCCATTCAGTTCTTTTGGCAAAAGAGTCTCTGTTTAGCCCTTTTAAATAGAACTGTTCTTCCACTTCCCTTGTCCATTTTGCCCTTTGAAAGGGGGGTGGCATGGGGGAACACATCTATCAGTAGTGGCCATGCTGAAGAATGGGGTATTCCTGCTGTGGATGCTTTAACATTAAATCACCAAGGTTCAGTAAGAATTTTTATTGAAATAAGAGTTACTGTAGTTTCATTTTAACATATTTAGGACTTTTAAATGATCATCCAATCAAAACAGAGATTATTTGCCTTTTTGAATAGCTTCTTGATGAAGTTTTGTGAGATAACTAAGTCGTTGTTCAATCATTTCAGCCGTGTGACTCTTTGTGACCTCAAATTTGGGGCTTTTTTGGCAGAGGCACTGGAGTAGTTTGCCATTTCCTTCTCCAGTTCATTTGAGGAACTGGATAAGGAAACTGAGGCAATCAGGGTCAAGTGACAGGGTCAAGATAGTAAGTGTCTGAGATCAGATTTGAACTCAGAAAGATGAGTTTTCCTGATTCCAGGCCCAGCGCTCTAGCTACTGCTCCACCTAGCTACCCCCAGACCACTAAGTACACACACAGACTATATTGATGAAGGCAAAAATGCTTCTTTAAATGAATATTTGGAACCTTATAAGTGAATATTATTATTCTACCGCCTTTCAAAAACATTTGAGGTAGCAGAGTAATTTCTTTCAGTGTTGGGGTCAAAGTCTGCCCTCTGATCCCCACCTCACCTTTCTTTGGGAATATATCACCTACAGTTATAATGGAATTTAATAGGAAACATGCTTCCATGTTCAAATGCTATGTGCTGCTTGCCTAGGGAAATTTTTTTAGATGGCATGAAATAACTGGACCCTAGAGTACAATAGAAATTTCAAAGCTATGACACTCCGGCCCTGAAATTTGTTCTTGAGCCATAAGTACAGCCAAGTGAGGCAGGGTCATGTTTTATACCCACCAAGGGCTAGAGAATCTGTCCCTTGAGGAAAGAAATGTATGCCATCTGCTGGAGAGTTGTACAACTGCAGGTATCAGCAAAGGCCCTGAGGTGAGTTGCCATAAGGTGAGGCTGAATTTTGCAATACACAAAGTTGAACAGCAAGACTCAGAATGGAGCAAAAGGAAGCAAAAAGGAAGGGGAACAGTGGCCGCTGGTGGTAGGTGGCAGGTGATCAGAAGCGCTGAGGACAAAGCTAGGTGTTGGCCCAGGTAAAGGGGTCTTGGAGCACTTGGAGCAAGCCTCAGACCCTCCCTGGCTGGAGCCCCACCCAGTGTGAGCCACAACCACAGTACAAGTCTCCTGGAAAGAGATGCCAACTAGGGGGAAATTTCTTGATGCTATACGGGCTCAGATGTGAGTTCTTTATGTGTCCATTAATTTGTTCATAAAAATTTTTATGTATTCACATTTAGAACCTGATATTTTATAAAAAAAGAACTTGTAGCTAAACTTTTCTTCTGTTTTAAAAAAAATCATTTATTTTAAACATTCTTTTTTAAAAAATTGACTTCCAAATTCTCTCCCTCCCCCTCCCCTGCCCACCAAGAAGGCAAGCAGTACAGCATCAACTAACTATATGTGAAATCATGCAGTACATATTTTCTTATTTAGCCGTATGGCAAGAAGCAAGAAAAATAAAGAAATGAGAAAATGATACTCCAGTAGGCACTCAGAATTCATCGGTTCTCTCTCTGGAAGTGGACAGCATCTTTTTTTAATCACAAAACTTTGGAATTGTCTTGGATCATTGCAGAGGGGAGGGAGCTAACCAGTCTTCAACCATGTTGGCCTCTAGATTGCAATGATGGACTAGTCCTGATTTCTGAGAAATTTACCTGCAACCAGTCTTGCCCTGTCTATTCCTCCCAGAGATCAATCATAGCTAAGATTTTAATTCTTCTCTACATGGGGCAGGCATGCATGCTTGTCATCTAGAGGTTTCAAACATAAGTTTCTCCCCAGCTTGTTCAGAGAAAAGGAGAGGGCCATCTATCGACCAGGTGAGGGACATTAATCAGCATTCTCTCCTTTATTCTAGTGTCTTACAAAGAAGTATCCTTTCTCCTCACCAAAGCCAAACTCTCTAGTCCTACCCTTCATTCTATCCAGCTCCATTTTCTTGCTCACACAGTCATCAGTCTTAATTTTCATTCTCTTCGTATCTGCTTTGATTTGAATGTGAAGAAGTATTGTATATTGAATTTGTCAGTAATTATATGCTACTAATAGAGTTTCTTATGAAAAAGAAGTCTACGTATGTATGAATATATAAATACATTTTATAAATATTAGATATAACAATATTAAACATGGATAATAATAAGTTGTATATATACATATATGTATGTATATGTATACACACACACACACACACACACACAACTTTTTTCTTACCGTTGGTGGTGGTGGATATTCAGCATGGAATTTATCTGGAAAAGCTCTGCTCAGTGTCAGGCGTCTGGCATGCATGTAGTACTACAATAGGAAAACAATTTTACATTTTTTTTAAAGAAATATAATTTTATATGTTCTTCATTGGTTTCTGAGTTTTGAAACATTTTCTAAACATTTCATTCTTCTCTCACATCTGCGATACTTGTGGCATTGCAAACAGTACAAATTTACTTAGGTTCTGCCTTCCTTAAAAAAGCAAAGGCGGTACCATGCTATTTTATCTAATAAAAAATGCAAGGTCTGCATTGCCCACCAGGTAGCACTCTACCTAGGAGAAGAGTCTAAGTTTTTGTCAGTCTTTCTGTCATATTAGTTTTCATAAAAGCTTAAGTTATTACCCTGCTTAGCCAGCTTCCCCCATGGCTTCAGGCAGAAGTACTGGCCAATTTCAGAATTTAGTTACTGGATGAAATAGCATACCACTCAAAATGTAAAAGTATGTAATCTATGCTCCATACTAGGAATTCCATCACTTTTTCAACCCCCTTGCTTCTTGGTTTTCAGTAAACTTTCCTGTACCTCCATTTAATATAAAAGGAAAGAAATTCTAGCATTTACCATGCATACACAAATAAGAAATAAAATGGACTAATTAGTTTTAATAATATGGCATAATTATTTATCCTAATTCTTCATACCCCTTGATAAACTTCTCATACCCCTTGGTAAGTATACATAGCCCAGGTGGAGAACCATGGCCTAAAATAGCTCTTATCTCATTCCTGGACTCGTTTCTGCTGGTTCACAACCAACATCCACCAGACTTAGATTTACCTAGTATACTGTGATCACAGAGTTTATTTGATGAAAAAATAAAAGGAAAAGGATCACATTTTCCTTCATGAAGCCATTCATCTCTAGCCATCTAATAAACCTCTTCCCACTTACCCTACCAAATCTTTAGGAGTGGTTGGAGAAATTCCTGAATCACCTACATCTGTAGATCTTGGAAAGGAATAAGGGAAAGGGTACATATATATATTATATATATGTATGTATATATATATACATACATGTATGTATATATTTGTGTCCAGGACCAGTCTCCCTTCTCAGTTCACCATCCCCATTGAACTTGATTTCTGGGAATTTCAGTGTTCAAGATCTTCTTTTACCATAGTTATTCCTTTTTTCCCCTGCTCCAGGGTCACAACATTCACAGAGCTTCTCCCTGGCAGTCTCATTCAGTAACCAATATAGTGATCTGGCAGATCACAATCTAGTCTTCTTATGGAAGCCCCATAGTCCCAATGCATATATATTTTGCTTGTGTCCCTCTATCGTGTGGCTTTCTCTTTATTACAACTGTGCATTCCCCAAAACTTCCAGGGAGGGACAGTGGGCAATCTCCCTCTTGTATGTCCCAGGATCATCATGAATCTCTTTGCCACTCTTTACCCCAGGCTCAGAGAAAGATAAATCAAGCAGATAGAAGTCAAGGCATGGCCACAAATTACAAAATATAGAGGAAAAATGCTATTCTGGACCTGATTTTGACTAGTTCAATGTCAAATTGAGAGAAGTACAAATGAAAGGAACCTTGGGGGAAAGCATCTACTAAATCTTATTGCATTAGAGAAGAATAGTCTAGTATGCATTTTAAATGTTGGGAAAACCAATTTCAAACTGTTCAGAAAAAGGCAAGATCCAATGTCCTAAATTTCTGCAGAAGTCACTCTAAAAGCAAAAGTGGGGGAGGACTATTTAAATCAGTCAGTCAAGAAGTGTTTATTAAATGCTAGGCACTATGCCGGCTGCTGGGGATACAAAGAGAAAAATTAAAGAGTCCCTGCACTCAAGGTACTTAAAGACTGGTATGGTTTAGTAGGGATCTCATTTAGCAGCTCGAAATTTTAAAAGACCTTTTCTGGAAGATGGAAGCAAAGGCAGGCCAAAGAAAATGACCATAAAAGAGTAGCATCATTTTCTCTAAGTGTAGTGTCAGGGTTACCAGTCCCCAGAAAGAGCTAAAACTGGCAGAGCATGCTAAAGATAGCAAAAGGGAATTTTTCAAGGTTATGTGCAAGGCAAGAGAAAGATCCCAAAAGGGACAGGGCAACTATTCAGGACAGAGCAAAGTAAGTGAGATGTGAAGGTAGAACTACTCAACTCTTATTTTGCTCCTGTTTTCCCAATGAAGGGATACTTGAAGAAAGCTATCATAATTTCCCCATCTTCTTTTCTCTAGGATAAACATCCCCAGTTCTTTTAACATGATATGGACTAAAGGCTTTACATCATCTTGGTTGCCCTTCTTTAAACACTCTTGTTTATAATTGTCCTTCCTAGATTGAAGCACCCAGAACTGACTATGATACCTCAGTTATGGACTGACCAGGGTAGAGTATAGTGTAACCATTAGCTACTTGTTCCTGGAAAAGATACTTTTCTTAATGTGAGATTGCATTAACCTTTTTGATGGCTGTATTACGCTATTGACTTGTATCGACAAATCCGTTCTGCTACTTGTTGGACATCTTTGCCTCAGTGACCTTTAAGCATTTCCTTTCAACATGCCCAAAACATAACATTTTATATTTCTCTTTAAACCTATCTCTTCTGCAAACTTCCCTGTTTCTGTTGATGGCACCACCTTGCTTATGGTCTGTGATCTTAATATTCATCCCTAACCCTTTGTTCTCTCTCAAACCTCATATGTAATCAGTTGCCAAGTCTTATGTATACTTACTCTTTGATATCTAGTTTGTGTTCTAATCCACTTCCTCCTTTACACTAACATGGCCCCTACCCTACTTCAGGTCCTCATCACCTCTCATGTGGACCCTCAATCTCTAACCTATCACACTGATATTTTTAAAGGACAAATCTGATCAGGCCACCTCTGACCCCACTCAAAAGTCTTCAATGACTCCCTATTGCTCCCCAGGGTAAAAAAAAAATTGTCAAATTTTTTAAAATGACTGGAGAATTACAAAAAAAAATAGAAAAAACTCAAAGAAAATTACCAAAAACTACTACATTCAATATTATGCCAACAAAATTAAATACTTAAAGAATAAATATTTACAAAAATATATGTCCAACTTTATTTTTAAGAGAGATGCCAAACAATTGAAACTCAGAAGGAACATTGAGAAATCCACAAATGAACTCCAAAAGAAAAAAATTCCCTTGCATCTGGACGAGGGAAGTATTGTTACATAAAATTTGGAAACCACTGGCCTAAGTTTTGACCACTTCTATGAATGGTTCAGGTAGATGAAAGAAAGATGTCATGAGAGTTGAGGAATTAAGATGCCAAGGTGTTCAGAGGAAGGCAGTGAGTAGGGGTCAGAGTAGAAAAAAATACTATGAGCCAAGTACTGAATTTAATTGAGAGGAGACTTACTGACACCTGGAGATCCAGAGACGACAGCAACAAAGATCTGGACAGAATAGAGTGAATTTTAAAAGAAATGAAGTGTCTTCTCAGTTATGCTGACAGGAGAAGAGACTGAAAATGGAATGGAGAAGGAGTACCCAAACTCCCTCTCCTGGACTTATGTGTCAAGACATGTGAGAAAGGGAGCATGATCCTTAGAGAGGGAGCCAAGAGATAGTTTGTCTTCAGAGGAAAGCTAGGTTTCAGAGAAAGACAGAAAGAATGTGAAAGGAAGAGATCTAGGGTGAAAGGGTGTTTGTTAACAATAAAGAAGGATTCCACTGGAAAGGAAAGGCAGAGAACTAGGGAGAATTATGACTGAGTTAGTTGTGCAGTAATGATGGCAGCCAGCATCTGCCTCCTTCACCATCCTTGATGCAGATTCCTCACAGACCTGCACAGATCCCATGTTCATTCCTGACATCTCATGAGGCACAGGTCACCTGGCAAGGTGGTGCAATGGAGACAGTGTGGCCCAGAATGGAAGTAGAACCTGGGATCCTGAAAGGTGGTAGCTTAAGGACCAGGTGAGAGAGTGGTTTGGTCAGGGGCCACCATTTTTGTGCCTGAGGAAAGATCCTGACAGCCTACATCTGGTTCAAACTCTAATGTTCACTTACCCTGCCTAAGTATTTCCAGTCCAGCAGATCAGAGAGTCTTTCAGTTCTGTTCCTCTGGATGATTCTCTGGCGACGAGACTGTTTGCAGAATCCGTAGAGAAACTGAGTAAGCTGATTGCAGGACTCATCTGGTGAGCAGAACCTCCTATCCACAATGTAAATACCTGAAGGGCATGAAGGCCAAAACACTGGTAAAATTTCAGTTTTTTGTGACACAAGTTTTCTTTCTGCTTTCCGTCCTATTGTTCTTTTTCCTCCTTCCCTTTATACCCTGTTTATATTATTCTCTTCCTTCCTTCTTCCTTTAGATTGTCACCTGTTTTCTTCCTTGCCTAAAACCCACCCTTTTCCCTATGATCCTTTACTTTCTCTGTGACATCCTTCTAACTAGCTGTACTTGGTTAAAAGTAAAGAGCTGATAGGGTGGGAGCCTTGGAGTACCACACTAGTATGGCAAAATATGTGTGACAACAGTATTACAACCACAAAATGTCAAAGGAGAAAGAAATGGCTGTGTATGATCAAAGCCTGAATGTTATTTTCTAGCTTTATTTGCTGCTAGGTTGCTTAGATGTGGTCTAATTTTTTTTTACATACATTGGTTTTATTCACTTTTTTTATCATTGTGGCATGATATCATACCAAGAGTATGGTGAATTAATCCTATTCTTGCACACCATCTCACAACATCTTCTGGTGTTAAGAGAAATATGTAAGCAAACTTGTATAATTGCACAGTTGTCATAAAAGTCTATTTCATTGTTAGTGGGGTTCCTATTTAATGGATAAACACATTTAAATAACATATAGGTGACTATAATAGGATTGTACTTGTAACCCAATTTAATGTGAACTAACAAGAAGGTAAACTGCTCTTGTTTTGAAGCAGGAGTTCTTAATTTGGGGTCCATGAACTTGTTTTCAAAAATGTTTTGATTAGTATTTCAATATAAATGGTTTCCTTGGCAATCCAATATATTTTATTTTATACATTTAAGAACATTATTCTAAGAAGAGGTGGGTGGGTCATAGGCATCACTAGTTGCTGAAAGGGCATATAATGCATAAAAGGTTAAGAACCTTTGTGTTAGAGCATCCCTCCTAGGGAAAAAGAAAAAAGAAAAAGAAAAAGTCTACAAGCCTCATAGGAAATCTATTTAAAGGCCAAATCATGGGTAAAGTCAGGGCTATTTTAGTCAGAAATAATACATGCTTATTAATTTACTCACCCTCACATTTTGGTTATTATAATACTTATCCTGGACAGTAGAGGGCAAAATAGATACATAGAAAGCAAAGGAACTGATCCATGAACTAAAGGACCATAGGATTTAGAGCTGATAGGTACCTCAGAAATCATTTAGTTTTCTCCATTTTAGTGAAGAGACTAAGTCCCGGGAAGGCTCATTGTTTTCCTAAAGCTTACAGAAGCAGTAAGTGTCAGCACCAGGATTCCAACCCACATCCTCTGACTCCAAATTCAATAATCTTTCTACTACATTGCTCAGCCTATCCTCGTGATAATGACCTGTTTGGGGTATTGGGACAGATCATTGAGGTTTAAAACCTTGTCTTGATCTATAGTCATAGATGTAAATCTAACTTTTATTTAAAACAAGAACATAAATATTCATTAAATATATTGTTAGTTCTATAGAATCAGATATAAGACGAAAAACAGGCCAGCCTTATAGACTGTGTATGTGCATATGTGGAAAGAAAAAGACAGAGAGAGATAAAGACAGAGAGACAGAGACAGAGAGGAGATGATACAGATAGATGCATAGATATTTAGATAGATAGATATATACATAGATGATAGATAGACAGACAGATAGATAGATAGATAGATAGATAGATAGATAGATAGATCTCACCATATATATGTATGTGTGTCCATATATTTAATCCATCTTGTTCTAGGTTTAGCGGAACAACAAAAATCTTACCATAAGCAGCTGGGTCAGTTACGTGTTCTTGCATGAAACAGCCAAAGCCAGAGAGGTTTGTTGTCACACTAGGAATGCCCATCACAGTGCATTCAGCTGTCAATAGTCAGGGAGAAAGGTTCTACTTTATACTTAGAACAGAATTATCTTGTGGAGAAAATAGGCCATAGTTTCCATCTATCTAGTGCCAAAAAATTTCTAGTCCAGGTAGGAAAGGTGGTTGACATTTTCCTTTCCAAAAATACTTTTGCTTACTCACACTGAGTAGAGACCTCGTCCTAAATTGCAAAGCAGGCAAAGTATATCTTTAACATTCCCAGTTTCTGTCCCTTGCTGCCACCCTCCCCACTTCACAGTCACCAGTGAACTTCAGTTCTTTCCCTTTTCTCCCAAAGCCAGAAAAAAGGTTTAACAATTTTTTTTCATTTAAACTGTAAAATATTTATAAGACTTAGTGTTACCAAGGGATAAAGTATTATCTCTGAAAAATAAAATTTGTATTTTAATAGAAGTCAAAGTTTCAACCCAAAGCAATGAATATCGAACCATTTTCATCTTTATCATCACAGAAGCTTATAGAAACCCTCAGCTTGTTTGGTAAATCTGAATGTCAGTTGGGCCCAGAATATATAGAATAGTAGTATAAAAAATAGAGTATGGGCAGCTAGGTGGCACAGTGAGTACAGCACTGGCCCTACAATCAGGAGGACCTGAGTTCAAATCAGGCCTCAGACACTTGACACATTTATTAGCTGTGTGACCTTGGGCAAGTCACTTAACCCCAATTGCCCTGCTTTCCTCCCTCCAAAAAAAAAAGATTATTAAAAGAACAGATTAAAGCTGTTAAGTTTGGTAAAATGTAAGAGTGAATTTTTTCTTTAATTTTGGTTAATTACATTTAGGTAGAAAATCAGTGCAGCACGATGTAATTTATATGCTGTCTCTGAAACAGACCTCCATTTATTTGTATGAGAGCAAAACCAAATGAAGGCAGTTAGGGGGTGCAGTGTAAAGAGCTGTGGCTAGAGTAAAGCGGACCCGAGTTCAAATTTGACCACAGAAATATATTAGCTGTGTGACCCTGGGAAAGTCACTTAACCCTGCTTGCCTCCATTTCCTCATCTGTAAAATGAGCTAGAGTAGGAAATGGCAAACCACTCTAGCATCTTTGCCAAGAAAAGCTCAAAATTGGGTCACAGAGAATTGGACAGGACTGACACAACTCAACAATAAAACAGAGTCATTGAACAAAATTACTTTTTTACTAGTTGTAGGTATGATTTTCAGTCTTAAGAACTTATGAATTATTTATATGATGGGCTCATAGGAAATGTACATTTCAACTAAGGCAGGGGTCATAATGGTTCCCTGGCTTATAAAAGAATTAAATTTAGGGTCTTAGGGTCTTAGTTTTTTGGTGAAAATGTACTTCACTTCAGATTAAAAAAAAAGAGGGGAGATGGTAGAGCTTTAGATACTAAGATTAGTTAATTAATGTTTCTGACTTTCCCGGCAGAGATCACAAAGCATAGTTACCAATACACTAAAGATTTTGAAACATATATAGCTACTGCATAAAAGGAAAAAAAAATGTGGTCAATACAATGCTGTTTATTAATTATTTATATTAGAAACAGATTGTAAAACTCCAGGAATTAGCCAGAGGGCAAATGACAGCATACTGTTTAATTTGAGCATAGAGATAGGTGAGAGAGGAAGAAGGTTAGCCTTCATATTAAGTCTAAACTCAAAACACTTAGCTCTTTACTTTGTCTCTCGGTATGCATGTGTGTGTCTATATAAATGTGCATATACATATATATATATATATATATATATATATACACATACACACATATATAGATATATTTTCTGTCTACATGGTCTACAAAATATGAGATGATACATTCATTAAAATCAGGCTCTTGTTTGTATTATATATTCCTAAGCATAACACAGAATAGGGCTAAGATAGCCTGTACATGAGAAATAAATGATAATAAAATTAGTTTAAATATACGTTCACACTCATATTCTCAGGCCAGAATAAAGGATAGCTTTTAGTCAGTTACATTTTTCCTTCCTATTCAATGGTTAATGTTGAGAAATACTAGGAATTCTATGATAAATGAAAAAGCAAAATATGTTAATATAAATTAAGAGGGGATTAAGGTACTACAAACTGTTTTAAGAGATTTATGTGGAGTATTCAATAGCCAATATCAACTATTCAAAAATGAAACTAAACTCACTGAAGCTAAACTAACTAATTTATGTGAATAATACCCTGACTTCTTTTAGGGGACAGAAAGTCAGTTGAAAGGCTACCATGTCCTACATATCAGTAATCCTCTTTATTCTCTTCTCTCCTCATTCTTCCCTTAAGAACCTAGAGTTTTGGGGGAGTTTTTTTCAATGCTGATTAATTTGCTTCTTAGAAGAAACCTGAACAGTGAGATTATATTCTATGTCCATTTATATAGACCAATAGCTTACTCTTTCTATTGCAAAAAACCAGAAAGGTCTTTCACTCTGTATTTTATATTTCTTTGGACACTAGTATTCACTTTTTACTACAATTGAGTTTCTGAAGATTTTTAAAGTTCTTCATTGTTGTAGTCAAACCTATAATACATAGTTCTCCAACTCTGCCTTCCTTTTATCTGGGTGTTTGTTCAGTCATTTCAGTCATGTCTGATTCTTCATTGGACTTTTCTTGGCAAAGGTAGTAGAGTGATTTGCCATTTCCAGCTCATTTTACAGAAGAAGAAACTGGGGCAAACAAGGTTAAGTGACTTGTTCAGGGTCACATAGCTAGTAAGTGTCTGAGGCCAGATTTGAATTCAGGAAGACGAGTCTTTGTGACACCAGGCCCAGTACTCTATCCATTGCACCATCTAGCTACCCTAATTTGCCTTAGCTGGGTCTAAAATCAATAATTTCGCAAGGGCTATTGTGTCACAAAGACGCAATAGTTCTTTTGCCATTGATTTTAAAACTGAGTATTTTCTCTGAAACTTCTTCCTCTAAAATAACAAATGAAATTATTTCTAAACAAGCAAAGAGGCACATTTCTGGTTAACTATCAGACAAAAAAAAGTCAATATATTCTTTGCTTTCGATATAAAAGCAATTTTTTTGTCTTTTAATTAGGTGTCATAGATCCAGCTAAAAATGGTAACAGTGCTACTGGGTCCATGAGAAACCAATGAGGTAATGGTATTGAAAATAAGCTATGGAAAAGAAGAATACCTGAATGATTACACAATATACTATTATATCACTCTGGTATTGTATCATGCTTACACTTAAAAGTATACGCTCTGGAAGTTATTTTAGGGAACAAAGTAAACAATTGTTAATTATTTTTTTAAATGAGAATACCAAGAGGGTGAAAAGGATGCATGCATATGTCTGCATGTAGAAAAAAGGGTTCTTAACCGGTGATCCATAAACTTAAAAAAACAGCAGCAACATTTTGAGTTGTATTTTAATATAATTGGTTTCCTTAGTAATCCTATCTATGTGTTTTACTTTGTTTTTAAAAACATTATTTCGAAAAAGGGTCCATGGGCTTCTCTAGACTGCAAAAGGGGTCCATGACCCACAAAAAAGTTAAGACCCCCCCCCAATATAGAGGAAGCTAGGTATAACAATGGATAAGCAGATTGTACATAAAGGAAGGAATTCCTAGTTTCAAATCCTGCCTCAGACACTTAATAGCAGTGTGACTGTGTACTTCTCTTTGCCTGTTTCCTCATCTTAAAGGGAATAAATAATTTACTTTTGGGGGAGTTGTTGTGAGGATTAAAAGGTAATGCAAGGAAAGTACTTTGTAAATCTTAAAACACTACCTAAATATGAGTTATTATTATTATTTACAGTCAATGTCCCATTGTTCATAGTAATGAATGAGAATGGAAATGCAGAAAATAGAAAATGCAATTATCCCTTCCACATTGCAGGGGCATAGGAGCATGGCACCCTGAGATCTGGAAAATCCACATAAAATTTTCTGTCCCTCCCTTTGTACTAGAGAAATCTGAATAATTATGATATTAAAAGATAAAACATCTTAATATTATATAATAGTATACATATATTTTATGCATTTATGAGTTTTTAAATTTTTTCTCTGCTGTCTGCTGGCCTTTGCATGTCATCTGCACATGCGTCATCCCCAAAAAATCCCATTTAATTTCTTATGTCAACCCACTATATATCAGAAACCGTGATGAGAAAAGTTATGATGAGGAAGGGATAACTATATTACCTAATCTAATATATATATTATATAACAGGACACTGAAAATGAGTGCATGCTGGCCAGTAGAAATTCCCAGCTTCCATAAACACACACATACACACACACACACCCCTTTATACACATACTTCCTCATAAATTCATATTTTGCTCTGGTCCTCACCTTTGGATCAGACCTGTCTTCTTCCCTCTGCCCTCCATTCCAGGTCATCCTGTTCTCTTTCTTAAACCCACAAACCAACTTAAAGTTAACTATAAATCAATACAATTTAAAAAAATAAAGCAATTCTAGAAAACCATGATGAAAGCAATGTATTATTGACTAATATTATTTTTTAAAAATTTTTTATTGCTACCTTTTGTTTTTATATCACCTTAATTTCTGAATATATTGCACTCATCTGTTCTAACCAGTAAACCATCCCTTGCAACAGAGATTTTAAAGGTAGGCAAAACCAAAAAAAAAAAGCAGTTAAGGAAAGTCAACTGGTATCTATATCATCTGACAGTATGTTCTCAACACATGTCCACATGCATGTGCATGTGCTCATGCATGTGCTCACGCATGCATGCATGTGCATGCACACACACAAATCTTTATACATAATACTAACCTGGAGTATAACCCCAGGGTTCATAGTATGATGGAAATACTCCAAGATGACAGCCTCTCACGAACTCCTCATAATCCATAGGTAATAACGGACTGGTTGAGGAAAGGAATTCTGGATGTAAAATCACCTAGTTAAGCAAAACTCACATGAGAAGAAAGGAAAGGAGGAAATTAAAGCATAAAGGTATCTTATTGTTAATTATACAGTGTCTTAAAATCCTCTCTTTGACTTTTAGTGGTTTCTACAGCATGGCCTCCTCTTATCTTTCTAGCCTTGTGTAATGGCAAGCAAAATGGGACTTTTCACTGTTCTTTGTTTGAAGGGGACAGGTAAAGTGGGATCTTTTACCTTGGAGTGTTTCTCTGCACTAAGACAATCAAGAGTCACTATATTGTATATGATGTGGTGCTGGTGGTTGGAGCTTTCCCACACTGATTTCTCACGCCCTAAATGGTGAGCCTCAAGTGCCCCAGGGCCCTGAGACTGGCATATAAGATCTGAGGTTGGCGTTTGACTTTTGGGGGTACGCTCATTGAAAGTATATGGGTGACGAGACTCTGGGCAAGCCGTTAACTGCCCTGCCCCGGCTTTGTAACCCAGACAGATAGATGTTGGTGCTTCTCCAGTAACTATGAATTGTGATTTGAATCAGACAAGGTCTGTCTATTGATGTTTGTAATTTCTGTTTGTATTTGTCCTGAAGTTCAAGGAGCTGATCTTTTCTCCCTAACTAAATGAATGATACATGTATGTTTGATTAATCTGAGATTATAAACCCCTTAAAGTTGCTTTCCTTAGAAAAGCTGATCAAAGAACCTGTGTTAGCAGCCCTTCTGTGTGCTGGTTGCCACCGTAGCTGCTAGCAGATTGTTGTTACACCTTGTTCCCCTTCTTGTCTTCAGTAGCTCAGCCAGTCTGGCCTTCTAGCTATTCCTCACACGTGGCATTCCATTTGCAATGAACTCTCTCCTCATCTGGGCCTCTTAGAATCCTTTGTTTTCTTTAAAACTCAGCTTAAGGGCCACCTTCTACATAAGCCTAATCTTAGCTTTATATTAAGCTAATATAATAGCTTTATATTCATATTGCATGTATTTTGTAATATTCACATTATATGCACATGTCCTGTCCCTTGTTAGAACATAAACTGCTTGAGGGCAAGGGGTGTTTCATTTTTGTTGTTGTATCTCCAGCACCAAACAGGGCCTAGAACATAGCAGCCCTCTAATAAAAGCTTGTTATAGATTATCTTAATTCAGTAGTATTCATTTTTATAGAAGGTATAAAAGATTAAATTAATTGGAATTTGCTGCCAATAGGGCTCTAGAATATTATCAGTGCAAATTAATTGACACAGAATTCCCAACAGGAACTTTTACTTGAGGTTCAAACAGGGCCGTTTGTGAAATTTGTTAAAGTATTGCATTTAATTTGGCAGACATTAAACATCTATTATGTTCATGGCATTAAGCTGGGTTCCAAATTAATAAACCACATACCTTCTTTCGAATTGATTATTTCCAACTTTTCCTATATATAGATAGCTTGTTTGTACATAATCTACATGTTGTCTCTCCCATTAGACTGTGATATGCTTGACAGCAAGCACTATTTTTGCCTTTCTTTGTATCCCCAGCATTTAGCACTGTGCCTGGTGTATAGAAGGTGCTTATTCAATGCTTATTGACTGACTGACTGACTATTATATAGTTATCAGCATTTTGGCATGACACTGAGTGAAATTCAATTGTCAACCTGAAGTATAGAAATTGTCTTTCTTGATAAAATGTAAGGTCCTTGAGACTAGTAACTGTTTGATCTTTGTCTTTGTGTTTCTAGTGCCTAACATAGTTCCTGGAACATTGAAGGTGCTTAATAAATGCTTATTAATTGGAAAAAAAAACAAACTGACCACTGAAAATCTAGTTGGGGAAAGTTTCATCTAGGAGTATGGTAAAACTAGAACCATCCACATACAAAGTCAGTCCAGATCTGCAGCAAAACAAAAAGATAGCACAAATAGAAAAAATAAGTGATATTAAGCCTTTCAGGGATAGATCCTAGATCATAGAATCAAAGACTAGTGAAAGAGACCTTAAGGATCATCTATCCCTCTATCTTAAATTTTAATATTGGGAAACTGAACTCCAAGGAGATTAAATGACTTGCCCAAAGTCGTGTACCTAATTAGTGGCCAAGCCAAGATATGAATCTGGGTATCTTGATGTCTAGTCTAGTAATTTTGTTTGCAAATGAAATCACAGGCCCCAGTGCAAAAAGGAAAAAAAAACATAAACAAATGTTAATAAGGCATATTATGAGGATTTACTTGGTAAAACAATCTTTAGAGGATGTGCCAGAGGATTTGTCCAGATTCAATGCAATCTCCTATATTTGACTTTTATCATACAATAAGAACTTTTTAGAATTCTGATCTTTAAAATATTTTAAGTTCAGTAATGAAAGAGTTAATAATGTTTATTATATTCTACTACTTCATGAAAAGTAGACCAGTACATTTTAGCAAGAAATTAAACAAAGGTTTTAACAAGTGAAAATTTTAAATTCGGTTTAGCCCAAAAACCCCACCCTTCAAAGATTCTGGTAAAACAAGGTGTAATAACAATTTAGATTTGAAGATCTTTCCCTCCCATTAATAGGTCATGTGCCCTGCTTATATCACAGGAAGCTTAAGTCACATGTGGTGGGAGGAGCTTGCTGAGAGGAAAAAGAAAGTGTATCATAGGAAATGCTCAGAGAGAAAGCAGTTAGAGCTAAGGGAAAGAGCAGACATGGTTGTGCTGTGAGTGTGATTGCTGGTAGCAAGGCCCCAGCACTGGGGGCAGATGGTTATGGGATGAAGTGGTTCTCTGATGTGATATTGTGTATTGAATTCTTTGCTGCTATGATGGATTGGGCTTATTGGTTCTGGGCTCTAGTTCTCTGGTGTCTGAATAAATGTTTTACTTCTTCTACTTTCTATGCGAAGAGTCTCATATTTTGTGATACAGAACCACATAGGCATTTTGACAATTATCATCTATATTGTGATTATTGCCTTGCAATACAAGAGTACAACATGAGGTTGTATTCTTATAACCTGAGCTTCTCGTCTGTGTCCTATAGCAAAGATCTGTAAGTGAGAACTTAATTTTCCAAAACATAAGTCAGAACAATTAGCTCTACCTTGACTCTGTCTGTCCGGCTATTGAAAAGTCCAATCCGCCGGATGGTACTGAGGATGGGATCAGTGGAATCATCGATCATGTTGTGAGTAGTCACTGGAGGCAAGCTTTGTCTCTAGAGGTGTAGGATGAAGAAAAAAATAAGTTTTAGGGATAATCTATGTGTGATTGGAATCAACAACAGCTGATCATCAGCATTTCTTCATTATAACAATATCCTCCCATTAGCATGCCATGGTTTACAAAATGCTTTCCTCATAACCAAGAAAGTTGTGTAAGTATTCTCTCCATTGTAAAAATGAATATTTTGAAGTTGAGCAGTGAAGGGATTTGATCGATCACACAGTTAGGTTTCATAATGGGGACTCGAACCCAGGCTTTTTGATTAAAGGTCTAGACTCCACCCACTATAACCATACTGTCCTTCCTGTCATGATCTTCTACATACAGAGGAACCAAGTTCTCCTTGGGATCTACATCCCAAACAAGCCTATAGGGAGCATAGCAGACTCTTATTGGAAGGGAACATTTGAAATGCTTCTGGGTACAAAGACTCATGAAAGAAATGAGAGGAGTGAAGATTTCAACCAAGGCACTGAAAGAGAGAGGAAAATGGCCAGGGAGCCAACAGGCTGCTGTGTCTGACATTTCACACCATCAAGCAGAAGGCTTTCCCTTTTCTATGATGGGATGCAATAGCTGCAGATTTCTTAGCCATAGTTTCCTTCCAAAATCCCAGATCCAGTGCTTTGATACAAGCCTTCCAGGTCCTAGGGCATCTGAATTCAATCAGGGGTCAAGTAGCAAGTAGCCCTTTGTTCTTTCCTAGGTTGCTTCCTTATGCTGAAGTAATGGCACTAAATGCCAAGAGAATAGGTTCACAAGGCTGTTTTTCCTGTTTAACTAGTTTAAAAACCAAAGTTGGTAGAAAAGCTGGTTGTGAGCAGTGGTTGAATAGGTGGTGAATCCCATCAGGTTCTAGAAACTGGAATGTGGCCATGAGGTGCTGCATCATGGGAAGTTTGTTAGAAGAGATATAGACACGGGGCAGCTAGGTGGCACAGTGAGTAGAGCACCGGCCCTGGAGTCAGGAGGACCTGAGTTCAAATGTAGCCTCAGACTCTTGACACACTTACTAGCTGTGTGACCTCGGGCAAGTCACTTAACCCCAACTGCCCTGCCTTCCCCCCTCCAAAAAAAAGAAGAGATATAGACAGACTAGATAGATAGATAGATAGACAGATAGATAAGTAGAATTTTTGTGGCTTTTCTTTCTTCAGTGAAACTTTTGAATATTTAGTCAAATTGAGGCTATTTGATTTAGGAATTAAAGACCCAGTTAAAGACTCTCCCCCTTCATCACCCATCCCCTCAATAGATAATCAAAAGGATTCCCCTCCACTAAAATTGGTGTTGACCAGGCCAGAGTTTCACTGTAATCATTGTAATATCAAACTACCTTGGAAATTTGTTCTGGTGCTTTTCGCTGAAGTGATAATGTTGAGCTGCCATATTATGTTGCATTTTTGAATAACTATGGATGTGCTGTTTCTATAGAATTGGTGTTCATCATTATCATAAATTTAATACAAACTTTGAAAAAACAATCTGCACACAGTAGATTCATGATTTCATACAGAATCCTCTTTTCTCTTCCTCGTATATTGGAATGTTTGTTTTTGTTGGTAATTGTTAAGCTCCTGATAAAAAAGCAAATTAAATTTACAAATCTTTATGTTCAGTGGTGAAGGGAAGGAAGGGAGGGAGGGAGGGAGGGAGGAAGGAAGGAAGGGCGGGAGGGAGGGAGGAAGGAAGGAAGGAAGGAAGGAAGGAAGGAAGGAAGGAAGGAAGGAAGGAAGGAAGGAAGGAAGGAAGGAAAGAAGGAAGGAAGGGAGGAAGGAAGGAAGGAAGAAAGGAAGGAAGGAAGGAAGGAAGGAAGGAAGGAAGGAAGGAAGGAAGGAAGGAAGGAAAGAAGGAAGGAAGGGAGGAAGGCAGGGAGGAAGGAAGGAAGTGAGAGAGGGAGAAAGGAAGGAAGGGAGGAATAAAAGGGGGAGGGAGGTGGAAAGGAAAGAAGGAAGCAAGGAGGAAGTAAAAGAAACGTGAATTACTATGTGCCAGGTGCTGTGCTAAGAGTTCTGTAAATATTATCTCATTTAATCCTCACAACAACCCCAGGAGATTGATATTATCATTATTTCCATTTTGTAAGTGAGGAAGCTGAGACAGGTAGAAGTTAAGTGACTTGTTCCGGGTCACACAGCTAATAAGTATGTGAAGTAAAATTTGAATTTAAATCTTCCTGACTCCAGGCCCAGCACTCTACCAATGTAGTACCTAGCTATTTCTAGGTAGAAAGGAAGAAAATGGCCAGTGGGTTGGAAAGCATTAAAGAAGCACAAAATCCTCCAGTTCCACTAATCAAGGATAGAGCCAAAAACATTCAACTTTGGTCAGTCTTTAATGCCTGAAAAATGGAGGAATCACCTGAGAAAGAAATTCAGGGTGAGGGGTAATGTGTATACATTGCATAAGTAAGATGTGGAAAACATTCAAGGAGTGACACACACAATCCACCACCATGACTCCCTACATTTTCAAGAGCAGTATTGGAAAATTGCCTTTTTTGAAATGTCAGACCTTAGGAATCCACCTGGAAGAACTGTTATTAAGACTTGAGTTCTTTGTAAATCTCTTCCTGAGATGCACCGCCTTTCATACCCCAAAGCTCCTTGATTCAATCACCGGATGAGTTACTAGCTCCCCTTACCCTCCTGTAAATTTCTTTGGTGTTCTCATGTAGCAGTCATAGAGTCTCAAGAGAGTAATCTCAAGAATTTGTTTTTCCTATTCTATAAATTGGTAAAGGAAGCAAGCTGAGACTTAAAATTCTCTCTAATTCCCCAGAAGTTTGGGAAATGAATAATGGGAGAATTTATTATTTGATTTTCATCTTTTGTTATAGATCTTTCAAACCAGTGTAAATTGCTATGATGTTAAATGATTAATCCTAGCTGGTCATAGAGTTTCAGAACAAAAAAGTAAGGTCTATTGGGCAGTGGGTAGATAAATGATGAATCTTAACAGGTTCTAGGAATCTTAATGTGACAATGAGACACAACCCATATATCTCCACGTTTATATAATGAGGAGACTGTCTATCCTAGTTATACAGAGGATCATACAAAGTATACTCTAAAGACTAGGCCTTCATTCACCAATCCTCCATTGGAGAATGTCACTATAGGTAGTGATTACCATCTTTGTCCCTGGATTTAGCTGAAAAGACAAATAGGTAAATACACATGAGAATTTTTCCTTGGTTTGCCGCTGCAGTAGTAATATTAAAAGCCTATCCTCTGTAGAGATTTTCTCTCTCTCTGGGATTTATTTGAAATCTAAAAATGTCCTGAAAGTCTTTTCTCAAAAGGGGGCACTTGATTCTTTGAGTTGTGTTGTCTTTTGGTATTTTTCAGCACTGGTATTACCTTAGTCATGTTTCTTGATGCTTTGCCTTATCATTATTATATATTAGCATGCTTATTCCCCTGCTCCTTCCACAATTAATCCCACCTCCCCATCCTCCCCACAGAGCAGCTGGCCATACTACAATTTAACACACACACACAGTTTGCTATGGTAATATATACATATACATATACATATATATATATACACACATGTGTATGTGTATGTATGTGTGTGTGTACACACACAGTGTCTTACACATTTACATGGGGAAAAAGTTCACTGAAAAGATATGCATGAGCACATTTTAAGTGAACATGTTAGAGCTGCCCTTCTTTCTTTAGGATACATACACACACACACACACACACACACACACACGTATGTGTGTGTGTGTGTGTGTGTGTGTGTATAAAACAAGATTTTAAAATACCCATTTTCATTCTGGTTTAAATTACTGAACTTCTAGAAGCACGGAAAACTTTTTTCTTTTTTACCTGAGTGGAAAAGATGGCTCTTTTCATAATTGTCACATCATCTCTATCCAGGATCTTATTCAAATCAGGAATTTCTCCTCTGTAGAAGAAATATACAGAATGCAGCAAATTAAAGACTCAAAGTTTGTGAAAGATGTGAAGGAATTCCCTTTCAACAAAACTGGTTCCCATTTACAAAGCATTCTAATCCATTTGACTACTTATACAAGAGACATTTAAAATGGGATCCAGTCATTACATTTGGCATACTCCACCAGAGTACTATTTACTGAAGCTGTATCTGCAGCATACGGATTTTCTATGGAGATCCCCACTCTAAGTTGGACTGGTAATAACAAATGATCCAACGTGGGTTATATCCACCAATATCCATTTAGACCACTACCATTACCACAAGTTAACTAAAGGAAAAGCTTCTCTACATAGTTATTTACAAAGACCTCAGACTACAACTCAGTCCACCATGTAAAAACCCTAATAAAGCCAAAGATGACTTAGAATTTGAATGCATAATGACTTCGCATGTATAATGGGTGTCATATTGCTTGCCTTCTTAACACATTGTGGAGAGAGGGAGAGAGAGAGAGAGAGAGAGAGAGAGAGAGAGAGAGAGAGAGAGAAAGTTTGGAACTCAAAATTTGAAAAAAAAAGAATATATTTTTTTAAAAAATAATTTGATTGCATATATAAAGATCATTCTCATTTGGTTTCACAAGAAAATTTATTCTGTTTGTATCAAATTATGAGATATACAATATCCTGGCCACCTGACATAGCACACATTTAGAAAAGTCTTTGTACATGGTGTACATTTTATATATATATAGTACTTATATATACTTATAATATATATTCTGAATAGAAATCATTTTTAAAAATCCAAATGTTTGAAACAATGTCTTCAGGGTACCTACCTTAGTAGTGCATCATAGAGTTTCTTTCCAAACTTTTCTTTCACTGAATTTGCAGTGTCCCTATTTAAAATAAAATATTTCAGAATTAATTTTTGGTGTCACAGTTTTTCTTATTTAAAACTTTGAATGCTATGAAAAAAGCCATTATTTTACTTCCTTTGAAATTATTCTGACAGCCTACCTATTGGGAAATAGCTAAATAAGTTACTGTGTATAAATGAAATGAAATATTATCATGCCATAAGAAAGGATGAAATGGACAGTTTCAGAGGAAACTAGGAAGACCTCTATGAACTGATCCAGAGTGAAGTACGTGGATCCAGGAAGTCCAAAGGAGGAGAAACAAATGCTTGGGAAAAAATAAAAATGAAAATTTTTAAATGAAAAAGAAAAGAATTTGTACTGACAACTGAGAGTTAAGACTAACTCTACCTATTTTCTATAGTGACACCTCCTCCTCCTCCTCCTTATTATTATTCTTATTATTATTTGCATCCCAGTCTAATCTTCAACCTTCTGCTGGCACCACATCTAAAGTATCCCAAACTGTTGAGAATTTAGCCTGTGGTTTATATAAAACTTTAATTTTAACTCCTATCAACAAGTACAGGAATTCAAATATATGTACACATACATATATAGGTATATATATATACACATACATACATATTGTATATGCATATATTAAAATGAGGACAGAAAATGAATAAGTGAAATGAAACAAAAAATAGATTGTAAATGAGTATAGTGTGTATAGTTCCTTTAGTTAGTGATTCCTAACACCAATTCAAAAATGTATATATTGACTTTTGTACACTAACACATATAACCATCTTTTTGATTCCTTTTTTTTACTTTTTCTGTGAATTTAAGACAGATATATTACTGTTATCGTTGTCTTTAACTACATAATTGTAATGACTGTATATGGTTCTTTTGGTTCCACTTACTTTATTTGGCATCATTTCATATTGGTCTTCTCACATTTTTAAGAATTTATCATATTTTGTTGCTTCTTAAAGGCACAATAACATCACCTTGCATTCCTACGTGACGCTTTTATTCAGTCATTCTCCAATCATTGGACACCTGCTTTTTGCTATTACAATGGTGCTACTAAGAATGGTTTTATGTAGATGGGTCTTTTTCTTTCCTGGCAATAAATTCCTTGGGGATATAGTTTATTAGTATCTCTGGGTCAAAGGACTATGCATATTTTTGTGACATCTATTATGCAATACTATTTTGCTTTCTAAAAACATTGGACAATTTCTCAACCCCAGAAAGAGTAGTGTGCCTGTTGTTACTATAGTTCTGCCAATTAAAAATTTTAAACCACAATACTTAAAAATATCTACTATGTTCAATGCGCTGTATTAGGCACTGGGAATACAATGATAGAAACAAAATATTCCCTGCCCTCGAGGAGCTTGTATTCTATTGGAAGGATGGGACATGTATGAAAATAAATGCAAATTATATCCAAAGTAATAAAAAGTAATTTTAAGAAGGAGAAAGTATAACTTTGGGGATTAGGAAAGTCTCAATGAAGGAAGTAGCATGTGTGGTATATTTTGATACATAGCTCAATCTAGGGACCCTTTGAACTGGAAGGAAGGAATAGTACACTACAGACATGGAGGATCACTTCTGCAAAGTCTCAGAAGCAGGAAATGAAAGTTCATGCATAAAAAACAACTAGACCTCGTCAATTTGACCTCCTAGAAGAGAATTGTGAAGGATAGTAATA
This sequence comes from Trichosurus vulpecula, assembly GCF_011100635.1. NCBI lineage: Eukaryota > Metazoa > Chordata > Mammalia > Diprotodontia > Phalangeridae > Trichosurus > Trichosurus vulpecula. The sequence continues at coordinate 183,086,611 of NC_050577.1, read as the reverse complement.
AGAATGAGACTGGAAATAAAGCAAGCAGGAGGAATTGGAGAGACAGATTATAGAGGTAATTAATGTCAGACTGAATATTTTGTACAGTTTATTACTGGAGAGGAAATAGGGAGCCATTGAAGAATTTGAGTAGCCTGGAAATAAGGTCAGGTCTGTGTTTTAGAATATCAGTTTGGCAGCTTTTTTTTTTTAAAGAAAGCCAATTTGATTGTACTATACTAGTTCCAGCTCTTTTTCTGGGTCATTATTGAAGTAATTTATTATTTTTTCTTCTAGAGACTTTTCAGGATTTTTCAATCTTTAATATTATTGTGTTGGAGGTGTTATTTTTTCTACTTGTCCATTTTCTTGTTCTTTATTTTTTCTTTCTCTGAGAGACTATCCTTTTTTGAAGGCATTTGGTGGTTCCATTTACCTGTCTGTCTATCTAATGATTAGTATTTCCATCTCTTTTTATATTTGGGGATATCAAAGAGTTGTGCTTCTCACTCTACTATGTTGCCAGAAACAATTCAATCAAATTATAAAGAAGTATCTTACAAAATGTACCCAGACAGTCCATTCCAGTGCAGAACATTAACAGTCACATAGACAGCCATAACTCAGCATAAGGCATTAACTGAGCAGGGCTCATATGGAATTCATTCCCTAATAATCTTGACCCAAGAAAAAGGTGTTCAAGGATATGTAGTAGAAAGTAGTTTTTAAAAGAAAAAAATCTTTTCAGGCTTAGAGCTCAAGAATATTAACAAGAACTGTTTACCACAGCTGCTTTCTCACTGCTTGTCCTTTCAAGGTTTCCACATTAAAATTATTTGTCTTGGCAGGCATAATGAAAAACACCACAACCGTGACATCACTTTTGTGCACCTGAAAACAGAAAAAGCAACAAGAAGTACCAAATGTTGAAGATAAAATGAAAAGCATAGTAATTGACATTTAAACCATAGAAAATACTATTTATATTTCAATCAGCTAAATAGTAAAGATCCTCATTTACAACCTACAGTGTCTAATTCTCTAGCCAAATGTAAGCCCTCTTTATTTAGCCTTCTGAGTGCTCCTTTCATGTATCAGTTTAGGGATTACTTTTTCTTCCAGGTTGGCTTTTCAACTTATAATTTTGTAAAGTTAGAAGTGGAAAAAATTAGGGGTTAGGACGTCTTCACCACACAACTTTCATAGCTTCTATATTAGTTGAACCTCCCACACTGTTTTAATCAACTAAGTATCCTTATCAACTGGCTTTTCTCCTATCTTATTGTTAGCAAACTCTCACTTCCCGATACTCTTATTCCTGCGATTCAGAGTCACTTTCTTTCAAGGCAAAAAAACCCTTTCCTGTTCCTTTTTCCCTCTCTGCCAATTTTCATCAATGTAGTTTAGTTCTATTTGTCCCTGGTCCCTATTCTTCATTGCCCTCCCCTTTCATTGTACCTTTTAAAACAGCTTATCATTAACAAACTCTCCACCATCATTCATCTCTTCTTCTTACATTCTCTAGCTCTTTATTGCTTACTGAGCTGACAAAAACAAAGTTTTCTCCAGAATACACCTTGTCCCTTATTGTAGTCTCAAGTGCAAGGTTTATTTTTCCTGTCATGGGCCAAAAACTGAGCCTAAAGGAGAAGTCAAATTATTGCTTCTCCTCCACATGAATTTCCCAATGCTATAGCTGGTACCATCATTTAGCAACCTCACATTGTTTGAGGTTCACTCCATCCATTTATGTCACCTTGTCCAGGTCCTCATTGTAAAATCATCCATGAGCTTTCAGGTAGGCTTCTCTCCTTGTTCAAGTATGCCTGGATTATAATTGTCATTTGTACTCCCAAATTCGCCCTTACACTTGGGGATTTAAATACTGTTTCAATCTCCCTAATCATCTTAGTCTTCCAATTAATCAGCCTTCTCAACTCTCATAACCTACATCTCAATTCTACCTCAGCCACTCACTTGGTTGAGCACATGTTAGAATTCACCGTCATCCCAAACTATTCCACCTTCATGATCTTGAGTCTCTCTTTCCGATTATAATCTTCTGTCCTTTCATTTCTCCCTCTGCCTCATCCCTCCTAAATCTATTGTCTGTTCCTACTGTGATCTCCAACTCCTCTCTGTTCTCCCAGTCCATCATCCTTAGTTTGGCATCACTTCCTTCCCTTCATGGTCTTGATGCTATCAAACAAGTAGTCATCATCTTCTTCCCCTGGTTCCCCCTTTTCCCCTTGTCCTTCCATGATTCCTTTCCTACATATTCTCCACCTTAGGTTACCTTGACATTCATCTTCTCTACTTCAACTCATGAGCCACTGAACACTGCTAGAAAAATGTCACACTACTATACTGACAAGGTCTGCTGCAAAATTCACTTTGAAAAAAATCTCAACTAAACCTTGATTGATAAATGGCAATATTTTTATTTTTTCCACAACTGAAGCTTTACTACATCCTTTGCAGTGATTGTCCCAATACTTTTCCTTTCTGCTCGTCAATGCCACCCCACCTTGTATTCCTCACAGTAATTTATCTCACTATTTTACTGAGAAAATACTCTGTTGAGTTCTATCACTTTCCCTTCTCTGCACTTTAAAATCTCTCATACATTTATCCATCTTCTCCTCCTTTGTTCTTGATTACATCCTCCCTTTTTCCCACTGGGCATTCCCTCACTCACCTCTTTAATCTCAACATCTACTTGCTGCCTCATTTTTTTGAAACAAAGGATGTAGGGAGTATCCAGGTGGAGGTGATGTGGTCAGTGATAATGAAAGCTACAGAGGTTAAGAATGACCAAAACTAAGAGAAACAAGATCTAAAAACTAAGAAAAGATCAGCCAGCTTGGCAGATCTAGGAATTTGGCAATTAAAGTGAGGATACACATAGGATGATAGTTTGAGGGTGTGGCAAGTGAAAATATTATAAAAGTTGAGGACTGAGTATGTTTTTAGGCAGTGAGGATAGACCGGATTTGCCATGGGATGACTCTCTAGGTGGGGAGGGGAAATGGATATACTCAGAAACAAAGTTGATATTTAAAAAATAGGAAAAGAATATTTGAAAGGATTCAAGAAATGTAGGATTCCAATATGTTTTAACTTTCTATAGATGCTTTTATTGGTTGCATGTTTTGCAGTTGCGCTTAGTTCAGAAACCTTACATGCCAGTCAGACAGCTAATAACCATTTATTAAGTGCCTAGTATATTGTTGTTGTTTGTCCTTCGTGCTCAAAATGCACCATGACATCAGGGAGGTGATGCTATGACATGCAAGTGAATTGGATTTACGTGAGAGAGGGCTGACTATATACTAAAGAGGTAGCTAGGTGGCTCAGTGGATAGAATGCCTGGCCTGAAGTCCGGAAGACTCGTCTTCCTATGTTCAAATCTGGCTTCCAAAACTTACAAGCTGTGTGACCCCAGGCAATTCACTTGACCCTCATTGCCTCCATTCCCTCATCTGTAAAATGAGATGGAGAAGGAAATGGCAAAATACTCCAGTATCTTTGCCAAGAAAACCCCAAATAGGGTAATGAAGAGTCAGACATGACTGAAATGACTGAACAACACCTATGTAATAGGCACTGTGCTAAACAATAGGAATACAAAGAAAAGCAACTCAAGAAACTCACAGACTAAAGGGGAAGATGACATGCAAAAAACTACAAATAAGCGATATACAGGATAAACAGAAAATAATCAACATTATGATGGAAGGCACTAGAATTAAAGGGAATTGGGACAGGCTTCCTTTAGGATATCCTTGTCCTATACATGATTCAATAGAACTTTGAAGAGTATCTTTCAAGTAAAAGCAAGCATTTTGGCAATGGAAGGTAAACATTCAAGTGGATAGTGTGACCTTCTTAATAAATAACCTGAAATGCATAATCAGAATTAAGGTAGGACTCTCCTGGTTGAATAGTTTTATGCTTTCATGAAAACTCTGTTGGTAGTGCTAAAAGCCACTCCACTCATTTAGAAAAGCAGATAGTGTTCCCCACATCTCAGAACCCAGAGTTTTCTTACCCGTAAGAGGAAGTTTAGCCTGGATAAAGCTTCCAAGAAGATGTCAGCTCCTTTGTTTGAAAATTCATATCTCCCAGCAATGAAAAGGAATAAAGTCTTTTCAAGGTCAAAATCAAGATGACTGAAATGAAACGAAATAATAATATGTGTTCATTTGGGGCTGGGAAATGACCTAACTAGTATTCATTCCTCTTACAATGTCATTTGAGGTTCTTAATATCTTTGAGAAGCCTCTTGGCACATTTTTCCTGAACTATTAATGTTGGAGTCCAAAGAACCCAGTCAAACACTATTAAAATGGACCCCAGGGGATTTGATAGTGATTTAATTTTCAGTTCAATACAAATTTTATTTCACCCATAAACACTCTACTATGATTAGAAAGGGTATTGTGACAGAAGGATAAACAATCCCTACTTTACAATGGAGTTCACTGAAGGAGATGCACTAAAAATCTGTTTATTTTTTACAATTTATTGGAAAAGAAAAGGGAATCCTTTCTTGCTGAGAGTTTTTGGTGGACCTTGGGGACCCAGAATTGAAATTTGTGCCAACTCGTGCAGTAAAGGATTCACTATAGATTTCTGTAAATATATTGCCTATAAGGCAGCATATCACAGTGGATGAGTCAGGATGACCTTCTTTCAAGTCTTGCCTCTCATGTGTATTGGCCATATGTGTTTGGTCCAATCATTTAAGCTTAATTCTCTAGACAACTTTCTAAGACTATAAGTTGCAGAACAATTGACTATCTGCATTAGTGGGAGGAATTTCCTTCCCTATAGCTACAAAATCATAGTTCTTGACCAAATGGAATATATCCTATGTGGATGAAAGGAATAGATTAGTGGGAAAACATGGAATTCTTTTTCATCTATGGTTATAATCCTGTATTCTGTGTGCTGGATAACTATTAAAATTCATGTGCTTCTTTGAGTTAGAGAAAGCATATTGGTATAATGGGAAAAGTGTTAGATTTGGAATTAGAAAACCTGGGTCCAAATCCTAGCCCTGCCACTTGCTCCTTGTGAGACCCAGATACTTCATTCTCTGGGCCTCAGTTTCTTAATCTGTAAAGTGAGCAGGTTGGGTTTGATGACTTCTATGGTCCCTTCCAGTTCCAAGACCTCTGATCCTGCTGCCCGTGTACATACCCATAGAAATGACCACGAACAAAATCCTGGATCCTGGACTTGTACAAAGCATGCAAATTTTGAAACTCATGCACAGCTGAAAATTTCTTAATGCTCAGACCATTTGGAGTAACAACATCTGAAAAGGCAGAGAGAGGTCAGAGCAAGAGATTTAGTGAACTTTAAGCTCGGTATAAGGCAATAGTATGATGTTGCAGCCTAAAAATCCAACATGATTTTAGGCTATATTAATAGAAGCATAACATCCAAAGAGGAGAAGTGATAGTCCTGATGTTATCTACCCTAGTTAGACTCCATCTAGAGTCCCGTGTTTGGCTTTCAGTGATACTTTTGCAGCTTTGGGAGGCCACTGATAAACTGAAGTATCTCCACAGAAGGGTAAGCAGGATGGCAAGAAAACTAGTCCATAGTATAAGGGGTCGTAGTTGAAGGAATTGGAGATGTTTACCTTGGAGAAGGAAAGACTTTATCAAGAACATGGTAACTGTCTTCAAGTATATGAAGGATTATCAAGTAGAGATGTATTGGACTTCTAGTGCTAGACCCAAGAGGGCAGAACCAAGAGCAGTGGAAGCTCCCCGGAACTGGATTTCAATTCAACACAAAAAAAACCATTCTAACAACTCAAACTGTCAACAAGTGGACTGGACTACTTCAGGAAATAGTGGATGCACTCTCATTGGGGGTTATCAAAGAAGTGACCATTTGATGGGTACAGATTTCTAGTTAGGCACAGACAGGTTTAAATGACCTCTAAGGTCACTTCTGGCTCTCTGAGATTCTGTGATCCCTCATAAGGCAGAAAAGCCTCAAGTTCACAGTGTTTCAAATTCAGTGCATTTCCCACTGCATGAATCTTTGCTTCAACCAAATCTTGAAAAAAGACAAACTAAAGATTCTAAGGAAGAGCATTAGGGCATGCATCTCTAGCATGTACAATAGCAAATAGGTGGGACATGAAATGCAGAATCCAAGGGATAGCAAATAGACCTCTTAGGCTGAAACACAGTGCAAGAAAAAGAATAATACGAAACAAGTTTGTATGATTAATGAGAGCCAGACTATGAAGATCTTTAAGAGCCAAGGTGAAGAGTCACTGTTTTGTCCTAGAAGCAACAGAGAGCTATTAATATTTTTTAATCAGGATAATGACACTGTCAGTGAATAAGGGAGTGATGTGGTCACGCTTGTACTAGAGGAAGATCGTTTTCAGAGCTGTATTTATGAAGAATTAGAGAGCAGTGTAACAGAATGCTGGAGTTACAGTTAAATATTACTGCAACAATCCATGTGAGAGGTGATGAGGTAAGGGAGTGGTCATGTGAAAGGAAAGAAGGGGAGAGATGGGAGAGAAATTATGGAGGTTGAAGAAAAACAATAATAATGATGACTTGGCAACTGATTGGATATGGCAAGCTAAGGAGGTAGAAGAGTCAAAAATGCTGCTGAGATTATGAATCTCTGTGACCAGAAAGGGTCCTCCATAGAAACTAGGAAGAGTAGAGAAATGGATTAGAAGTAGACAAAGATAAAGTTTTATTTTAGACATGTTGATTTTGTGATATCTTTGGGCCATCCAGTTCAAGACATAAAGGTGGTGAGGAACTGGAAGTCAGGAGAGAGATCAGGGCTGAATGTGTTCTTCTGGGAGTCAATAGGAGTTCATGAGATTACTGAAAGAAGGGAGAGAGAGAGAGAGAAAGAGAGAGAGAGAGAGAGAGAGAGAGAGAGAGAGAGAGAGAGAGAGAGAGAGGTGGGAGAATAAGACATGGAGAATAGTCTATCAGAGGAACCTTGGAGTAGACAGCTAGAAGGAAAACCAGGAGAGACCATTATGAGTGAAATCTGAGGCAGGCATGAGAATTCAGGAGCAGGGGTGGTCACAATGTCAAAAGCTACATAGAGATAAAAAAGAGTGAGGACTTAGAAAAAGTTCTTGGATTTAGCACTGAATAGACTTAAAAACCTAAGAGCTAGCCTTTTCATCTGGCTGTGAGATTGGAATCCATATTACAAGGGGTTTAATGAGGAGGAAGTGGAACAAAGAAGTACAGATGGCTTCTGATCTTGGAGCTATGGAAATGAGGAAACATAGTGGCCAATATCTTCCTATTTAAATAACTCCTCACCTAGAAGGTGCTGGTTATGCCATGTGTGGCTTGTCCATGATGCAGATCTGGAATATGTGAAGGTCTAACACACCTTTTCACCTAACTGCCTCTCCCCATCATATCTACCAATATTGACATGCAGATCCAACTCCAGACACACATCTATCCCTCCTTAAGATGATGGTACATGAAACTCTGGCCTAACATATGTAGAGATAGTCTCATGTTACTGGGTATTTGGAGATGAGATAGAAAGAGGGCATAGGAAATGATTGAGATATACCATACTCAGTGTTTGTGTCAGGCCCAACACAAACACACACGCACATATAAACACGTGTATATGTATGTATATATATATCCTCATCCCAGAGCCACTGAAACTTCTCTTGAGCAGAGCTAAGAGAAAAGGACCCTACTTCAATCAAGCCTTGGAATTCTATTGTTCCTCAGGTATCCCAGCCATTTCTCCCTCCCTAGTTCAAATTTCACATGGTGAGGGAGGAAGGTCTTAGCTGGTCTAAACAGGAAGGCTAAGGCTTCACCAGAACCTGCCATGGTGGGGGTAGGGAGCAGCCCATATTTGTTCCTCCCACTCTCCCTGGGCCAAAGTATCTAGCTTGGCCACAAGAAAGTTTATGATTAGGGAATACCTGCCATTCCCAGTTTCATCCTCATGTTTCTCCTCCTTGCAAATTGCTGGGAGATACTGGGAGCGTTATAGGTAAGGCTATTGAGAGATGGAGAGATGCCCGACTCCAACAACCCAGATTCTATTGAATGGCATAGATCACAATCTAACCTTCCTAATATTGGCCATCCTAATCTTCTCCCCTCACGTTACTGACCATAGCCTATCCTGCAATGTTTCTTGTTCATCCTTTGTTTTGAAGAGGACCAATAACATCATGAGTGATGTCTTAAACTTGTATGTGAATTGGATTTAATTGAGGCAGAGTTGCACAACGTCATCAACCTCATTGTCTCTTCCAGAGTCACTGAAGCCCAGTGGCAGGATAAAAGTCAAGATGACTGGCATCTTTGATGTCTGACCAAGCTTTTAAGCATTTCAAAGCTTCAGTTGTATTCATGGCCATTGGAACAAATTGTTCTCATTCACCCATTCTGTCAGGGAGATCTTCACAAGCTTGGAGTGGACATCTGCCTAACTCACCAGTGGCTTTGAGGCCTGTTGGTTGCCCTCAACCTGGTTCAACCCCTCTACCAAAATAGTTTTACAGGGTGTGGCCACTGAGCATGCTACAGCTTCCTGGAGAATGGACTATAAGCATAATGGGGGCAGCTAGGTGGCTCAGTGGATAGAGTCCTGGGCCTGGAGCTGGGAAGACCTGACTGAGTTCAGATTTGGCCCCAGATACTTACTAGCTGTGTGACCCTGGGCCAGTTACTTAACTTCTGCTTGCTTTAATCCAATGGAGAATGAAATGGCCCTGAGAAACAGTTGATCTACTCTCCCCAAGAGTCTGCTCCCATTCTACCACTCTCTCTGCTCCTCTTTTCACCCACAACCAGGCTCCAACCCTACTTCAGGAATATTTTTTCTGTTAGAGGGTGCTTTAGATTTGCTTCCCCTGAAGCAAAATTCCTAAATTCAGGTAAATCCCCACCTGAGGGGCAAATATTCTCCCAGCTTTTCTGTACCTCACAAGGGAGGTAAAGTGTACTTCATTTGCAGTCTCCATGAATAGTTACCTAAAATGTGATTTCAGTAGAAAGTAAGCTCCTCAAAAGTGAGGATTTTGTCTTTGTGTCCCCAGTACCAAGCGCAAAGTGGGTACTTACTAAGTGGTTAATTGCCTGATATCTCAAATTTCTATTTCTCTCTTATTGTGTAATCCTTCATTCATTCAGTGCTGTTGCTGTGATTGCAACATTAATTTGGGGATGGGGGAGATTCGAATGAAAACACAAGCACAGACATGCTATATGAGGTGAATACTAAGAAGAATGCCCTTGGGAAAGCCTTTCGAGTTTAATGATCAACAAAAGTCCATTGACCTTTCTGAGTTATGAGTGTCTAAAGATTTCACAACTTCAGTCCTAACCTTTCTCTCACTAGTCAGAGTTGAAATTGATTAAAATGTCACTGATCATAAGAGGTTCAGAATAAAACCCTGAGACTCCATTTGAGCTCTAAAGTTCTGATTCTATATTTGAACCACGATAATTAACATTCATATAGACTTTAAGGTCCAAAAAGCACTTTATATACATTATCCCATTCATCCTAACAACCCTATGAAATAATCGTCTCTATTTTACAGTTGGAGTTAAGTGGTTTTTCCCAGGTCACATAGCTCATAAGTGAGGAAGCAGGAATTTGAAGGTCTGGTCTTTCTACCATGCCAAGATGCCGTCTCACACGGATCTGAGCCCAGATTGTTTTGATAGTATATGCCTCAATTAAAAAGTAGCAATAATAAAGGTAGTAAGAACTCTAAGATTTTTTACTCCTTTTTCATTTTTTCAGTATCTATTTACTTCCCAATACTTTCTGATGCTTTATTACTACCCCTAAATTTAGTATTATCACAATTATTATATTGCCATGGCCCAAATATAAGCAATTGTTCTGTCCTCTCCTCTTCTCTTCTCTCCTCTGCTCTCTTCACCTCTCTTTTTCTTTCTCTCTCTGTCTCTGTCTCTCTGTCTCTCTCTCTTTCTTTTCTCAACAGGTGTATCTTTTTGCTCTTGCTCTCACTCCCTGCTGAACCTATTAGCTTCTGGGCAATGGAATAAAGTGCAGATGGTAGAATTTCTGGTATTAGTGGGAAGTCAGGGAGTTTTTGGAAGCAAAGAAAGGGCCTCCCCAGTGCCATTGAGATCATGTCCTCCTCTTCCCTTCTATGCATCTCAAAAGCTGTTAATATCCCCAATTCTCTTCTTTTTCACTCTACTCTCCGATGAAGAGATGGTCCCTCTCCTTCCTATGCAAGACTAACCCCTGTACTCATCCTGTATCTCTCCCACAATATCACCCCTACATTTCTCTCTGATCTTCAATCTTTCCCTATTGTCTCATTTCCTGTTGCCTCTAAACATGCTCAGGTGTCCTCCATTTTTTAAAAGAACTCTCACTTGACCACCCCATTGCCTTAAGCCTTCATTCTATATCTCTTTCTTTCACAAATAAACCCCTATGGGGGGAGGGGAACTGTCTCCTTTCTCTTTCTTTTGTAACCTGGTTTCCTAACCTTCATTCAAGGGAAACTGTTCTCTTCAAAGTTACCAACGATTTCTTAATTGCCAAATGGGTTGGCTTTCCCCACCCCCAATCTTCATCCCTCTTAATCTCTTAGCAGTATTTGCCACTGGTGACTATTTTCTTCTCCTGGATATTACCTCTTTTGGGGATTTTGTGACTTTGCTCTCTCTTGGTTTTCCTCATACTTGTCTGACCAGTCCTTCTCAGTTTCCTTTGCTAGATCATCATCCATATCCCACCTCCTAACTGTGGGTGTTTCTCAAGGATCTCTCTTTGGCCCTCTTCTCATCATTCTCTATACACACTCTCAGAGACTTCATCAACAACCATGGGTTCAATTATTTCTACACAGATGACTCTCCTATCTATATTTCTAGTCCTAGTCACTTTCCTGGGCCTCAGTCCCACATCACCAATTTCCTATTGGACATTGTAAATTAGACATCTTGTAGGCATCTCAAATTCAGCCCATCCAAAACAGGAACAATTCTCTTTCCTCCAGAATTCAGTGCTCATCAGAATCTCCCTGTCTCTTTCAAGGGCTCTACCATCCTTCTAGTCACCCAAGTCTGCATCCTGGGAATAATCCTCAACTTCCCACTTTCCCTCACACCACATATCCAACCAGTTGCCATAACTTGTTGATTCTGTCTCTAAAACAGCTCTCTAGTCTGTCCTTTTCCCTCCAGTTAAAAAAAAAAACCACCACAGTAGTTCAGCTGATTCTCTATAGTAGGAATGAAGAAAGGCCTCTTTCACTGACTCTCTGCTATTCCAAGACTTTTTGTTAAGGATTTGTTCAATCACAGTGTAAGGTGTTCGTTTGGTGAACATTTACTAAACAACAACAGTGTGCAAGGCTTTTTTCTAATACACAAAACTTTATCACAAGTAACCTTCAAACCAACAGGAGAGATAGGATATGTACACAAATAAATGTAACCTGAGACAGGCTATAGTAAATGTCGTAAGCATTGTTAAAACAAAAGGCAACAGGACCCCAAGAAGGGGTCATGAAGAGTCACGTGACTGAAATGACTGAACAGCAATAACAATTGTATAAAATGGGATTTTGTATAAACTATTATCTATAATTGAATATAGGGATTTGAATAGAAATAATAATAATAACCATAGGAGACATATTTTTGGCACAGGAGAACAAGGATTAAGTAGCATTTGAGTTGAGCCTTGAAAGACGGATAAAATTTCAAAAAGATAAGCCGGTAAGAGAAGGGAGGGCCTCACAAACCAAATAAATGAACAAAGATAGAGCCGTTAAAATTGAAAACTTTGATTAGGAAGTAGAGGTAATCCCATTTCTCTGGAGTGTATGGTACGTGTAAAAGAGTCGTCAGAGACATGGTAGGAAAACTAATTTGGGGCTAAATTGTGGAGGTCCTGGAATGCCAAGTTATGAAATTCGGATTTTACGCAGTAGGCAATAGATAGTTATCGAAGGTTCTTAAGCAGAAGGGTTAACGGTATCAAAAGTAGTCTAAGAAGATTAATCAGGAAGCAGTGTATAGGATGGATGAGAGTTGGAAGGGAAGAGAAAGTGGAGTCAGAAAGACTACTTAAAAGACTGTTGCAATAATCAATATATGAGGTGATAAGGATGATGAAATAATATATAAAGGGGAGATGTCCACCAGATAAAAATGGTTGGAAATAAGAGCCTGGAATATGAGAGGTAGGGTTAGTGAGGTAAGATAGGTAGAGATAAAGGTAAGAGGGATAGAGATAGAGATCTGAGGCTCGCCCAAAGTCATAATAGTTGAAGCCCATTCAGGAAGGATGCACAGAGAAGAGAAGGCTAAGGACAGAGCTTAAATTTAGGAGTCAAGAGAATAAAGAGGAGCCGGTTAAGGAAAGAGGGAAGAAATAGTCAGAGAGTCTTAAGGAGAACCAGAATCACGGAAGTCAAAGGAAGAGTTATCTTCAAGAAGAAGACTGGGGAAAAAAATACTTTTTTAGGTTTAGAAAGATGAAGACTGAGAAAAAAAGAAAATTATATGTTTGGTAATAAAGTAGTCATTGGTGAACTTAGAGTAGGTTCGATAATAATAATAACAATGATGATGATAACTTATATGGTATTTTAAAGTGCTTTTTATATACATCGTACCATCAAACATTCAGTGGAGTGGAGAAGGTGGAATTCGGATGAAAGGGCAGTTGGAGGGGAGGAATGTAAGTTCTTTGGGAGTAGGATCTGTCTCGTTCTTTGTATTTGTATGTCTTGGGCCTTGAACCACATCAGGCATATGATAGGTTATTGAAGATGCAAAAACAATATAGCTAATTCACAGGATGTAGGAGTCAAGTCAACAGGCATTTATTAAGTGCCTACTTTATGTGAGGCATAAGCACTGATGATACAAAGAAAAGTTTAAAAAATTGTCCCTGCTTTCAAGGAACTTACCACCTAATGGAGGAGGAAATATGCAAATAATTCTATACAAACAAAAATGTACTTACTAAATTGGAGATAATCTCAAAGGGAAGGCACTAGCATTAAGGGAGGTCAGAAAAGGTTTCGTGAAGAAATTAGCATTTTAACTGAGACTTGAAGGGTACCAGAGAAGCCAAGAGACTGAGACAAGGAGGGAGAACACTCCAGGCATAGGGCGGGGGAGAGGGTGGAGGGAAAGGTAGGGGAGTGGCTTAGCCAGTGAAAATGCATGGATTTGGAGACCACTATCACTGGATTATTGAGTGTGTGGAAGGGAGTAAGGTTTAAGAAGACTGAAAAGGTAGGAAGAAGCCAAGAATAGAGTGTTCTTACAATAATTGGCCCTTTTTAAAAATTGATCTTGACTTCCATTTTCCTAGGTGGAGGCCTAGGCTTAAATTTCCTTAAATAGAATTTTTTGGCTTAAACTCATTGTGAAAACTCACTTCATACCAGAGACAATTTTAACCATGGTTTTCGATCTAATCTAATAATTATTTATTAAGCACCTACTATGTGCCAGGCACTGTGTTAAATGCTGTGGATACAATTAATAAAAAAAGATAGTCCCTGCCCTCAAAGAGATTGTCATCTAAAGGATGAATGAAATCTAATGATTTCCATTACATGCTGCAGAAAACAAGAATTATGTACATCATATGTACAGCTGAGGGATATCATCAAAGATCCACCTAGAAAAAGAGATAAGGCAACCACAAAACAAGGATAAGATGCAATGAAAGAGAGTTCAGTTATTGCATTAATATCCTAGAGATATTTAAAAAAAAAAAAGGTAAAAGGAAGGGTTGCAGAGGAGGCCCTTCCTGAAGGATTTATTGAAAAACATGGACCAGAATTATCCAAAATGAGAAAGTATAGAGATGTTGTAATCTGCATGGGGAAAGAATACCCATGCACAAATGCATCTAAATGTCTAAGCATCTATTATTCTATATATACATATGGAATGGCATTTTATACTGTTTTATATGGTATAAAATGGGTTGGTTAAGTGTTGCATGCAGCAGACAGAGAGTCAGGTGTAGAGTTGGGAAGACCTGGGTTTAAATTTGTCCTCAGACACTTACCAGCTGTGTAACCCCAGGCTCAACCCTGTTTGCTTCAGTTTCCTGATCTGTAAGATGAACTAAAGAAGGAAATGGCAAACCATTCCAGTATCTTTGCCAAGAAAACCTCTGAAAAAGTAGTCAGAAGAGTCAGACATGACTGAAATGACTAAATGACAACAATGTTATAAAATGGAGTTTTGTATAAAATATCATCTATGATTGAATATAGGGATTTGAATGGAAATAATAATAATAATAATAATAGTTATTATTATTATAATAACTGGCATTTATATAGCACCTTAAGTTTTGAAAAGTATCTTACAAGTATCTGATTTTATCTTCAAAACATCCCTAGGACATAGGTGCTATTATCCCATTTTACAAATGAGGAGACAGAGGCAGGCAGAGATTAAGTGGCTGGGCCAGGGTCACCCAGGTAGTAAGTGTCTGAGTCTGTATTTGTACTCTGATCTCCCTGATACTTAGCCCAGCACTCTACCCACGGGGTCACCTGGCTGTCGCAGGTTACGGGTACCATATCATTCCTCCCCATCCCTCCATGCCCCCACCGCTTTATCCATCAACTTCAGAGCCTAGCGACAGACTGTGTAGATGACAATTACCAGGTTTTCTTTTCAGCATGTGTTCAGCTTCTATGGCAGTGATTTCAGAAACCGTGGTGAACACGTGAGCACAATGGACTGAAGCTCTCTCCATGCAGTACCGATGGTAAATCTGTCTCTCCCCAGCTTCTTTGTCTATATCAAACTGATAAACAAAGCACACATTTGCCTCTGTTGAAACTCCTACACAAATAAAGTAGAACAGATCTTTCTCACTGCTTTTGTTCTAGGCTGTTTGATAGGGCAGAATTGTCTGTGGTGTTTCAGGCCTTAACAGAACCATGACTAGGAATTTTTAAGCCTGGGGGAATATGTAGTTGGGTGGGGGTGGGAGGGAGTGGGATTTATAAACCAAGCACCAGTCAGGCCCACTCTCATGCTGGAAATTTCACTCGATAAATCTAAATTGCATGTTGTTTTAGTTTTTATTCCAGCACCCAAAACAAAACCAAACCAAACAATTAGCACTAATAGAACTACATATAAAAATCTCCAGCTTTTGGGAAGCTTATGTGCCAGCCTCTCAGACAGGTAAGAAAGATACACTTATCTTACCAAGGCAGGCTGTTCTTTAGCCTGTCCTCCCACCCATTGCTAACAAGTGAATTTTCCTGGGCATAAGAACATGGTCCCAGTAATAGAGAAAGTTGGGTGCCAGTCGATAAGCTCCTTGGTAATGGGACCCTAAATGTAGAGGAGGTGGTGGCCCAGAGCCAGATGACAGATCAGGAATAGTTGTGCCAGGCAATACAGACAGTCAGAGGACTACAAGGTATAGGGATGATGGGCCAAGGGGAAATCAGGGGATAAAGGTGCCCCCCTGGATGTTGTCACCCTGATGAAGACTCAATCTCCACCCTAGATGTGGTCCTGAGGCTTATTATATGAGTGCATGGCTTGGCAGATATGGTTGAAATAGGAGAGCGCATGGCAGATCTTGTCTATGACCATATGCAAAAAAACAGCATTCCTATATAAATATGCAGCTATGATTTAAAAAAAAAGAAGAAGATTTAGAGACAGACTGGGATAGGCAAACTCAGTTCCCTGGCGTACCTTGTTATATTACCTTCTAATCTGATACTAACTTCCCAGCCTGTAACCTTTCTCCTTCACTGGTTTTCTTTCTCATCTCAATCCTTTTCACTTAAGTCTCCTAAATAAACTGGTATCAATGTAACCTGAATCATTTTTTGATTTATTCTCACTCACTTCAGTACTTGAAATCTATCCCTCTGCCCCTAAGCAAGAGCTGTCTTCCTATGTCTCACTGTTCGCTTAATCACTGGGATTCCCTTATGTGGAATATGGAAGTCATTTGCCTAGTGTTGAATTTTGGTGAACAGCATTTCTTCAATTGTAAAATATGGACAATTAATGGTCTAAAAGGATCTTCCAGATGTTTAACATGTGGGTTTCTGGTATTATTAGCATTTTAAATGTATTTAATATGAAATTTAAATGAATTTAATTTAATTTAAATGTATTTAAAATGAGTGTATGTATGTATTTAATGCATGAATGTATTTAATATGAAAATAACATGTGGGCATCAAAAAATACCATTTTTCCTCCTAATTCTGGTACTTACCAGCCCCCTCTTTCTTCTTAAATTCATCCTACACCCCTTACACACACACACACACACACACACACACACACATACACATGCACATGCATACGCACATACACTTCCACATTTCCCCCTCTCTGGCAGTAATCCCTACTCCATCAAGTCTTAGGTCCACAGATATACTGAAAACCTTTGAAACAAATTTAATCAAATATAGAAAAAGAAATCTCACTTATTAAAATGAAATCAAAGATGCAATTCTTGAAGGTTCAGCAAAATCAGGGGTTTTTAACCCAACGCCTCTAGCCTATGTTTAAATATACTTTGATAATTGTATTTCAATATAATCAGTTTCCTTTGTAATTTTATATATTTTATTTTATAACAATATAATTCTGAGAAGAGATTCTTAAGCTTTATCAGTCTGGCAAGGGTGGGAAGGGTTGTAATAAAAAATAAAAAAGTTAAGAACTACAAAAATCATTTCTTTACTTCTTTTTTAAATTGTTTAACAAAAAATTGACATATAATATTAATACTCTATAGCCCAGCACATTCATTTCCCACACTTAAAAAAGAAATTGGACTATTTCTTTCCCTTGAGACTCTAAACTCTCATAATGTCTGAGAATATTGCCTGTAAACATTGTAGGCGAAAATTCAGCTCAGCGTAAGAAATAATCATTAATCTTATTTCACAGAAGTAAAATGATTTTCCTAAGTTTATGGCCTGCATGATCACTTTATGCTTCATTAAATTAATTGTAAAGCATTCTACTATTAGCTATTTACATAGAAAGAAATTGCCAGATCCTACTGCTGTTTTCCAACTCCCTGGTAACCTTAAGAGACCATGAAAATTAACTTTCACTTTTATTTGAGTGGCAGTTCTTTTAGGTAGTAACAATATAAAAAGTTCATGTCATGGCGGATGCTACTAAACTCTGCCACTGCCTTCTAACTACTCTAATTAAAGATTCCTTCTATAATTTTGTCATTTTAAAGCTTTGCCTGGTAATGCTACGAGTTCTCAGGCTGTTAGAACTTCAAAGAATCCCCTTGTTTTATGGATAAGGAATAAAGGAAGAGGAAAGCCAAGTTTCTTACTGAAGATCATTTGGTGTGGATAGGTGCTAAGAACCCATCATTAAAGGTGCTTTAAAACTCTACCTACCTGGAAGAGTTTGTTGTGAGGACCAAAGGAAATAATGTATACAAAAGTACTTTGCAAAATGTACAGAGTGTCCCTAAAGTCTGGACGCGTAGGAAATTTCATTAACATCTCATTAACCGTTTCACCAAAGACTCTGTATTGTTCAGCGACTTCTTTTTCTGGGGTAGGCTAAAGGAGAAGGTGTACTCAAAATCACAGATGCAACATACTGATTGAATGCATAAAGAGTGAATGTGCTAAAATTGATGGCAATGTGGAGTTATTGCATCGAGTTCACATGAATCTTGCAAAGTACATCAACCTTTGCATCAGAAATGATGGAAATCACATTGAAGATATTATTTGTTCATATTCCAATTAAATAAAATGTTGTTGAAAATGTCATTCATTTCATTTCTTGAAACTATGCATTTTTGCCTACATGTCCAGACTTTAGGAACACCCTGTAAATCACTATTCAGGTGTTAAAAAATGATCATTTACAATTAACATTTTACACTGTAGCTGTTCTATAGACTTTCAACTTTGTCTGGAGCTCAGGGACATTTTTGGAGAATATGAAAGAGAGTTCTTGTCTCATCAGTAATAAAGAACTGTCATCTCTAGTGTGTTCCTGGGCTTTAATGGGCTAATTGGGCCTAATCTCTTATTTCAGTTTTGTAATCCCCCAAATTTTTAAAAGGGGGAGAGTGGAGGAAATGTCACTTAAATTCTCAAAACTTGGGGCATTGACTTTAAGTTACACACCCATTTTATACAGATAAATATATGCATATATATAAAAACATATACATATGTATACATACATACACTCATATGTGTGTCTCTATATATATAATCTCCTTTTATATATATGTCTCTATATAGACATATATATATATATCTATCCCCTTTCACATATATTCATGTATGTGTGTGTGCATGTGTGTATGAAAGGGGAGTTTCTACCTCTGAATTCTCTATACCTAGGAGGGAAAAGGGAAAAGGTATAATTGTGCTAGCTTTGTAGATAAAGTTATGTGTAGCCCTGGATTGACTGATTATTCCTACAATGCAGAGCCATAACTAGAAGTGAGGTAACTAGGGTGGGCAAGGAGGACTTTGGCCCAGAATACCAACGTCTGGAAGGCCCACTTTGCCATCCTCATACTTTATGTTCTCCTCCAGCTCTGCATTGTGTGGTGTAACCATCTCTGATCCCACATATGGCCCTAGGAGACCTATTCCTCTTCCTGTTTCTAGCAGTTGAGGCCTCAGCATGACCCCACTTGGCCAGAAAACCTGGAATTGGTCACCTCAGAAAATGCCGAGAGTCGTTCTCTCAGGGTAGCTTTTCTGTCCCTGCCCAGCCTTGTTCCCTCCCGCAGTTCTCTTCCCAGTAGTAGTACCACAGGATCTCTTCCTACAAGAAACACCCTGGCATCTTGAACTATGTACTGTGGGACAGGACAATCTCATGGTTTCTCTACGGTTTTCCCCCATTTCTCCCCATTTCCTTCAACTTAATTTGCTCCAGGTACCAAGATTCCTAGTTCAAAATCTATCAGAATGAATGAAATATCCTATTGCTTGGTTGATGGATAAATATCAGTTAAAGATACCTCTGCCACTTAGTGACTCAGTGAGGCAGTGAGTCGAGTTTCTAATGTACATGGTTCACTGGTACGTGTAGGTGGAGAGTCAACCTGCCATTTAATTTATTGGTACATACTAGGCCCCTGGGGAGGAGCTGTTGTTTACAATGAGGTAGTCCTCTTGGGCTCATATGTCATAAATCATATCTCTTTACCATGCAAGTGATTAACTAGAATATTTCAAATGCAGGTATACAATATAAAAAAATCTTGAACTTCTAATCTGTCTCTGCTCCCAAACTTACAGATAAGGGCAAAGTTACCCATCAACATAGGCCATGCCAGTTTTACCCTTCTTCCTTACTCCGCACTGGTTTACTCTTCTTGGGGGCAGGGTTACACAGTCATTATATTCATGGGTATTTTTACACCTTTATAACAATGAGAGATAATCTGAGATTCTGTGTATCTATATTATTTTCAATTTCTGGGAAGGAATAACACAAATTTAAAATATATTTACTACTTGAGATAATCTGCCTCCCCAGACTTTGGACAAAGTAAGATGAGCCATTGTATTCTCTGAGGCTCTTTCTGTGCTAGTGAATATGAGCCAGGTTAGGCCTGCAGTTGTGAATGGTTAGGTGAGAATGAGATTGATAGGCTTCACTCAGTTGTTGAGGAGGCAGCTAGATGGCTCAGTCTCAGTGGATAGAGCACTGGGCCAGGACTCAGGAAGATCTGAGTTCAAGTGTGACCTCAAGCACTTACTAGCTGTGTGTCCGTGGGCAAGTCACTTAACCCTGTTTGCCTCAATTTCTTCATCTGTAAAGTGACCTGGAGAAGGAAATGGCAAACCATTCCAGTATCTTTGCCAAGAAAACCCCCCAAAAAGGGGCCACAAAGAATCAGAAAAGAATGAACAACAATCAATTCAATTATTGAGAAGGAAGGTGATATAATAAAAAGAGCCCTGGAAGTCACTGCATGAGGAATCAGAAGAGCTGGAATCTAGTTTTTGGCCCTGTCAATGATCAGTTTATGACCCTGTGCAATTCACTTCCTTCAGGGCCTCAGTTTCTTTCTCCATCTTTGAAACAAGTGGGCTGGAATATATAATATCTCAGGTCAGTTCAAGCGCTGCTACTCTGAGTTTTGTGTTCAGTAAGACTAATTGGAGCTGGTTTTGAGCAAGCACTTGGTCGGATGAGGATAAAGTAGGTACCAGAAAATTTGTGTTGATGATAGGGTGAGAACATTTCAAGGGCAGGGCTGATCTGGGCTTAATACAGAAAAGGAAGCAGAGATTCCTCCCAAGACCATTATAGCAAGGCAAGGCCATAATTAGAAACTAATTGATGCTAAGCAGACAATTGAACTGACAGATGTTAGAATAGAGAAGCTGGGTGAGTAGAAAAGCAAAGGCCTGGCCAACAGAGGCGGTTGCTGCACCCTGGCCTATGAAGGAAAGTTGTGTTGACAGAGGTTAGCAGTTAGGCACCGTGATTGGAGTCAGGAAGATCTGAGTTCAAATCTGACTTTGGTGTCTTGGGATTTACTAGTTGTGTAACCTTGGGCAAGTCACTTAAACTTTCTGAAGCTCACTTTGCAAATCTGCAAAATGGTGGCAATAAAAGATATACTGCCTATGTCATAGGTTTGATGTGAGAAACCATAAAGTTTATATGGGTTATTGCTCTTGTACTGGGGCTTACATTCCATGGAACAGTTAAACACCACGATTTAATAAGGGAGTTGGGGACTTAAAAGTTGTGTAAAAAAAAAAAAAAAAGTTGTGTAACCCAAGGGAAATCATTTAACTTCTGTGGGACCCGGTTTCCTGATCTTTAAAATGAATACGGGACTGGGGAGGACTAAATGACTTCTAAGATCCCTTTCAGCTTTAAATCTATGATCCTAAGTTGCCAAAAGGCAGCTTTAGTTTTGATGTCAATCTAGAAAAATTTCCCAACAACTAGAGATAAAGAGAGTTGTAAGGGACTGCCTGTAGTGGGTTCTTCCTTAGTTGTAGTCTTCAAACAAATGTGGCGTGACCACTTGTTGAAGACATCGTAGAAGGAATCCGTGCTCAGGTTTGGGGTGTGCTAGAAGATATATGAGGTCCTTTCCAATTCTGAGAATCTACAACACTAGGAAGAAGTCATAGACTTGCAGAGCCACCTTTGAAGAATTATACCCATTCTCCCCCTCCCCCTACTTTTTCAGCTTCTTTTTATATATTGTCTTTCCCCATTAGATTATAAGCTTCTTGAGTAAAGGGACTGTTTTCTGCTTTTCTTCGCATCCTCGTAGTGTTTAGCCCAGTGCCTGGAAAGATGTACATGAATGGATGCACATAATAGGTGCTTAATAAATGTTTATTGACCGGCTGAAGAAAGGTGTGGTCCTCTTGTTGTTCAGTCATGTCCAACTCTTACATGAGCCCCTGGACTTTGGGGTTTTCTTGGCAAAATTACTGGAGTGGCTTGACATTTTCCTTCTCCTGTGTGTTCCCATTTTACAGATGAAGAACTGAGGCAAATAGGGGTTAAGTGACTTGCCCCAGTTCACACCTAGCAAGTATCTGAGGCCAGATTTGAACTCAGATCTTTCTGACTCCAAGGCTGGTGTTCTAGGTACTGTACCACCTGGCTATCCAAGGAGTGGCCCTGTATTTGGGTATCAGGATCATGAGAACTGTTTGGAAGTGGGAAGCCAGAATCAAGAGAACCGTTGTTTAAGGTTGCTTCTACCTCTCCTCACGCTGAAACAGCACTACCCCCACCTTTTAATCTGGGAATTCATTTACTCCATGTACGTTCAAGAAAATATACTATAAAAGCAAAAGGAAATGTCAGGATGCTTCTTGTTATAGTGATATTCCTATGTTATCATGGTTAGGAGTTAGATGGACAGATGCATAGACTGTGGGGGTTAAAGGTGAATAAATGCCACCCTCCTCCTTGTCTCAGCAAATTCACACATGTGAAGTATCTCTGATAAAGGCCTCATTTCTCGAATATATAGAGAACCAAGTCAAAATTATAAAAAATAGAAGTCATTCCCCAACTGATAAATGGTCAAAGAATATGAACAGGAAGTTTTCGGACAAAGAAATCCAAATTATCTATTGTCGTATTAAAAAATGCTCTAAATCACTGTTGATCAGAGAAGTGCAAATTAAAAGAACTCTGGAGTACCACCTCACATCTATCAGAGTATTTAATATGACAAAAAAGGAAAATGTTGGATGTTAGAGTGGATGTGGGAAAACTGGGATGCTAATGCATTGTTGGTGGAGTAGTGAACTGATCCGACCATTCTGGAAAACAATTTGGAACTGTGCCCAAGGGCTATAAAACTGTGCATACCCTTTGATCCAACAATACCACTGCTAGGTCTGTATCACAAAGACATACCAAAAATGGGAAAAGGACCTATTTGTACAAAAATATTTATAGTTGCTCTTTTTGTGGTGGCAAAGAATTAGAAATTGAATGGATGCCCATCAATTGGGGAACGGCTAAACAAGTTGTGGTGTACGATTGTAATGGAATATTATTGTTCTATAAGGAATGACAAGCAGGATGATTTCAGAAAAACCTAGTAACACTTAAATAAACTGATGCATAGTGAAGTGAAAAGAACCAAGAAAACATGGTACACAGCAACAACAATATTGTTTGATGAAGAATTGTGAATGACTTAGCAGCTAAGTCTTAGCTATTCTTAGCAATCCAAAGATCCAAGACAATCCCTAAGGACTAATGACAAAGGATGCTATCCTTCTCCAGAGAAAGAACTGATATTGATTAAATACAGACTGAATCATGCTACTTTTCACTTTCTTTCTTTGTTTTTTCTTTTATTCAAGTCTTCTTGTACAAAATGACTAATATGGAAATGTTTTACGTAATTGTACGTGGATAACCTGTATTTGATTGCTTACTATCTCAGAGAAGGGGGAAGGGAGAAAGGGAAGGAGGGATAGAATTTGGAACTTCAAACTTTGAATAGAAATATTTAAAAATTGGAAAAAAAATTTACAAGTGTATCACAAACTGACAATGCTCCCTTAGATGACAGATTTTTATGAAACTTGTAACTTGATGTCAATTTTCCCAGGAAGAGACAAATAAAAATTTTTGATCAGTTTTGATTGCCTCTTAAATAGCATAAAATTCATTCCTTCTACTCATGTAAAAGTTAAATATTTTTTTCTTGTTCTTATCTATTATCATACCTTAGTTCACCTTCCTACTCAACTTAACTGGGGCTGGTTCAGGTTCCTACAAAGGGAAACCAAACTATAAACCATTTAGCACCACTAATTTTTTAAAATGCCTATATATATAATATATATATATATGCATATATATATATCACTTGATATTCTTCTATGTGTCACCTAAAATAGAATTTAAGCGAGTTGTAGGAATTCTTATCTTTTTCATGGTATTACTTTTATTCTATGATGAACAATAATAGTAATATAAAATAAGTAATATGAAATCAATACATATAAGTTTACTTCCTTTTCCCAAA
Organism: Trichosurus vulpecula; assembly: GCF_011100635.1. Classification (NCBI taxonomy): domain Eukaryota; kingdom Metazoa; phylum Chordata; class Mammalia; order Diprotodontia; family Phalangeridae; genus Trichosurus; species Trichosurus vulpecula. Next base: position 183,063,073 of record NC_050577.1, on the reverse strand, counting down.
AGAACAAAATTATAATGTGAATGTCCTCTACTGCATTTATATTGAGAAAAGTGTTTCTGAAGGGGAAGCAATTAAGAAGGTTCAAGATATACCTTGACTTAGCATTCATTGTTATTATTTACCTTACTATGGCTGATTTTAAAAGCAAAAATATCCTGTGCCCTTCAGATATCTTGTCTCACACAAAGTCAGATACGTCCACTAGTCTTGTCACAGACCACTGGTTTGACCTTAGCAATCACCTTCTAGGGAGCAGCTAGAAAATTCTCTGAAGACTTTGCTGCCTATCAGATTCCTTAATGAGCATATTTTAAATGAATTCCTTATGTTTATCATCTGGCCTTTGGGTCATGTTGACCTTTTTTATCCAGGAAAGCTGTCACTGATTGTTTTATGAATCTTAAGTTTTGTTGGTATGAACTCTCCTGCATGATGAATATCTTTGAAATGAAAATACCACTTTCCATTCTCATCATCGAACGTGCCCTCATCCATCCAACCCCAAAACACACCTGTGTTCTATTTCATAGAATCATAGACTATTAGAGCTGGAAGAGACCTTGGAGTTCATCTATTACAACTTCCTTATTTGACAGGTGAGAATATCTATGCATCATGGAGAAGAAATACTTTAGCTAGTTTAGTCTTTAGAAAATTTAAGATTAGAACCACATAGTTACTCTGAAGAACTAAATAAATATGCAGAAAGACAAACGATCCAACTGGTTAAGTAAAATGGAAGGATGCCAAATTGAATTGCAATGGAAAATGGTGTTGGGTTCATGTTCTAAAGTAAGTACACATGAGGGTATGGCCACTGAGGCATACAGTTTGCTCACCTTGAATTATGGCCCAGGTTTTAGTATTGCACCCCTCCCATTGTTTACATGCCAAATTTACCCCCAAAAGAGTTAAAAGGAAACAGTAAATACTGACCCCCATCCTATGAAGTCCTAACCACTTGTTTATTTATGGTTGGGAGGAGAGAGGGCTCATACTGAGGGGCAGGTGCCTATGATTTCCTGGATGACCAAGGTGTGGATAAAGGTAGTACCATCAGGACTGAAGGAAGAAAGAAGCCCCCAACTTGCACCAGCCATTGTGTATGCTTTATCCCCAAATCATTTAGGGGGTACTAGAGTGGTTTGCCATTTCTTTCTCCAGCTCATTTTACATATGAGGAAACTGAGGCAAACAGGGTCAAGTGACTTGCCCAGGGTCACACAGCTAGTAAGTGTCTGAGGCCAGATTTGAACTTAGGAAGGAGAGTTTTCCTGGCTCCAGGCCCAGCACTCTATCCACCATGCGACTTAGCCACCCCCATCTCCGCTTATATTAATTATAGCATTATCAATGAAAGTGAGAAGCTGAGAGTATTCTGTATCATTCTCTCCACTGATGGGATAATGATACCTATCTTCATACCCATCACATTGCCAAAAGTGGGAGAAGCTAAGGACACTCATAACATTGGATCCTCCACAAACCTTCTAAATACTTCATGTGATTTAGGTTGTATGGCCCCAAAAGATGTTTCCTTTGAAAGATTACAACTGTGCCATGTTTCATGTGCCATTTACTAGATGTCTGATTTTCCATGAGGAGCATGGTTATGAACACTGAGTTCTACAGTCTGACTTCTTAAAAATCAGAATCAATAATTCTGATCATCATTAATAATCAAAAAAGAAAGGGGGAAGAGGTGGGAAGAAGGGGAAGGAGGGAACAAGAAAAGATTACTTTACCTTATCAAGGTGGTTATAGAAATCAGCATTTGCTGCACAGAGGTACCTTCCAAGCAGTGTCGCATGAGTTGTAAATATTGTGGCGATAGGAAGTCTTCTGGCTCGAGAAAGAATTAGTCCAGTTCCAGCCTGCCATTCGTGAAATTGAACAATGACATGTTTGTCACTCACATGGTCAGTCACCTAACACAGGAAGAAAAAAAAACACTTAAAATTTCCAAATATTTTCACATCTACAGGTTTATATAATTTTATTCACACAAAAGCCTGTTTGTAGGTATTCATTGTTCTTTATTTCATACATAATAAAATTGAAAAACAGAGAGATTAGATGGTGGTACAGTGGAGAGAGCACTGGGTCTGGGGTCAGGAAGACGAGAGTTCAAATCTGGTCTCAGACACTTACTAGCTGTGTGACCCTGGGCAAGTTACTTAACCTCTGTATACCTCAGTTTCCTCATCTCTAAAATGGGGATAATAATAGCATCTGCCTCCCAGGGTTGTTGTGAAGATCAAATGAGATAATAATTGTAAAGCTCTTAGCATAGTGTAAGCATTATAAATGTTAGCTAGTCAGTAGGAAGATCACACAATTAGTAACAAATCCAGGTCTTCTAACCCCATTGGATCAGGCTGTTTCACCAATATCCACTCCTTCTTCCACTTTTATAGTGGAACTAAAAGCATCCTTCCTTCTCAGTTTGGCTTGTCTCTTGTGTGAAGCGAGATGAGAGTAAGAGTTATAATTGCAAAACAGCCAACAATTCAGGAAGCCAGGAGACTGGATGGAGTTTATTTGAATATTAACCTGTATTGGGAGGGGGTGGGGATGGTTTGGTTGGTGTATTTTGAGATATTGGTCTTCCCACACAGTGATCAATGTTAAGATGATGGGAGTATGCATCAGAAAGAACATTATAATTAAATGAAAAAAAGCATTTGACCTAGAAACCAGGAATTCCGGGTTCTAGAAGTAATCTGAAATTAGCTATCTGTTTTACTTCGGGTGATTACCTTAACCTTTTCTGAGTTTCAGTTTCCTCATTTGCTAAGTAAGTAGTAGGATTTAAGTCTCTAAGGTTCCTTTCAGCTCTAATATTTTATAAATCTTATGGTCATGGGGCTGCTTACCTTAGTGGCATGTATGATCAGAGAAATAGACTTAGGGCTTTAAGAAATCTTTACAGGTGAGAAAAAGGAGACCTAAAGAGATTAAGTTTAAGGTCACAAAGTAATAAGTAGTTAAGCCAAAATTTGAAAGGTCTGACAGCTCTGAAAGAAGCATTCTTTCCACTTCCCCTTCTGATGTGATTGGGTAGTAGTAAATATATAGTTCAGAAAAGGGAATAAAGGAGGAAGATTATCTAAAGCTACATTATTAAATTCAGAGAGTTACTTTCCTGTGTTAAGGCTTTGATGTCAGGGTTTCTCCATATTCATTAAATTAACAGAGGATTTTCAGAGGAAGATGAGCTCTAGCTAAAGACTTTCAAATTCTTCAGCTCCTAGCACAGTGCCTTGCTCGGAGTAGGTGCTTAATTCATGTTTGCTCTTTGATTAATTCATTGGTTGGTTAAGGTTACAGAGGAAAGCAGCCATTGATAAAACAGCCTCAGCCTCACCTGGCTCTCACCCTTTCCAATACCAGTTTCACTTTCACTCATACTTCCAGACTCACTGGTTGTGGTGAGGGAGTCAGAAAACTTCTTGCTCCCCATTGCTGCTTACATTTGACTACATTTGCGGTCAGTACTTACATTAACTATTATCACTACATCTCAGTAACCTCTCCCCCTTTGAGGTTCATTCAATCCAAATTTATGATCCAGTCAAGATTCTGGTAGCTATCATCTACTGATGCCCAGGATACACTTCCCCTTTCCTCAGTGGGGTCAGTGCCTGCCTCACATTCTTTCTCTCTACTCCAAATCCTGCCTTCCTACTACAGATCTTCAACATACGTATTGATACTCCCTCAAACACCATAAAGTCCCAATTCCTCAATCTATTCATTTCTAATGACTAATATAATATGCTCTTCCATTCTACCTCAGTTATGCAGAGATGGTTATAACCTTAATATCCATAAGTTTTCCACTTCTACATTCACAAACTACAAAATTCCTTTATTAAATTATAATCATTTATCATTTTTTTTCTCTACCTTGTAACCTATAACACTGTTCTTCATCCTTACAATGACCTACAATGCCTCAATTCTTTTCTAGGCTATCCTGTGAACAAGTTTCAGTTTCTTCCCTTTGCTATCTCAACCCCTTAATGCAGAGGTGTCAGACATGTCACCCGTGGACCATATGCAGCCCACAATACTCCCAAGTATGACCTGAACCGGATTAAAATATAATTAGGAAATAGTTAACAAAATAAATAAAAATACAATCAAACATAGATAATGTTAGTATGTGATTTTCTAAGTCAACATGTACCCACATGGATCATTATATACATGTTGGTAGACCCCATTTCTATTTGAGTTTGAAACCATTGCCTTAATGAATAAGTTCAATTCTATTCTGTCCTCTACACTTGAGTCCCTTGTGCTTTTATCCTACCATCCATGCTTCATCAAGCCTCATCCTTGGATTGCTCTTGCAATCTGTTGCCTTCAAATTATTGATATATTGCTGAACGGGACTGGAGAAAAACACAAAATCATGCTAACTGGGAACAGCACAAATTTAAGTTTCATAATCTTACCTGGACCCTCACTTCAGCAAGGCAATATTTTTACATCTCTCTAATTGAACACAACTCCCATGATCCCGGTAATCACAATGACTATTGCAAATTTTTTTCATCTATACTCATCTCTTGTAGCACCCCTCATCACCTCTCTCAGCTGAAGACCTTGCCTCACATTTCACTGGGAAAGAAAAGTTGAGACTATTTTCTTAGAGCTCCTCCATCTTCTCCCTCATCTCACCTCACTCAGATGATTCCCCCTTGTGTCTTCTCCTTCACCCTTGTTCTCACATGGAGAGGTAGCACTAAGGCAAACCACTGTATGTGCATTGTTGATTCCGTTTGATGTCACCTTTTTCTTACAGAATGCTCCTTCCCATCATCCCCATTTTCTCGCCAATCTTCAATATTTCCCTGTCTAATGGCTGCTTCCCTACTGTCTACAAGTATACCCATGCCTTTCCCATCCTTAAAAACACCCTCACTGGTTCTGACTGTTCCCTATAGTTATTGCACTATACCTCTCCTCCCTTTGATGGCTAAACTTGAGAATGCTGGCTACACTTGGTGCCTCTAATTCCTCTCCTCTCACTGTCTTCTAAACTCTCTTCAGTCCAGTTTTTGACCTCATAATTCAATTGAAACTCTTCTCTACAAAATTACTAATATTCTCTTAATTGCCAAATCTAATGACTATTTCTCAGTCCTCATCATTTTCTACCTCTCTGCAGCAGGTGACATTGTGGATCAACCTATTCTTAATGCTCCCTTCTCTCTTGGTTTCCATTACACTGTTCTTTCCTAGTTCTCCTCTTACCTGGACAATTGCTTCTTTTCTGTCTCCTTTGCTAGACCTTTCATCCAGGTCATGCTTGTTAACCTTTGCTATGCTTCACAGCTCTCTCCTCAGTCCTCTTCTCTTCTCCTTTTTACTATTTTTCTTGGTGATCTCATTAGTTCCCATGGATTCAATTATCCCTGCAGATGATTCAGGTCTATCTACCCAGCCCTAACCTCTGTAGTAGCAATTTAGATTTGAAGATCTTTTCTGCCCATTAATAGGCCATGTGACCTGCTTACATCATGGGAAGCCTGAGTCACATGTGGTGGGAGGAGCCTCCTGACAGGAAAAAGAAGTTATGTCACAGGAAATTCAGAGAAAGAGAGCAGTTATGGCTGCTAATGGCCGCCATTGTGATTGTTAGAACTGAACAGGCTGACTTAGCTGTACTATGAGTTTGTGTTTGGGGAAGATCCTAACAGGGGGTCTGAGAGGTTTGGGGACGGCAAGGCTCCATGTTGTGATATTTTGTATGGAATATTTTACTGCTCTGGTAATAAATGGCTTGTGGGATATGGTTCTCTGGTGTCTGAATAAATGGTTTACTTCTACTTTCTATGTAGGGAGTCTCGTATACCTTATGATACAGAACTACATAGGCATTTTGACAATTATCATCTACGTTGTTATTATTGTCTTACTGATACAACCTCTCCCCTGACTTACAGTCTCACATACCCAACTGCCAATTGTACACCTCAAACTGGATGTCCTGTGGACATCTTAAGCTCATTATGTCCAGAACTGAACTCACTAGCATTTCTCCCATGCCCTTCCCTCTTCCTATTTTCCTTATTACTGTTGTAAGTACCATTATTCTCATAGTCTCCCAGAATCACAGCTTTGGCATCATCCTTGACCTCGCACCCTCGCTCACCTCACATAGCCAATCTATTGCAAAGTCCTGTTGTTTCTACCTCTGTAACATCCCTCATATATTTCCCCTTCTCTTCCCTCATACAGCCAACACCCTGGTGAAGGCCACCATCATCTCACATCTGTATCGTTGGAATGGTCTTCTGGTCTACCTGCCTCGGGTCTCCCTACTCCAGTATGTCCTCTTTGTTGTTGCTGCTGAGTCATTGCTGAGAACATACTACATAGCATTAAGCCTGAAATGTTAAACATTTGTTATTATAGTTCTGAATGAAAAATTGACAGAATTATTCAACAGGACATCGAAGCTTTGTACTTAAAGACATAACTCAGATCATTTCAGTATATCATCATCATCACTGACTACCGAGGATATTTTTTTAAACTATTGATGCTACTTTCAAAAATTAAAAATAATACTATAAATATTAAATGTATAGACTTGCTTTTGATAATTGAAGACAGTAGTATTAATATTTTATTGCCAGTGTTTTTTTTCCAGAGCCATATTTATTGGTGGCAGGCTCTTTCTACTGTTGAAGATGGGCAATTCTTCTGTAACTTACTGTGTTGGACAGTTGCCCGGGGCACTGAAAGTTCAAGTGACTTGGCCAGGCACACCCTTGTAGTAACAATAGTGAGTCTCTGGTCTTCCTGATTCCAGGGTCAGCTCTCAGTTCACTAATCCTTATTGCCTCTTTGATAGCTTATATAAATGACTACCAGATTTATACATCTGCTTCTCCTTGACTGTGTAGGCTGACTTTTATATCAGTAAAATAATGACCTAGAGATTAAAAAAAAACCATACCAATGAGCTGGTAGGGCTCTGAAAAAGGGTTTAAAATACTAGTTTGGTTTGCAGATCTGTAGCTTTCTAAAATCAGGAGAAGGATTAGAACAGAGATACAGTGGCATGGTATTTCTGTCTTTGGCTATGCTCCAGAAATTAGTATTTACACCAGTTAAAATAAGTTTCTCAGATTCATTGGAAAAGGTCTTAGGTCAGCCAATAATTGCATAATCATTTTTAATTTGCTTAACCTAAAAAGAATAGAGTTTCAGTGTAGTGAAGGATCTTAGACATCATTTAATTTAACCCTTTCATTTTATAAGTGAGAGTTAGAGAGAGAGAATTATTTGCCCAGAGCAGTATCATGAGTTAGTGGTAGAGCTGAGACTGGAAACCATGGCCCCTGACCACTAACCCAGTACTCTTTCTAATACTGCTGGCTTCCTCTTATACTACATGCCTCTTGTGAAATCATTCTTGAGCACTAATCTACTGTGTCTGAAAATGAAAGCAGCTTCATTACAACCCTGGAACATTGCTATCTGGAAGTAGTACCTCCTTTAAGAACCAGGCAGTTAATGACCCAAATATGAGCATATCGTTAGCTTCCCGGTCATGGTAAGGAATTCCTACGTGGCACGCTTCCCAGAGGTCTCCTTTCCATCTGTCCAAATTCCAAGCAGAATATCCTATGTCAAATAGGACCACGTAAGGGCTCCCTTCTATGAGCCATCTTCCAAAATGAACCTGTTCATCATGCAAGTAAGAAAAACTTGTGGTTAGTGAATGAATATATTTTTTGTTGAGTAGAAAATTATTTTCTAAGTTAAATAGAAAGCTATGGTGATCATTTTTTAGACCTGATTGAAATGCTTATTTGAAAAAGAGAACTTAATGAGCTCTGCTAATTATCCATTCATCTATATTATCCAAGTTCTATCCATGCATTAAATTAGATAAATGCTCATTTTCCTCTGAGCATCCCAAAGCACATATTGCTCATATGTAGTTAGACCTGTCTACAATGACTTCCCTTCTCCTCTGATTTATTTAAATCCTACTGGTTGTCTCCCCACCCCCCTCACCCCAGATTGTGCTTAAGTCTCTTCTCTGCTGTTGGAGTTTTTCAGAACCTTTCTCCCTTATTCCTCCTCCAACTTTCACATGGCTGCCCTCCATTCCCATAGACCACAGTGGTCTCTCCTGTCTCTGAAGTCCTATAACACATTCTCTATAGTGGCATTTCATGTTTGCTTCTTTGTACAAAAAAATAAAGTGGCAGTATTTGTCCTAGATCCTCAGCTAGGCTGCCTAGAATGCTTTGTACCCAGGAAATGTTTTGTTCCTGTCACTTCCGATGACACACTCATAAATCAATCAAGAACATGAAGAGAAATCTCGAGAGTATAGAATGGTTCCTTTTGTCTGTTCAGAATTTAACATTTCAGACTTCCATCATTATAAATCATGTCTTTAAAATGAGCAATACTGCCTTTCCCAAAGGGCTATTTGGAAGTGTAAGTTTAGTAGGAGTTTTAGAAATGACATAATGCAGAAACTGAGTCTGAATTCAGTCTTCTATCTATTGTAATTTCATTGTGGGTAGGTCAAAAAAGGATAGCTCATTAATATGGCTAAGTAGGCTTCCACCGGTGTACTGGCTGGGCCTGTCTCAGGCCAGTTCTGTGGTAGTTCACATTTGATACTGGGACAAAATGAGACACTCAGTGGCATCTTTCTCCCACTGCACAAAGTGGCATGTGGGGAGGGGGAGAGAGGAACAGTAAGGGAGTTACGTGGGGACTGATGTCACAGAGGACATCTCAAGACGATTCAGCTAAGCCGAACACTCTCGCTTGAGTTGTCCATGGTCTTTCACCAGGCGGGCACTTGGAGCTCCTTATGCTTGTTTTGTACTTAAGCAACCAGAAGTGATATGAATACCTGAGATTTTAAGTCCCCAAGCCAGTTAAATCTGAAAGATAGATTAAATACCTTTTAGGGAAAAATTAATCTTACATGGTGACAGGGGTTAGTTTATTGCTCCTTCTACAGCAGGGGATGTAACTTTACTCACTTCCTTAAAAATTATTTTTACTAAATTATCTACACTAATCTAATATTGAATAGGTGAAAGGGCTTTAGCTATTGGGACTTCATGTACCAACTGACCTCAAAATAATACTAAATCAATTGGATGCTTTCTTTGTTCTTTTTTAGTTCCTGAGAGAAGCACAGTACCTGACACCCATGCAAATTCATTGCATCCACTGCTTTTTTAATTGCAGGGTTTGGAGGCTCACACTCTTCCACTTGGGTCTTCATATTGTGTTCAAAATATGGACCAATCAGACAATAATTTTCTCCCCATTCATCCGCAGTTGTTTTTGCCTTGGTCTGTATTACGGTATAGATGCCACCAACTGTTTAAAAAAGTTTATAATGGTTTCATTAATTTTAAGTTCTTTCTAATTCAAACGAACTCATTTGCTGGTTAACATTTAGGATTCAGTGAAACAAATCCCTATTAAGCTAATTTCCTTAGTGATCATGAGGATTCATTTCTTGTCTGGTTCACTCTAAGAATAACACTTGACATTGGCTTCCCCACCCGCACCCCATCCCCCACTTACCTGGCAAATTATTAGGAAGGAGAGCGCCTCTTTGTGGTTGAAAAAAGAAAGTACGATAAACAACCCTTATAACAAACACTCTCAGGGGCTTTAGTCATGACCCTCTCACCTCTACCATGGCCACATGTGATGGAGAGGAATAGCTGGAGTCATGGAAAACAATCACCATGAGCGTAATATCAATTTCCCCAAACTATAAGGCCTCTAGCTGACCTCCAAAACAAAACATAGAACCCTATGAGTGGACTTATCCAATAGAGGTGATGTGTTAATGCGGAGATCCTCACCTTCCCAACTAGTAAATAATAAGATTTCATAATGGCTAAATCATCTGTAGTGTGGCTCAAAGCCTGAAAAGCTTGTTGGTCACATATACATAATAAAGGAAGGAATTTGTCAGAGCATTAACTAGGGAAGGACCATTGAAGCTTAGGTTGAGAAACTTGTTATAGGGATAGAGATCACTTCAACCCAGACCCTGTTAAATTCCAGGGGAGGTCCCTATTGCCTTCAGGATAAAATATAAAATGCTGTAGTTGGCATTTAAAACCTTTCCCAATCTGATCCTTTCTTTTCTTCCCAGTTTTTTCCCCATTTTATTCTACAGATTCAAGAATCTAGCTACATTTATGTTTGCCAGCCCGTAAACACACCATTTCCTGATTTTGACTCTGAGTCTTTTCACTAACTATCCACCATGCCTGGAAGGTATGTTTGCACAGAGTTGTTATCATGTTTTCTCATCTATTACCATGTGAGCTCCTTGAGGGCAGAGATTGTGCTTTTGATTTTCTTTCAATTCCTGTGCTTAGCACAGTGCCCAGCACATAATACAGGCATAGAAAAATTTCTTAACCTATTGACTGAACTGATATCTCCAAAAAGTAATATACTATCTCTATGGAGGGATATGGTTGGTAAATTGACTTAGCCTGGGTAATGGTGGAGGTGGCATGGGGACAGGGGGAGGGAGGAACAGTAAGGGAGTTACTTGGGGACTGATCGCTGATGCTAAAAATAAAATCACCTTTCTTTGGGTTCCAGCCGGCAGAGCCACCTCCTTCTTCCCCACCACCCTGAGCTCTTGCCCAATGCCAGCAACATCCCCCTTCCCTTCCACTCTCAACACACACACACACTGCATGGACCTGGGATTGATGGACTCTAGAGATTGACTGTGAAAACATGGACTTTGGGCAGAAAGTGTTTTAAGTACCTCTGAGTTAGAACCTGCCTGGAGCTGTGGAAGAGAAGCTGGGATTTGGACTCAGGGGAGGCCTAGGTCCAGTTCCTGTCTTTCACTATTCAAGTCACTCAATCTCTCTGTGCCTCAGTTTACTCCCCTTTAAAATAGAGAAAATAATATTTATTTTCACTATTTACGCCATAAGGTTTCAAGGAAAGTACTTTAGAATCCTGAAAGCACGACATAGTCCTAAGTTATTACCCTTTTTTTTTTTGCTCAGACCTGTGAAAACATCCTGTGCCATGATCATCAGCATCTCATTAGTGACCTAAATAGTCTAAAAGAGTTGCCTGTGGCACTAAAATTTTAAGTGACTTTCTTAAGTGTCAAAGGCAGGACTTGAATCATGTCTTCCTTACTCCAAAGTTGACTTTCTAACCATCATGCCATGCTTCCTCTGGATATTACAAAATTTATAATGCAAAATTCTGCACTTTTCCACAAATCTATGCCATCCATAGATCCATCTTCCTATGAATTAGAGAATTAAGAGGATTTCACAGTAATTTCCATAAGTAGAACTTACTCATTTATAAATTTATGCTGATGGGAATCTCGATGAATAAATATTTATGAGCCAGTTTGAAGATGAAAATCCTAAACAGGCACTATAGGGCTATAGGACTTTAATTTATATCTGGTAGTAACTGTTACTGGTTACCATCTTACCATAAAATTATGGAACTTGCAACTGGAAAGGACCAGAGAAATATTATTATTTTCAACTTTGTAGAAATCTTCAAATCAGTCAGATTCTGATTACCATTTACCTATCAATGATTTAGAACAGTCTCCAAAATTTTGTAGAACACATGTCCCTCTCAACAGCTATGTGATCAAGAAATGAACCGAAATTTTGTTATAAATATTGTCATCAATATCCTCTCACTGTCTTTTTGTAAAATTTCTTAAGGAAGCCACCAATTTAGTAATCATTTATGATATCTCTATAAGGCAAGATCATTATAAACTGTGAATCTCATTTTCTAGGAATCCAAAAGGAAACTGGTATCTATAATTATTAGTAAATCACTCCATTAGCACAGCTTTTTTTTTTCTTTAATGGTTTTCATGTAATCAGATCAATGAGAGAATTGTTGTTTCTTCATATTAATGCAAATATCAACATTTTCCTATGTAGATCAGAGTGAATGAGAGTTTAGCTGCCACTTTCATTAGGATAATAGAATTTGGAGCTTTAATGAACCATATGGAATGTCAAGTCCAATCCTCTCATTTTACAGAAGACAAAACAGAGGCCCAAATGGCTAAATGACTCGTCCATGGTCACACCAGCAGGTCACACAGGCAGGTTGCACAGGAGCAAAACTGGTATCAGAATGCCCATCTTTTGAATTTAAATACATGGCCCTACCTACTTCAACAGGCTTTCATCTTAAATGATCAGGAAATAGGTTTAACAATTCACACAATCAATAATAATAAAAATAAATAATGAATAAAAATGGAATGATCAAGATTCTAATTTGATCTGATTAGATTCAATCTCTCTGTAAAACCATTCAGTTGTTCATTTGGCTAAGAAATCCTCTGAGAAGGAGAGAATAAATATATAGATATATCCCCCAAACCTTAGGTATTTCCATTTTCTATAATCACTTGGCCTCTGTACCTACTTGAAATGCACACACTCCTAAATTAGTTCCAAGATACTCAATTCTTCCCATCTAAAGTGTAATCACCCACTTAAATTTTCATTCCCTACCAGAATAACTAAATTTGCTACAAAATGTCAAAGTTCTTTGGAATATTTTATTGACAGTCCACCAATAAACTAATTCTTGTTTTGATCATTTCTAATCCATTTCCAAAAAAAGTAAGCGGTTTTTCAAAAAATGTTCTACAAACCTTTATTGGTCACTTCCCAGGCAACTTCAAATAACAGCAAGTCCTCTATTGGAAGTTCTTGCACATCCCACAAAGGCAGCCCACCCAGAGAGGCCACGGACAATGATCTTCCTCGTAGCATTTTCCTCTAAGTGACGTTCAAATAAAATTTTAAAATTCCCAGGTTCCCAGAGAGGTAAATACTCTCAGAGAAATGTGTGCACAGGCTGCTTGCTGCCAGACACGAGGTCGAGGTTGTTTGCCTTAGAGAAGTAAACTCACGTTAAATCCCATGAGCTTTTCGAGAGCTACAGGCTAAAGCTCCTCTTTGCCCTCTGGGCCACCTAAGGGAGGTCCAGACAGAAGAAATTCCCTCCCCACACTTCTCTGAAGCCACCTGATACAAACACAAGTAAAACCCACGAACACAGGACTTATAGGTAACTACCTTCCTGCTCAGTGAGGCCCTAATAGGTTCATCATCTGATGAAAGTCCTGCTTTTTTGGCCAAGCTACCTGCCTCACATACTTACCACTTCATCCAGAAAGCATTTTATTCCATAATTTTGAAAGAGAAACAATATCAGAAGCTTCTAGAAAGTTTTATGACAACCAAAGAGTCTCTGGAGGAAAATTGAATCCTAGGGCCAGTGGAATGAATCCCCTGTCCAACATCTCTGCTTTAATATTTCCCCTGGAAAAAAATTATCAACTGAAGCAGTCTTTTCATTTTTGTCTCAACCCGATTATTAGGAAGTTTTTTCTTCTGTTTTCTGAAATCTTTTTTTTTTTTTTTTTTTTTACCTTTCTGACATTTGTTCTAGTTCTCTGCTCTATAAAGTTTTGGAACTTTATAGAAGTACTAAAAATGGATTGAAACCTTTGCTCTACCCCAATAACCCTCTGGATTTCCATGATTTACTTTTTTTCTTTCCTGATCCCCCTGGCTGCTAGTACTTCCTCCCCCCAAAATTACTATGAATTAATTTGTAGAGTTTTTATGTATACTTTCATGTATATGTGGGTAGTTAGGTGGCACAGTGGATAAAGTGTTGGGCCTGGAGTCAGAAAGACCCAAGGTCAAATCCAGCTCCAGACACTTATTAGCTATGTGACTCTGAGCAAGTCACTTTACCCCTTTTTGCCTCAATTTCCTCATCTGCAAAATGAGCTGGAGAAGAAAATGGCAAAACACTCCAGTATCTTTGCCAAGAAAACTAGCCTTTACTTACTTACATGTGTGACACTGGACAAAGCTTTACCTCAATCATCTCATTTTAAAGCCAGTGATGATGGTACTTGCTACCTATCTCTCAGGTTTGTAGTGAGGGAAGTACTTTGTAAACCTTGAAATGATCCATAAATGTAAATTGTCTTTGTCTACTCTTTGGGGAAGGAAATTCTTAAGTTAGCATCTCTGCCACTTTAAGCATCAGGCAGACATAAACCAACTGGTTTCATCTCATTGCATGGACATCTTAGAGGCAGGTTAATCTCTGCTATAACTAGGATCCAATCTGACAGAAATTAAACAGAAAAATAAAAACAGCAGCCAAGGTCTTAGCAATGTCCCTCTCTCATTCTCTACTTAGTGCTAAGTAGGATTTCCTTGGGGGTGGGAGAGAGGGGAAACAACACTTGAAATTCAGCAAAAATTCCAAAATGGAAAAACTCGATCTGAACAAGCAAGGGACCACTGGACTACTTTAGCAATTGTGTTTTTGCTCTATTTCAAGTTTCACCTATCTTTTATTTCATACTCCCAGCCTAGAGTCAATCAGTACTTTGGAATATTAATACTTATAATCAAGATTAAAAAGTCTTATTGAGCCAACAAATGTTTATCCTTTGCAGTAAAACTATGAATGAAATTCTGAGGTACTAATGTCCCCATAGTTCTTAGCTGTTTCAGGCATTAGTCTCTGTTCAGTGTTTAGTTTTAGCAGTCTGTTACTTGAAACAGACTTGAAATAGCACTTGAAACCCTTTCGAATGGTAAGCATCATTAAAACCAGGCCCCATCACCTTCCATTACCACAGAATTATGCTACATGAATCAAGAGGACCAAAGGGTTTTGTTCTAAATTGAATTTGTTTAAACATCATATCCAGCTGCATCTGGAAGGCAAAGTGAACAGTTTAATAGTTAGTCAGGGATTATGACCTGTGTAGAAAAACAATTGGGTTTGGAAGAAAAGCATCTGTTTTCCAAAATATAAGGGTTTAGGCCTGAATTATCTAAATTATTATCTTACTTTTGAGTTATAATTTGCTTATGTCAACATTGCCTCAATGTTCCCTCAAGTTCCAATAGAACCAGAAATATGTTAAAAATGGTATGCGAGTGTATTAATAAGCCAAAATCATATGCATGTGTGCATGCATACACACATGTATGTCAACCTGAATTCGAGAGAAAACAGCCAATATAGCAAAATGGAGGTCTTTAATCAAGGCAAGTAAATTGTAACTGGGGTGCCACACAGCAAGTGCTCGGGTACCAGAGGAAGGGACTGGGAAAAGAGGTTATATAGAGTACTAAAGGAGAGGGCATGGCCAAGCTGTAGGCTGGAGGGGTTAAGCAGAGGGAATGGCCAAGCTACATGTAGGAGGGGTTAGGCAAAGGAATAGCCAGGCTGCAGATAGGAGGGGTTAGGGGCTTCTCACCATTTCACTAGCTAAATTGTGTTGCATAACAAGTGAAAGTCCATAGAGAAAGCTTGGGAATCTTTGGAGGGGAGAGTTTAGGAGATTTACATAATAGTGAAGAGGCTGAGTTAGTAGTCTAATCAGCCCTCGTCAATTCATTGGCCTGGGAACAGAGACCAGATCAGCTTCGGTCAGTTCATAGTCAACTCTGTTTGTCATATATAAATATACATGTATACATATACATATACTCATAGACAAACTTTAAAGGGTGTTTATTCAAAACAGTTAAAATATAAACAATATTCTTCATCCATTTAATCTTTCCTTTGGACAGCCCAAACTCATCCAAATCATCTTGTATCTCTTCCAAGAGGATCTGCAACATTCTGGGGTTTAATGCAACCCACACAATGTTCTTCTCCACAAATATGACCATCTGGACAGTGTCATCATTTACAAGGAATCCCTCTTCAACCTGAACTCCATGCTGGTTCTCCTCAATTACGTTAGATAATGTATTTGATGAGCTTATAGCTCCCTATTTTATACCTCACCTTATATTTATTATAAGAAGGTTTTTAAACACTATAAATTATTGTGATATATATGGTAGATACCTTATTGTAAAAGAGCCTGTGAGGATGCATTTTATTCTGCTGAATCAAATACTGAATCAAATGTTGACAAACTATAGGATCTAATCTCTATTGTATATGTTTCAGGTAAATATGATATGTAAATGATGGGGTTCACTGACGAATATTTATTTTGAAAGCCTACTTGTCCCCTACTAGTATCTTATTAAGATGCCCTTAGTTTATGTATAGATGACTCTCATAAAGAGTTTGCATGGGTTGGAGAGTAGGTATACAGATTGTTATCTATTGAGGTTCTCTCATTTTTTTAATGTTGACAATGTCTGAAATTTTCTCTATACCTTTGGTATCTTCCCCTCCTTCAGATACCTTGTGTAGATAAAAGATTGCTTCATATCCCTTGTACTGGCCCTTGATGTTCTCACAATCGTGTTGCTTCCCAAAGGTATCTCCTTAATGGACATTTGATATGATCTGGCTGTTTTTTTCCATATTTGTTCTCACTGGTGTCATTTCTACCTCTTTATAAGCACATCCAAGATTTTGAGGTTTGGGTCCAGGTGCAGCACTTTCACTCTCTTTGATGAAAAAATAATTCTAAAGCAATTTTTGGAGGGAGTGAAATAGCAATTAAGGTTAAGGGTGGAAATCAGGAAAGCCTTCCTGACAAAAATGGTGCTTCTTCCATGAATATATTAAGATTGTTTTTGAAAATTCTCAATAGACGAAACAACAGAAATAACTTGGATCATCTGATAATCAATATTAAGCAAGACATACATCTTGGAGATGTCAGTTTACCACAATATCACTCTAATGGAGAAAGTCTAGTGGAAAGTCCAAGTAGAAGAGAGCTTAATTGCAGAGGATGAGGTTTTTATCTTGTCTGAGGATGACATTGTGGTGATTGAATTAAGCCTTACAACACTGAGAAATCTTTTAAATAAGATCCATAATCACCAAGAGAATACTAGCATAATCCATGCAGAAGAAAAAAATCAAGTGGATAAAGAATGATTGTTGTCCAAACTACAATATGCAGTTGAATGGATAACCTATGAGAATGAACATCAGTATTTATACACATACGTACATACTTAAACACATACATACATATATAAATATCCTTAAGCAGAGGCATAAGACAATGGAATGATGCACCCTTTTCAGAAACAATGGAAGTGCTGATTTGATTTTGATTCCCAGAGCAAGATATAGACTCTGGGGTAGGAGTGGGGGTGATTGACATTCTTAGTGGAGTAGTGGAGAGGGTTAGTGAACTGTATGATGTGAGTTCTGGCCAGCCATCAGGGTCGTAGAGTTGCAACTAGAGATCTAGTTGGTAGGGCACCTAGCAGGAGACAGGAACAGGATGGTGTGATAGGTGATTAATTGTACCCCTATTTCATTCCAATCAGTGTTGATCAGTTTGATATGATTCCCTAGAGATGGTGATTATCAGTTCTAATATTAGTCCTCAGAGCTGTGAACTGCAGATTGCAAGTTCACTTGCTTAATCATAGGAAGCTAACTAGAGGACCTCCATCCTCATTTTTCCTTTTTATGGTCATCCAGCATGACAGACGACTCAATTACATGGAAAGTCCCCCGGCTATCTTTGTTGCTCCTCCATCCTTTGTCATCCCTCTATTGCCCAGCATAGGGAGATGACCATGAACATGTAGCCAACGAGTGGCCCTGGTTGCTATCCTGTAGTCTGCCCTTCTATCAGCCCATTGGCCCATGTAGATGTTATGACATCCTCTTATCAGCCCAACCCCATGAGTCCGCTCATTGACTTTGGTAGGACCTCCTGGAAGGTCAACAGATCTATTAATGTCTGCTCACTAGCCGTTTGTCAACCAATGAGGGTCTGTCTGTATTTTGTGCAGACTCTCCTGAAGGGTCAGGGGTAAGGTCTATCCACCAATCAGACTCTCTGTTTTTGGCCTGTTCCACCTGTATTATCAGGGTATAAAGCACTATAAAAGTAAGGCCCTAGGGGAAGGGGGTATCTCAGATCGTGAGGAAGATCCGAGGTCCACTTCGTTAGAGGGAACCGTGAACCCTTTAATAAAGTGCCATCGGCTCAGAGCTCTGCCTCAGTGGTTTTTCTTGAAGATTGGACAATTTGGAAAATCCCCACAATAGCAGGATGAATTGAAAGTATGATATCATTATGTCCATTTGTAAAATCCTTGAACATCATAAATGTTACTTTTACTCTATTGAAAATACTTTATGCTTATCATCCTCGGAATTATTTAGCTTACTATATTTACTAAAGGATGAGCATTTAATTCATGAGGTTTGAAAGTGTCACAGCTGCCTAAGAAGAAATGAGAGTCGTATTGACGAGGCTCATATTCCTTTGTTACTAAGAGAAAAGGTCATAAGCGGCAGCTAGATGGCACAGTGAGTAGAGCACCGGCCCTAGAGTCAGGAGGACCTGAGTTCAAATTCGGCCTCAGGCACTTGACACACTTACTATCTGTGTGACATTGGGCAAGTCACTTAACCCCAATTGCCCTGCCTTTCACCCTCAAAAAAAAGACTCTAGTGTCAATGGAAGGAGCCTCCTGAAACGTGATAGAATTGATTCATTTTTAAAATTTGTAAATTTTGGGATTCCTGAAGCATACTGTCCTTTGCCAACTACATTATAGGGGGTAGGGATACTCAGGAGTTCTAAAAAGGAAGGATGCTCCAATGAATCATTCTGCAGCCCCTATAGTTGCTTAGTATTCTCTTCTGCACTCCATCTAACTCTATTCCCTTCTAATACGATATGGCTCTTTTGGATATCTATGAATATTTTGCATCCAAGCTTGACATGCTCCAGTACCTCTTCTCCTTAATCTTTCAGGGATACTAAAGCTGAATTTGATCTTTCCTACTGTACAGATCTTTGTCCATTTTTCCTTTGTGATATCACATTCAGATCATCCAATATTCTGGCACATTCTCCCCAAGGAAAGTGGTGAATCAATAAGTGAGGATCTTTGGATTATTCCTTAGTTAAAACAGAAAGACATCACCAAGGATACATGATGTCCTATAATGGAAGTTAAGGATAATAGATGGACAACTCAGAATGTTGCACTTGCAACTATGAAACATTAATAAAACTAGAACAGGGCATCAGGACACAATAAACAAACAGGTGAATGACTAAGTAGATAAATGAATAGATGAATAACTTAGTAAGTAAATAAATAAATAAGCAAACAAATAATGAAAGGACAAGAGGAATGTCCCTAGTACATCAAATGATTATCTTTGGAGAGTTTATTAAAAATTATGAATGAAGTTCATACAAGTTTAGGAACTGGGATCTACACTAGAGGAGGAAGATCCTGAGCAGATGAAATCATAAGTCCATCAAAATATAACACCTTCTCTAGGAATTCTCCTCCTAGCTCACATTCACATTTGCAAATTAGATCACAGAGGAGTGCCTTCTATTCTCAGGTTCTAGGCTAATGGTACGAGAGGCTACTTCTGATATTGTAGTTCTTGAGCCTCCACCAGTGTGCTTCCCATTAACAGTCAGTAGATTTAATTAGCTTTTAGTAAAAATATTGACTAAGCTGGTATAGTAAGAAGATTCTGTTTAAAACATTCTCCCCCAAAGTTTGGGATACAATCTCCCACAAACACGCACAATGCCAATGGAAAGAGTAGGATCAGACTCAGATTACAATGGTAGTGAGACACAAGCCAGAGCTGTCATCTTTATATTCCACCAAGGCCACCTCATCATCTGCCTGCTGTTGCTGGCCTACTTTTCCCCACTTAGACTAGTACCCCCACCCCTACCCCCACGCTAGACCTGAAACCATGCCCTAGTCCCTGGGAAAGCTAATATACTCATTTTCCAGGCACCCACCCCAAGGTTTTATACTATTGATTGTTTTAATAAGTATGTACTAACTAGTGTGTTGTGCCCACTATTTCTACCATACTTCAGCTTCACGGCCCATCCAGTCATCCAGTAAAATACCCAGGTCATCTCACTATATGTTTGTTCGTCTGTCCCCTCCCTCCACTTCCTACTTCCCCAGAACAAAACTCCCTTTCCTAGTTACCCCTTATGTGTTGTCTTCCCCTACTAGAATGCAAACTCCTTGATCAAGTCAGAGACTGTCTCTTTTAATTCTTGTGTACCCAGCTCTTAGTGCAATGTCTGGCACATAGTAAAAGCTTAATAATTTCCCCCCTTCATTCATTTTCATTGATATGCTGGAAATGGAGCAAAGGGAAGCTATTCTCAGGCCAGTTGGCACTGCTCATTCTTAAGTCAGTATCTGGCATGTCTCTTCAGCAAAGGGAATTAAAATGTTCAACCTCTTTTGGATCTCTTGTCTGTCCTCTCTCTTCTCTCAACCAAATGCACAGTCTTTTACTGGCCTAGTCTCTCTAATGATACTATCTATTGTGGGGACTGAGAAGGAGGAAAGTAAACAATTAGTCAAAAATGGTTTTTCCCTGGAGCCATTCCCTCTCAGGGGCTTGCTACCTCCACTTCTGTCTCTAACTCTTGAACTGACCTGAAGGAACTTGAAATTGGAATTCTTCCATTCCTGGACCAGATAATTGCTGAAATTCCTCTAGGTATTTAAAGCCCTCAAAGGCATGGTCAACTAGTCTGATTAGTCAATCAGGCTATTTTCTTGATTCAAAGAGGTTTGTACCTCATAAAAGGATCATAGGGTATAAACTGATTATATTGACACATTTAAAGCTTCATAGCATATAAAGTCATCTTATTGACATTTAAAATTTCATCATACGTAACTATGTTACGTTAGGGGAGCTTGGTGGGGAAGAAATCACATCCCCATTTCCCTTACAAAAGTATCAAAGTGAAGCCCAAAGAATACTGTCACAATTTTATTAAAATTTCACATAACAGAAAAGCACTTTATGAAAATGTATTTGCAAAACAAAACAGAACAAGCTATAACTAATGGATTGACTGTACTGAAATGAATTGTTCTTAGAAACGTTTTCCAGACTGCAAAATGAATAAAGACATATTCAAGGTAAAGAGGGATTAGCTTTCCTCCCCACCCCACCCTCCTACTCCCACCCTTTTCTAACATTCCCATACTGCTTTGATATTCCTTGGTGCCAAAGTCTTTTTTGATAGGTGAATGAAGAGACAAAGAGGACTAAAAGATTTTGGTCCTACCCAGCTGGTCTGCCCAAAACCCAGACTCCTGTGTTTGGCTCCTATGTTTCTTTCAAGTACAGCAAATAGATAGAAGCCCTAGGGATATGAGTTTTTAGTATTTCTAAGAGTGTTTTTGTTTTACTTCCCATTAGAAAATACATCCTGCTCTTTACCTCTGTCTCTCTGGGCTTGTCAGATTTACATTCTTCCTAGTACTTAGGACTTTCCCCACAGTTGAATACTTTGTTTTGTTTCATCTTTATCATTATTTTTTTTCTTTTTAAAATGTGGCCAGCAGGTGATACTTATAATGATTTACTAGCAAGTCTGATGCTGGCTCTGTCAGTTTGTATGTGTCCTAACAGGTGGTAGTCCTCAGTAAGTGTTATACACTCCTCAGAGACATGAGACCTTTAAACCCACATTGCTGCCTCCTTCTATGGATAGCCCATACCAAGAGGCAGGCAAATTTGTAGATCTAAACAATTGAAACCTCCCTTGACATATTTCAGTAGCTGCCAGTGTAACATGGTCTTGACATAATGATGGTCTCTTTTTAAAGAAGTTGATACACATGTTTAAATAATGCATACAGCCTTTGTTCCTGGCACAGAATCAACGACCAAATAAAACATGCACAATAACTCTAGATAATAAACATTCAAAATATTTACCTAGCAGTGCTGTGAGCTTATGGCTCTCTCAGACCCTAGAAGTCACCCAGACAATATTAAAGCTGCTTTGGCCTAGGAATTGTATAGCTTGAGCTCTCCCCTGAACAACAGAACAAAAGAGCAGAACAATGCAGTTCCTCAGGATGTAGGAGAATTGGTCAACAGGTCATAGATGAGCACAATGGCCACAGGATCAAAGAACTAGAGCCAATGGACCTCGGAGGCCATCTAGCCCAAACCCTTCATTTTGCAGGCCCAAGGAGAATAAGTTATATGCCCAAGGTCACACAAGTAATAAATATCAGGAACATGATTTGAAGTAGGTCCTCCAACTTCAGAGCCAATGTTCTTTGCACTATACCAACACAGTAACTTTGGAGGAATAGTGGACTTGGGACTCCTAGCATGTAGGAATGTACTATTGTTTCTGAGCGGACAGAGTCTTGGTTCATCCTGGGCCACTTCACCTAGTCGTGGCTGTCTTGTCATTGGCAGGGAGGTGTGACCTCTTATGGCCACAGCTAACCCTCATGGAACAGGGTGAGTGAACTCAGTCATGGGCCATAACAACAAGGAGAAGTCTGTTGCCCCCATTTCTCTGTCCTTTAACTTTGAACCTATGATAAGTACTCTTCTCTTGTTCTCTTCTATGCAGCAAGAGGAAGGGGAAGCTGTAGAAACAAGTGTTCCTTTTCTTCACCAAAAAACAAAAACAAAACTCTAGCATTACTTTCATTGTCAAGTCCTGAAATAAAGTCATGAATTGAGGAATAAAGCATCTTTAATTGAGATAACAGGATAGCAAACCTGCCACCTGGGGGATATCCCATGATTGCAGAGCACAATAGATTTCCCAACTCAAAGACCCATGGAGAAGCTTCTTATACCTTTAGGAGGAAAGGGGAAGGAGGGAGCAAGGCTTGGTCATGAGACCCCAGTAGCCCTTGGCAATCTGGGCAAGGAAAGCCACTTCATTTTGGCTGTTTTGCCCTTAATGTCATGATTTGCAATGGAAAGGGGCAAGGACAGTAGAAGCTGAGATCCAGCTTAAGCTAGGTTCCTTTACAAGGTAAAATCTCTGGTTGGGGGTAATTAGGGTGTGGTTCAACCTAATCAAGGGTAAATATCTTAAGAGTAGGAATGTGAGGACATTTTTGAAATGCTGACATTATAAGGAACATTTAAGGGAGTGGCAGTCCATATTACATTTGGTATTAACAATTTCTGTCATTATATTAGCAATTTTCTGTCATATTATCTCCTGCTCAGGCATCAAGTTGTTGGTTTTTTTTTTTAACTGAAATAGTTTTGTGGTTTTTTTTAAAAACTGAACTGAACTTATCTAAGAGACCAGAGATGTTTTGTGTCTATGCTCTTCTGCTAAGGCTGCAGTTATTTTTCACACTATAATAAATGTCCGCCAGCTAGGACCTGGCCTAAGATGGCTCACTTTAGATAATCCACCTGGAAAGAAAGGCAACTTTCCTCTTGTTGACTTCCACCACCTTCAAGCCAATCCTTTAATGATATCTTCCATCTCAATATTAAGACTAAGATGAACCTGGTGTAAGATTAATAATATCAACAGCAATAACAATAACTGCCATCCAATGGCAAAAAGCAAGGACCCATGTTTGCCAGAAAATTTATGGCAGCTGCTATTTTTTGGAGCAGCAAAGAAACGAAAACAAAGAAGATGTCCATTGATTAGAGAATGGCTAAGCAAGTTCTGGTAATGGAATACCACTACATTGTAAGAAATGATCATACAGGGAAGCATGAGAAGACATGAAGTGATAAAAAGTGAAGTGAGCAGAATCTTGAAAATTATGTACAAGTTGTGACTACAACAATGTAAATGGAAAGGATGACAACGAAACAATAAATTTAGTGCTAAGAAATTGTAATGGCCAAGCTTGGTCCTTGAATAAGAAATATGAAAAGGTACTTTACCCAACTTCTTTGAAGAAGTGGAGAACTATGGGTGCGGATCACTGCATATAGTGTCAGATTTTTCTATATCTTGCTTAATTTTCCTGAACTTTTCTTTTTCTTCTTTGTATTGTTTGTTATAAGAGATAGCTGGAGGTGAAGAAAAGAAGAAGGGATATATTGATAAATGTAGGTGATATAAAAACAAAAGATTAGTATTAGTGTCTTCCCTTTGAAGTTATCTTCTATTTACTCTGGCTGTAGGACCAAAGAGGACCAAAATGACATCACTATGCTAGAGTCAAGTTTCAGTGTGTCCAACTGTGGCTGATCAGACCAACGTAAGCTTGGAATATTCTACCACAGGTTGGGCACAAATAGTCCATGTGAACGTTTGGGATGGATTCTCTTGATTTGCTCATCTTGCATTTCCTTTGAGCTATTTCAATTCTGCTTTGCTCGTAGGGCACAGCACCTTCTCTGATGTGGGCACACCATGCTGACCGGTCCTGTGCCAGTGTCTCCCATGTCACACAATCAAACCCAAGGTTCTTAAGAGAGACCTTGAGAGTGTCCTTGTACCACTTCTTCTGACCACCATATGAACGCTCGCCCTTTGTGAGTTCTCCATAAAAGTCTTTTTGGCAAGCATACATTTTGCATTCAAACAATGTGGCCAGTTCATCAAGTTGCACTCTCTGAGGCAGAATTTGAATGCCTGGCAGTTTAGTTTGAGAAAGGGCCTCAGCATCTGGCATTTTATCCTGCCAGGTGATCTTAAGTATCTTCCTAAGACAATTCAAATGGAAGCAATTCAGTTTCCTGGTATGGCTCTGGTATATTGTCCAGGTTTCACAAGTATACAACAACGAAGTCAGCATAACATCTCTGTAGATCTTCAGTTCGGTAGTCAGTCTCTCTTCTCTTCCATACTTTCCTTCAGAGCCTCCCAAACACTGAGCTAGCTCTGGCAATGCATGCGTCAACCTCATTATTAATGTGTACAAACCCTGAAAAGTATACTACCAAGGTAAGCGAATGCCATTAGGCTCCTTTCATGTGGCAAAGCAGCTGGTGTTGATTCTATTCCAGCTGAGATTTACAAGGTAGGGGTTCCATTGCTCATACAAAAGCTGACAGAAATTTCCAGGTAATATGGTAAGAGATTATCCCCCAGGAGTTCAAGGATGCCTCCACTGTCCATCTCTATAAAGGTAAAGGAAATAGATTGTCCCATGACAATCATAGGGGTGGGGGGAAGGAATCTCTCCCTTAGTCATTGATGGCAAGATTCTTGCCAGAGTCCTCCTTAATAGGCTGATCCTTCACCTGGAAGATGGTCATCTACCTGAGAGCCAGTGTGGCTTCAGAAAGGGCCAAAGAGTGGTAGATAGGGTGTTTGTCTATATCATATATGAATGTAGTAATTTGCATGTTGTCTCTCCCATTAGAATGTGAGCACCTTGAGGTCAGGGACCTTGTTTTAACTTCTCTTTATATCTATGGAACTTAGCATAGTGACTTGCACATAGTAAGTACTTAATAAATGATTGTTAATTTATTGCCATGAATATGAATTGTACAGTAAAAAGTAAGAGATGTGAAGAATTCAGAGACATGTGGAAAGAAGTATATGAACTGATAAAGAGTGGAATAAACAGAACCAATAAAAGAATATGCAAAATGATTACAACAGTGGAAATGAAAAGTACAAGAAAAAGAAGCCTAACTCTGAATAACTGAAAAGCACACAATGGTCCTAGAGAAAAGATGATAAAGCATATATTCCTGATCTTGGCAGAAAGGAAACTACAAGGGCAAAATGTTGCAAGAAGTACAGTGTTAGATATGATCACGGTATAGGTTGCTTAAGGTGAACAATGGAGAATTCATTGTTGCATGTCATCATATGGTTCTATTGTTCCTTAAACATTTTTTGATGTGTACACCTAGTCTCCCTACTTAGAGCATAAAAAATTGAAAATGAATAATTTCTGCAACTAACAGGAAACACTTATGTAGCCAGAACAAATTGCCTTTTCTCAATATTCCACCTGAAACTACGCTCTTAAAAAAATAGTAATAATCATTTCTATAACCTCTGAGAGGGGCTATTTTGAAACATGGATTACACCTCCTAAAATCTTATGATCTAGTCGTCATTATTTGAACCCTTTGTGCAATAAGCAGTTTTTCCTTCACACTATCTCTTACAGGACTGGTCGTGTAACAGATGATCTATGAAAGTTTGTTGAATTTAAACTGAAATCCTATAATATATTTTTAAAGCTTCATGCCTGAGTCATAGCCCTATATACCATGATCATAGCAGAGGTCATTCAGTGCCATCCTGCTGATACTGTTCTTTAGATTTCCCTATAATTAAACTTTAATAAATACATTGTAGAAAAAGTAACAAATGAAAATAAGCCATTGTTTGCATGCTTCTTTGAACAAGGAGTACCAAACTGCCTACCTGTTATATGTCGTTCCTTGCTAATGCAAACAATGATACACCTAAAACCAACCAATAACTATACTGTTTACACTACATTATCTCGATCTCTACTGAGTGTTACGTCAGTAACTGTACAGGCTATGTGCCAAAGTTTAACCAAGAGGTATGTAAGCATTCTTTCCACTACAGAAATTTAATAAGGGAAAGGCAATATGTCCTACAAAACACACGATCCTTCAAAGTTTTACTGAGTCCAGATGCTTTCTGGTAACTAATTTTCAGACTCTCACTCCGTGGTACATGAATCGCATGACATTCACTTCTCACCTGCTTTCTTGATATTAAACAAAATACTTGCATAAATAGCAGTTGTTAATTGCTTGAATGGAAAAACATGTTTGCTTTTTTCTAATTTCCATGAATGTCTTGAGAAGTTAAAGGATTCCCTTATTATTTCAAGTTTATCGGCATTCTTTGGATACAATAGTTGACTAATAAATATTTGTATCACTGAGTTGCTGAAATTTCATGTCACAGTGATTTCATAAGTTTTAGAGCAAATCTTCTTTTGGGGGTAAAGTGATCCAGTTTCATGTATAATTACGGCATAATTCCTTTAGGGAATACTTGGTAGGGCATGTCATACTGCACGTAGCTGAAAATTTGTGTGTTTGAAGAATTCCTGATTTCCTTATTTCTATCAATATCACATTCTCCAAACACTAAAGCTCAAAATCTTGCAGTTATTCTTGATTCCTTCAACTGTGGAATCCAGCATTCACCATGTTTATTCATCCACTCAACTCTCATGCTAAATTTTGAGTTATGGGACCTGGGTTTGAAGCCCAGACCTGAAATTTAGATGTAGGTGTCACTTGTTTACTTAACTGTAAAGATAATCCCTGAGGTTTGTTCAAGTTTTAAAGCTCTATGTTCTTTTTTTCCTATGATCCTAATATCTCTGGAAAGACATGAATTGTACTATGGAGTGAAAGGGTCTTCTGGTTGGCTGAGGAATCAGAAGAACTGAGGATACTGTAAAGGAACTGAACATGCATACAAAATGCTTCAAACAGACTATCCCTTGCTCCCTTCCTTGGCAGAATGAGGAAGATTGTTGAGAGCTGCTGATGAAAGTAAAGGAATTTTCTGCTTTATCTATCCACAGGGTTATGCATGATATATGTGTGAATGGATTGCTGGTCTTGGATGAATGAGTATCCAGAAATAGAATAGACTTTAACTTTGAAGAGCCTCTCAGCAAAGGGAGTCAGTAGCAAAGACCACCAGAGCCAGTACAGCAGCCAAGTGACCTCCTCAACCCATCCCAGCAGTGAATTGACCTATCAGCTGAGATTATCCTATTCTGAAAAGAGCCAGCCCAGCTGAGCAAAGACATTAGTCCTCAAAGTGAACTTAATGGAGACCCCTTGAAGGGAGAAAAGGACTCACCGAGCCAGGAACTGTGAAACATATTCTGTATCTTGGATCCTACAACTTGGAGGGTCCAGAAATTCTCCCTCCTGTGCTGACCTGATGGACTACAATCTGCCTCCTTTGAGACACAATTTTGCCTAGTTTACCAATGTCTCCATATGGTATGAGAGAGGCATATGCAGCTGAATTTCAATAGCTACTAATCTGTATAGAAATATACCTTAGTGATTTGAGTTTTTGGCAAGTCCTTCCACTGGACTGAGTTCCTGAATGTGGGGCTGACATATGAGAGAACCATGGGGATGAGGCAGAGAAGATCTCCATCTGAACTGATTCCAGGGCAGTAGCTATGGATCTGGCCAAGTAGTCTGAAACCTTGAAAGAACAGGACTAAATAATCTTTTGGGGTCAGGACCAATGGAAAAAAATTTTCTAACATCTCCTACTGCATACCATTATTTGTGGGGTATGTCAGCAGACATCAGAGACATTTGTTCTCTGCAGAACTAAACTGGAGCCATCACAAGAAGAGTAGAGGTAATGGATGGGGTCCATTGCCAATCTAGATGGGGGTAGACTAGGTAAAGGACCCTATGGTCCCAGTCCCCTTAAGGGTGAGGCAGCTATTCCAGTCCATCTGGACTCCTTATACTAACTAGAACAATCACTCCATACAATTTTTTTGCTGTTATTGTAAAGTTTATCATCCCAAATTAGTAATCAGACTTATTGGATGCTAAAGGACCCTGTTTCTGTGAAGAAACAAGTAATTACTCTGGAAAACAAGGGGCTAAGATTAGTTTAAATAGTAAGCTATCCAATGACAATTCCCTTGTGCTATACAGTACTTATCCAGTCAATCCTTCCCAACTGTCCTTCCTCTACCTCCCCCAAATCCCAGCCAAGGGGGCCTTTCCTGCCAAAAAAAAAATGAGGTGGAGAAATTCCAACAACTTTGTAGTTCCCACTGGGTGAATCATCAATTTACACAATACAGCAGGTTTATTTCTTTGTGATATCTTCCATTTGCCTTGAGGTTGATGTAGCCAAAGTGCCAGTTACCAAAAATCTTGTATTTTGATCTCTCTAGAAAACAACCAATAATTCACCATCTATCCCCACCCTCCCTTCTCATAGTCACAGATTTCTTCTTCACTGCCTCAACTCTATACTTCTTTTTGGCTCTGAAAACAGTCAAAGAGAAATCAGGTCTTAACACTATAATAGAGGGCCAATCGAACAAGACTGTTTTTGGCAAGGTGCTGATAAAGAATGTTTCCACCTCAACACCATTTTCATTTCTTTGTGAAGTATGAATTATATTCCAGCTCCCTCAGACAAAGCAATATTTGCCAAAATATGAGCAGTGAATAGCATTAAAAGCACAGTTTGCTTTAAAAAAAAAAAAAGCAAAACCAAACTCTGGAGACACAGATTATTTACTCTAGCAATTACAGCTGTGTTTTTTAAAATCATACTATTAGGTTAAAAAGAAAAAAGCTATTTATATAACTGGAAATATTAAAACAATATATCTTGGGGAAGAAAGCACACTTCAGTAGTTTATTTATTGGTTCATAGGTTCATATAGCAAGCCTTTTAATCATGTACTTTGATGCTGTGGCCAGAGATGAGTTCAAGAGAAAAATTCTATCCACCAAGATGGCTAATTACTAAGTGGGCACAGCAATTCATATCATGTTGATTGGGTTTCTACAGAATATGACTACAAATGTTACAGGTCTTTCAGGTCTTTTTGGATGTCCCACAAGGTATCTGCGCTCTTCTTGAGTTGAGCTACCTCATCATCTTTCAGCTTCTGGTTGATAACGCTGGTCAGTCCTCGGGCATTCAGAATGCATGGAAGGCTGAGGAATACTTCATTCTCGATGCCATACATCCCCTTTTGTAAACAAATAGTATCTATTAGTCTAAGAAAGACATAAAACTATAAGCAATTTAAAATATTTTCAAAGGAGTAAGTTCAAAAATTGAACCAACACTGTTTCATTCACATATTTCAACAGAAGAACTGGCATTAGGGTTACTGAACACTAGACAAAAACATAGAAATTCTGTCAAAAGTTCTTTAAGAACACAAACCTATAACAATAAGCTTGGAGTCAGAGGCCTTGCTTTCAAAGTCCAGCTGTTCAAATACTGCTTGTGTGACCTTGAGCAAATTTCGGTTCTTCATTTTTAGAACAAGGGGGTTGAACTAGGAAGCCTTTAAACTTCCTTCCAGCTCTAAATCTGTAATCTTCTATTAGTACTGAATTTGGCTATTCATGAAAAATTGTAACCCACCTGTCCCACAAAAATAAAAATTGAATTTGACTTAATTATACTGAAGACCTAGAGAACCAGATTTCCCTGAAATCTCTCCAACAGAGTGGTGGTGTTTTATACATAGAAATGGGCAGACGGACAAATCAAATTACAGTGTTGGGAAATGTGCACCAGATATCTTCTTTATTATTGTATTCATAGAGTTGCATATTTTCTCTGTGATTAGCCTGTCTATGGGGAAACATAGAACCAATGTGTGCAAGTAATAAAAACCTTGTCATAGAATCCCAAAGTCGAAGAGACGTTAGAAAGCAGAACCTCCTGGGCAGCTACTATACCTCAGAGAGTTCAATCTCCCTTTGCTTCCAAGTATAGGAGGAAAAAAGGTCAGGTGCACAACCCAGAAAACTGTTAGTCTATCAAAATCAAAGCTAATGTTTCCAATAAAGACACCATTCTGTGACTGTACTGATATGAAGGGCAAAAAGTCCCAGTAGAGTTTAGCATATTTTCTAATAGGAAGTCATTCAATATTAGCAATGGATGAATTAATTTGAGTTCTATGCTGTTTTTGCTGTAGACTTCCCTAGGCAAGCGGGAAAGCAGCAAAAATAATGAGTGTAGGGCTAAAATGGTGACAGTTCCATTTACAATTTTAATTATGGAAATATGATTGACTTGCTATGATTTGGTTACTACCACTGGAGTCTATGACTTAATTCAGTGGTTCCCAAACTTTTTTAGTCTCAAGACTCCTTTACACTCTTAAAAATTACTGAGAACCCCTTAAAGAACTCTTGTTTATGGGAGTTATATCTATCAATATTTTCTGTATTAGAAATTAAAACATCTTAGTATTTTTATGAAAACAGTTGCAATCTCATGGATCTCTTGAATGGGTCTTAAGAGTCAATAGAGATTCCAGGTCTACACTTAGAGAACCACTGACTTAGTATATTAGTCCTAGGAAGCTGAGATACAAAGAAGTTAAATGATTTTCCCAGGGTCACGCTGCAATTGTTACAGGCAGGATATGAATTCAGGTCTTCTTGATTCTAAGCCTAGTACTCAAATCCCTTATGGCACACTGTTTCTTTCCAAAATATGAACATCAGTATATAACGCAAATGATATTTCTAAATATAATTTTCAAGTCTATCCTTACATTTTCTTTTCCAAGTTCTCCAAGTAATTTTTGTTTCATAAGACTTTTGCAAAGCTCCATTAGTCAAAGTAATTACTGAATGTGAAAAAGGCTAATTTATTATGCTAAGAAAAATAAGTAGAACCAAAAGAACAATCTACATAAAGACCACAATGCAAAGGAAAAGACCACTGTAAGGAAGCCAGACTCTGAGTAACCAGAAAACTAAAAATGGTCCAAGGCAATATGTAATTGGCATCATGGACTTGTGAGTCTTTTTGAAGTTTGATTATTGTGATTATCTTTGGGTGGAGTGATAAAAACCAAGGGAACATGTAAATCTAAGGACCAGGTCCTGGATGCCTCATGACAACCTCCATTTCCTACCCCACCCCCTGCCTATCACCCTCCCACCCCGGTAAATAAACCCTGTGAAGACCTGCCTGAGAATTCAAACAATTATTGTCCTTATTAAACATCTCTTAACAGAAAGGAGTAAAATAACATGTTATTTCTTTACAAGTTTTTCTTTTTTTACCTTCACCATAGTGGACACAGGATGAATCCTGGATAGATTTTTTAACATGGTCTCAATTAGATCGGCAACACTTAATCCAATAGCCCAGTTAGTGTATCCTTTGAGTTTGATCACTTCATAGGCACTAAAATATAATGAAAGAGAGCATTGAAATAAAATTAAAACACTCCTTAAAATGCAACTTCACATTGTGTTAGGCTCAGTTGATATGTTGGCAGTATGCCAACATGCCAGAAGGCAGAACTGACTTCTTCCCTTCCTCACTCTTTCTTTGTTACAAGGGATGTCTCTCTGGGTAGAGAAGAGGGAAGTATATGTTTGGAAATGAAGGTTATCTAAAAAGCAAAATTTATTGATTCGTTTTAAATAAAGATGTGCCCAGAGAGTTTAACAATTTTGAGTTACAAAATTATAATTTTAAGATTACAAATAGCTCAGCTTCTTAAATAATTATAAATAGTTTGGTCAAGAATAAGTTCACCATGGTTCAAAAAGCAAGCTCAGACAACATCAACAAAACTGAGTTTTGGAGTCATAGGGCTGAGGTTCAGATGCCATCTCTGCCCAGCTCACTTTTGAGACCTTGGGCAATTTGCTTAGGCTCTCTGAGCCTTAATTTCCTCACTTGTAAAATGAAAGGGTTGGACTAGATGACTATTAATATCCCATCCAGCTCTCAGTCTACAATTTCATATAACTCCATAACTTTTTAGAATGCAAAAAAAAAAAAAGCTACTCAAAAGGTAAGGTAAAACTGTGGCAAAATAATCACCACAAATCAGATTCATATACATAAATACCCAAATAGCCATATGTTCAAGAAAGGATAAGAGGGGTGGTAGGTCCATTTTTTTTTTTCAAATAGAATGAGTATTTCCTTTTCTTGAGGCAAAGACCTCACTGAAGTTAGGCATGTTTGAAACATTTTCCAGCAAGGTAAAGTCTTGCCTGACGATTTTCAATCATTCTGATCGATGCCACAGAAATGTACTGGGGAGTTTCAAAATCAAAGGTAGAGGGAAAGCATGGTGGAGAAGAATGTTGCGGTCAAAACATCTAGATTCCAACCCTGTTACTATTTAGCTTGGGACTGTGGGAAAATCAATTCATCTCTCTGTGTGCCTCACTTCCCTTATCTTTAAAATGGGGCCAATAATATTTGTATTATCTACTTCATTGGAATATTACAAAGAAAGCATATTATAAAGTGTTATGTAAATGTGGGCTATTATGTGGTCAATCAATCAGTCAATTGACAAACATTTATTAAGCACTTATTATGTGCCAGGCACTGAACTAAGTACCAGGGCTGTAAGAAAAGATGAAAAAAATGTCCTGGTCCTCAAAGAGTTCACATTCTAATGGGTGGAGACATAGTGAAGGAATAGAAAATCTAGGGCTAGAAAGCACTTTAAAGATCATTTAGTCTAACCCCTTTATTTTACAAATGAAGGATCTGAAGACCAGATAGCTGAAATAACTTGACCAAGATTACACAGGTAGTCAGTATTAAAACTGAGATTTGAACCCAAGTCTCTGACTTCAAAATAACATGTTGCTACTCTGGGACAGTACCCTGAATGGGGAGATGAGTTCTAGACATGGCCCTACCACTAATTACTTGTGTGGGCTTGAGTAGATCCCTTAATCCCTCTCTACCTCAATTAAACATGTTTCTAAGATCCTTTCAACTAAGATTCTCACTTCCACACCAAACTCAGGTTCTCTATGTAACAATTTCATTGTAATGCAAATGTCCCTAAAATAAAACTTCAGCAAATTTCTAAGGATACAGGCCATAGTAATAGGGATTTGTTGGCTTGGTTATTATAATTCCATAAAAAAGAAATAATCTAATTGAAGGAATGTTTTTTTCACTGCCATCTTATGTAACAGAAAATCTAAACCTTACTGTATGGCAAACACAAGTGCGAAGGGCTGCAAAGAAAACAATATTGTTGGAGACTGAGGAAGAAAACCATTTAAATACCTTTAAAGAGTCAAAACAGGAACTTATCCCTGCCTATGAGACCTGAACTAATTAATCACTCTTGTCCAAACAGTCAATATCATTAAGTACAATATTACAACTTAACAAAGAACTTAGAATCAAACTCACAGAATTTCCCTTTTCAAAGGACCCCAGAAGTCATCAAATCTAATTCACAAATTAACCAAAAAAAAAAACCCTTTACCAACATATCTGACAAGTAATTATCCAGCCTTTGCTTAAAGCTTACCATTGAGGATGAATCCTTATGTTCCCAGGTAAGCCATGCATCTTTTGGTTTGCTACAATTCTTAGAAAAATTTCCCTTTATATCAAGTCTAAATTTCAATCTTTACAATTTCCACACATTATACCTAGTGCTGTCTTTTGGGGCCAAGCAGAACAAATCTAATGTAATACCTCTCTCAGAGGATAGCCTTTCAAATACTTGAAGACAGCTGTAATAGCTGCCTCCATCTCCTCCCTCCTCTTGGCCAGTTTTCTTTTCTCCAAGCTAAAAATCCCCAGAGCCTTCAAATGATCCTGACATAATCTACAGTCACTTCAGTATCACCACCCTGGTTGCCCTCCTTTGGACATTCTCCAGGTTATCAGCATCCTTCCTACAGAACCAACCAATTAGTCCTTCAATTGATCAGCAAGCATTTATTGAGTTCTACTAGGTATAAAAACAACATCAACAAAAATATAAAAACAAAAAAGGGCAGTTCTAGGTCTTAGGGAGTTGGCGTTTCACTGATCTGACCAGGATGGAGTTCACTTTTCTCATCCTGTAAACTGCCTCTCTTAAAGCTGCCTAAGATTATATTAAGTATTTGGGGGCTGCTGTATCACAGCAGTTTGGGCTCCAAGTCCACTAAACTCCACAAATCTTGTTCAAACTGTACTCTCCTCATCTTTTCCCCCATTAGCACGAGTGACTTTGTTAAATGCTTTGCTAAAATATTCACTAACTCCATCTAGTCTTACTCCAATCTACCAGACTAATGAACCAGCCGAAAAGGAAATGAATTTAGCCTGACATGAAATGATCTTGACAAAGCCATGCTGGTACTTTGTGATCACTGCTTTCTTTTCTAGCTATTAACTAATGATCGCTTTAGCAAAATGCTCTGAAATGTTGATTTTAATAGAAGTCAAAGTAATCAGGCCACAGTTTGTAGACTTCATTCTCTTCCTTTTGAAAAGCAGGACATCAGCACAAGTGTTATGGTCTGTCTCCTATTCTCCATGATCTTGTCGTTTGTTTTTAATTTTGTGTTTTTAAAGAATGAATGTTACTCAAAGGAAACAGGCAAAAATTGTAATCTTACAGAGCAAACTTCAATGACTGTGAGAAAAATTGCAGCATCTGTTGGTGTAGGAAAGTCAAGCGTTTTGAAGTTCATTCAAGATCATAATGAAACAGGATCAGTCTCATTGAAGTACAAAGGAAAGTGATGTCAAAGAAATAAAAACAATGCCAAGAACTGAAGACCACTGCCACAAGCCAGCCTAATTCATCCTCCAAGAACAAGCAAAAACCTTCAGAATGACCTGGAAGCTAGAGGGGCTGATACTGATTCCTTTAGAGAATGGTGTAGCCTTCCCAAAGTTGGAAAAACATCAAGATGGTTTAAAATAACAACAGCTGCTAACTGTTACTATGAAGAAAATACATTGGCCATGGGACAAGATGTTACAATAATGAGGGTGGGACTTTTTTTTACTGTTTTCTCTTTTAGAATGCTAAAGTAATCAAGTGCCTTTGATTAAGCCTTACTAGGTGCAAAGCCCCAGGCCCATACCCTTTTGCTGATTAGATGTGAGCCCTTCTGGCCCTAAGAAGAAACTCAGAGGTTAGCATTTTGTCTGGGGCTCTCACTCACTGGAAGAGTGTTGGCATGGAGACTCTGGGTAGCTGCTGGCTTGTAAACCCAGATGTTGATGCTTCCCTGGTAACTATGAACTGTGATTTGAATCAGACAAGGTCTGTCTGTTAATGTTTACAATTTCTATTTGTATTTGCTCTGAAGTTCAGGGTGCTGGCTTTTCCTCCTGAATTAAGTGAGTTATATATGTGTGTTTGATTAAAGTGAGATTGTTAACCACTTAAAGTTACTTTCCTTAGAAAAGCAGATCGAAGAACCTGTGCTGACAGCTCTTGTTGCTGGTCTTGTTGGGTCTTACACCCCTACAGCAGCTGCTAGCCAAATTGTTGTTACACAAGACAATACAAATTAAAATACTTAAAACATTGGGAAAGGGTAGTTTTTATTGTTGAAATGCCCCCTTTCATTCAAGGGTCTACTAAAATCACTGTCAAAAAGAAGTCTAGAAGAGCCTGCAAGATCTGGGCATCTTAATTAAACTGTAAGACATCCACCCCAAAATACATTTTGGGATTTTTTTTTTTTAGTTTTAGTGGGCCTGGAAGTCTTGTCCTTAATAATGATGATGAACTCTGACAAATATGTTCATATACTTAGAGGCAAATTTGCCTAAATTACAGAAATTCTCAAATGGAGATGTAACATTGTGACATAATCTTATACTTTGCTACATTTAACAAAAGGATTGAGAAGTTTGTCAGAGAGAAGGTTCAGTGGCTTGGGAACTCACCTTATTCAAAGTCTATTGAAAACATGCACTATAATCAAGGCTAGATTTGGAAAAATGATCTGTTTGGCAAAAGTACAGAAATTTAAGTTTGATGATGAAGAATTAAATAGGGGTCAAAATCTTGTGAATTCAAATGCCAAATTGTGTAAAACAAGTAAATGCAGCAAAAGGGGGAAATGTTGCATAAAGTGTTATAAACTTCGTTTTTCAAGGAAATAAAGTTAATTATTTTACTTTTTGCGAAGATTTTGCACACAAGAACAACTGATAGGGGAATGCACTTTTGCTGCAATACAGAGGTTGGTACTATGAATATAAAATGCTGCATATATTGTTAAATGTGGTTTCTGTGTGAATTGTATTTACTTTGCTTTGCTTAAAATCCAGATCTCTCTCCTCTGGGAAGAGCCTCTTCTCTGTTACTCAGGTTCAAGTATTCAATGATCTTTCTTCTTCTCTTTCTCCTCCATGTGACATTCTTCCACCTGCCAATCTCTTGGCACAAGTCAAAAATCCTCTATGTTTGTTCAAATAATTTTTCTTTTTTGATTTAACAGTGAAGCCATTCTTATATTTTTAAAGGAATACTTCATTCTCATCTGCTCATTCACTGAACTCTTTTAAAGTTTCTTTTCTAGGAGAGAATACAACCTTCACTTTGAACATATATGAATCACTTGGCCATGGCAGAAATCCAAGCATTATTATCATCATCATCTTTATTATAGTTAACATTTATATAGTGCTTACTATGTGCCAGATGCTATGTTAAGCATTTACAACTATTTTCTCATTTTATCCTCACAACAATCCTGGCAGGTAGGTACTATTATTATACCTATTTTACAGAAGAAGAAACGGAGGCAAATAGAGGTTAAATTACTTGCCCAGGGTCATCTAGCTGGAAAAGGTCTGAGGTTGGATTTGAACTCTGGTTTTCCTGACTCCAGGTCCATCATTCTATCCATAGTGCCACTTAGCTGCATTGGTATAAAGGGTCAGTTCAAAATTATCCCTGGTCTCCATACTTTTTGGAAATGAGAGCCTCATTCTGTTCTTTATTTTTTTAAGCCCAGACAATCAACAAAACAGTAAATTTAGCCCTGATTTGTATCATCATTTGCCAATTTTCGAGTTGTAAATGCTCAGACTGAAAAATTAGCAATCAGCTCTTGTAGGCCAATATGAACTAGCTCCAGCACACCCCTAGAAGGAACCAAATGCATCATCTCATCCCACTCCCTAATTTAATACATTGGCAAAGATAAACCTAGAGAAGTAAGGTAATTCACTCAAGCATGACTCCTACTCTAGTGTTGTTTGCAGTATTTCTCACTTGTTAAAAAAATTCCACAAGAAAGGCAATATTTGATTTTTATTACATAGTCTGTCTATTACAAGTTTCATTAAATAAGCAGTAGAAATGCTTCCAATTTTACCTCATTGGATGCATATAGTGGTAAGAGAGATGCCAATTTAATGGGTATGAAGTGGTACCTCAAAATTGTTTCAATTTGCATCTCTTTGACTATTTGTGAGATTAAACACTTTCCCAAGTGATTACTAAAGAATGGCTGCTTTATAATCTCTTATCCAGCTTGGCAACCTATATGCTTATGGCTCTGGTTAGTTGAGAAGACAACCAAAATAACTATATAGAATTCTACCCAGTGGGCAGGTAATGGATAGTAAATCAAGGAGCCAAGGTGAACTACCATGTCCACTGACCTTTCAACCACCAGCTTATGAACTTCCTTCCAGTTCTCACTGTCATTGTCAGTTCCCATTTCTGGATTCAGGTCTTGGAGGGAAACACCTGCCACATTCACTCCACTCCACACAGCCACTGCATGAAAAAGAAGAGAAAAAATATTCTCTACCTGGGGAGCTGAGGAAGAAAGTCTTTATTTCTTATTTTAATTACTCCAACTTTACCTTTTCAATAAGTTATGACAGCATTGAAGCTGAAATCTAATGACATAATGGTAGCCCTTAAGAGCTACAGTAGAGATTCTGAAGAGGCTTATTTTTTTATATTTAAAAAAAATTCATGAATAACCTTCAATACTCAAAATTTTTCAACAAAGGGCTGTCCCAAATTTAAGGAAGTTTTTAGTTCATGTTCGGACAACATGAAATACTTCAGGTTACTTTATAAAAGGCTAACGAAAAGAGAACAAGGAAAACTAGCTCTAGTTTAGCCTAAACTTTTATTTTGAAGGCTTTTGAACCCTCTTGAACCCTCTTCTTCATCAAAGCTTAGATGACAGAAGGTGAAGATGCTGTTTTGTTGATATGCCTCCTCCCTGGAGTGGATTTCAGAAACATTTGAATGTGACTCAGATCATTATCACTTCCCTCTAAGCCTATTAATAATCTAATCTAGCCTGGATCTGAGTGAAAACTGAGGAGACTGTAAGGTCCTGGAATGGACTGTCTGTGGGTCTGAACTTAGATGTTCAGACTGTGAAGTTCATGGGGTGTAGAGGTAGGCAAAGAATGATCTTACCTACTGGAGGCCATAAAAATGGCCTCTTTAGTCCAGAGTATGCTTTTGCTTTCCCACAATGTTATATACTTATCTGAATTTCTTTTGCTGCCCTTCCTTGGAGAGTCAAACTGTTGTTGTTGTTGCTTAAAATAAAAATAACCATGTCTTAAGCTTATGTGTTTTGCTCTCTAACTCTGCTTCATTATAAGGCCTATGGACAAGGAATAAAATTTGTAGGTGGTAGCATGTAATAATTTCAAGGGAAGTTTTACATTCTTTGTCACTGAAATTAGTGAAAACTTCACATGCATATTTTAGGAAAATATTTGGGGTTTTGGGGATTGCAAATTTTAGGAAAAAACTAGCCATTTATTAATCAGTAAAGTTCCAATGAATTAATACTACAATCACATTATATTGCTGGTCACTTCACTCTTTTGTGACAGATATACAAATCTGACGGATGACTATTCAGATTTATTTTATATTATATTATTATTATTGTTATATTATTACATATTGTCATTGAATATTTATTGATATTCCCAAAAATCTAGGCAGCATTTTTTTCGAATGACAAAAAGAAGTATTAATTTAAATTTGATGTGTCAAATTAAACCTCCATTTAGTTCCTCAAAGATCTGGTGGTTTGGATAATAACTCCATTGATGTTACAGGTACATATTTGCGGCATTGCTAAAACACTTTAGGGTAAATGAATGATATTATATAGCTGTAAGGGCAGGGTGTACATTAGTATGCAGGAAAGGATAGTGGAAAAAAGCTATTCATATCTATTGATAGATTAATACAATGTTCCTCAGTCACTTTGTAAAGAATGAATACACTCCATTCCAAATGGCTTTTGAGTACTTTATATGGTAATGAAGATTTCATATTATCTTTTGTC
This sequence comes from Trichosurus vulpecula, assembly GCF_011100635.1. Taxonomy (NCBI): domain Eukaryota; kingdom Metazoa; phylum Chordata; class Mammalia; order Diprotodontia; family Phalangeridae; genus Trichosurus; species Trichosurus vulpecula. The sequence continues at coordinate 183,023,479 of NC_050577.1, read as the reverse complement.
TTCAAGTAGACCACTGACCCATGAGATTTCATATTCGACATTCCCTCACACCCACTTACAGTTAAGGATAGGGGAGGTTAAAAGTCACTCTGTGAGATAAATATAGATCATTTGTTTGTCCTCAACCCTGAACCATGCCTTAATGCCATAAGAAAACAAAACAAGATTTTTTTTGTTCTTTACCACTTGAGTCTCCATGCTCTCCAAGGATCCAGCCATGGCAGCTACTTGGATGGATGCCAAGTTTTTCAGCCATGAGATAGCGGAATCTGGCAGAATCCAGATTGCATCCACTACCAATCACCCGGTGCTTTGGCAGGCCACTCAGTTTCCAGGTGACATAGGTCAGGATATCCACTGAGAATTAAACAATGTCATAAGTGACCAAGAATTATATTCCTGATTAGTTCATTGTCATGCCCTCTCCCAAAAGTGAGAAATGGCCACAAAGGCCTAACACATCCTGTGCTTTTCAACCTTCACACTTTTGCTTACACTATTCATAAATTAAATGTCCTTCCTTCACTTCCTTTCTCCTCACTCAGTGAACTAGTATCCATCCTTTGAAACTTAACTCAAACACTGCTCTTGCAGGTAGTCTTCCTTGATTTATCTCCCCATGACCCCCCAAGTTGGTGATTGCTTCTTTTTCTCTCTCACATTCATCTTACATCTTTCTGATGCACTCACTATATGTTATTTTGCAATTATTTATGCATTATGTGCATGTTTGCATTATGGGAGACATATATATTTTCATATTCCCCTAAAAGACTCTAAACACCACAAAAGCAGGCACTGGACTTTACCTAATCTTTGGATCTCCTTCAAAGCTTAGTACAATGCTCTTTACATGGCAGGTTCTTAAAAATGCACTGAGTGTTTTGTTGATCTCGGTGTGAAAATGATATTAGAGAAGGACAAAGCTCTTAAGTGAAAAATTTTCCATTTATTTGGAATAAGATAAATGAATATGTATAGGAATCATGTTAAAAAGAAAGAGCATCAATAAATTTTTTTTTAAAAAACAGAAGTCATTCTTTCAAAATTCACCTCTGTTAATTCTTTTCAGAGATTTGCAGCAGGTGGGAACATGAAATTCATTGTGTTTCTCATGACAAAAGAGCAAGATCATTAAATGAAATGACTTGTTATCAAGTGAGGTTGGGGCATTCTAATGTTTTCTTATATATCACATTACACACAGTTTTTTTTGAGACTTAAAGGTGTGAATGGTCAATAAAAACATGCCAGGGCTAAGAGATGAAACCTTTTATGCATCTCTACTCCTAAGCAGTCTTTAGTTGTCATTTTGTAGGTTGACCAAAGGGTAAATAATGTAATGTAACTTGTTTCCTAATGAGAGGCAAACAAGTTATAACAGACCAAGGCTTTGGAAGTCAGAAAAACTTGAATTTGTCCTATTTAGGCTACAAATACCACTGTATGACTGATATTAATTATACTACTTCAAAAGTCCAGGAAGATTAAATTAGATAATGTATGTACCATAGAAATTTAAGTTAGTATGTAGTGGACAACTAACACAGATTTAATTAAAAATTAAAGTTAAAAGTTAAAAGCCAGTTTTTAAGAACTTGGTGAATCAAAGTTAAGGAAGTTAAGGTGCTCTATTTACCTGGGTTGGAAACCACAATTATGATACAGTCTGGGCTATACTTTACAATCTGGGGAATAATAAATTTGAAGACATTCACATTCCTCTGTACCAAATTGAGGCGACTCTCTCCCTCTTGCTGGCGGACTCCTGCAGTGACAACAACAATCTTGGACCCAGCAGTGACAGAATAATCTATAAGACAAAAGATAAAAGGTTAAAATGATTACATTTGCAAAATGACTATTTGCACCCAGAACGTAGGAAAGTGCTCAATAAATGTTTCAATGGATTGATGAACCATAAGAAACATTTCCCTTTTCCCAGTAACTTTGTACTCCGTAGTGGGACTTTCCTACAGAAATCCACAAAACAAGAGCAAGGAAGGAATGGCTTTAAGATTTATATTTTTTGATTTTGGAAAATGATCTGTCAGTTTTTGAAAATAGGTTAAAAGTCATACATTAACCCTGAAGGTATACCAGTAATTGGAAGACTAGAAGATCTCCTTTCAGAATGATAAAGATTTGACTGAATGTGACAGCTCATTCCACTTTTGAATAGTTTTTATACAGTTTTTCCTACATTGATCCCAAATGTGTGCCTCTTCACCTTCTTCCCATAGTTCCCTTTAGGACCATTTAATAGCTATACAAGTAGTTAAACAAGGCTATCTCTTCCTCCTTAAGCCTTCTCTTCTCCCCTCCAAACACCCCCAGTTCCTTCAAATGGTGGTCCTCATATGGCATGATTCTAAGGCCCTTTTCCATTGTAGTTTTGCTCCTCTGGACAATCCTTACCATGTCAATGACCTTCTTAGAATGTGCCACAAAAAAACTAAACAATACACCAAATGTGGTCTGACCAAAGTAAAATGGGGGTGTGGCCTCGTGTTAAGCAATCGCCCAATTAAATGTTTCAAAGGCACTTGTTGGGACTTGATTGCTTCAATTAGAGATAAAAGGCTCTTTTTAAACTCTTTTTGAACTCCTGAAATTCAAGAAAACCAACCTCTTGCAGCCACAACAGTTTCTTCATTTATAAAATGAAACAGTTGAACTCAATAACTTCTAAGGTCCTTTTTCTAGTTCTAAATCCTATACACAAAGAGCTCTACTGAACCATTTATCATTCCTGAAGTCTTCTACTTCGGGGCTTTGAATCTATAGTTCTGATCTGAGAGGGTAGAAGGGAATGATTCAATCCAGATTTCTTCTACTATTGGGGAGATTCTGAAGTATCTTGAAATTTTAGTTAATTAAAAATCAGATTACTTTATTAAATACTTTCCAATTAGACACAAATGTAGAACTTTGGAACTAAAAGAAGTCTTGGACACCACATTCTTACAAATGAGGAAACTGAGACCTATCCATTATTTCTTTAGAACTATTCCTTTTATATTTCTAATCAAGTTTTATTTTATTTTTCAAGTACTATCATTTCTCATATAGATTTGAAGCTTTCACATTTCTACTACTGGAGAATAACTTTGTTTTCCCCTTTAGATTAATTTGGTTCATTTCAAATTAGGAAAAAAATTTAATTTTGTATTTTTATGGCCTTTTTCGGATATTTATTATTGGGTGGCAGTTAAATATCAAAAGATATAAGCATAGATCTTTTGACGTGGAAGAGGAACTAGGAGTTACCTGATAAAAGTTATACTTTGGAAATTAAGAAATTTAGATATCAACAAATTCCAGCTGATATTCTTGAAAAATGCATCCATCATGGTCAGGGAAACATTTGCTCTTGGGAGGACCACATAAATGAACTAGTCTTTAGCAAAAAACAAACATTATTCTCTAGCCTGGTGGCTTGCTCTGCAAAGGAGTCTAAGTCTAAACTAAATTCTATTTTAAGAGATTTTCTTGAGAAAGAGCAAAGGATCATAAACTAAACGATTAGTAGTAGTAGTAGAGAGGATAATAAAGTAGTGAAAGTAATTTTTTTTTCAAATCACAGAATATAAAAATGAGAATGAGAATGGGAAAAATAGCTACTACAAAGTCAGTTGGTGCAAAGTTTTGTGTGAGATCTTGAAGAAAATCACTACATTTAATTAGGCACATTTTGTTAATAATATTGAATACTGAAATAATTGTGCTTATAGCTCAACCCTCCTCTTACCACTCTCACCATGGTCAATCTTCCCCCCTCCAGACTGTGTTCTTATTTGCTCTCTCTCTCTCTCTCTCTCTCTCTCTCTATATATATATATATGTATATATATATATATATATATATCACCACCAATCAACAAATATTTATTAAGCACCTACTATGTGGAAGGCACTGTGCTGTGTATTGAGGAATAAATACATACATACATACAAAGTATGAAATAATCCCTACACTCAAGGAGCATACAGTCTAATGGAAGATCAGTACACATAAAAATATATGCACAAATATAATGTGAATAAATAGAAATATATAAAGTAGTTAAATACAAGGTAGGGAGGTGGGGTACTAGCAGATGGGGAGCATGGATTGAGAAAGGTTTCATGTAGAAAATGGTACTTGAGCTCTGTTCCTTCTCTATGAGATAGGGGAAAGGAGGGGGTACATTCTAGCATGGTAGAATGAAATATAGCAAAAGCAATGGAATATCATATGTTTGAGTGACAGAAAGAAGGCCAGTTTGTTTAGATTGTAGAGTGAAGGGATGGGGGGTAATATCCAAAAAGGATGTAATGATAGGCTGGATATATGCTTTAAAAGCTAAACCAAGAAGTTTATATTTGATTCTAAAGGCCATAGAAAGTTACTGGAGTTGACTGAATAGAGGAGTCACACAGACAGATCTGTGTTTAAGGAAAATCAATTTGGCAGTAGTGTGGAAGATGGACTGAAGTGGGGAGAGACTTAAGGCAGGAGACCGATTAGGAGGGCACTGCAATAATCTAGGTAAGGGGTGATGAAGACCTGAACTATGGTGGTAGCTGTATGTACAGAAAGAAGAGTTTGGTTGTGAGAAGTGGTGTGGAGGCAGAAATGGCAAGATTTGGTAACTGGCATTTGCAGTGAGGGAGGGTGATGAGTCAAGGTTAAGTATTGTGAATCTAAGAGGCAAGAAGCATGCTGGTGCCTTTGACAGAAATAGTAAAGTCTGAAATAGGGGATGATTTGTAGGGAAAGATCATGAGATTCAAATCCATCACTTTGTCAATGCTGACCAAAAAAGCCCATAAGGACAAATGCTGGCAGGGCTTCTGGAAAATGGGTTCACTAGTACATTATTGGTAGAGCTCTGAGTTGGTCCAAAAATTGTGGTTATCACCTTGGAATTATGCCCCAAAAGATACTTTTTCTCAGCAATAACCATAAGACCTGTCCCCCAAATCTCAAAGAAAGAGGAAAAGGTGGAATAGGAATAAAAATATTCATAGCAGCTCTTTTTGTAGTAGCAAAGAACTGGAGACTAAGGTAATACTGATCAACTAGGGAATGGCTAAATAAATTAAGATGTATGAATGTAAGTACTATTGTACTATGAGAGTTAACACTGTCAGAGAAACTCGAGAATATGTATATTAATTGATGCAAAGTGAAGTGACCAAAGCTAAGAGAAAAATTCATACTATAACAACCATGTTGTAAAAAAAAGTTAAATTTGCAAAGATTAGATAAAACTGATCAGTGTAATGGTTATCCACGATTCCAGAGAGCTAATAAAGAATGCTTCTGTCCTGCATCATAACAGACAAGTGATGGACTAATATGCAGAAGAAGAGAACATATTTTTGGATATAGCCAATATGGAGATTTGTTTTGCTTGATTGAACTTATATGATAAAAGGGATTTGTATTTCCTTTTTCTCCCAGTAGGAGCAGGGATGAGGGGAAATGGGAGGGAGAAAAAATGCTTGATAATTTTAAAAAACAGTTTAGAAAATAAAGATACTGAGTTAATTTAGGCCTACTATTCAGAGTTGTGAATTGCTGTGGATCGCTAGATGTTCTTCTTCACGTGCCTACGTGCTAGGTCTCTCTAAGTATGTTCCTACTCTTCTATAAGAATACTATATGAATTGGTGGGAGAGTGTGACTCACATTTACAAGTGGACTGTTATATCTTGATTACTTCTGCTTTTGCTTTCCATTCTTGCCTTCTTGTTTAGTAAATGTTTCATGTTTAAGAGTCAATGATGTTATTCCCATACATCTGATTGCTCACCATCTCGGGGAGGGGGGGAGGGGGGAGAGGGAGGGAAGGATAGAATTTGGAACTCAAAACTTTTTCAAAATGTTAAAAAATTGTTTTTACTATATAATTGGGGGAAAATTAAATATATTTTTAAAAGAAAAAAAAGAAAGATCATGAGTTTAGTTTTGGACAGATTGGGTTTGAGATATCTCTAGGAGATCCAATTTGAAATGTCCAACAGAAAAATGTAAGAAACTAGGGCTATATTTATAGATCTGTGAGTCACTGCATAGACACAATAGTTAAAACATGGGAGCTGTTGAAGTTATTGAAAGTTCATAAGGGAGAAGAACAGAGGGCCTAGGACAGAACCTTGGGGAACATCCACAGATGGGGGCATGATGTGAATGATGAGCTAGCAAAGGAAAGGAGCAGCCAAACAAATGGGAGGTGGGGAGAGAGGGAGGGAGAGGGAGGGAGAGAGAGAGAGACAGACAGAGAGAGAAAAATCACGAATACCTAATCAGGAGAGAGTATCTGAAAGAGCTTGGTCAAGAAGGATCATGACTGAAAATGACTGAGAAAAGACCATCAGATTGGGAGTTTAAGAGACTATTGTTAACTTTGGAGAAAACAATTTCAGTTGAATGATCAAGTTGGAAGTCAGATTGCCAAAAAGTTGAGGAATGAATGGGAGAAGAAGTGGAATCAGTAAGGACAGAAAGCTTTTTTTCAAGAATTTGGCTGAGAAAGGGAAGAGAGATATAGCACTAACTTGAGGAGATCCCAGGGTATAGTGAAGGTTTTTAAGGATGGGGAAAAACATCTATTCTATGTTTTTTTTTAATTATGAAAAATTCATTTGCAGTATCAACATACAGTAATACAGATTTGAAACTACCTTTGTCAGCAACAATTTTAGGAGTTTGAAGAAATAAGCTCCCATGCTGCAGATCCATCATTTCTCCTTTGAGTTTGTCTTCCAAAACATCAACAAGGGCAAGTTCATCAGCAAGACTCTATAAATACAAAAGCAGGCCTTTAAGTGACAAAATATTCAGCAAATCCAATCTTTGCACTAGAAAGATTTTGTCTCAGGAGCTGTGTGATAATATCTAAGAACTAGGTGAAATATAAATGGTCAGCTGGTATTTTGCTTACCTCATAGGATCACAGATTTTGAGCTGGAAGTGACCTTATGGGTCTAACGAGTTCCCTTAATTTTACAGATGAGATAACTGAGGGTCAGAAGCACAGTGACTTTCCCAAGGTTATACCAGTATGTTAAGGGGCTAAGCCAGGATTTAAACCCACATCACCTGCCTCCAAATTCAGTCCTATTTCCCCTTATAATTACCTAATTCCATTTCCTACTGCCATGCTAAAATAGTACTTACACACTATTAATACACCTTTCATTGTATTTGTTTAAAAAGAAACTTCATAATTTCAAAACAATATGAGAAGGAAAATATTTCTTATTGATTTAGCAAATTCCTAAAATTAAAAAGCCCAAGTATTATATTATCCATACTAGAACACACACTTGAGAATTGAGATTTATTTTGCCCTTTAAACTACTGTAATACTAATGGGGAGAAAATATTACATCACTGTTACAACCTGAAAATCGGGCCCTGATGGCATAATATTATATTTTTTTAAGAGCTTGAAAGAGACTAGTCAATTCAGCTATTCAGACGAAGTCTGAGTATCTGAATCAGTCAATTCAGATGAAGAAGCTAAGCTGTAGAGGTGACTGAAGAGTTTTCCATTAGATCACACTGTTACATAGCAGCACAGCCAATGACTAGGTCTACTGATACCTGGTCCTCTAGTGATCTTTCCACTTTACTACCTTGTCCCTTGGCAGAGGAAATGATTTAAATCAACTTGAATATTGAACCTAAATAAGCTAAGTTTGGTCAACATGTCATAAAACTTAGAGTAGATTATTTGGATTTGCTAATATAGGTTGTTTGTCTTAATCAGGATCCTTCAGGATTTCACATCATTTTGTGGAAAAACCTCACTAATTCTAGCAAAGCTGATTTCTAATTATGACAAATGCTACCTCAGCCAATTACTAGAATAATTTGGAATTAGGGATCATCTGGACATGAATTCATTTTAAAACATATATCAGGGTCTAACTCAGTTCCAAATATGTACCTACAGCTTTATGGCAGCTAGGTGGTAGAGTAGATAAAGTGCCAGGCCTGGAATCAAGAAGGTTCATTTCCTTGAGTTCTTGAGTTCAAATCTGGCCTCAGATACTTACTAGCTGTGTGACCCTGGGCAAGACACTTATCCCTGTTTGCGTCAATTTCCTCATCTATAAAATGAGCTGAAGAATGAAATGGCAAACCACTCCAGTATCTTTGCCAAGAAAACCTCAAGTGGTGTCACGAAGAGTCCGACATGACTGAACAACAAGACCTAAAGCTATGTATGAAATAGCATTTCTTGTTAAATGCTGATTCAGATTTTTTTCACTAATTTAAATTGGCCCTTTCCCATTAATACAAGTTTTATTGTATTTCATATTTTCCCTTTGTAATCACCAAATGGTAACCAAACTTAAATGGAAAAAAGTTACACAAGAGATAGAAAAGAAATGTAGATGAGTTTCAACTAATTCTGATTGGTCCATTTTTCTTCTTTATCTGAATTTAAGGAAATAGTAAAAATGAATTTATAAGAGCTACTCCTTAAAGATTGAAGACACTTAAATTAGAAACTTGGGGAGAATACATTGTTGTGAAATATGAGGCCCTTTTCATATTTCAACATGAAGGAAATCTCCATGCCTTGGCCTAGAGATAAATTTAGTACAGATGGGATGGTACCAATTTGGATAGGACAAGTTCTCTTAGCAATGTCCAACAATTCAGGGAAAATATGACCTGTCTTAAAACCCAAGTCTGGAGCACTCCAATGAGACTAAATGGATTCAATGATGACTTATTTCCAGGCATTCGGATTTACTCTAGTGTACTGGCTCCCAAACTGGGAAGATAAGGGAAAGAAAAGAAGTGAGAAATCATATGTACATCAATCATTTATGTTTTTATCATTATTTAACTCCAACAAATATGCAATGTGATTCGGTACGTCAACATAATAAACCTACCTCCTGTAAACTTATCAATATTTTGCACTTCTTTATTCACAGAAAGATGCTACAAATGTACAATAATAACACCAGTATTTTCCTGGTTATTTTTAACACCAGTATTTTCCTGGTGATGCTGTATGGTTGCAAATCATGTGATGGTTCAGCTGAAGTTGGGGATTACCCACAGGGCAATGGAGAGATGAATTGTGGATGTGAGCAGGCTGCAACACATTGCAAATGAAAACCTGCTCAAAAGAAGCTGAATAAAGAATGGTCTTAAATAAATGAATGACAAGAGAGAGACAGAGAGAGAGAGACACATAGAGAGAGACACAGAGAGAGAGAGAAGAGAGGAGAGGAGAGGAGAGGAGAGGAGAGGAGAGGAGAGGAGAGGAGAGGAGAGGAAAGAGAGAGGTGGGTCCAACACAGAGCAAGAGGGAGGGATAAATAATATATGTCCACATGCTCCGCTGGTAGCCACATGATTTCAAAAGGGCTTAGAGGAAGGTCTCCAGACCCTTTGTGGAAATTTTGTTGGAGAACATGGAAAGGGTCACCTTAGATGAACATGTGTGGATGGGTATCATTAGATGAAATACCTGCATTGATGGGATGCTCCATTTAAGTATAGAAGTATATAGTAGTTATAGGATCTGAAACCAAAATGCATATAAATCTATATTGTTCAAGGTCCCACTGCACATAAAAAGTCAGAGTTATGATTCTAGCTCTGGAAGGATAGATTGGAACCAGATTGTGGAGGGCATATAAATGCCCTAAATGCATTATTTAGAGATGGATTTGACTCAATAAGACAGCCTGATATAGCAGCAATCATACTGCATCTGTTGTTAGACTGGGTTCTTTCTTCAATGATTTTGTTCCACTTTCAACATTTGTTCTTTTACTATTTCTGAATAATTTGGTCAATTCAACATGAATTCAACTCAACAACAGCTCAACATTTGTTTCTCTAATAGGTTATTTTAAATAAAAACATTTAAATTTACCTTAAAATAAGCTATATGTATTTCATTGCAGCCCTGGGTCCAATTAGGCAAATTCTTCATTTATTTCATTAAAAAAATGGACCCCCAAAGCCCTAAGATAATAGACCACTTGATAATACTAGTGGTGCCCAGTCAAGAAACTGAGCAGTAATGAATGTTGGCTTATTTTAGTAGCACCACATGTGTGATGAAGCTAAAAAGAGCAAAAGAATGCAGGCTTTAAGCGCAAGAGGATGTCACATGATCTCAGATCCTGTTCTCCTGTTTCAGTGGGTGTGAAAAAAAATTGGCTGAGAAATTCATACTCAGCAACCAAGGAAGGAAGAGATCCAGCACTTTAAAAACATCACTGAAGCTCCGAATTTAGATGCATATAAACTAATTAGAATTCTAGACAGCCTACAGTCACACAAATAGAAAATGTGATTAGGTGCTAAAATCTTTTGAGGTTTAAATAAATCATTCTTTTACTCCTAAATATAACCACCTATTAATTCATATAGCTAGGAGGTTTCTTTGTGTGTGTGTGTACATGTATGCACCTATATACTTACATTTATAGATTATATCATATGTATACATATATACAAACATGTATGTGTGTTTATGTTACCAAAATATTATTTGAAAAAGTAATAATTTAGCTTTATTGCAAGAGTGGTCATTTTGTTACTAAGAAACAAGGTTATTAGCCATGAAACTACCATTATGGATCTTGATAAGCAATGATTAAAATGGCTTTCTTCAAGCTATTTGGCCCCAGCCTAGACCAGCCTTTAGCTTTACAGTCTTTCCCTTTCTTCTGTACCAGACTTATGGCTTCTAGTATTCATTTTGTGGTTTTTGAAATCATACAACATTGTAACTGCTTCACTGCTTTAGTATCTCAATAGGACAGTATCCACCTTCCCTACCAACCTTGCCTTCTCTCATCTTTCCACCTGAAGTCCCTGGGCTCCAATTAAAAGAAAAAGAATTATATAACTTAAACACTACAATCCTGAGCTCATTAACATAGATTTGTAAACTTCTAAATCATGAGAACAAATTTTTTTTTTCTTCAAGAGGAAGATAGCCACCATTATTTTCAGTCTTCTCAAATAGTAAATAATTTTAACTATTCTTCCCAAAGACTTCATGGAGTATCTTCAATTTGTAAACCAGAAGTTTAAAGTAAAGTCATACAAAGTAGTGGAAGAATTAAGAGAGAATTTACCCTCCCACCCTTGTCATCGAATGCTATATATATGACCACATATTATGGACATTTAAGGGGAAATGTCATGCTTTAGAAAGGGATTGGACTAGAAAACTTTTAAGGTTCCTTCAATCTCTAAATTTTTTTTCGAAAACTAAATATTTTCATTTATTTAAGAGGAAATCTGAGAATTAAGTCTCTTAATGAAAATAAAATGCTCCTTTGTTAAAATATGGAATTTTTTTCAATATCTGGAAAGCTTAATATCAGTCCCATGAGAAATCCAAATTTTTAAAAGTGGATGGAAAAGGAAAAAAAAAATTAGGTCCTGTCTTCTTTATTCCAGGAGAGAAAATACATGACAATACAGAGCAATTGTTTTTTTCAAACTGGAAATTAAAACTTAGGTATAACTTACCTTAAGTTATCTAGGATTTGGGGGTATGTTGGTTTTTTTTTTCTTTCTGTAGCTACACTAAATTCCAGACTCATAATACATTTATATCAGATAAAGGAAAATAAAAGGAATTCATCCATTTTATGTAGTCCTAGATTTTCCCAAAATCATACAGTAAGAACAGGACAGTGTGGTAAAAAGAGCAAAAGATTTGGAGGCAAAGGACCTAAACTCTAATCCTAGTTCTGCCACTCACTACCTGTATGACCTTGTCACATAACCTCTCTTATACTCAGTCTTCTCATCTGTAGAATGGGGCTGTTAATGGTGGTGGTGGTGGAAGTGACTTCCAAGATCCCTTTCAGCTCTATGATCCAATGAACTGGCAGGATGAGGTACCAGACACTGAGGTCCTTTCTCGAACTAAATTGCCAAGCATTCAGACTCTACTGCAGAGAGCAAAACTCTAATGGGCTGGTCACATTGTTCAAATGCTAAATATACATTTACCTAAAAGACTATTTTATAGGGAACTCACACAAGGCAAGTGTTCACATGGTGGTCAGAAGAAATGATACAAGGACACTCTCAAGGTCTCCCTTAAGAACACTGGAATTGATTGCATGACATGGAAGACACTGGCACAGGACCACCCAGCACAGCATACCCTCATCAAAGAAGGTGCTATGCTCTATGAGCAAAGCAGAATTGAAGTAGCTCAAAAGAAACGCAAGATGTGCAAATTTCAAGAATCCACCCCAAATGTTCACATGGACCATTTGTGCCAGACCTGTGGTACAGGATTCTGAGCTCCTATTGTTCTAATCAGCCACAGTCAGATATACTGTAACTTGACTAACAGTGATGTCATTTTGTTCCTCTTCGAGAATGAAGGAAAACAACCAACCAACCAACCAACCAACCTATAAACTTAAATAAATCTTAAACATGAAGCTCCAGTAAACATTCCTGACAAATGGTCGTCTCCACTCAAACACTTCAACTAATTGGCAACTCATTATCTCAAAAGGTAGTTACTGGGGACATTTCAAATTATTAGGAAGTTATTCATTATTATCAGGACCAAGTGTATAATATGCTTTTTAGGTCCATTTCTTGGGTTTCTGCTACTAAGTAACATATTGAGAACTTAAAACATCTGAACTCTGAAAATGCTAAAAGTGCACGGTCAAGGCATTGTACAGGCATAATTCACAATTAGTACAATGATCCATTATATTCAGTGGAAGAAAAAAGCTTTTTTTCCTCCCTCTACATTTAAGGAATCCATTATAATGAAGCAAAGCTTTGGAAGAAAATTAGAAAAAAAAATAGAATTGAATAGGGTACCAAACATTCTTCTCTAAAAAAGAAATCTAAACCAGAGAAAAGTTGTTTAAGACTTGGCCAAGAAGAAGTGTGCATGGGGCTAGATAGAACCTGCTAAATGGTATGACGAATGGATAAAATATAGCCCTGAATAGGGTCCTGGAAAGAGAGTAGGAGAGGAACAGTTAGTTGTACTCTATCAGTTCCAAGGTCCCTATTGTTAACTTAACAGATGGCTCATGACCTCTTCAATTATTCATTGGGCCCAAATAAAGAGGCTATACAAAGTTCTCTTTTTGGACTATCAAAAATAAGTTTAAATTGTTCTTTTAATAACATGATTCACTTCTGAAAAGAACACAGATAATGTGTAACTAGCCTAAGTTACAATAGCCATGTACTTTTTGGAAATGTACCTTTGCAAGTATGCTGATAGCACAGGCCATACCAACTTGTCCAACACCTACAACAGTAATCTTATTGTTTGGGGCTGCTGCCTCCTCTTCTGCAACTGGCACAATCAGTTTTTCTTTAAGAGTAGCCATTTTGTTCTGCAAGAAAAAAGGAAAAAAAAAACATTATGCACAGATGTATACTTGAACTGAGATTGTATCTTCACATAGTGGCTGGAGCAATTTGCTAACTAAAGTACAAGTTCTGGTATGCCTAAAGGGTATTATGAGGAATTCAGGGAGTATTTTTTTTAAATAGATGATGCATTTATTGGAGGATTTCAATCCAAGTAGTCACATACAATTTCATTTTAGCTAACATCATTCTGATTTCTTTCCTCTTATTCATTTCCCCCTTCATTTTCAACATGAGTCTTTCCTTTATACCTCAGTCTCCTTGTTGTTGCATTTTTAAATCACCACAAAATATTGCTCAGCATTTCATTCATAACAGCACCCTAATTTGGGGGATGGTCCTTATCTTCACTTTTGTGGGACCAAACCTATAATTTCATTAGTATAGGGAGCTATCAGGAAGAAAATTCCCTTGGCTATTGGTTACCTACTCTGAAACTTGTAGTCTTAAAAGATTCTCCTATGGCAGTGGTGTCAAATTCAAATAGAAATGGGGCCACTCTTCCATACATGACGATCCCTGTGACCACATGTTGACTTAGTTTTAAAATGTAATATTTTTATTTTGTTAAGCATTTCCCAATTATATTTTAATCTGGTTTAAGGTGCACTAAGGAGCCACAGGGCACAAGTTTGATACCTCTGGACTAGGGCACTGTGAGCTTAAGTGCCTTGCCTGGGCTGACAGTATGTGTCAGATATGAAACTTAAGGTCTTCTAGATGCCAGGGCTAGATCTCTATCCACTATTCCATGACACCACTCTTCCTTCTGTACTAATAAGAAATTTATAATGTACTCAAACAGTCATGAAGTTCAAGTACTAAAAATGGTTTAAAGCTAGACCCAAAAAAGCAGACTGGGAATAAGAATTTGCAGTTAAAAAAAATAACTTACGTGTGGAACCAATACCCAGACAGCCTGGGGAGGAACTCCTTTGGGAGACCTCAACAAACTAGCCAGCTGGTAGTTTCCTATTTTAACTACTTATTCTTGCTAACTAGGGGCTAAGCTCAGTTGATTTTACCTGCTATATTAGTACAGTTACTGACAGCATCCTCTAGAGGAAGCCTGGTTACTACTCTGAAAACATAATCCATTGCCAAAATGTGTTCTGAATAGCTAATATTTCGCTAGCTTGAAAGGTTTGAAGCACTTCATGTGTTATTTCATTTGAGTCTCACAACAATCCTGTGAGGTAGGTACTACTGTTATGTCTATTTCTTAGACGAGAAAATTGAGGACAAGAGAGGGTAAGAGATTTGCCCAGGGTCACTTTGCCAATTAGGGAGGATTTGAACTTGGGTCTTCCTAATTCTAACTCCAGCACTCTACCTACAGAGTTACCTCAAATGTTAAAAGGAAAGGGCAAATTTGCGGTGGCGATTTTAGATAACATTTTTAAGGGCTGATAATTTTAAAATCCACCTATAAATGAGAACAGCAATGTAAATGGAATGAATAACAAGAAAAAAATGAAAACTGAATGTTGTAAAATGATAATGACCAAGCCATGTCCCAAAGAAGAGATATGAGAAGGCCCATTCCCACTCATTGGCAGAGGTAGGAGATTATGGATGTAAGGCACTACATATAATGTCAGACTTTTCTATGCTAGTTAGTTTTGCTGAACTGGTTTTTTCTTGAACTCTATCTTCGATGTAAGGGCTAGCTCTCTGAGGGAGAGGACTTTATTGGGAAATGAAAGTGATATAAATATAAAATATATTAATGTAGATTTTTATTTTGAAAGAAAATATTCTATCAAGAAGGCAGATTTATCAAACCAGAGAATGGGGGTTTGGGGATAAGGTTGCAATTCTTTTTATTTTTCTTTTATTAGATTGTGAAGTCTTGGGGGGGCAGTATCTATATTTTACTTACTGTGTATTTCCCATAGCACTGAGCATGATAAATAAATGCACATAGACTTGCTTTGGTGGTGAATATATTCAAAATAAAATTGCTTTTTAATTTCCTTTGGCAAAGATATTTGCCTTACTGGTAAATAGCAAATAGTATAACGGAGTACATCCTATTAGGGATCATAAGGGATTATCTGTCTTTTAATTAATGGTTCTTTGAACCTATCAGTACTACAATCAATAGATGCCAAGTACTATAGAGATAGGGCAGCTAGATGGCACAATGGTATTCCTAGTATCCCTGGTATTCCTAGCCCTCTCTGAGCAGAAGTCTGAAAGCCAGCATCCAGGAATGACTATGACCCAAATCAAGAAGAATGGCACCAGATAGGAAGGGGAAGGCGAGCTTTGGAAATTGCCTCTTCTTTCCCTCTTTGATAGACTTTGCATTTGGCATCTTGATGGACGTGATCTATTGATTCATCTGGGGTACTTTGACAGGAAACTCACTGAAAGCAAGAGCACAGAGTTATGGTTTCTCCATGTTGACTTAAATTAAATAAAGTCTGCCTTGGTAACTGAAAAAAAATGACCCTGAGCAAGTCATTTAATCCTGTTTGCCTCAGTTTCCTCATCAATAAAATGGGCTGGAGGAGGAAATGGCAAATCATTCCAGGATCTTTGCCAAGAAAACCCCCAAATGGGGTCATAAAGAGCAAACACGATTGAAAGACTTACATGAACTGATGTATAGTGAAATATACAGAGCCAGGAGAATGTTGTACACGGTAACAGCACTATTTTTTGATGAAGAACTCCGAATGACTTAGCTATTCTCAGCAATACAATGATCTAAGACAACCCCAAAGAAGTAATGATGAAGTATACTATCCACTTCCAGAGAAAGAACTGATATTGTTTGAAGACAGATTGAAATATATTTTTTCGCTTTCATTTTTTCCCTTTTATTTGAATCTTCTTGTACCAAATGAACGATATGGAAATGTTTTACATGACTGCGCATGTATAACTGATATCTGATTGCTTACCATGGGGGGTGGAGGGAGAGAGGGAGGGATAGAATTTGGAACTCAAAACTTTAAATAAAAATATTTTTAAAAATCGAAAACAAAAAAACCAAAAATCTATACTACTGGTGGGATTCCTTCTTTGTATACAGTGGTCAAAATAAGAATAAAAAGTACCTGAAATGTGAAAAAAAATTATATGCTAAGTATGAGTTAGAAATATGACTGTATGAAGATTTATGGAGCCATAGACAGGAATTTTTATGGCAGTTATTTTGGGTGCTTAGAAGTCACTTTTTTTGTTTCTTTTCCAGCCTGTCTTCCCAAGAGCTGAGGTTGAACAAAATTACTTCAGCACACACTTCCTGTGTGTGGTTATTTCCTCAGCTCAAATAGAAAGCAACTCCTCCATTGTAGGCCTTCTAAACATTAATGTATGGTTTAATGAGTTGCTATGGCCAAAGAAACTCATCACTTATTGACCAAACCGATGACAATGAACTTCAAACTTAGCTAGTCTCCATAAGACATAGAGTCAGTTTCTGCATTCTATGACTTACTGGGTCTTGTGTTCCTCCACCAGAGCCTTTGAGATCTCAAGGTCACCTCCACACCATAAGCATCAAAATAGGACACATTTCCTCAACCAAGGGTGCTAAATGACCTCTATTCTACCTTCCAATGTAAAATTCATGATCCTTCGTGAAGGTGTTAATATGCTGATGCTGCCTTTTCAAATATAAACTTTGCACTTTCTCATTTTTGAAAGGAGGAAGGTGGCAAAGTTATGCAGCTCCTTCCTTTTTCCTATCTAAAATAAAGGCAATAACTATGATATTTAGATAAAAAAAACCATCCTTTTAGAGTAGGTACAGAAGAAAAATTGTCACACCTATTCTTGATGAAAAATATGAAAGTACAATTTCCTATTATTTAAGTGATTATTGTTATTTTTAAATATACATTGGACTAGGCATAGAGAGAAGTGTGTGTTGGGAAACAAGTACTGGACGAAGAGTCAGAAAGATCTGAATTCAAAACTAGCCTCGGATTCTTACTATATGGCTAGTGAAGTGGCAAGTGACAAATTAGTTAATTTCTATCTGCCTTTAATTTCCTTGTCTGTAAAATGGGCATAATAACACCTGCCTCCCAGGGTTGTTTTGAGGATAAAATGTGATAAAACTTGTAAAGTGATTTGCAAACTAGCACTATAAAATGCTAGTTGTTTTTATTGTTGTTAAATGTTAGCTATAGAAATAAAGTAACAACGCATGTGGCCGATGTTGAATTGCTTGACTTCTTAGGGAGGGTGGGTGGGAAGGGAAGAGGGGAGAGAATTTGGAACTCAAAGTTGTAAAAACAGATGTTCAAAAACAAAAAAAAAATTTTTTGCATGCAACTAGAAAATAAGATACACAGGCAATGGGGCGTAGAAATTTATCTTGCCCTACAAGAAAGGAAGGGAAAAGGCGATGGGAGGGGAGTGGGGTGACAGAAGGGAGGGCTGACTGGGGAACAGGGCAACCAGAATATAGGTCATCTTGGAGTGGGGGGGAGGGTAGAAATGGGGAGAAAATTTGTAATTCAAACTCTTGTGAAAATCAATGCTCAAAACTAGATATATTAAATAAATTAAAAAAAAGAAATAAAGTAATACTAGGTGTACAAAGTATCCCAACTTGGACACTTTATAACATAGACCTTCAAAGTAACCAATGATTATCTGTCTCCCTTATGGATTGATTTGGGCGATTGTGATGCACTCATCTGTTGTCTTTAAGGGATTAATGAAAGCACAGCTCACTGAATTAGTCGTATACATATATATGAGCAGGATAACAACTTGTACCCCAACCCATATCCTCCTTGATCTACATAAATGTACTCACATTATTTGCCCAGACATGTTTTAGAATGTAAATAGGTGTAGGCAGGTGAGTATTAAGTAATAAAAACAAGCCAGGAAGGTTCTAAGAAACATGGCTTTTATTACAGAAAACAGGCTTATTATCTCTTGTCATCCCTCTAGGGCCTTTCAGAGACTCCTCCAGAGATTAACTGGGATCACAAAGCTCCTTGTCTTAGGAGATCTTTCTCAAGTAAGTTCTTTAAAATATATATGTGTGTATGTACGTATATTTATAGTTAGTAGTTCAGACCTTTTACTTCCACAGTCCCCACTACTTGAACTTGAACCCCTTCACTTATACAAAAAAAATGAAGATTTATCTGTTCACAAATAATATAGCAGGCCTATCTGCAATACTATATGGTATATGAGTTGCACCCCCAGCAATGATGGATATGAAGAATTCAAAGAAATAAAGAAAGCCTTGTATGCAGTGATGCAGGGTTAAAAAACCAATTGAAATGACTATGCACAGAAAAACCAGCTATAAAAATGAAGTCAAATGCAAACAAGAGATTTTGAAATTCAGTAATATTAATACTAATATTCAAGTTTTAAGTACTTATACTTTCTTTTAATAAAGGCTATGCTGTTAGTGAAGTTAGCATAAACTTTAACTGTAAACTGTTAGTGAAGTGTTAGGTTTCACGTATGATCAATCAAAATCACTTCTATAGGTCCTGTTTTCAGGAGTAGATTTTGTGGGCACGGTTAATAGTGAGTCCGTTTCAGGAGAGTGTGCATTATCAGAACCAAATTTATGGATAAAAATTTAAGGATTAAAAAAAGAGAAAAATCCTTTTTCTCGAGTTTAAACAAATGGTGCCTCTCCCACCTCCCACCCTTGGGGGGCCTGTTAATTGCAGCCTGCATGCTTTTTGCCTCCCACGCGTACAGCCCGTGTGCTGCTCTGCTCTGCACCGCACTGCACACGGAAGCTAAGGAAGAGGAAGAAGATACTGAGACAGTTAACAGCCACAGCTCCCTTCAGAAAAAGGTCCCTGGAGAGAGACTAGACCGTTTCGACTCAGCTTACGGGGATGGCGAGATCAACAAAACCCATCAAGAAAAGCCTGGAAAGAATTGGACAGCCAATTACTTGACACGCACTGGGTAGGAGGCTATGCCTTCTTCTCTGTATGTACAGTATAGCATTCGTTTTCGGATCAGTTCTACGTTTCTGCTGTTCCCTCGACTACTGGACCGCATCACTATTGATATCCGTGATGGGCACCCAGAGAAAAGACCCTCCACCCTCTCTCCAATTGGTAGGAGGCCCGGTTCGGAATCATTCTGTCCCTATTCCTCTGTCCTGTTTCTCGGTCTTCCCTCCATCTTCTCCCCTAGGCTCTGCAAACTTCCCCCACCCCCTTACTTCTCCCCTTTCGGCCCCCCTTGTTCTCCGGGCACAGTGCCAGCAGGCACAGCCACTCTGCCAGCAGGCACCAGGATGATGAGAACTCAGTGAACCTCTCAAGGACACAAAGGGCCCTCAGGGTTTGGCTGCAGACATCCATAGGCAACAGGTTTCTTTGCCATACAGCATAGAAAGGGGTTCGGGCCCTCTCTGCTGCAGTGCGGATGTGAGGATAAAAAAAATTCCATCACCATACACTCTACAGAGCTTCCCTCTTTCCCCGACAATTGCATCTCCCCTTTCTGGAAAAGCATCTCAGGAACTGGGACGGGGGTGGGGAGGGTACCCTAGTGGCTGTCAAGATGTGCCAAGGCTCGCTAGGGTTGGAGGACAAGATATCCTTCTTGCCAGGATCCTTCCCCGCCCCCCCCCCCAAAAAAAATTGCGCTGCACCTTCATCCCTTCTCGCCTTCCTGATGGAGCAAAGGGACCAATTTCCAGGACCAAAACTTACCTGCCTTTAGAGTAGTTGATTGCCTGTGATGAAATTTGTCCCAAATTGGAGAAGAGCGTCAGCTACGTCTTTCTCCAGCCGTGCCCTAGCTACAAGGAGAGAAGAGGAGGCGGGGCCCCAGCACCCTCCACTGCCTCTAAGGTTTCTCTATTGTGATTGGAAACTCGAGAGACGCCTGCCCTCGGCTCACTCAATCGCCTTCAAGGACAAGGGCTCAAGTATGCAGTTGTCCTTCCCCTTCCCTGGATCGGGCGGGGGGGGGGGGGGGGGTAGGTCACCTACAGAGAGTTTCCACTAGGTCGACTTACAGCTACCCTTCCTTCTTACAGCTTTATTGCTACATGCATGTATATGTATACACACACACACACACACACACACACACACACACACACACACGGTTTAACTTTACAATCGCATTTTAAAAGCCCGTTTCTTTTCTTAGGATAAGATCTTTGACATGGGTTTTGCTGGCATTTCAAGAATACAGAACTCACTAGTTAAAAAAAAAAATTGTCTGTGCTTGAGAACCTCTGTCATAAAGATGCTCCTGGAAGTAAAATGGCAATTCAATGGTGTGAGATTTCAGAGGTAATTAATTTGCCTTTTGACTTTATAAAGTTAGATTTCATTTTGTTTAGTGGAAAAATAAACACCTCATCCCCTCACAGGCGGGGCTTTTAAAAGTACTTTACTCTTATTTTTTCTTTTGGAAAGGTACATGGCAAGAGCAGAAGTTTGGAAGTGCATCAGTCAACAAGCATTTATTAAGCTCCTCCTATGTGCCAGGCAACTGTGCCAGGCCCTGGGGATACAAATACAAAAAAATGAAATAATCCTCAATCTTGTAATGAGGGGACATTCCAAGTTTCTGAGCAATTCAATCCAATCAAACAAGCATTCATTAAATGCAGTGTATTGTGCTAGGCACTGTGGGAAAACTATTACTTCAACATTTCAAGGGATCCAAGATGTGCATTATGTGGGTACTCTCTACAGCTATGTAGATTAAACCCATCCATCCCTCTAATCCCGTGGGCCTGTTTGATACCCATATCCCCTTGTAAATCTTCTATAAAGACAAAGGATCCACCTGTGTGCTACAAGGCTTTGAATCTCCAGCACCATGTATATTCTTTGATCTTGGTCAAGTAATTGGATTACCTTTCTTTTTTCCAGTCAAGGGGCAGTTTATTGTAACATAGAAGTGGACAAAGTTCCTAGAGAATCTATGACTTAATGGGGGTGAGACTGATGCTTACATACAAAAAGGATGGTGAAGGGATCTGGATGGGATTTAGGAGACTGACCCCAGCTTCTGGGATAAAAACTTCCTACTTGACAAAAATTCCTGGGAAAACTGGAAAACAACACAGCAGAAACTAGGTATAGACCAACATCTTACACTATATAACAAGATAAGGCCAAAATGAGTACATTGTTTAGACATAAAGGGCAACACCATAAGTAAATGAGGAGATTAAGGAATAGTTTATCTGTCAGATCTATGAAGTATGGAATAATTTATGATGAAGCAAGAGATAGAGAGCATTAGGAAATGTAAAATTAATAATTTTGATTATGTTAAATTTAAAAGGATTTGCACAAACAACCAATGCAGCTAAGATTAGAAAGAAAGCAGAAAGCTGGGAAACAATCTTTACAGCAAGTGTCTCTTGATAAAGGCCTCATTTCTCAAATATATAGAGAACTGAATCAAATTTATAATACAAGCTATTTCTCAATTGATAAATGGTCAATGATATGAAGAGGCTGTTTTCAGATGAAGAAATCAAAACTATCTATAGTCATGAATAAATGCTCTAAATCACTATTGATTAGGGAAATGTAAATTAAAACAGTTCTGAGGTAATACCTCACACCTATCAGATTGGTTAATATGACAGAAAAGGAAAATCATAAATTTTGGATGGAATGTGGAAAAATTGGGACACTAATGCACTGTTGGTGAAAGTTGTAAACTGATCCAGCTGTTCTGGAGGGCAATTTGGAACTATGCCCAAAGGCCTATAAAACTTTGTATACCCTTTGATCCAGCAATATCACCATTAGGTCTGTATCCCAGATATTTTTAAAAAGGAAAAAGACCTATTTGTACAAAAGTGTTTATACCAGCTCTTTTTGTAGTGGCTCAGAATTGGAAATTGAGAAGATGCCCATCATTTGAGGAATATCTAAACAAATTGTGGTATATGATCATAATGGGATATTTTGGTACTATAAGATATAACAAGCAGGATGGTTTCAGAAAAACCTGGAAAGACTTACATGAACTGATGCAAAGTGAAGTGAGCAGAAACAGGAGAATATTGTAGACAGTATCAGCAACATTATGTGATGATCAGCCATGAATGACTTGGCTCTTCTCAGCAATACAACGATCCAAGACAATTCCAAAGGACTCATGATGGAAAATGCCATTCACATTCAGAGAAAGAACTGCTGGAATCTGAATGTAGAGCAGAACATACTATTTTCACTTTCTTTAATTTTTTCATGGTTCTTTTCTTTTGGCCTGTTTCTTCTTTTATAACATGACTAATATGAAAATGCTGCTGTTTGTCTTTCCTTCTTGTGAAGAGGACCAGGACATCAAGGAGGTGATGCCACAAAGAAACAAGTCAAATATCATGGAGCCACAAGATAACACAGGATTTAGCAGCTTCAACATTAAAGTATCAGAGAACTTGGAATATGATATTCTGGAGAGCAAAAGAGCTAGGATTATAACCAAGAATCATGTATACAGCAAAACTGAGTACAATCATTCAGAGGAAAATGGATGTTCAATGACATAGAGGTTATGTATGTGCAATTATATAAAATATATTTTCATATTGACATGCAGGTGAATTAGATGTAAGTGAGGGAGAGCTGTGCAAAGTCACCAGCCTCACTTTTTCCTCCAGAGCCATCTGGGTCCAGTGGCCAGACATGGATCAGGACAACTGGAGATGGCCCAGGATGCAGTGGGGGACCTTGGCCTTTTCAAGCTAAGGTCTTTAACAGGTCTCAGTTTGACAGAGGCAGTGCCCATTCGATGTTTAAGGCTTAAGAAAAATGAGGCGAAGAATGACCTCTTAAAAAAAAACAAACTAGATCTGGGAGGGAAAGACCCTCAGGGTTTCCAGCCAAAACAGAAACAATTATTATTTACATCATTCTGAGCCAATCAGGGCCCAAACAGTGACCAAGTAGGGCTTGGTCTGGGACCAGAGTTACTTTGGGTTAAGGATGGTCTTACAGAGAAAAACAAAACAAAACAAAAACAATCACAACAAAAATTTCAGAGATTAAAATTTATGTTACCTTTGGGCAGAGCACAGACAGGTAAGGTTGTGATACCCAATGTGGAAAGAGAGGAAAGAAGGAGAAGATAAGTAAGAAATAGAGAAAAGACAGACAGAAAGACTGAAAGAGAAAGACAGAGAGAAAGAAAGAGGAAAGAGAGAGAGAGAGAGAGAGAGAGAGAGAGAGAGAGAGAGAGAGAAGGAAAGAAAGAACAGAGAGAGAGAAAGAGAAGGAAAGAAGGAAAGAAAGGAAGGAAGGAAGGAAGGAAGGAAAGAAGGAAGGAAGGAAGAAAAAGAAAGGTGGAAAAGGTGTTGCTCAACAGGAAGCTCTTTACTCACAGAGGTTGCTATTTGTCCTTTGTTGCCACCTCTGGCCACTGGACCTAGGTGGCTCCAGAGGATAAAGTGAAGCTGGTAAAAGACCCCTCCGCCCTACACTTTCCCACACACTTCATCAGCTCAGGTGGCTTTTTGCCTGAAGCATCCATTCGGTCTGAGTCTACCTAGATGTTCAATGATCCTTCTAACTGCCTTTCACTGTGGTTCTCCACCCCATTTCAGACCACTTAACTCCTTTCATTGTCTACACCTGGCTCACCCCAGGCTACCTGCCACTCCTTTATCCCAAACAGATCAGCTCATGGTCTTTTCTTGTATTTAAGTACCAATCTCATCCCCATTAAATTGGATAGATTCCCTTAGAATCTCTCCTGCTTCTATTGGTGATGCAATAAACTGCTGCTTGACTGAAGGATTGCTTGAATGTTGGATTATTTTGAGGCAGACTCCCTGTATCCTTGCATTTCAGGGTTCCCAGTACCCCACACCACATTAGCATCACCTTCCTGATGTCCTGGTCTTCTTTGAAAATGAAGGACAAACAGCAAACCTCTATGAGTAGAGAACTTCCAGTTGGGCAACACCATTTTTTTCTTTTTTTTCTTTCTTTCCTTCGTCCCTTTCTACCTCCCTTTCTTCCTTCTCTCTTTCTTTTTTCTTTCTTTCTTCCTCTCTTTCTTTCTTTTTCTGTCTTTCTTTTCTTCCTTTCTTTCCTTTTTTCTGTCTTTCTTTCTTTCTTTCTTTCTTCCTTTCTTCTCCTTCCTTCCTTCCTTCCTTCCTTCCTTCCTTCCTTCCTTCCTTCCTTCCTTCCTGTCTTTCTGTCTTTCTTCCTCTCTGTCTTTCTCTTTCTTCTTCTTTCTTTCATTCTCTTTCTTCCTCTTTCTTCTTCTCTCTCCACATATGGTATCAATCACAACTTTATCTGCCTGTGCTCTGCCCAAAGGGAATACAAATTTTAATCTCTGAAACTTTTGTTGTTGTTGATGACTTGTTTTGTTTTGTTTTGTTTTTTCTCTGGAAGACCAACTTTAACCCCCCCAACCACTCTGGTCCCAGACCAAGCCCTACTTGGTCACTGTTTGGGCCCTGATTGGCCTAGAATGAGTATAAATAACAATTATTTCTGTTTTGGCCAGAAACCCTGAGGGTCTTCCCCTCCCAGATCTAGTTTTTTTTTTTTTGTTTTTTTTTTTTAAGAAGCCATTCTTTGCCTCATTTTTCTTAAGGCTTAATCACTGAATAGGCACTGCTTCAGTCAAACTGAGACCTGTTATAGACCTTATCTTGAAAAGGCCAAGGTCCCCTACTGAATCCTGGGCTATCTCCAGCTGTCTTGATCCATATCTGGCCACTGGACCCAGATGGCTCTGGAGGAGAAAGTGAGGCTGGTGACTTTGCACAGCCTTTCCTCACATCCAATTCACTTACATGTCAATATGAAAATGTTTTATATGATTGCACACACATAACCTCTGTTTCATTGAATATTCACTTTCTCTTGAATGATTATACTCAGTTTTGCTGTGTAGGTGATTCTTGGTTGTAATCCTATCTCTTTTGCTCTCCAGAATATCATATTCCAAGTTCTCTGATCCTTTAATGTTGAAGCTGCTAAATCCTGTGTTATCCTGTGGCTCCATGATATTTGACTTGTTTCTTTTCGGCTGCTTGCAATATTTTCTACTTGATCTGAGGGCTCTAGAATTTGGGGAGGGGAGAAATAAAATATTATATTTAAAAGAAAGTGATGGAGAAGATGTTAATAATGTAGATTAAACTTAAAAGTATATCCAGCATGCTTTTTTGTGTGTGTGCCAGCATTCCCCTGACTAATGGGTTCTTTGCTATTTAAAAATGTTCATTACTGGTTGTTCACATTTTTACTTTCTTAGATAAATATAAGATAACTCTCAACTAAGTTTGTGTGATGCTTTAGAGACTGTGAAAGAGGGAAGGGAAATCCTATAAATAACTAAGTATGCTAAATTCAACTGACTGGGAGATCATCTTCACCTTTGCCATCAAGAGATTCATGAAGGTTGAGTGCATTTTATGAATTCTATTTTCAATTTGTACTTTTAAAGGTTTTTTTTTTCTAGAAAGGAAGAGAGAGAATGTTATTTATACCATAAACCCTTTGGATATGTCTAGTGAAGCCTATAGACCCCTTCTTTTAAAAAAATAATATTTTATTTTTCCCTAATTACTTGTAAAAACAATTTTCAACATTCATTTTTCAAATTGCGTTCCAAATTCTCTCCCTCCCCATGCCACTCATTTAGAAGGTAAGGAACTTGATACAGGTTATACATGTGTAATAATGCAAAACATATTTCCATACTGGTTATGTTCTAAAAGAAAACATAGACCAAAATAAACCGCCCCCCCAAAAAAGAGAAAGTTAAAAAAGCATGCTTTGATCTGTATTCAGACTCCATCAGTTCTTTCTCTATGGATAAATTTTTCATGATAAGTCTTGGATCATTGTATTGCTGAGAATTGCTGTTATTTACAGTTGATCATCTTACAATATTGCTGTTACTGTGTACAATGTTCTTCTGGTTCTACTCATTTCACTTTGCATCAGTTCACATAAGTCTCTCCAGCTTTTTCTGAGAACATCTAGCTAGCTCATCATTTCTTATATCACAATAGTATTCTATCACAATCATATATCACAAATTATTCAGCCATTCCCCAACTGATGGACATCCCCTCAATTTCCAGTTCTTTGCCACCAGAAAAGCGCTATAAATATTTGGGCATAGTTCCAAAATGCTCCACATAATGGTTGACTCAGTTCATGACTCCACCACAAATGCATTTAGTGTCTCAATTTTTGCACATCTCCTCCAATATTTATCATTTTTTTTGTCCTATTTGCCAATATAATAGGTGTGAGGCAGTACCTCAGTGTTGTTTTAATTTGTATTTCTCCAATCAATAGTGAGTTAGTGTATTTTTTCATATGGCTATAGATAGCTTTGATTACTTCAATTGAAAACTGACTTCATATTTTTTGATTTTTCAGTTGTGGAGTGGCTCTTATTTTTATAAATTTGACTCATTTCTCTATATATTTGAGAGAGAGGGGCCTTTTTCAGAGAGACTTGTTTCAAAATTTTTTTTCACAGTTATGATTGCTAATTGCATATCCCTCCATCCTATAACCCCCCTGTTTATTCTATTCTATCTCTCCTTTAACCCTGTCCCTCCTCAAAAGTGTTTTGCTTCTGACTATTCTCTCCCCCAATTTTCCTTCCCTTCTATAAGCATTCTCCCCTTCTCTCATCCCCTTCCCCTCCTATTTTTACATAGGGTAAGATAGATTTCTATACCAAGTTGAGTGTGTTTGTTATTCCCTCTTTGAGCCAATTCTGATGAGAGTAAGGTTCAAGGGTGTAAGGGCAAGCAAAGAGGGACTTTTTACTGTTTTTTTCTTTTGGAGTGCTTCTCAGCACTAAGGCAATCAAAGTCCTTTGATTGAATATTGCCTTTGTTTGTAAGACCCATAACCTTTTGCTAATTAGGTCACTAGAGGTGTG
Organism: Trichosurus vulpecula; assembly: GCF_011100635.1. Classification (NCBI taxonomy): domain Eukaryota; kingdom Metazoa; phylum Chordata; class Mammalia; order Diprotodontia; family Phalangeridae; genus Trichosurus; species Trichosurus vulpecula. Next base: position 182,996,199 of record NC_050577.1, on the reverse strand, counting down.
AAGCTCTCAAGAGGCGTGAAGCCTTTGGGCCCTGCAAAAAGGTATATATACCCAGAGGATAGCCATTGAACTCAGAATCAAGAATTGAGAAAAAAGAATTCTCAGAACTGGAGGAGGAGAGGTTTTGCTTTGGGGCTCACTCACTGGAAGAGTGTTGTGTGATTTGACCAGATAAGACTCTGGGTAGCCATTAAGGAGCACCCCCCTCCACCCCAGCTTTGAAAAACCCAATGTTGGTGCTTCTCTCTCTGGTAGCTACATATGTAATGTCTTGGACAGACAGCTAGAAGTCTGTCTGCTAATTTTGTGTTATTTTGCTCTGATTATATAATTTCTGCTTGTGTTTTCTCTGAAGTTCAGGTGCTAACTTTTCCCCCTGAACTAAGTGAATGATATATGTGTGTTTAATTAAAGTAAGATTGTTACTCCCTTAAAGTTGCTTTCTTTAGAAAAGCAGATCAAAGTATCTGTACTAGCAGCCCTCCTGTGTGCTGGTATTATCGGCGCTACACAACCACAGTAGCAGCAAGTAGCATTGTTGTTACAGAGGGTGCCTAATACCTCCCCATTTTCCCCTCCACTGTAATAGCTCTTTCTTGCCTCTTTTATGTGAGAAAATTTGCTCCATTCTACCTTTTCCAGTACATTCCTCTTTCTCACCCTTTAATTTTATTTTTAAAGATATCATCCCATCATATTCAACTCAAACCTCTGCCCTTTGTCTAAATATACTCTTTCTAACTGCCCTAATAATGAAAAAGTTCTTATGAATTACAAGTGCGACAGACTTTTCCTGACAAACTTTTCAGCTGTCTTGGGCTGGAAAATTGTTTCACCCTATCCTTTCGTGGGTTCTGCCACTCCAGGATTTGTTTTAGGGCATTATTTGAAAGACTTTTAAAAGCCAAGAGAGAGGGGACTTCTGGGGGTTGAGCCAAGATGGTGGCTGGAAAGCAGGGACTTGCGTGAGCTCCCCACCATGTCCCTCCAAAAACCTATAAAAAATGGCTCTGAACAAATTCTAGAACTGCAGAACCCATAAAATAGCAGAGGGAAGCAGGGATCCAGCCCAGGAAAGCCTGGATGGTCACTGGATGAGATCTATCGGAGGGGAACGGAGCTCGGCATGGGAGGCAGCAGGACCAGCCAGACCAGGAGCCAGGCAGAACAGGCCCTAGCACCCTGAATCAGTGAGCTGTGGCAGTTACCAGACTTCTCAACCAACAAACACCAAAGACAACAGAGAAGGTTAGTGGGAAAAGCTGCGAGGGACAGAGTTTGCGGTTTGGCCACCACCCCAGGGGCAGCGGGGGAAGTGCAGCTACAGAACTACAGCTGCAGTTACTTCCGGCCCCAGGCCCATGTGGTGGGAGGAATTAAGTGGTGGATCAGAGCTGGAGTGAAGAGCCTGCTGAAGATTTGCGTCAGGTCTGGGTTGGTGGTTCTTGAGGAAGGAGGAGTGCTGGGGTGGCAGAGCTGACCATATAGAAATAGCTCTGAAATCAACGGCGCATCCCCTCAAGCTTGGAACAAAGTACTCTTAGCTCCACAAGCAGTCATACCCCACTGAAAAACTCAAGGGTCAAGTAAGTTGGCTGGGAACATAGCCAGGCAGCGAAAACACACCCAGATTCAGTCTCAGACTTTGGAATCTTTCTTTGGTGACAAAGAAGACCAGAACATACAGCTTGAAGAAGTCAACAAAGTGCAAGAGCCTACACCAAAAGCCTCCAAGAAAAACATGAACTGGTCTCAGGCCATGGAAGAGCTCAAAAAAGAGTTGGAAAAACAAGTTAGAGAAGTAGAGGAAAAATTGGGATGAGAAATGAGAATGATGCAAGAAAACCATGAAAAACAAGTCAATGACTTGCTAAAGGAGACCCAAAAAAATACTGAAAAAAATATTGAAGAAAACAACACTTTAAAAAATAGACTAACCCAAATGGCAAAAGAGCTCCAAAAAACCAATGAGGAGAAGAATGCCTTGAAAGGCAGAATTAGCCAAATGGAAAAGGACGTCCAAAAGACCACTGAAGAAAATACTACTTTAAAAACGAGATTGGAGCAAGTGGAAGCTAGTGACTTGATGAGAAATCAAGATATTATAAAACAGAACCAAAGGAATGAAAAAATGGAAGACAATGTGAAATATCTCATTGGAAAAACCACTGACCTAGAAAATAGATCCAGGAGAGATAATTTAAAAATTATTGGACTACCTGAAAGCCATGATCAAAAAAAGAGCCTAGATATCATCTTTCAAGAAATTATCAAGGAGAATTGCCCTGATATTCTAGAGCCAGAGGGTAAAATAGAAATTGAAAGAATACACAGATCGCCTCCTCAAATAGATCCCAAAAAGAAAACTCCTAGGAACATTGTCACCAAATTCCAGAGCTCCCAGGTCAAGGAGAAAATACTGCAAGCAGCCAGAAAGAAACAATTTGAATATTGTGGAAAAATAATCAGGATAACACAGGATCTGACAGCTTCCACATCAAGGGACCAAAGGGCTTGGAATACAATATTCCGGAGGTCAATGGAGCTAGGATTAAAATCAAGAATCACCTACCCAGCAAAACAGAGTATCATGCTCCAAGGCAAAATATAGACTTTCAATAAAACAGAGGACTTTCAAGCTTTCTCAGTGAAAAGACCAGAGCTGAATAGAAAATTTGACTTTCAAACACAACAATCAAGAGAAGTATGAAAAGATAAACAAGAAAGAGAAATCATAAGGGACTTACTAAAGTTGAACTGTTTTGTTTACATTCCTACATAGAAAGATGATGTGTATGATTCATGAGACTTCAATATCATAGTAGCTGAAAGGAATATGCATATATATATGTGTGTGTGTGTGTGTGTGTGTATACACACATATGTGTGTGTATGTATGTATATATGTAGGTATATATACATATATATATATACACACACACACAAAGGGCACAAAGTGAGTTGAATATGAAGGGATGATATCTAAAAAAATAAAATCAATTTAAGGGAATATATTGAGAGAGGGAGAAAGGGAGAGATAGAATGGGGTAAATTATCTTGCATAAAAGTGGCAAGAAAAAGTGGTTCTGTAGGAAGGGAAGAGGGGGCAGGTGAGGGGGAATGAGTAAATCTTGCTCATTGGATTTGACCTGAGGAGGGAATACCATACACAGTCAATTGGATATCTTACACCACAGGAAAGAAGGAGGAAGGAGATAAAAAAGGGGAGATGATAGAAGGGAGGGCAGATGGGGGGAGAAGGTAATCAAAAACAAACACTTTCGAAAAGGGACAGCGTCAAGGGAGAAAATTCAATAAAGGGGGATAGGTTAGGAAGGAGCAAAACATAGTTAATCTTTCACAACATGAGTATTGTGAAGGGTTTTACATAATGATTCGCATGTGGCCTATGTTGAATTGCTTGCCTTCTTAGGGAGGGTGGGTGGGGAGGGAAGAGGGGAGAGAATTTGGAACTCAAAGTTTCAAAAACAGACATTCAAAAACAACAACAACAAAAAAAAGTTTTTGCATGCAACTAGGAAATAAGATACACAGGCAATGGGGCATAGACATTTATCTTGCCCTACAAGAGAAGAAGGGAAAAGGGAATGGGAGGGGAGTGGGGTGACAGATAGAAGGGCTGACTGGGGAATGGGGCAACCAGAATATATGTCATCTTGGAGTGGGGGGAGGGTAGAAATGGGGAAAAAATTTGTAATTCAAACTTTTGTGAAAATCAATGCTGAAAACTAAATATATTAAATAAATTAAAATTAAAAAAAAAAAGCCAAGGGAGAGCCCAAGCAAGTCCCTGTCTTCTCTCTGCCATCTTGGCCTCTCATTCCTTAGACCCCTTCTAAGAACAATATTTTAAAATGAAGAAAATAAAATATATAGGATTATATAAGAAATCAATTATATTGAAATACTGTTATCAAAAAGTTCCAAGTTTGTAGACTCCAGTTTAAGAATCTCTGCCCTATATTTAAACTCTCACCAGTTAATCTCTTTATCACAAAGCAAACAGTTTGCTTTGTACCAGGGGCCTTTGGGGTTTCCTCCACCTCTTCAAAAGGGAAAGGGGGAGATTTCAAGAGAAAGTTATATCCTAAGCTAGCCACAGTGACCTCTACTGGGCAACAATAGCATAATAAATAATAGCCCTTGGGTGAAGCTATTAACTAGCCAAAAATGCAGAAGGCCTTGGAGAATTTAAATAAGCTCACCCAAATTCTTAAGCAAAGGAAAATGAGAAGCAGTTGGGGTTCTTGGATAAAGGTTGTCCAAAAGAAGGAATATACCATGTTTGGTTCCTATACCTGTATTTGGAATTTGTGATAAGGATGCAGGAAACTCAGTTTTAAGGCAAGTCACTTCATGTGGAGAACATGAAAAGAGCTGTGGTAAAGCCTTAGTGAGAGAATATCTCTGACTTATCTAGAGCTATGATGTACTGCAAGGAGGCAGGGGACTCATAAGGCCCCAAGTACAAGTTTACCTGCTTGAAAATCTTGGCACTAACTGCCATGTGGGTAAGATTGTCAATACCCTGGAAAGGAGAAGAATCTAGTCCTTCCCCACATCTCACTGGAGTCACATCTTACCACCTAGATAGCTGAGGCAAAGAGGGCAGGATATGGAAGCTGTCTTTTCTTTTAACATGTGAAATACTCTATCACCCTGCTGCTATAATAGAGTGGTGGGACAACCAATGAACCACTTAGAATTTACCATGTCTTTTGAAAATGCTCCATCTTTTTTAGTAGTGGGTTACTACATGGCTGGAAAGAGTTTCAAAACCTTTACATGCCTTATCAGAACTATGCAGAGAATACATACATACATATATATCAACATACAATCAATCCTCACTAATCTTTGATTCTGTATTAACAAATTTACCTACATGCTAAAATGTATTTTGTAACCCCCAAATTGATACTCACATTGCTTTATTGTTTATTCATGGATATGCACAGAGTGGCGAAAAATTGGAATTAGCCAATGAGCATGTTCCCACTGAGGTCAAACCTGGTGATGCTTTGTTTCCATGGTTCAGCTCTCACACTGTTAACAAGTATCTTTTCCATAGACCATTCAGTGCCACATTTTTTCACATTTTTTTTTAAATTAAATTTATTTATTTAACATATTTGGTTTTCAGCATTGATTTTCACAACAGTTTGAATTACAAATTTTCTCCCCATTTCTACCCTCCCCCCCACTCCAAGATGGCATATATTCTGGTTGCCCTGTTCCCCAGTCAGCCCTCCCCTCTATCACCCCCCTCCCCTCTCATCCCCTTTTCCCTTCCTTTCTTGTAGGGCAAGATAAATTTCTACGCCCCATTGCTTGTGTATCTTATTTTTTAGTTGCATGCCAAAAACTTTTTTCTTTTGAACATCTGATTTTAAAACTTTGAGTTCCAAATTCTCTCCCCTCTTCCCTTCCCACCCACCCTCCCTAAGAAGTCGAGCAATTCAACCTAGGCCACACATGTATCATTATGTATAACCCTTCCACAATACTCGTGTTGTGAAAGGCTAACTACATTTTGCTCCTTCCCAACCCATCCCGCTTTATTGAATTTTCTCCCTTGACCCTGTCCCCTTTCCAAAGTGTTTGTTTTGATTACCTCCACCCCCATCTGCCCTCCCCTCCATCATTCCCCCCCTTTTATTTTTTTTTTTATCTTCCTCCCTCTTCTTTCCTGTGGGGTAAGATACCCAATTGAGTATGTATGGTATTCCCCCTCAGGCCAAATCTGATGAGAGCAAGGTTCACTCATTCCCCCCTCACCTGCCCTCTCCCCTCCTCCCACAGAACTGCTTCCTCTTGCCACCTTTATGCGAGATAGTCCACCCCATTCTATCTCTCCCTATCTCCCTCTCTCAGTATGTTGCTCTCTCATCCCTTAATTTCATTTTATTTCTTTTAGATATCTTCCCTTCATCTTCAACTCACCCTGTGTCTGCTCTCTCTCTTTTACATATATATATATATAAACACACATATATATATACACATACATACACATACATACATATACACATAGATATATACATACATACACGTTCATTTATATATATACATAAACATATATATATGCATATCCCCTTCAACTACCCTAATACTGAGGTCTCAAGAATCATACACATCATCTTTCCATGTAGGAATGTAAACAAAACAGTTCAACTTTAGTAAGTCTCTTGCAATTTCTGTTTCTTGATTACCTTTTCATGCTTCTCTTGATTCTTGTGTTTGAAAGTCAAATTTTCTATTCAGTTCTGGTCTTTTCACTGAGAAAGGTTGAAAGTCCTCTATTTTATTGAAAATCCGTATTTTGCCTTGGAACATGATACTCAGTTTTGCTGGGTAGGTGATTCTAGGTTTTAATCCTAGCTCCATTGACCTCCGGAATATCGCATTCCAAGCCCTTCGATCTCTTAATGTAGAAGCTGCCAGATCTTGGGTTATTCTGATTGGGTTTCCACAATACTCAAATTGTTTCTTTCTGGCTGCTTGCAGTATTTTCTCCTTGATCTGGGAGCTCTGGAATTTGGTGACAATATTCCTAGGAGATTTCTTTTTGGGATCTATTTGAGGAGGCGATCGATGGATTCTTTCAATTTCTATTTTGCCCTGTGGCTCTAGAACATCAGGGAAGTTCTCCTTGATAATTTCTTGAAAGATGGTATCTAGGCTCTTTTTTTGATCATGGCTTTCAGGTAGTCAATAATTTTTAAATTATCTCTCCTGGATCTATTTTCCAGGTCAGTGGTTTTTCCAAGGAGATATTTCACACTGTCTTCCATTTTTTCATTCCTTTGGTTTTGTTTTATAATATCCTGATTTCTCATCAAGTCACTAGCTTCCACTTGCTCCAATCTAATTTTTAAAGTAGTATTTTCTTCAGTGGTCTTTTGGATCTCCTTTTCCATTTGGCTAATTCTGCCTTTCAAGGCATTCTTCTCCTCATTGGCTTTTTGGAGCTCTTTTGCCATTTGAGTTAGTCTGTTTTTTAAGGTGTTGCTTTCTTCAGTGTATTTTTCAGTATTTTTTTTGGGTCTCCTTTAGCAAGTCATTGACTTGTTTTTCATGGTCTTCTCGCATCCTTCTCATTTCTCTTCCCAATTTTTCCTCTACTTCTCTAACTTGCTTTTCCAAATCCTTTTTGAGTTCTTCTATGGCCTGGGGCCAGTTCATGTTTTTCTTGGAGGCTTTTGTTGTAGGCTTTATGACTTTGTTGTCTTCTTTAGGCTGTATGTTTTGGTCTTCTTTGTCACCAAAGAAAGAATCCAAAGTCTGAGACTGAATCTGGGCGCGTTTTCGCTGCCTGGCCATATTCCCAACCAACTAACTTGACCCTTGAGTTTTTCAGTGGGGTATGACTGCTTGTAGACTAACGAGTTCTATGTTCCACGTTTGGCAGGGAGGTGCCAGCTCTGTCAGACCGGCACTACTCCTTCCCCAAGAACCCCCAGCCCGGGCTGGGCTTAGATTTTCAGCAGGCTGTTGCACTCCTGCTCTGATCCGCCACTTAATTCCTCCCACCAGGTGGGCCTGGGGCCAGAAGCAGCAGCAACTGTAGCTGCCCCACCTCCGCTGCCCCCGGGGCTGGAAGCCTAACGGCGAACTCCTTCCACTCCTTCAGCTTTTCCCACTAACCTTCTCCGCCGCCTTTGGTGTTTGTGGGTCGAGGGGTCTGGTAACTGCCACAGCTCACATATTCAGGGCGCTAGGGGCCCCATCCACCCGACTCCAAGTTTGGTTGTTCCATGCCACTCAGGCTGGGCTCTGCTCCACTCCGTTCCCAGCTCCCAGCTCCCAGCTCCCAGCTCCCAGCTCCCAGCTCCGTGTGGAATAGACCTCACCCAGAGACCATCCAGTCTGTCCTGGGCTGGAGCCCTGCTTCCCTCTGCTGTTCTGTGGGTTCTGCCGTTCTAGAATTGGTTCAGAGCCATTTTTTATAGGTTTTTGGAGGGACTTGGTATGGAGCTCACTCTAGTCCCTGCTCACCAGCTGCCATCTTGGCTCCGCCCCCCATTTTTTCACATTTTTGTGGGTTTTTTTGTTGGTCATTTCACTGTTTGAAATATCTCCCAAGAGTAGTCTAGTGTTTCTAAGTGCTAGAAGGCTGTGATGCGCCTTAAAGAGAAAATACATGTGTTAGATAAATCTCATTCAGGCATATGTTGTAGTGCTGTTGGCCATGATTCAATGTTAGTGAATCGACAATTTGTCATTAACTCCCTGTTGCTTATAGGACCAATACCAATGCTTAGGATAGAATTTAAGGCCCTTACACAGTCTAATTCCAATCCATCTTTCCAGTTATCTTTCATACTACTCCTCTTCAGAAACTGTGTCAGGTAAACTGAATCACTAGCTTCCTGAATTCATGTAGTCCTTTCCTTTCAGACAAAAAAATCAGGCAAAAAAAGAGGTTAACATATATGTATTTATGTTGCATTTAAAATATGATTTTAGAAAAGTAAAATCAAGTTTAAAAAGCACACTATTTCTGGTTGTTATAAACAACAGCAACAACAAAACTGAGGGTCAGATATTTCAAGGCCTGTTTTCTAAAATTCCTGGAGGATACACAGAGATAATATCTCCCATTAAATAAGATGAATAAGACAAATGAACAAAAACATGGCCTACCCTCCCTCCAGGAAATTTCAAGTTAGTAACAGGACAAAAGAAGCACACATATAGTTATAATAAAATTTTCAGTTCAGTATGTTAGAAAGGAATAGAAATATGAAACAATATTGAACAGAATTGACCATTAGTTTCATTAATGTGGGTATTCTGGACTCTTCCTGACCTTTTGTTTCAATCATCTCTTATCTTCAATCTTTGGTGCACCTTGCTTTTGGTCTTCTGTCCACTGTCTAATTAAAGCTGAGTCTTTAAATAGAAATGAAGCATTGCTATCACATCCCCTTTCCTGGCAATCATCCCCCTCTCACCCCCATACACTGAGGTGGCTGATAGCAAGTGTACACACAAGGGCACTGCTGTAGAGGGAACTGCCAAAAAGACCAAACCCTTGCCACAAAGGGTTTTTTTTTTGCAAATGTCATTATCATCATCATTAATATATCTATATATGCATATACATGCACACATATACATATGTATTTGTATGTGTGTGTGTACATGTATGTATGTATGTAAGAATTTCAGCTTTTTAGTGTGCCTGAGGTATGATTTTGTTCCTGTATAGAAAATGAGGCATTAGTTGACCTTATAGGTCCCGTCCAGTTCTAAAATTCTGACTGCCCTCTTTGACCTCCCATTGTATATTTAGTGTAACATAGCTAGTTTACACATACCTTATTGCAATTCCCTAAGTCTTACTCTTTTTTAAAGCCCAAGCAAGACTCAGGTCCTCTGTGCATTCTCCCTTAATGCCTCTAACCCTGGATTTCTCACTCTTTTTATCTCTCACAATACTTGCTACTCATACTCCAACTAGATCATAAGCTGTTTGAGGCAGAAACCATGTCTTTAATTCTCAGATCCTAGGATCATAGGATCACTAGAACATATATATGAAAATTTCCCCCAATTACATGTCAAAACGGTTTTTAAACATTTGGTTTTTTAAGTTTTGAGTTCCAAATTCTATTCCTTCCTCCCTCCTCTCCCCTATCCCTGAGACAGTAAGCAATCAGATATAGGTTATACATGTGCAATCATGTAAAACATTTCCATATCTGTCATTTTGTATAGGAAGATTTAAATAAAAGAAAAAGAATGAGAGAAAGAAAGTGAGAAATAGCATGCTTGTCTGTATTCAAACAATATCAATTCTTTCTCTGGATGCAGATAGCATGCTTCATCATCAGTCCTTTTGGATTGTCTTGGATCATTGTATTGCTGAGAATAGCTAAGTCATTCACAATTCTTCATCATGCAATATTGCTGCTATGTACAACATTCTCCTAGTTCTGTTCACTTCACTTTGTATCAGTTCATGTAAGTTTTTCCAGGTTTTTCTGAAATCATCCTGAAAAGGTGAAATTCGAATAGGAGAAGTGATTGATCCAAAGTCACACATTCAAAGTCATGCATGTGTCATCTTTACTGAGTGAGTGAATGACAGTTGGAACTAACATCTTTCCCCAGACTCATAGCACAGGCTCTTTTCATTAAATCACCACCAAAGGAGTTGGAATTCTGATTTGAAACATTTACTTAACCTAATACCTATATACATCTTTAGGTGTTCACACATGTACTAGTAACTCATAGTCATTGATTTTTCAAGTATGGTCCGCACCTGTTTAAAGACAGTTGGTCAAAATGTGCATGACTTTAGTCTTAGTTTCGATGGAATACTTCAGTGGAGTACTTCTGTCATTGCTATTGCTAAGTAGAAAACCCATAGATACTCATGTAATAATTCTGTGGCCTATGCTCACTCACTACCTATGAGAGTTGAAATCTGAGGTGTGTCATGGATCTCCACCTTTTGGTGAATCCTTGGATTGATACTTAGAAAAGTCTGGTCTCCAATAGTGTTTTGTTCAGCACACCTCAACTCCTCACTTCTCTATTCTCAAACAACTGCTATTTTAGTATCCACTCAAAAGTTCATGCTAATGTTCAGATGCCACCATAATATAAATCCTTCTGACAGTATTGCTTGGGTCCATAGGGAATGACACTAATCTTAATCACTTATGTTCCTTAATACCTGCCTTCCATAACAAATAATTCTATAAAACATCTTATACAAAACCTAACCATAGTGTTAAAGTAAGAAGTGGCTTAGAGGTCATCTAGTCTGAGACAGAAGGATCTATGAATCTAGAGCTTAGGTGATTATGCATCAACATAAATTCACTCTTGCAATTGCCCCTATTCTGAACATTTAACCAAAATCTGGAAGCCAGTTTCTTTCCTGTCCCTTGTGACTAAATCCAAAAGGTTAACATCACAAAGTATGGATTTAAATCATAGTTCTGTCTCTTACTATCTCTGTGACTAAGTAAATCACCTAATTACCTAGGGCCTCAGTTTCCAAATCTGCAAAATGAAGTTGTTGGGCTAGGTCTCTTCCAGTTCTTGCATTCTATGAATTCTTGTGAAAACGTTAGACTTCAGATTCAGTAATTGTGTCCCTATCTCATTCCTTATATGAAAATCTCCACCTTGGGGGCAGCTAGGTAGTATAATGGATAGAGCACCAGCCCTGGAATCAGGAGGACCTGAGTTCAAATGTGACCTCACATACTTACTAGCTGTGTGACCCTGGGCAAGTTACTTAACTCTAATTGCTTCAAAAATATAGTCTCCATCTTCGTATGCTGTCCCATACCTAGTGTAACAACAATGCTGCTTCCCCCTACTGTGGCTATGTAAGACCAATAACACCAGCACTGGGGGGGCTCCTTAACAGCTACCCAGAATCTCCATACCAAAACTCTTCCAATGAGTGTGCCCCCAAAAGCAAAATGCCAACCTCAGAGCATATATACCCTGTTTAGGGTTAATTAGGCTTAATGCCTACTTAGCTAAAGGGTGTAGGAAAGATCTTTAATCACTAGCACCATATCATATACATTGTTTCCAAAACAAAAGACAACAAAAAGTCCCACCCTGCTTTTCATTACACCTAGTTGTTGTGGTGTTGGGAAAGGGGGGTTATAATAGAACACTTACTGTTTTTATTGGCATAATGTTTGAAGATATAAATTAGTCATAAAACAATAATTGGTATTTTACCCCAAAGCAGGTAAAATAAAAGCTGAATTTCCTAATTAGTACAAATGGTTGCCCTTGCTAGGAGCCAGGATTAACTTTGACTATAGGAGGATTATATATACTACAGGAAAATGGAGGAAATTTGAGGCAGAAAGGGACTCAGCCCCTACAAAGCAAGAGTCCATGAAATGGAGAGAAAGGGATGGAATGAGCCTGAGACTAGCACATATTAAGACCTCCTAGGCCACCATGCAAGCGGTATGAAACCAGAAAGAAAAAAAATTCTCAATTAAAAAACAAAACCTCCACCCATCAATATGTCAAATTTCCCCCTCTTACCCACATAAATGACTTACTTTTTAAAAAAATCTTCCTGTCATTTGTCATTGGACTTGTTAACTAATGTGCAAAATGAGAGCATTGGAAGTCCTTCTAGTCAGATAAGCCCCAACATTTAAAATGACACCCACACAGAGAACCCAATTTAGAGGAAGTCTTCAGTAGTTTGTACAATCCCATTGAAAAGATTTGTTCCAAAGCTCAGGATCTTCTTGCATAGTTTTTAAGGTCCCTGAGAGGAGACTCCCCCTACTTTTGGGGGGACTGGACTGACATGCGCTTCCCTTTCTCATGCTGCAACCACTGGCTTTGCAGGAGAAATGTTAGCAACTACAACTGCTGCTCCATCAATCACAGTCATCTCACTGACAAAATTCAAGGCACCTCCTGGCACGCTGCTTTCTTCCTGACTGGTGGTTCCAACTGTGTCTAACTTTTGGACTAAAGAAGAGGAAGTCCTTATGAAACTCACTACCACCTTTACTGAAAGCGGGGGAGGGGGCAGGGGGCAATCTGATCCTTATGAAGGGAAAGCTGCCACCAGAGCCAACAGGGTGGAGAAAATGAGATCTCTCTTCAGCAATGGCAAAGCTAGAACAGAGAATGAGAAGTAATTTCTATGTGTCCCAGGTTTTTTAATGCTTTATTGATGCCTTTTGTTTTTAAACCTGTCCTTTCATGATCTACTCCTCCCCATCCCCCTGCCATTGAACCCTGTCTTGCAATAAAGAAAAACAGATAAGCCGAACCAATCATTATGACCAGACATGACAGCATATATCACACTCTGGGCTCATTATCTCCCACCTCTCTCTACTAAGAGGAGGGAGCTGTGCCTCATCCTTTGTTCTCTGGGCCTGAGATTGATCATTATAATTAATCAGATCGTGGCAGCCTTTTAGCATTGTTTTCATTTATATCGTATTTATTCTTGTCTTCATACTCCATTTAGGCTGGTACTTTGGCCTATCTCATTTTCACCAATCTTGCTAGGGCCTAGAAACTTGCCCCTCTATTTATGACCTGCTTCCCAGAGTTCTTGTATTCCACTGCCAGGCCACGTTCATGTAGACTGCCTGTTGCCAAGCTTCCTCATGCTGAGCTTTAAACACCTGCTAAGATATCCTCACTCCCCTAACCTCTATTAGTGATACTCGCAACTGTTGCACATCTAAATGGACTTTTTACAAGTGCCTGCCATTATACATGACATCTTTCTCAGATTCTTCCTAGAGTTTACGACTTGTACCTTCCCCAACACAAATGGGTCTGTCCAATCTCCGATCATTAGCCATCCCCACTCTGGATTATTACACCACAAACCAAGAACTCTTAGCATCCATTTACTTAGCTGATCAAAACTCAAGATTGGTGGAAAAGCAGCAGGGGATCTATTTTGTGTTTTATTCTCAAGGGTCTTGCTTTCATTTCACAGGCAAAATCCCCACTAAAGAGTTATCTTGTTTCCTGCAAACTTCCAGAAGCATTAACATTTTAAGAGGGGACTCACTAGGTTATTTAATAGACCTTAAGATTCATCATTTTAACAACAGTAGTAATCACCGCAAAGCAAATATTAAAAAGTTAGCACTTCTTGGCCAAAAAGGAGGAATAGAATTAATAAATCCTCTTAGAGCACATGATAAACAGGTATAAGATATAGATATAGATAGATAGATAGATAGATAGATAGATAGATAGATAAATGGATATCCATACATATGTATAACCACATATGTATGTGGTTGGACCTTATGATATAAAGGTGGCTACACTTGTGTGTGGCATATATAGATATCTGATTTTGCTTTGGCACACTTCTCTCAAAGGGAGACAGATTTCCATCTTTGTGGGGCTTAAGATAAAGACTGGACAGTTACTCCTTCACTCACCTAACTCCAGGAAGGGTACTGGCCTAGAGTTATACTACTATGCCTCAATATTGATGACCTAAGGGTATGATAAAGGATTCAGAACAAAAGGCACTTTCCCTGATGGCTCTCTAGGGGAGAGAAATAATACTGTCATCGGCTGTACTGGCAATCAAAATGGGCTCTTAGCACTTAATTCAACCACATGCCCTTGAAGACTTTGGCCTTTATTTCCTTGATTAAATTAGGAGTCCTTGATGACCTCCTTGCCTCAAGGGAATGCCTAGTTTAAATGGGTTTGAGTGACATGTTTGTGACATCAGAGGCTTTTAGACCACGTGAGTTTAAGTCGCATTTTTGTGACTATTTTAGGTCATGTGGGTGAGTCCACCCTGAACAAGATATATAAAACCAGGGGTTAGCTTTCTTTTTTTAGAGCTCTGAGCTGCAGCAGTAGTGACTCGTGACTCTGAGCCAGCTGTTGTCAAGCTCCCCGGCTGAACTCAGATGTTGGTAACTACAAATTGTATTTGGTCTGTTTGTAATTTGATTATATTTGCTCTGAAGTTCAGGGTGCTGGTTTTTTCCCCTGAACTAAGTGAATGATATTTGTATGTTGGATTAAAGTAAGATTGTTAACCCCTTAATGTTGCTTTCCTTAGTAAAGCAGATCACAAGGACCTGGGCTTTTGCAGCATTCTGCATGTTGGTTGTTGGTTTTACGCCCCCACAGCAGCTGCTAGCCAGATTGTTGAAACATCAGTTTAACCCTTTCCCACCAAATGCCAGTTTCACAAAAGACTGTTACCAATAGCATAACTTTTTTATTGAAGTAAACAGACATCAGTGAATTTACACAGATTAAAATGAACCAAAGAATACCCAAGGAAAAAAGAATTCTTGGCTGAGGGCAAGAAAAAAATCTCAGCTCTCAGGGAGAGAATAGTCTTACTATGGGGAGTCTACTCTTAGCTGTTTCTAGGGTTGGAAAAAACCAACAACTGAAAATCAAGGGACTTGTGTCGAAGCCGGCTTTCCCATGAGGCTCTGAGGGCTCCTAGTAGCCATCAAAAAGTCCATGATTGCCTCTCTCATCTACCTCTTTCAAAGGCCTCCAACCATATGAAGAAGTTACTTCTCTATCCACACAGCCAAATATTCCCTATATGGTGCAGCACAGTCACAAAGTTGTCTTTCAAGTCACTACTCAGAAAAAGTGAGCAGAGGTGTTACATAGGTTAAAACAACAACCACAGTCTATTTGGAACAAACGGAAATGTCGCTAAGTAGTAGTTAAGGATAATAACAGGTAGATGCCTGGGATTTGTTGAATGTAAATAAAAATGGTTTATCTCTGGATGGAATTTATGAAATGGATAAGATTCAAGACTGGAATCAAATGTTTTCAGTGAGCGATAGCCACATAAACAGCCAATAGTATAGTAACAAAGAAGAATCAAAACATCCTTGTGGCTAAGTCATGTGAATTTGTTTGTGGAAAAAGTGGGGCTTAAAATGGCAATTCAGAATCAGGTCATTGCCACCAAAAAATATAGAATAGGTATACTTGAGCTCAAATTTAGAGATAAATGTTAAGTTATGCAAATGGGAGAAACTGCACAACAAATGATTGCAGACTATCAAAGTTATCATGTATTAAATACCTGGCAAAGACACAATATGTGGGCTACATCAGAATCTTGCTTTCTTTGATTGACTGACAGATAACAAATTCCTACTTTACAAATATAGACCTCAAAATATCCTAAAGGATCAACCAACCAATAAACTATACCAGAATCATATCATTTTTCTAGTCAGAACTGTTTCTGACTTCCCTCAGACATAGCACTGATCCATAAAAGCAATAAGCTGCCATGCCAAATATTCATAATCTCTAAGCTCCATGGAACAAAAAACTTTCAGAATATAGAGACCCAGTAGGGGACTGAAAATAATAATCTATCTGCTATTGGATTTACTAAGGATATCTATAGTAAGTTTACAGAACTTACATTTTAATAGTCTTACTAAATCACAGTAGGCAATTTTATTTTTATTTACCTGTGCAGTCATGCAAGGAACATTAAAAGTCTTAGTGCATTTTAAAACTTCAATAGCTTAAAATTGCACTGAGACTTTTCGGACATTTGGTATAAAAGAGTATTAGCAAGATAGTTATTTGTTCCCAGATGGTATCTATCTGACCTCATTGGAAAGGATGAGAAGAATTAGATAAAAACAACAATAATAGCTGACTTCACACGAGGTTTGCAAATAATTTATACACATTTCTTCATTTGATCCTGGCAGTAACCCCGTGAGGTAAGAGGGATGATGTAATGGGGGAAAGGACTGGATTTGGAGTTAGACTATGGACACTCAAATCTTGACAATGTATCTTGCTATAGACCTTGGGTAAGTCACCACAGAAAGCCTCAGTTTTCTCAACTATAAAATGAGGGATTTGGATTAAGTGGTATCTACTATTTCTATCAGGTCAAAATCTCTAATCCAAATCTTCAGGTATTTTCGTCCCCATTGTAGAGACAAGGAAATTGAGGTTTGGAGAAGGTAAGTGCCTTGCCCATTGTTGCACAATTAGTAAGTCTCTGAAGGGGAATTTGAACCCAGGACTCTCCTAACTTGAAATCCAGAACTATCTTTCCATTACATAGAATCTATCTCTAATGGCTAAATTTCAGTTCCTGAGACAGATATGGTGAAAAGTAGATGTTTTTGGTCAGAGTATCCTTCCAATGTCTCTTAAAATATACCATGTAAGGCACCATCTTGATTGCCTCTTATAAAGTCAGCCCTGAGTCTGCTTACTCTTTCTTATAACTTATGAAACTACCACAGAAGGTAAACATTTTTTATGAGACAGGAACTGTTCTTAGTTTTATAAAGAATTTTGGCAAGGAAACGGAAATGGATGCTATTATTAGATACAGTTATTAATATGTAACATTTCATCCCATAGAAAAAAAATAGACAGCTGGCAAGTATGTAACCTTTAAATCACCTCGAAGTTCCTAGAAGTTAAATGATTCTAATAAACAATTCTAAATAGAGATCACTCTAGGAAGTATCAAGTGAATGCCATTGTGGTTTAACTATTATGCATTTGCAAACAATTCCATTCTTTTTCAGATATGGATTGTACCTAATGGCTTGAGGCCCTTTCCTTCTTGAAAGCCTTAATCTATATAATTGCCCTTGGTACACTTTTTTTCTCTTGCTTATATAATGAGAAAAGCAAAGACACATAAGTGTCTCTGTACACATTTTTTTCTTATTTTTCTCATATAATGAAAAGAAAAATTGTGTAAAGAGACACTTATGTGTCTTTTCTTATTATAAAAGATACATAAATGTCTTTATTTTTCTCATTACTTAAGATATAAGAAAAAAATGTGTACCGACACTTAATGTGTCTTTACTTTTCTCATTACATAAGACACATAAATACCTTGCCTAAGTAGGTTCCAAAAGCTAGGAAGATCAACAAAGAAAGCCCTAGCAAAAGGGTGGAATGTTTTGACAATCCCTCAGGGACAGGAGAAACCTCATCTTCCCATCACTGGGAATTGATGAATTGTGATGTAATAACATCACAATGTTATTAATAGTTTTCTCTTTCAGAATCTATATAGACCAGGAGTCCTGAGACAAGACAGAAGTTTTAATCCCAGTTTAATTCAATTTTGTCTTACTGAAGTCAGCACCTTGGGGATAAGCTGGGTTGGGGTCACAGAAACTTTCATTCGTTTAGTCCCAGAGTTACCCCCTTCATGTCCATTATTTATAGAACTGATGGGATTATGGGACATGGACCCCTAAAAGGAAAAGACCACCTCTGAATTTTCCCATACATTTCAGTAGTCCAGATCACAGGTGCCTCTGCCCAAGGCAACTTGCCCATCTCAGCCCACCTAGATATTCAATAATCCTTTTATTTCCCTTTCACTGTGGCTCTCCTGACCACTTAACTCCTTTCATTGTCTGCCCCTGGCCCATCCAATGCCATTTACCACTCTTTAAGCCCAACTAGACCCTTTCTCTGTTGCCCTTGGGCCATCCCAGGCTATTTACCACTCCTTAATCCCATCCAAATCTTCTCACTGTCCTTCCAAGCATCAATCTACCCCCATTAAATTGCTCAGATTCGCTTAGAATCTTGCTTGCTTCTATAAGCATCATAAGTCACATTTACTAAAAGAAGGTTTGAGTGGTTGAATTCTTTTGAGGCAGGTCCCCTGTATCCTTGCATTTCAGGGTTCTCAGAACCCCAAACCACAACAGAACTATAGCTCCTTGAGAATTTATCCAAGGCCTCATGGCTCTAGTATGAAAAGTTAGTAAATAGCAAAAGTTATAACAAACAAAACAAAGACAATAGTACCTAAATACATGATCCAACTCTTTAATTCTCCAAAGTCAGTCTCCCAATTTTAAAACACTATACAGGTATAATAAACATGTAACACTTAAGGCTTTTCTATACTGCTTAATTGATTGGAGCATCGTTCAACCATTAGATGCATCAGCAGAGAAATGGGGAGGGGAGAGACTAAAAACAAAAAGCTACCATTACACTGACACTAGTAGCGTGAGAATAAACAAGTCATTTAATCTGCCTCAACCTCCATTTCTTCCTATGTAAAACTGAAACAATAATATTTGTGTTACTTTATAGGGTTGTAAGTCAACCATTGTGCTTAGCATAGTGCCTGGCACATAGTAAGCACTTAACACATGTTTACTGGATGAATTTTATAGACATTAATATGCTATTTAAATACTATTGTTATCATTTTCTTCCTACTGGCTAATTGTTAATAATCTCCTAGGCAGATAATTTTCTAGCAGTATGGTACATAAACAGTATATACATTTCAACAACCACATTCGAAGAAGGAATGTAGCAACTTCATTATCTTCCCTCACCACCACGCCCAGAGCTCTAGGTCAGGTGACTTGGTATGACCACAGCTACACAACTAAGATGTGGCAGATACAGCAGCAGGCTCAAAGTCAGAGTTCATACAAGCTTGAAATTCCCAATAGGAAGTGCCAAGGGCACCCAATCAATAGTTGCATTTTTATGTCTTCTTGCAAAACCAAGGGTCAACTGACTGTACCCCCAAAGTTTCACCTTAATATATTTGTTTTCAGATAGATAAGTTTTGTGCAAAGATTGTCTTTCATTTTGTGGTGTGACCATTGCTGACAGGACAAAATCACCTATTTGGAAATATGCTGTTAAATGAATGGGGGAAACCAATTCCCTGCCCAACCCGGAGTTCTCAATTCAGTCAGAGCTAAGAGAGAAGAAACCTATTCAGGTAGTTGCAAGTTACACTTAATGCAAAAATTCAATTTGTAGGTACATTTCAGAATTCATTCATTCACATGGAATATTATTACATATGCCACAATATAATATATTAACTCACATGCATAGTAGGGGTGTAATACAAGGAAAATTAGGAACCCCTGAGAAACCCCTAGCTACTGACAAGCACCCCCAGAAAGAATGGACTCAGATATCTTTGGTATTTAGCAAACCCTCTGGGACTCCGTGGCTCCTCCAAGGAATATCAATAGATAGGACCATCCCACTGAGAGATAACTTGACAGACCCTTCCTGGGAGATATCCCTGGGACTCCATGACTCCACCAAGGAATGTAAATGAGATTATCCCACTAGTAAGATAACCTGACTGAATTTTTTGATCAGCCAGGACCTTTGTTCCTGTTTTTCCCCCCACTCTGTACCCCCATATCATATATAAGCCAAGCCATCACCCCAACCCATTTGCCATTGATTTGTGGTGCCGTACCCCGATGGCTGCCGGCTAAAAATTCTCCACTTAAAACATACTCTGCGGTGTGTCTCGCTGGCTTCTGGTACAACATTTTGGAGGCCCCAGCGAGATGCGGCGGTATTTCAAGTTACCGCCCTGGAGACACACACAGAATTCTGGACCTCAACAGGGAGTCTCTGCCCCCGATCCACCTTCTCTCACTTCAGAGGGCCAGCTCCTGGGGATTTCTTTTCCTAGGACTCTGATGTGGAGTGATGGTCTCGGAGAATGGGCTCTTTGCTGACCTGTCCCTTTTCGGCCTATGGAGAATTCTGGTTTTCAGCCCTCTAGAGGTAAGCTTTTCTGGTTTGGGGCTAGCCATCTGGTCTCTGTTACCACGATGCCCCTGACGAGGGGAAGGTGGGCAGAGTGGAAGGGCTGGGACGCCAGGTCTCTTCCTGCTGGGTTGTGGGGAGATTGAGGGTCCTATCCCTAAGGAGGAAATCTGGTTCACTTTTCTTTCCTCTGAGGGGACCTGCTTAACCTTCAGTCAACTCATGCCATGTGGTTTTTCTGTTTTGTGTTGGGGTGGGACATTGAGGGTCCTATCCCTAAGGAGGAAATCTGGTTCACTTTTCTTTCCTCCGAGGGGACCTGTTTAACCTTCGGTCAACTCATCACATTTGTTTTTTTCTGTTTTGTGTTGGAGGTGTGAGAGAGGTTGGGGGTCGTATCTTTGAGGAGGAAATCTTTCCTATGAGGGGACCTGTTTAGCCTTCAATTCGATCCACACTGTGAATTTTGTTACGTTTTGAGTTTGTCTCTGTTCGTGTGTCTATGTCAAAATTGTGAAATGTCTATATTTTGTTAAAAAAAAATCTGAAACATAGGCAGCCAGAGATATCAGGCTGCCACTAGGGAAACAGACTCCCTTCCTTGTGGCTCCCGTTTGGCCAGCATGGAACTGATGAGGACACAGTCTCTGGGAACCCCTTGAACCCTTGAACTCTCCTTGAATCTTCCCACTTTACCTGGCCTTGGCCTGAGGCTATAACCATTAAGCCCAAATGCCTACCTTGCCCAGTCCTCTATTGTCCAGCTGTTTCCTACCCTTAATCTTGTCTTCCCAATGACCTCCTGCCCTTAATCCTGTTTCCCATCCTTAAACCTGATCAAAATATCTATACCCTAGCTCGCTACCCCAGCCCTTTATGGGTTGTCATTTCCATATAGCCTTCAGCTATTTTCCCCACCGGGAGTCTGATCTGATCCCAGTCCTTTCAGGCTCCTCCTTAGACTCCTCCTTAAGTCCTTCCCTAGACCCCTCCTCTGGCCACCCCAGACCACCCCTCAATCCCTCCCACAACCTTTGTGTATATAATCTCCATCTTGCCTCCATGAAGGTGGTCAGATCCAATCTAGCTCAGATTGGTCTGGCCCGCTTTCCTTACAGGCGTTGCAAGGGGTGGGATGTCTTGGGGGCAGGCCTGTGTGGCTAACTCTTAATAAACTTTATCCTTTCCCTTGGCTGAGAAGGCTTGAGTCGAATTCTTTCGGCAGGACCCGGCGTGTCGGTGCTTTGGGGTGTTGAGCACCTCTCACCCCAAACCCTCATCAGAACTACGGGGAATGGGTTAAAATTTGGCAGATTCTGGGTTTTAAATTGTTAAAAAGTTTGGAAATTGGTTAGTTGAATTTGGGAAGAAAGAACTCCTGAAATTGTAAAGTCATTCCAGGAGCTCACTCTTGCTAAAAAAAAACACCTCCTCCCAATGAATGCCTTCTGGCTAAAACCTCCGTAAAAGTCTTCAGTGGGACTCTCGCATTTGTCTCAGTCCCTGATTCCCTTAGATTCAAGTACAAAAGAGGTTTTGGGGAGTGAGCAAGGGGGTGAAGTTTTACTTGAATTACAATCATTGAGATCTTTTCACTAGGGCTGCAGTAAAAGAGCAGTTAAATCAAACTCCTCTCCTCCCTGATCAGATTAGAAGAGAATGCAGGAGAACTGTAGGGAAAAACTTAAATCGCCCTCCCCACCGGGCAAAAGGAGGAGAGGGACAGAAATTCACAGACTGACAGTCAGTCCTGTGCCCCTGAGTACCTTTGTAGCCCGTCCTTGTGGTAAAGTTTAAAGGTAAAATTTGTGAAAGAGAGAGATAGAAAACCTGTATAAGGAATTTAGGAGGGTTGTAGAATAGCAGCTTGAGATTACCTGTCTAGTCAGGAGTCCATGTGCTCCTCTTGGCTGCCATGTGCTGCTCCTGGCCTCACCCTTCCCCCACCCTCCACATTGAAAGGTTATCAGAGCTAAAAGGAAACTTGTAAAGAAATAGGGCTGGTTAGTTAGTGCTTGGGAGGGTAGGCTCCTTGCCCTCAAGGGGCTGCCAGGCCCCCCTAGGGAGGAGCCCTTAGAAAACTAAAGGGATTTTTTCCTGCTCTTATCTTCCTCGGGAGTTCAAAAAAAAATCCTTTTAGGCATTTTTGTATAAGGTGAAGCTTGGAAAAAGTGGGTGCAAAATTAAGTTTCTCTTTCTTTCATAAGTTCATTCATGGCCAGGCAAAAGTTCCTATACCTGGGCCAGAGGTAGTGGTGCTGAAGAATATACAGCTAAATAAAGTGTATTTGGGATGTTAATGTATTAATATATGTGATACATGTATTTATATATTAACACATTAATATATAATACCAAAAGTAATAAGCTGAATAATTTCTATAAGTGGAAATCTGGAAATGCAATAGATGTCATCTGAAAATTATTGTTTCTGTATTTCTAAACTTGTATTGTGTTCCCAAAAATTCTCTTAGATTGTGAAATTTGAGAAGACCATTGTGTGGTAAGAAATGATATTATAGCAATTTTAATCTGATTTTGATATATGTGAATTGGGTTTTTAAAGGGATGTGATAAAATTTGGAATTGTTATATGTGGTTATAACAAGTAAATAATAATACTGATATTAAACCATGAGAACAGACTTTCTGTGTGAAAAAGTTTTCTATTATGAGAATATATCTGGTGATTCAAAGTTATAGTTTCAAATAATGATATGAAAGATTCTCTGTGCAAGGAGATTTAGAAATGTGTTCACCTAAATTGATAAAAGGGTTGTTTCAAGTTTTAAAATGCATAATTATGTTTAGGGCACTGGTACATTTCTAAATTGGGTAATTTGACAAACAGATGTATCAGCAATATTGAAAAATGTGGTAATCTTTTACAATGCAGAGAGTATTGGGCCTTAGAAATTAAAATGTTACTACTAGTGGTTATCAATCAGATTTGATTTGCTTATCCAACTCAGTTATGATCACTAGATTGGTAATTAATTGGAATCTGTTTCAGGTCTTAGATACATGATAATTGCTTGTGGTGTACTTATTTCTAAGTTAGTTATTATATACAAATTGGTTAACATCGCATTACCTGTGCTGTTAGAGAATAATTTCTCTTATAATCTGGATGTTGTTAGATTAAGAATTGTACTTAATTAAGAAATTGAGGTTATTAACTGAAACAAGAACTTTTGAAACCATCTAGTCATAAATTCTTATCAATCTTGTGTGATTTTCTGTGTAGAGGAATTCTTATGAAAAAAAGCTTTTTTAAGTCCTGGTAAACCTTATTATTGTGATAAGGCTAATTAATTGAGTATGTAATTTATAGAAATTAAGTGTCCTCCCATTATAACACTTTTTGATTAAGGAACTTTGTAATGTCTAGGAATTCTGTGCAATATTGAGAATGAGGACATTTGGCACCAACTTAGTTAATGAATTCCAGCATTTAAAGGTTATTTTGCTTTAAGAAGGGAAAATACTTTTGAAAAAAAATGTTCTGTAAAATCTTTTTGTATAATTTTAGAAGGCCTGCTGAATTTCCACCTGTAAGCCAATTGGTTGCAGTTCAAACCTATTGTGAGTTCTCAGAGTTTCTGGGTGAGAACCTTATTAGAATTATTAGAATTAATGCTTATCTATAGAAGCCTTGAGAGGGAGGTTGAAGTCCCATTTGATGTCTTATTCAAGTTTTTTTGAGTAAGGAGGTTCCAAACGACAGTCTGAATTCCTTACTCCTCCCTGCCCTTAGTTTAGATAAGGTGAAAAGAATTTCACCTTAGCCCACCTGTCGGAAGGGAAGGAAAGGGGAGGGGCAGCAATAAGAGGACGGTAGGGGCCAAGAAGCCTCCAACCTGGCTTCTTTTTAAAAAAACTGATAAGATTAGACTAAGACTTGAGATGGGTTTGGCCTGGTAGTTTAATTAGTGAAGTCTGCCAACTGATGGAGAAGAACCCACCCTCAGGGGGAGATGAGATGGCAGATCTTTTTAATAAGTGTTCCCTTTTTTAGAATGAGTTATCATGAAAAACAAATCCCCTTTTTGTGTCTTTGTGTGTTTAAGAAGCTGGAATGGGATTCCAGTATACACAGTTATGACAATGAAAGTACTAACTTATGAGTTGTTTTGTCTTATGGTTGAAATGTAAAGGAAGACAAATGAGTAATGGGTTTGAAAGATTTGGAAAGGTAAATTAAGGTTGAGGGAAAATAGGCAGATAAGAAAGTTTGGGGACAAATGGGAGTTAGCTAAGCCTCTCCTGTCCCAAGAATGATAGTTTCAGATGGTCAAAGTAAGTTGGAGATGAGTGTGAGGAAGTATTTAGAAGATGGAAAAGTTATGTAGCTTGATTTGATAATTGTTAGCTCAATAAAATTTGGGCAGTCTTATCTGAAGGATGTTTATTTGCTATTTAAGATTTTTTTGGGACTACAATTTAATATTGTCTTAAGCTCTGATTACAGGACTAGGTCACATGAAGCCGGTAATGGCATGGCAGGCATTGCAAGCTGAGAATTTAAGGTGGATCTGCCTGGGACCAGTCGTGAAGACGACCTTGGTCACAGCCTAGGTAGGATCTTCCTGACTTTATTTCCCAACTCTGCTATTTCCTTTCTGAAAAGGAAAGTCCCCACCTGGTTACACCTAAGCCCTGCTTTCAGCACCTGGTGACTATAAAATTGGCTATCAGATATGACTCGTGCCTGGAATCAAACAGAGCTAAGGAAGTTCTTTCCTTCTGTAAAGATATATGACATAGTCCCTCATTTCTTTCATAGCAAATTTAAATTATCAAGAAGTTTTGTAAGCACTATGCTAAATCTGTTAGGTAATAGATGGATGAATATTGAAATATCTCTGAGTTATTATAATAGGATACAGGTATGAATAGCTTACAATTTTAACTTATGTTCATGACCAAGTAAAACATTAAAATAATATAGGGATAACATCCTCCAAAAAGGGGAAAATGATTAGGCAAAGCAAATAAGGCCAAGATGTAATGTGATCAATGTCTAATAAAAGGAAGGGATAGCGAGTTTTGAAAAAGGCAATAGGATCAGATGTGTATGATTGGCTCTAAAAATTTATCAATTCTGGAAATTTGAGCTGATAAGTGTGTTTGGTAATAAGATCTTAAATTTGGATGCTAATACAAGAAAATTGTATATGATAATGGTACAAATGAAAATATATCCCCTTTTGTAAAGTATCTGTAAGTTATAGTACGTTAAAATTGTCTGAGAATTTCTAGATCTGAACCAGAGAGGCAGAACTTAGCCCTGCGTGGCTGGGACCTATGTTGTGTTTCTTTCTTAATCATCAAATTACATGTGTTCTGGGAACCCCGTGTGAGGAGTGGACATCTGGGCCTACAGGAGCCTCGCCCTGCGGTTCCAAGAGCCTGAGAGGGACAGCACCGGATGCGGACAGCTTTCTCACGGGATCCGGAACCAGAACCTGAGCAAAGACCTGCTTTTTTCCCTTCTGCATCCTTGTGTTCCCAAGACTGTTTTTCCTGAATTTTTATTATGTTCCCTCTTCTTACTTACAATTAATTTACAATTTCTGCCCATCCCTGGGGATGTCCAAATACAGAAAAGGGAAAACCTGACTCCACCTAGATAGGGATTTTAAAACTTCACCCTGTGGAAAATAGAGTTTTTTCCATACCTTTAATTGGTCTTTAGGCGAAACTTTCAGTTTGCCTTTGACAAAAAAGGGGGAAATGTGGGATGTTTTATACCATTTTTTTAAATTTCTGGAGTGCAGTAGCCGGAGAGGCTCCTTGGACTCTCCTTGAGTCTTCCAACTAGGTCTGGCCTTCCCGTGGGGCCAATGACCTAGCGACCTAGTGTTCCTTTTATTGTCACCCCTGCTTAGCGTTTTTGGTTGGCCTCCCAATTTTATTGCTATGCCCCATCAAGTCGTTCTTTTTTTCAAGGATTTGAAATTCCCATGAAGAAAAAAAGTGGGGAATGTAATACAAGGAAAATTAGGAACCCCTGAGAAACCCCTAGCTATTGACAAGCACCCCCAGAAAGAATGGACTCAGATATCTTTGGTATTTAGCAAACCCTCTGGGACTCCGTGGCTCCTCCAAGGAATGTCAATAGATAGGACCATCCCACTGAGAGATAACTTGACAGACCCTTCCTGGGAGATATCCCTGGGACTCCTTGACTCCACCAAGGAATGTAAATGAGATTATCCCACTAGTAAGATAACCTGACTGAATCTTTTGATCAGCCAGAACCTTTGTTCCTGTTTTCCCCCCACTCTGTACCCCCATATTCTATATAAGCCAAGCCATCACCCCAACCCATTTGCCATTGATTTGTGGTGCCGTACCCCGATGGCTGCCGGCTAATAAATTCTCCACTTAAAACTTATACTCTGTGGTGTGTCTCGCTCGCTTCTGGTACAACAGGGGCAGTACAGTATGGTAGATAGGCCTGGAGACAAGAAGGCCTAGGTTCAAGTTCTGACACTTATAAGCTCAGGCTAATTGGCCTGAGCAAGTCCCTTAGCCTCTGTATTGCCCAGTACCAGGTGTTCTCTGAGCTGGGACAAGTACCTGTAGTACCCATGCTCCTGTCATGAAGCCCTGCTGTGAATCAGGCTTGTCACATTGTACTGTTACCCCTCATAATTAGAGCTACAGCTTACTGAGTAGCATATGTATAAATATTGAGATCTCCCCACACTATCTCAGGCCCCCACCGCTAGGGACAGGGCTTTGGCACATGTGTCTTTATTTGCAAGCTGTTTTCCTCACTTTGAAATTAAACTTCTGTTTGATTCCTGACTCTCCTGTCTCTAGCCTGCTTTGTTCAGCTCTGGACACCCACAGGTTGGAGGCTGGTTCTGTTGTGGTCTAGGGGTACCCTGAAATGCAACGGTACAGGACACAGGTCTGCCTTGAAAGAATTCCACCACTCAAGCCTTCTTTCAGTCCAAATGATGGAATCCCAATAAAACTGCCCTCAGTCCCAATATTCTAACTTCCTTATAGGCCTTACTGAACAGCAGGCCCACTGCACCTACCTAGCCACACCCCACCCCTACTCAATATCTTAAGTTCTTCGTATATGCCTCACTGCTCACTTGAACAAGTGTGTCCATGAACTCACATTTCTCACAGAAACGTGTCTCACAGTACGTATGTCCATGTGATGGGATCCCAGCCACTGCCTCTAGCTAGCCACTGCCCCCAGACCCTTTCCTTGTATTTCTCACAGAAATAGCAGGTGTGTCCATGCACTCAACCATAACCATACCCATCTAGCCTCAGGCAGGACCACAATACTCAGCCAATCAGAAAGCAACACCACCAGGATGCCCAAGCAGGACGTGGACCCTAAAACAATAGAAAGGACTTTCCCTAAGTAGGCACCTGTGCAGTAATAGTAAAGAACTGACCTAGAGTAAACTTAAGACATAGAGAAGCTTATTATAATATCATTATACAAGACCAAAGTGGAGGGAGTGTTGGTGCATGGTTTTCTGTTTGCAGATGATTGTGCACTCAATGAAGCCTCTGAAGCTGAGATGCAACAAAGTATGGATCACTTCTCTGCTGCTTGTGCTAATTTTGGCCTAACAATTAACACCAAGAAAACATAGGTGCTCCATCAAACACCGCCACACCATCCATATGTAGAACCAGCACTTATAGCAAATGGAGAAGTTTTGAATGCTGTGGATAAGTTCACTTACCTTGGCAGTGTACTTTCCAGGGATGTACACATTGATAATGAGGTTGATGTAGTACTGCCAGAGCTAGCTCAGTGTTTGGGAAGCCCTGAAGGAAAGTATGGGAGAGAAGAGGTATTAGAGTGATTACCAAACTGAAGGTCTACAGAGCTGTTGTGCTAACTTCATTGTTTGATGACTGTGATACCTGGACAGTCTACCCGTGCCATGCCAGGCAACTGAATTGCTTCCACTTGAATTGTCTTAGGAAGATTCTGAAAATCACCTGGCAGGATAAGGTATCAGCCACTGAGGTCCTTTCTCAAACTAAACTGTCAAGAATTCAAACTCTGCTTCAGAGAGCAAAATTCCAATGGGCTGGACACGTTGTTGGAATGCAAAACATACACTTGCCAAAAAGACTATTTTATGGAGAACTCACACAGGGTAAGCATCAACATAGCAGTCAGAAGAAGTGATACAAGGATACTCTCAAGGTCTCTCTCAAGAACTTTGGAATTGATTGCATGACACAGGAGACATTGGCAGGGGACCATTCATCATGGTGTGCCCACATCAGAGAAAGTGCTGTGCTGTATGAGCAAAGCAGAATTGAAACAACTCGAAGGAAATGCAGGATACATAAATTTAGAGTATCTGTTCCAAATGTTCCTATGGACTATTTGTGCCGAACCTGTGGTAAAACATTCAGAGCTCGTATTAGTCTGATCAACCACAGTCAGACACAGTGCATCTTGACTAGCATAGTGATTTCATTTTGGTCCTCTTCAAGAATTAAGGAAGACAACCAACCAACCAACCATCTTCTTTCCCAAGTTAGGATTCTGTAATAAGATAGCAATAGGGTTCTATTCTCACCTCACAGATCACACATCATATCTTACATCACCAGTACTAGGAACTATGACTGTATCTATTATCTTACAAAATATAGTGATAAAGGACAAAATGATCATCAGTGGTAACACTTTATACATGGGTCATTACATTTTGTTTATCATCATGCATACTTAACATATACCATGAAAAGCTATTATGGTGATGGGGATGCTCAAGAGTCCTTTTGTTCTGGGATTCCTTCTGGTCATTCTCCTTCAGGCCTCAGATCAGGCTGAAGGTTGCAACTGACACCCTACTTAGCAAATAGGGTCAGAAGCACTGCAAACAGCTGTTTGCTTCTGAATTTGTTCCTAGCTCAGTATACAGTCTAGAGCCCATGACCACTCCTTAATCTGGAAGACCACTCCTTAATCTGGAAAACCACTCCTAGGTGCAGGTCCCCTCCTCATTCTGCCCAATGTCTCTGTGGTCCTTTTGGAAAAACTTTAATCAAATCATTTTGTCTAAGAATTCGACTGTTTCATTTCTCTAGTGGGTGAGATTTTACTTGGATAGAGATAATTTTATATGTTCTGTTCCTCATTCTAAGATTCCCCCCCTCCCCACCCACAATTGTTAGACACTCAGTACTAATTTCACTTGCATTGTGGAATACCTGTTTCCATAACTCACCAACTCCCATGATTGATTTCAGTTCCACGCCTCTACGGAGCCTGGGCTTTTTTCTGGGCACATAAGTGTTAGCCTCATTTCCCAATGCTGAGGATCTGATCCTCAAATCAGCCACTCTCAGACATAAGAATGTTGACCAATTTTAATCTTTTCAAAATTAACAGAAGGATCTCTTGAGCAAGAGGGTAAGTACTTCTGGAAAGATTCTTGAGATCTTGATGTCACACACCTCTTTACTAAGGAAAATCTGCTCATTTGGAGATCAGTCACTCCTTGGACTTTTATATGTCTAAACACAGAATAGTTTCAGAAACTGAACAAGTCACCAACAATAAAGCAAACTCCTTACTTGTAGCCAGAGAGCCACAAGGTTGTGGAAATCTCAGAGGTTTTGGAGCAATTAAACTCCTGGTCATAGACTGGGCCACAAATCCCAGGTATGATCTATTCTGTCCAGTGCTAAATGGAGTAGTGATTTACAGCTATTAAAGTAAGAGCTTATACAACACACAAGGTGGCTAAAATGAAGACATGCACAAATATCTATTGATGCATCTAACAGATTTGTCTTTGCTTAAACCATCAGACTCTGTGGATCTAATCAGGAGTCAGTAAGGTTGGACAGCTCTGCTCTGAAAAGCTTCCTATGTGTTTACAAGGTCTCTCACCTTTATTTAGCTGGTCATGGAAGTTCTTTTGAAGAGAAGAGGTCTTGGGACCATGCTGATTTTCATGGCACCATTTAGACTGTCAAAGAAAAATATATCAATATTATACTGTGTTTTAGACATAAGCCTGACAGAAAAAAATTTTTTTTCAATTTGACATTGTCCAATTGACATTATTCAAAATACAATATACAATTAGAGAGATGTCTGATCCAGCATAGTTCCTCCATTGTCCCAAACATGTTCTTCTCCCCAAGATAGTTTGAAGTATTATTTATAAAAATCTTCAACAAAGAAAATCATAATATGTTGAAATACAATTTAGGGTTAGCATTCCACATTAATAGTCACTACTTGATGACTTCTTTGACCACTATCCTCAAGTATTGAATAGTGTCCCCTCTCTTTAAGCTATACCAATACCTTCATAGAGCCATTATTTTAGGAGGATTATAAATCATTTGTTATGTGGTGGTCAATCTGCTGGTGATGAGCTTCCCTGTATTCAACCAAGCCTGTTATTGGGTTGTAGATGTAGTCCATCACTAAGAATAACTCTTCAACTTGTTAGAACTTGCCAGAGCATTATATTGGCATAACTTTTAAGGACTCAGCTTCACCTCTATGCCATGATGGGACATCTCCACAGTATAATAATCAAAATAATTCTCATTTGATATTACATATATTTTTTTCTGTTTTATTTTTATGTATCTGACAAACATCAACACATGAAAATTTTTTATACCAAAAAAAGAGCATTGTGGTTATCATGAAACTCTATTGGTAAGCTTCTTTTTAAAGCATATATTAGAAGTATAAATACATAGATATAGATATCTATCTCACAGAAGTTCCAACACTGTTGTGTTTTCCTCTAACTCCTTCTAAACTTCCTTCTGCAGTCTATTGTGTGTTTCTAAATGTTTAATTGATGTTCTTTTCTATGAACATTAGTTGGTAAAATTCTTAAACACTGCCATCTTGTGGAAGATGATAAGAAGTATTTCTGGTAAAAGATATGTCAAAAATTTTCATAAAGTTCTCCCTGAACTTTTTTGCCTACTATCCCACTCAACTTTCCTCTATTCTCAATTCTCAATCCCAGCCACACTCTATTTCATGTTCAAAAGCCCTAAGACCAGAAAATAATTACATAGAGAATTATTTTCCATTTAAGATGTCTTATTTCTTTTTCTTTATTAATATTTTAACATATTTTAAAATTCTTTTTTTTTGCAGGGGGGAAGGCAGGGCAATTGGGGTTAAGTGACTTGCCCAGGGTCACACAGCTAGTAAATGTGTCAGGTGTCTGAGACTGGATTTGAACTCAGGTACTCCTGACTCCAGGGTCGGTGCTCTACTCACTGTGCCACCTAGCTGCCCCCTAAAATTCTTAATAAGTAATTAGAATATATCTTATCTTAACTTTTAATTATTAAACACCTTGAGAGGATAGACTACATTCTTATACAAATCATAGTATCATAGAATTTAGGGCTAGAAATATTTGTGGAGATTATCTAGCACTGTGGTTCCCAACCTTTTTGACTAAGATTATTTTTATGTAATTTTTTTTCCTGGACAGAGCTCTACATAATGGTAGTCACATTACCTGCTAAATATGAAAATACACACTGACCAAAAATTTCTATGAAATCATCATTATCTTAAAGATTGATGCATCTTGTTTTGATGTAACATAACCATCTTTACAAATTTGTTGTTTGTGAATTTATATCTAAGATTTGTTGTATTCTTGAATCATTTTTCAGAGTTTACATTGAATAATGATGGCTTTCAACAAAAACACAAACCCTCTAGCAAAGAAATTTCTCTGAAATTAGGTAAGCAGAATGCTGAAAAGAATGATTGGGATAGATAGTGTCACTTTTTGCTTGTGTTTTACTGATTGCTTGTAGAAAATGAGGTCATATGTTTTAGTTTTCATAGTACAGTATTAATATTATTCATTACCATGCAGTTATTTTTATATTGGTATGTGTGTGTGTGTATATATATCATTCTCTGCTTTCTCCATTCTCTATCACTTCATTTAAACAGTCTCATGTTTCTCTGACTTCACATTTGTCATACTTTTTTTTAATTTTGGAATTTTAATTTATGTACATGAGGACAAGGAGTTCTGGTACTTATAAATTATCTCTAGGTGAAAGAATATTGAATCAGTCCATTCAGCAATATGGCATAACCAGAGATAATGAAGAGGACAAATGTAGTCTTTCCTGAAAAAGAAAGATACTTTGTTGCATTTAATATCAGCATCTCTGGTATCTGTCATTATATGTTCAAAATACTGGTTTCCGCATGGAGTTTCTGGAGTACATCTGTTGAAAATAGGCAGCACTAGGGTCATTCTATTTATTTCTTTGTTTAGATGACTGCTTTACATCTTCAGCCTTCTCCTGGTTTGCATCCATTTGAAAGTATGTCTTCCACATATCTTCTAGGATTATAAATACTTGCAAACCCCAATCACACAATTTCTCTCCATTGACCTGTGCAAATTCAAAAGCTTCTTGTGGATAATAGACAGATGCAGTAATGCTCATGAAACCAACTGGATATATGAGCTTCTTTAATTTTGAACCTTTAGCAAAAAAGTATCCCCAAATTCCAGAAAATCCAATCACACCAAGTCTTAAAAATCCTGGTGGTGGATTTTGAAAAAGTTCACAGCTGGCTACTCCTTGCTGAATGGCAGCATCTATTGTGGGCTTAGTTTTGTCATAAGCAACCTGAAACCAATATGCATATGGTACAGCATACTTTCTAGGTTGGGAAATGCCTTTCTCCAGGGGACTTCTTAGTTCCTCCACATATTTGGACTCAAAGTTTGGAATTGAGTAGAGTGAAAGCTCTACTAACTCTGACTGAACATTTTCCCCTTTCGTCCTTTTTATGAGATGCATAGACTTTGAAAGAGAGAAGACTCAGGCTAGCAGAACCCGCTGACCACTGAATTACCTTGAACATGTTGCTGGTCTCAGTGGCAGATCTGGTTTGGGAGTCACCCCACATTTGTCATTCTTTATAGTGCTTAATGTTCAACTGGGGCAGCTAGGTGGTACAGTGGATAGAGCACCAGGCCTGGAGTCAGAAAGACCTGAGTTCAAATTCAGCCTCAGATACTTACTAGCATTGTGACCCTGGGCAAATCACTTTACCCTGTTTGCCTCAGTGCCTCCTCTGTAAAATGAGCTGGAAAAGGAAATGACAAGCCACTCCTGTATCTTTGCCAAGAAAACTCCAAAAGAGGCACAACTGAAATGATTGAACAACAGCAATGTTTAATTATATTTGTATGTTCACTATATCTGGTGGGTGGTCCAGGGTCCTCTGCCCCCATAAGACTTAAATACACCTGGTTCTATCCTAGAGACCTGACTTCAAAGAGGTCATGTTCTCTTTGGCTTGTTAACTCTCTCACAGTATTTCTTCATAAAAATATTTAAAACAAAGTTTAATTATAGCTCATATCTAGGATCTCCTCCAATGTCAGTAGTGGTGGTCCAATACACAAAAGTACTCAAAGTACAAGAAAGATATAAGGTATGAGACAGTCTTTTAATTTATACCACCATAGAAATCACATAAAATGCAAAAGACTCACAGATAAGCGTGAACAAACATGGGGGGAAAACAGCTAGGTTAGCATGTATTTGAATTGACAAAATTTGAAGTTACAAATATATAAGATATGGTGATTGGTTCTAGGCAAATGGAAATATGCAGTTTGAATTTGAATCATGTGACCACTTCAAGGGATTCATAATTCACACCAATACGGGCCTTAGTTATCAAATAGCCTATTACGTTTATTATATTCCTCAAAGGTAAACATACACTGTGGGTTTATTGAACAGTTGTTTGTTGCTCATTCTTCATTCTCAAAGAGGACCAATAACATCATGAAGGTGATGTCCTGACTTGCAAGTGAATTGGATTTAAATGAGGCAGAGCTTCACAAAGTCATCAGCCTCACTCTCCCATACAGAGTCATCGGAGTCCAGCGGCAAGAAATAAGTCAAGATGATCAACTAGCAATGGACTCATTGAACAGATATCATATATTCACCTTCACCATTCAAACAACACAGAGCAATCATCCTAGAAGTTCATCAACTGCTATCCAGATCTCTGCTCCCTCTCCCCCTCCCCTTTGCATGGTTTTAATCCTCTTGCTTCAATGTGACCCTGATGATCATTCTCTTTCCCAGAGAAATATGCTCTTAAAGAAACCTTTCTCTGGTCAGCCAAAGCTTGATTCTGGAACCCAAGAACTCCCAAATTCAAAATTACTAAAGAAGCAATCACCAAGGCTTGAAACTTTCATTTTTCAGCTCACCAGTCACTGAACTTTTCTCAGAAAGGAAAATGAGAAGGTAGAAGAAAACAATCAAGGATCAGAAGTTCAGAAAACTCCAGTCTCAGTTTATCCAAGCTAGCACATGTTTCTCAATATCATGTGCCTCTACCATAAGTCCCCATTGCAACTTCCAGGGAGGGAAGGAGAGACATTCATCTTCTTCCTGCTCTCCCTTTTCTGGAAGTATGAGGAATTATGAGAGAAATCTTGGGATGAAGTATAATGGTCTGAAAGGAGAGAGCTATTTCAGTAGCTCACTCTTCTGGGTGAGGTTCTTTGGTCAAGAATTTGTTTCATACCCCAACCCTTACTTTCACAACTGCCAATCATATGCAAGGCAATCCCCAGTCAAGTAGAATCAACCCAGAGTTCTCTATGACAACCCTTTGGTACAATGATTGGCACATTTTAAGCCTGGGGCAATATAATTGCCCTTTAGGTCTTAGATAGTAAAGTTGGTGCTAGGCCTGGAGTCAGGAAGACAACTTCGTGAGTTCAAATTCAGCCTGAGACTCCTACTAGCTGTGTGACCCTGGGCAAGTCACTTAATCCTGTTTGCCTCAGTTTCCTCATTTGTAAATGAGCTAGAGAAGGAAATGACAAACTATTCCAGTATCTTTGCCAAGAAAATCCCAAATGGGGTTTGATATGTCTGGCATGACTGAAAAGTCTGACATGACTGAAAAATGACTCAAGAACAACAACAAAGTCTATGTAGTTCTCTCTTCTGAGATCTTGTTTTAAGATGAAAAGTTACAAGTCCAATCACAATGAGCCCACAGATGGAAAAATTCCTAACATTTAGAAAGAGATTGGGATTTCTGCCTAACTTTACATTTATACTTCCTCCAGCAGAGCCAAGATGGTGGAGCACAGGTCAGGACCCAGCTGAACTCTCCCAACATTCTATTCCAAACAACTTCAAAACAATACCTCTAATCAAATTTTGGAGCGGCAGAGAAAACAAAAGATCATAGGGAGACATTTTTCCAGCCCAAGACAACTTAGGGTCTGCAGGAGAGGCGTGTAATGTTGGGGTGAGCTCAGACCTAGAGCAAGGCAGGAGCACCAGCAGTGGGCCTTGGAGGCAGCTATGACAGCAGCAGCAGCAGTATCTTCAGGAGCTCTCAGTCCAGAGACAGTAATGGAGTTGGACAACTGATCAGAAAGAGATTACAGAGGACCTTTTGCTGGCACTGCATGTAGCTGGTGCTGATTGGCAAGTGTATTGCTCATAAGCAGTTCTGGGTCACAGCTCCAGAGTAGAAAGGAACACTGATCTGAAACAAGGGAGCAGGGGCCTAATCACACTTCCAGGGTCAAGAAGACAGGGCAGCAAGGACCTTTCTAGGGTAAAGATCAGAGGAGAACAGTGACCACACCTCTTCAGGAATAACACCACCTTGGAAGTGCTAAAAATTTGCAGACCCCCAGAACTAGCTCACTAGTTAGTGATCGTAACTGTGGATGTCAATGGGATGAGCTCACTCATAGAGTGGAAATGGATAGCAGAATGGATTAGAAACCAGAATCCGACAATATGTAGTATACAAGACATACACTTGGGACAGAAAGACACACACAGAGCTGAAATGAAGGGCTGGAGCAGAGTCTATTATGCTTCATCTGAAGTGAAGGGGGCACAGATAGCAATCATGATCTCAGAAAAAGCAAAAGCAAAAATTACTCCTAATTGAAAGAGATAATCAAAAAAACTACATTGTTCTAAAAGGTACCATAGATAATGAAGTAATATCAAAAAAATTTACAGCAAGCTTTCTCTGATAAACCCCTCATTTCTCAAATACGTAGGTAACTGAGTCAAATTTATAAAAATAATAGCCATTCTCCAGTTGATAAATGGTCAAAGGACATGAACAGGCAGTTTTCAGAAAAAGTAAAAGCTATCAATGGTCATATGAAAAAATGCTCTAAATCACTATTGGTTAGAGAAAGGCAAATTAAGGTAACACCTTACAGTTATCAGAAATGACAAATGTGGGAGAGCATGAGGGAAAATAGGTACATTAATGAATTGTTGGTAGAGTAGTGAACTGGTCCAACCATTCTAGAGAACAATCCAAGATTGTTTATAGCCCCAAAGTCTATAAAACTATGTGTGCTGCTCTTTGATCCAACAATACCATCATAGGTTTGTATCCCAAAGAAAGTAAAGAAAAAGGAAATGGACTTATATGTACAAAAAAATATTTATAGCAACTTTTTTGTGGCAAAGAATTGGAAATAGAAGGGGTGCTCGTTAATTGGGAAATGACTGAACAAGTTGTGGCATATCATTGTGATAGAGCACTGTTGTTGATGACAAAACACTATCCACCTGCAGAGATGAACTTTTGAATATGAATTTAAGCATAATTTTCTCACTTTTTTGCTTTTTTTTTTTTTTACAATATGGCTAATACGGAAATGTGTTTTATATGATTTCATGTGTATAACTGATATATTGTTTGCCTTCTCAGTAGATGGGTAAGGTGTAGGAGGGAGGGAGAGAACCTAGAACTCAAAAAAACTTTAATGTTAAAAATAAATAAAAAATGCGTTAGAAATTTGCATTTATATCTATACCTAATTAACCCCTGGCCTCTTTGTAAATGAAGAAAAATTTAAGTTACTGGCATATTTTTTGAGGGGGGAAGGCAGGGCAATTGGGGTTAAGTGACTTGCCCAAGGTCACACAGCTATTAAGTGAGTCAAGTGTCTGAGACTGCATTTGAACTCAGGTCCTCCTGACTCCAGGGCTAGTGCTCTACTCACTGAGCCACCTAGCTGCCCTGTTACTGGCATATCTGAGTAGCAAAATAGGAGAATATATAATAGTGTCTATAGATAAAGAAGTGCCAAGAGGGGAAGTTAGGGAAAGAGCAGACATTTTCTTGGGATTTCCCTCACTTCTTGAGTTTGTAGGTACATGAGTAGCATATAGTATAGTGTCTGTGGATAGAGAAGTACCAAGAGGGGAAGTTAGGGAAAGAACAGACATTTTCTTAGGATTTCCCTCAGTTCATGAGTTTGTGGGTATGCGAGTGGCATCAGGCTAGATCTTCCTGTCCAAAGTACCTATAGAGTTGATGGTCCTCTTCAATACCTCCCTTCTCTGTCCCAGCTTATTTCTACTTTCTCTTATTCTTTTCTCTGTTAATCTTGAGGTTGCCCTTTCTTGGTTAAGCTCTAATCTTACCTTCCCATTTCTAGACTTTGGAATTGCTACCTGGTCCTGAGACAGCTCGTCTCATTAATACCAATTTCAAGCTCTCACAAAATGGCTTTTGCTGATGCCAAAAGGTGTACAGGTCCTATTGACACTTGGTTCTGGTTGGTTGATTTGACAGAGAAGTGTTCTTATCTAACAAAGGCAATTATTTATAAGTGGGCGGGATAATCAGTGGAGCCCTATCCCTATCTTTTTCCTTAATCAGGAGTTCTGACATATAATCTCACTAAGTAGATTACTGGTTAGACTGATCAATGTCTTCCCTTACCCTTCTATTAGACCACAGTGTATTCTCTATTTTATTTCAAAGGACATGGACAGGCAGTTTTCATTCTCTAAACATATGGCACATATTTTTTCCATCATTTTCTTATCATAAATGATGTTTGCATGAATAATATTATACAAATGAGTCTTTTCTTGTGATCATTAACTCTGGGGTAAAATCCCAGTAGTGGAATCTCTGGGCTAAAGGATACTTGAAGCTGACAGAGTTTTCTCCTCATGGAAATAAGAAGCTGAAGTTTTTTTTTAACCTATTCTGAAGACTAGATATACCTTTTTCACTAAAAGAACTAAAGCTTAGCCTCCAGGCTACAAGTAAAAAAGCAGAAAAAGTGATGCCAAAATCCATACTTATTTTATAAGGAAAAGGTCATATTTTAGATGAAGGCTACACCTGAGGCAGCAATACCAAGAGCAGCCCAGCTGAAAGAGTGAGCGGTGGGGAACAGCAGAGGTACAGTGTCCATCATGGAACAGGCACTTTGGAACAGCATAATGATATCACCAGAAGATACCAATAGCTCCAAAGTGTCTAAGGCATGAATTGCCCTTTAATCATGTGACATTGTAACATGGATTTCCCACATGTATGTTTCTCCATGTATATCCTAGCCACATACCTTCCTTTTGTATATGCCACCTCCCTTAATTCCTGTGTGTGTCCACTCTTCCCACTCATAGTGTATATATTGAGGAAAGAATGCTCTGGGCTTGAGGAGAGAAAGTGCTATTACTGTGTTCTTACTATAGTATTCCATGAAATAAATTTGCATTGAGCTGATGAACTAGACTGTTAGGTAGTGTATGTTATGGATAGAATACCAGGCCTGGATATAGGAAGACCTAAATTTAAATACATTCTTAGACACTTATTGGCTGTGCGACCCTGGTTGGACAAGTCACTTAAACTTCTGCTTGCCTTAATTTCACCATCTGTAAAATGAGGATAATAATGGCACCTACTTCCCAGGGTGGTTGTGAAGATCAAATGAAATAATATTTGTAAAGCACTAGCACAGTCCTGGCACATAGTAGATATGTCATATAAATGCTAGTTATTATTATTATTAATTATAGCCTACTAAAAAAAGTAAACCCATTACGTGGGAGACAACTGGTGGAGAATTTTACACATGGTAGGTATTTAATGTATATTTTAAAATGTAATATTTTGGGGAGTTTGGGATTGATATGAGTTTGATATGACTCTGTTTAGGGCCATTAAAAGTCTCTAGGAAGAAGATATAGAGGTTTACATAGTCACATCAAAACATTGGCTTATACCCTTACTGGTTGCTTTGGAATAGCCTTATGGTCTCCAACTTTTGCCTGGATTATAGATTGATTATCTATGTAGATCATATATCATAAGTTATCACCACTAGCTCACTTTGACAACCTTATTAGGTCCAAATAGCAAAGAAGGTCTGGGTAAAAAGTTCAGTGTGGGTCTCATCTTTTCTGTAATGTATTTTGAATGCTAATACCTGCTCTGAAACTAGCCTTGAAACTTCAAGTTTGGAATGTGAATTTCAGTCAGTCTCCAGAGGTGGCAGTATCTTTCATTACCGTAGCAGCTTTTTTTTTCTATTACGATTGCCCTGTGTTGGTCAGACAACTTAAAGATTAAAAAAAAGAAAAAGAAGCCTCTGTATTTTTGCATGAAAACCATCTCAGAATAGCTAAGATTTCAGTTTGTCTTGGTCAAAACCTTATTCCCAAACTCAGATTCATTGAAAACAAATTCTTATTTTACTTTGTCATTTAATTTAGCAAATTAGAATCGTAAAAATTATAATGATGTTGAATCTTAAATGCATTCCTGAAATTTTACATCAATAGATTTTCCAAACGACCAGTCCCCCTTCCCCCAATTTTAATCTATCAGAATTCATTATTACATGTATATCTTCATATCTACCAGGAGATGGCAATGATGACCCATTATTTTTCCAGCTTAAAGCCATTCTGGAAACAAGTAAGAGGTTTTAAATTCAGTGACGTGACAGCTGAAATTTCCCACTATATTTCATATGACAAGCTAGAAAAATTAGGGCCATAGTTCCCTAGTGGAAAAGACTGTGGAAAAAATGTGCAAGTGAGGAAAAACAGGAAATGATCTTTTGTGGGAGTTTCAATGCCCCTTATGTTGCCTATAGTACATAAGAAAATGTTTCACAGCAATGAACTCCTGCCACTGTTGACTCAGTACTTGGAATAAGCCATTTTTAGAAATATAAAAATTAGAGAGAACTATTAAAATGCAGGGGTTACAAGCATCTAGAGTTGTGTACTATAAAATCATAGAATATGATCGAACCAAAAAAGACCATAGAAATTATTTAATGCAACTTTTTTGTTTTATACATGAGGAAACCACACCTCAGTGAATATGTGATTTGCTCAGCATTACATAACTTGCTCCCTACAGGTAGAGTAAGGAGTTAAACTTTGAATTTTGCCCAGTCCAGAGTTATTTTCACTATATCACGCTGTCTTCATTCCCTCCCTTTGTTGTCATTACTTAGTCCTGATTATATAAGATTTTTCCCAGTGTTCTAATTTTCTTCTTCTTCACATTCTCCTCTCCCTCCTTCTTTATTTTTTTTTTAAAGATGGTTTCTATTGCAACAGAGTAGAAAAATCACTTCTGAAATCCTTTAAGGCCTGGATTCTAGCTCAAGATCAACCAATCAATAAGTTTTTATTATCTCCTATGTGCTAGTACTATGTCAGGACCCAGGTATATAAGTACAAAGAATGAAACAAATCTTATCAGAGTGAGCAACCACAAGAGACCACAAGCACACATACATACATGTACGTATGTATGTATGCATGCATGCAGGTATGCATATATATATATTTATGCTTTATATATATAGATCAAGTTAACAAGTAGTCCAGGAATAGAATCTATATTACATTTTTGAAGCCAGCCAGTCCAGCCCCAATTTTAGGAAAAATCTTCAGGGTCCAGTTCATTGATAGCTGAGACTAGGATTCATCTACCAATAATGTTGAATTTGGACATGAAATTGATGTAACCATTAGTATGTAGAAATTGTATTAGGTTATCTCATTCTTCCCAGGGACCAGAGTGGTAAAGGGGAGATTATACCCTCCTGGGTATTCCTCTTTGGTTAGTACCCCTCTTCTTGTTATATCTTCAAAGTAAATGCTGCTGCTATTCAGTTGTTTTAGTCCTGTCTGACTCTTTGTAATCCTATCTGGGTATTTTTTGTTTGAGATACTGAAGTCCTTTGCTATTTCCTCCACCGGCTCATTGAAATGGTAATTACGGTAGGACTTTTTTTTTTTTTTTTTTTTTTTTTACTGTTTTCTCCTTTAGAATGCTAAAGTAATCAAGTGCCTTTGATTAAGTCTTGCTAGGTGTGAAGACCCAGGCCCACACCCTTTTACTGATTAAGTGTGAAGTCCTTGGGCCCTAAGAAGGGTATATATACTCTGAGGTTAGCATTTTGCTTTGGGGCTCTCACTCACTGGAAGAGTGTAGTATAATTTGACCAGAGGAGACTCTGGATAACTGTTGAAGCCCCCTGGCTTTGAAAACCCTGATGTTGGTGCCTCTCTCTCTGGTAACTATGTGGTTCTTTGGTCAGGCAGCTAGAGGTCTGTCTGTTGATAACTATGTGTCTTTGTTCTGTTTATGTTGTCTTTGTTTGTAATTTCTGTTTGTATTTGCTCTGAAGTTCAGGGTGCTGGCTTTTCCCCCTGAACTAAGTGAACAATATATGTATATTTGATTAAAATGAGATTGTTAACCCCTTAAAATTGCTTTCTTTAGAAAAGCATATCAAAGAATCTGTGCTAGCAGCCTTCCTATGTGCCGGTGGTGTTGGTCTTACACAGTCACAGTAGCTGCTAGCAATATTGTTGTTACACTCATGTTATAGATGAGGAAACTGAGTCAGACAGGGTTAAGTGACTTGCCCAGGGTTGCACAGCTAGCCCATGTCTGAGGCCAGATTTGAACTCAGGAAGATGACTCTTCCTCACTCCAGACCTGTCACTCTCTCTACTATACCACCCAGCTGCCCTTTGTAAAAGCTAATTTATGTTCATGGGCAAAATGGAATTTGGGAGCTATTTGCTAGCAATTAATAGAAGGGGGAAATATCCTAGAATAATGGCTCAAGCAGATCTTATTTGACAACTCCATTCCACTGCTGCTCAGGATTGCTCCTAGAACCTCAAGGAGCAAGTATAGTCTCCTCCACTCTGGGTAGAGTGAGGTCAGAGAAGTCTACATTTATAGAAATTCTATGTGGTAAGTCGTAAATTTATTAATATCCCCATTTTGCAGATGAGTAAATTGAGGCATAGAGAAGTAAAGTGGTGCTGAAGTCTCCTAACTCCAAATCCAACACTTTTCTGGAGGAGCAAAAGGGGAGAGGAGGGTTCAAATGGCCTTCACTAAATCCTCTAGTGAGAGCATCTAATGCTAGTTTAGTTAAACTGTTTCAAGTCCTGTTGCATATTTGTGTGAAATGTAGAGGATCTGATGTTTGGAAGTTTCAGAAAGATAGATGCTATTTGTATCCCAAGGTGGAAAAAAGTTGTACTTATCCCAAGGAAGAAAGAGCTGCCTCCAGAGATCATGGGTCCCCCCTTCACTGGGGATCTTTGAAAGGAGTCTGGATGACTGCTCATCAAGGATATTGAAAACAGGAATTCTGTTCAGGTAAAGGATTAAATTAAGTGACCTTTGAGGTACAGTCCAATTTTAAGATTCTAAGTGATTCTGGCTTCAAAATTCACTTCAAAGTACACACACAAAAGTCTCAGAAGGGATTTTTTTCTCTTTGCTATAGTTAGGTAGACAGAGAAATAATAATGGGGTTATTTTCAGGAATAAAGTTAAGCCTAGGGAGGAGGCTTCACTATTTTCCCTTGCTTTTTGCCCTAAATATAATGCATGTAAAAGGTGATTTTGCTTCCCTCATTCCCTTTCCCCTTTCCCTAGTTCCTCTCATCCCTAATGTACACATGACTTTCACTTAAAAATGGAAAATTAGGGTCATTTATTAGAATAATAAATAGCCTTATCTCTCTGAGGGAGATTCTGAGTCATTTTGAGACATAGGAAGTTTTGTGGGCATTTTTGGAAGCTTTGATCTTGGGTTGGGAGAATCTGTTGATGAACAGTATAGACTGAGCTAATCAGAATTTCTATCCCGTTTGTATGAGCTCTATCCAATTTGGTCTGAATGGGAAGTAACAAGGAGAAAGACATGGGTGAAACCTTGGGCTTGAAGTCAGAATACACAAGTTTGAGTCCCAGCTCTGCCATTGAATAACTATGTAACCATGGAGAGATAGCATACCCATGCCAGAATGGGTACAATGTTGGCCTCAGAGTTAGATCTGGATTCAAGTCCTATTTCTGCCATATACTAGTGATGGGAAAAAACATGTTCAGTGTCCCCAGGCAGCTCTCTGATAGTATCAGTTTCACCCCTGGCTTTCTCCAAGGCCACCTTCTGTAGCATCCTCCTTCATTCTAGTGCCATTCTTATTTTGATTATTTTCAATTTTTCCAGCATATAACTTGTTCCTGTATACTGTTTGCATGTTATCTCCCCCATTAGATTATAAGCTCCTTGAGAGCAGGGACTGTCTTTTGCCTTTCTTCATATCCCCAGTGCTTAGCATGATGCCTGGTACATAGTAGGTGCTTAACAAATGTTTATTGATTGACTGACCAACTAGCCGCTATGCACTTGTATAAAGAGCTTTCTAACCAGGAGTTCACTATACTAATGAAAAAGGAGGGCAGGTTAGAAAAACAATCATGGAAGACACTCACTTGCAAAATGAGCATCATA
Source organism: Trichosurus vulpecula (assembly GCF_011100635.1). NCBI lineage: Eukaryota > Metazoa > Chordata > Mammalia > Diprotodontia > Phalangeridae > Trichosurus > Trichosurus vulpecula. The sequence goes on along the minus strand of NC_050577.1, from coordinate 182,952,463 downwards.
GGATCATTGATTTAAAGAGGGAGGGGACCTCAGGAACCATATAGTCCAACTTCCTTATTTTATAGATGAGGAAACCAAGACCCAGAAAGAGCTTGTGACTTGCCCAGGGTCACACAGGTAGTAAGTGCAAGAGATAGTAAATGCCAGCACAGTAGCTGGAACATGTTGTTTAATAAATGTCACTCAATAATTTGTATCCAGTCTTCTGATGACAAAACCAGTGCAATTTATACTGTACATTTTCAACAATTGTACAACCTACTTGACAGGGTTATTCTGAAAAAGGTGCTACCCAGCTGTAAATTAAAAGCATTATTATTAGATGTTCATACCAAACTACTAGTGGGACATCCCTTTATCTTATCTCCAGGTATTTGGAACAAACTTTTGTCCCAAGTCCCCATTTTTTCCTCTCCGGATTTCCTCTTCCTCCTCTGACAAAGAGAAGCCAATATTAATTACAGGAATCCAGCATAATAGGAAGAATGATAGGGTGATGAAAAGGAATCAGTGCTGAACTCAGAGTCAAAAGACGTAGGTTCAAAGCTCGTCTCTACTATTTACCAATGTTAAGGTCTTGGGTAACCACTTAACTTCTCCTTCCCTGAGTTTTTTAAATAAAAGGGTTGTTCTAGATGACGTCTAAGGTCTTTTCCAGCTCTAAATCTATGATCATTTGATTCTATGACAGTGGAGAAATTACTTAAAATAGAAAGGCAGGATAAACAGAAATCTGACCCCCCAAGGGGTGCTGCTAGGAACTGGGCTGATCCTGTTCACCATAAAGAAGAGAAAGGATCATAAAGTCAAAGATTCAGAGTTCAAAGGAACCTTAGAGGTCTTGTGGTCTAACTCATTCATTTTACAGATGAGGAAACTGAGGCCCAGAGAGATTAAATGACCTCTGGTATTCCTAATTCCATGCTCAGTCCTGTATGCCATACCATACACTGTACGGGGCCAGTCACTGGAGTAAGCCCATAGTGATTCCAATGATTGCTCTCTCCATCCAGCAAATGAGGGTTTGCCCCCCATCTTAGAGTCTTTTTTCTTTGTCTGGCAAATACTCACCTCATTAGTCTCAGCTATTTGCCAATCCTCCTTGATTCTACTGCCTATCCTCTATTGATTATCTCCAATTTATCTGGCGTATACCTTAGTTGTACACAGTTGTTTACATATTGTCTCTTCCATTAGACTGCGAGTTTCTTGAGAACAAAGACTGCCTTTGCCGTGTGTGTGTGTGTGTGTGTGTGTGTGTGTGTGTGTGTGTGTACGTGTATTCCTAGCACTCAGCAAAGTAGATGCTTAATAAACATTTATTGACTTACGTTGTTCCAGGAAATCTCTTCTCCTTGGGTCTGCAATATTTCAAAGTAGCCTAATTATATGGATGTAGTAAAATGTTAGCTATACAAGTAACCAAAAAAACCTGTTTTCTTTACTCATAGGTAAAGAACCAACAAAAGGAATAAAAATACAATATATTTAAACTCTGCTGTATGATTGCATGCACAGCTTTTTCCAAACCTAGGAAGTCCTTGTCCAATCCAAAGGTACGTCCCAAACCCAGGAATTCAGACTCAATTCAGTTGTCTGGACTCATCTGTCCAATTAGCTGCTCCCCTGTAAAGCAAGCAAGTAAGCAAGTATTCCTCCTAATGCTGTTTCACTCACAGAATGGGGGAGGGGAGAGATATGCTGCTTAAATCAAGGGGTTTGGGAGGACTTGATACCACCTCTTTTCTGCTTACATTTCTGTCATTGCCAGAAAATTTCGACTGCTTCCTGGCATAGCTTTTCTTTGGCTGTGCTATGAAGAATTCCACTTAGTCCCACTGACCTTTTCATGACTTGTTGAATATTGGGCAGCATAGTAAAGAGCAGGCCAAAGTGTAGAGGGAAATTCCTTCAGTCCCCCTTACTCACTGTAGCCCTTAAATCTCCACTTTTCTCAGGGTCCTATACTGCTTCAAGTTGTGAGAACAAATTCAATGTCTACTCCAGTCTGCATTTGCCATCACTTTTTTCCAGTAATTCTGATCTACTCTGACCAGCTCTTTGGTTTCATGGGCAGGGCTAACCTCAAACAGAAGGCCCATGATCATCCAATGGGGCATAGATATTTAACCCTTGCTATGGCAGGAAAGCACATAACACAACTTCTCCTAACATTTATTGTTCAAACCAAATCAAAAGTACCTTGCATTCTCCAAAGATAGCCTGGATTCAGCTCCATTGCTAACACAGGATCCTAGAGCTAAAAGGGACCTCAGATGCCATCTATTTCAACCTCCTGATTTTCTAGATAACAAAGATGAAGTCCAGGGGATTTAAGTAGCCCAAGATCAAATAGTAAGCATCAGAGGTGGATTTGAACCCAGGTCCTTTGGATCCAGAAACTACGGTTCTTCTCACTGTACCAATAAGACCTCCCTTTACTATACCTCCCAATCAAGAATAGCAAGAAATTATAGCTTAGTATATGTCCTGGCGACTTGGCCTGGCTTTTTTGGCTATTGCACCTATTATAAACAGAGCCTATCCTCTGCCTTGCCCCTTTCTTTAGCCTCAGCAGGTGCTTTGCGTGTCTTGTGGTTTGAATTATAAAAAAGATTTGCCTGGGAGTGGGAAAAGGGCAAGAAAACATTTTCCTGAGCTTGAAATGGCCCCTGTGCTTTCCTGATTGTGAAAGGAATGTCATGTTTTAGAACCTTTTAATTCTTGAAATATGTTTTTAAACTTCAAATATTAAAGCAACTTTAATTGGATTGTTATGGTTCATATGTACTTATAGCATTTTAGACAAGAAGAAAACCTTGAACTTGTTGTCTTAGACCATAACATCTTTTCACTGGATGATCACGAAAAATTCTCTGTCTTGGCATCTGGGTCATTACCATTTCTTGCCTATGTATCACTGAGTATTCAGGGTTCCCAAGTCATTGGTCCTGCTGCAGAAAGGTGAAATCTCAAAGGGCTATTAGGATGTGACCATAGGAAATCCAAAGTTATTGGCAGGCAACAGGATAGTCACAGCAATGTCCAAAAGCCTAGCATTCATAGAAACAGTAATCAATCAGCAAATATTTACTAAGAACCTACTGTGTGCCAGGCACTATGCTAGATGCTGGGGATACAAATTCAAAGCATGGCAAAAGTAAAACCTCAGTATCAGCAAATCCCAGAAGAGTGAAGTGAAGCGTGGAAATAAACTATTACCTCCCCCTCCTTTTGCATTTCCTACTTCCCCATTCCTTCTTCTTCTCTTTTCCCCTTTCCCCTTCAATATTCTTGCTTTTCTAACTTCTTGCCCAAGATGGCATTGGAAGTATAACTACCCAACAAAAATGTGGCTGGGTTATATAGATCTACTTTGAAGCCCGCTATGGTGTTGTTTAGTTGTTTTTCAGTCATGTCCAACTCCTTGTGACCCTTTTGGTGGTTTTCTTGGCAAAAATACTGGAATGGTTTGCCATTTTCTTCTCTAGCTCATTTTGTAGATGAGGAAGCTGAGACAAACAGGCTTAAGTGACTTGCCCAAGGTCACACAGCTAGTAAGCATCTGAGGCCAGATGTGAAGTCTTCCTGGAGTTTTCCTGACTCTGGACCCAACATTGTATCCACTGTAGCACCACCCTGTCCCAGAACACGTTGTAGATTTCTGGTTAAATCAGTTCTAAGAGCTTCCACAATGATCAACGTAGTTCTAAGAACGCATGAACACAGATCCCTTACACACAGCACTACGTTACATATTTTGTGACATGATAGTTGATTTAAGATATGGATAGGATGTTGAGTCTTGCAAAAAATTCTCTAGATATTTCCAAATGGTGCCTTTTCTTTTTCTGAGTAATGAGAACTAAAGCTCAGGGAGATTAAATTTGGCTAAAGCTCCACAATTTGATGGTAGCTGAACCAGTCTTAGGACTTGGGCCTTTTGATTCTCACTCAATTGATGTTTGAAGTGAGATGAAAATCCACACCTAATTTGCTTAGAATTCCAGAAAAAGTAAAAAGGAGAATGTCTAGTCAGGCAATAACATCAATAATAGCCCAAGAAGTTCTTTCTACCTTGTTTTCTAATATCCTGTCTCTCAAAATGCTCAGGATGGTGTACAAATTGTTCATTCAGTGGTTATGGATGCATGAAAATACTCCTTATCTCTTCTCACAGCACTTGTTTTTTCATCTGATGCTACACTCCCTGGGAGCTATTCTTGTTCTTATTGACTTCAAAGGGAGATCATTTCTTTTCTCAGCTCCCTGGGGTTTAGAGACCAGAAACCAACTTGTAAACTGAAGGGTCATAGGTGATCTGAGATACCATCAAGACAACTCAACATCTTTTCTTCTGGAAAATGTTAACACTAATAAAGGAAACTTCAATTAGACTTGATATACAGAGCAAAAAGATGAACGGACATGTAGGGATTTTATCTGGCCAGTTAATTAGGGATACCTAAGTAAGCATACTGTATCATTTTGTTTCAAAATTATTATAAAAACTCAGAGTAACAGGTAATTTCTACTTAAATTTCTATTTTGCAAAGAAAGTTTTTCCATGTTGTGGAAATGTTGACAGCTACATCAGGCAGCTGTTAGTTTAATTCAATTTAACTATTATTAAACACCTACTAGCAAGGCTGGATTTGGGAGTCATCTTCATAAAGATGACAACTGAACCCATAGGAGTTGATGAGGTCACCAAGAGAGATTGCAGAGAGATAGAACAGAACCAAAGAAAGAGATTTGACAGCCTCCTACATTAATTGGGTAATTGGTTAATGGATTGAAAATGGATGATGATAAGGCAAAGGATACTGCAAAGGAGTAAAGGTATTGGTGGGAAGGAAGCTAAGACAGAGCAGTTTTGTGAAAACCAAGGAAGAAGATAGTATACAAGAGAAAAGGGAGTCCATGGTGTTGAAAAAATAAACTGTACTAAGATCAAGAAGGAAAAGGACTGCCAAAAGATATTTAGCAGTAAAGAGATCATTGTTTACCTTGGACAGAAGAGTTCTTGTCAAGTGGTGGAATGAGAAGCTAGATTACAAGGGGTTGCAAAGTGAGTGGGAACCACTGTGGGTGGAACTATGAATTGGTCCAGCCATTCTGGAAAGCAATTTGGACTTATGCCTCCAAAGTATCTTTTATGTATACCCTTTGACCCAACAATACTACTATTAGGCCTATACCCCCAGAGAAATTTTTTTCAAAAGAGAAAAAAAGGCATATATATGTACATATATATGTATACATGCATACTTTTATGTGTGCATATATATGTATATATATATGTATATATATACATATACACACACACACACACACACACACACACACATATATTTACAGCAGTTCTTTTGCTATAGCAAAGTACTGGAAAGCCCATACATTGGCTGGATAAATAATTGCATATAAATGTAAAGGAATATGCCATAAGACACGACAAAAGGGACAGTTTCGGAGTAACCTGAGAAGACCTGCACGAACTAATACAGAATGAAATGAGCAGAATAAGGAGAACAGTTTATACAATAACAACAATATTGTAGAGAAAAATAACTTTGAAAGACATAAAAACTCTGTTCAATATAATGAATAACTACAATTCCAGAGCATGCTACAGAGAGAGAAGTAATGCACTCAAGACGCAGAATAAGACACACATATTCATATACAGCCAGTGGGGGACTTTATTTTGTTTAACTATGCATATTTTTTGCGAGGGTGTTAATTTTATTTTTAAATTTGGAGATAGATGGGAAGGAGAATGGGGCTAAATGTAAAGAAATGTAAGAAAATGTAGGAAAAAAGAGGAATTATTGAAGCATTTAAAGAAATACACAAAAGAGACATAAGTCCAGAAAAATTGGCATGCAAGTGTAAAAGTTTTGAATTTATTATATATTTTTATTTTGTATCATTTGTCATATGTTTTGAATTTGTTATATATTTTTAAAAAGCAAGTTGTATGCAATAGAAATGTGCTTTTCAATTTAAAATCCTCTTTTTCTAATGTACTATGTATAGGAAAATGCCCATTTTATTTGGTGTTTACTTCAGAATAAAAAAAATAAACATATGAGTGGGAAGTGACAAAATTAAAACAATGAATTTAGATCACTCTGGGAGTGTGACTATGAAGGAGAGAAGAGCTATTGAGCGATAGTTTGAGGTGACAGCAAAGTCAAGTTCAATTGTTTTTTAAGGATATGGATGATCTAAGGACGTCTTTAGGCATCGGGGGAAGACCTAGCTGTTGGGGTGGTGGTGGTCAGTTATTTCAGTTGAATCCCGCTCTTTGTGACCTGATTTGGGGCTTTCTTGGCAGAGATACTGGAGTGGTTTGCCATTTCCTTCTCCAACTCATTTTACAGATGAGGAACTGAGGCATACAGGTGACTTGCCCAGGGTGGTACAGCTAGTGAGTGTCTGAGGTTGAATATAATTCAGGCCTCCCTGACTCCAGGCCCAGTACTCTATCTTCTGTCCCACCTAACTGCCCCAAAGACTCAGTACACATGGCAAAATTGAATATGAAAGAGAAGGGTGGAGGGGTTGTAATCAGTGGCCCATGCCCTGATTATGTATATGTGTTGTCTAAATATTTAAACAACTTGGTTCATGGGTGGCATATGATCAGACCCACTTTTGTGGAGGGTAGGAGAAGGGCTGGGCCTGTACTGTCAACAGCCTAACTGGGGAAAAAGGGCATTCAGGCACCATAATCATGTAGGCAGTGTGATATTTCTTCCATTCTACAAGAGAATCATTAGGCTAGAGTTGTATCTGCCACCCCTCAAATCTAGGGGTACAAATCCAGGTTCAGAAAAAAACTGTTTCCCTTACTGCTTTCAAGGGGAAAAGCAGTCGAATAATTTAAACTCACCAACTTAACCCTTTTCCATCAAATGTTGGTTATAAAAAACGCCATTATGAATAACAAATAGCAAGTAATCCCCTTTATCCAAGCAAAACACCAAACAGCAATCAAAGAATATAATATTATAATAAAATATAATAAAAATGCATAAGAGTAAATGAGCTTCTTGGCTGAGAGTGGGATAAAATCTCAACCTAGGAGAGGGAGAATGATCTCTAGGGATTTCAGACCTGGAAATCCAGCTACATTTCCTATGTAATTGATTCTCCTGAGGTTCCTGTCCCTCCTTCAAAAATCTCTCTCTATGTTGAGGTCTCCTATTGAAGTATCTCTCCAGTCAACTCAAGTCTCTTTCATGGGAGAGGTGACTAGTAAGTGGAGATTCAGAATTTCACTTATCAGTACCAAATGGTCAGAATTTCCAAGCTATGTGGAAGATACAGCTTTTGAAATATATAGAACTAGAAGAGGAGATCAAAATCATGGGGTATGTCCCTACATACCAGTTTTTTAACTTCCCTGCTACTAGTTGTCATGGGAATGTCTTCACTGAGTGTCCAGACAATGATCTTATATCTTAATGCTGTTATTATTCAGTATAAAAGAAAAATAGCAGGGTAGCAACTTTTCTCATCTGTTTTTGTTGAAAAAATTAGAAGTAGGTGCTTAACAAATGTTTATTAGTTGACTGAAGTGAGACAATATTAATAGTTAAAACTTGCATCACGCTTAACGTACATTTATTCGATGTTTAAAAAAACCCTGCGAAGAGGTGGCTATTATTATCTCATTTTTGTAGATGAGGAAAATTAGGTTCAACAATTGTGGTTTCCTTAAGGTCACACAGCTAAAGGTAGGATTTAAACCCAAGTCCTCATCATTCCATGTCCTCTTTCCACTACAACTTACTGCTTTCCTTCACACTGTTCACTTACATTATCCTTCCTCCCCCATCATTGGAGCCATCCAGCTTCCAGGATACATCTACATTCCTTAATGACTCCAGTTCTTGTTCTCATAGCACAGTGTTTAGAACTCATAAACTGACTTCATTATTGATGACTACAGCATCTATACTCATGATGTCTCAATCTACAGTTTCTCAGCCTCAATTCCAATGGCTTCCATATCCACTTTAGCCACCTTTAAATGTGGCCATGTCTTAGACTTCAACATCACTCATAACTATTCTACTTCCAATGTCTCAAACTTACCTCTGAAATTCCCCTCTCTGAAACACAATTTGTTGGGCTTTCCTCTTCACATTTCATACTTACTTTTGCTAAATTTCTTTTTCATCCTCAGCATAAACTCTACTCCCTGAACCAAAGACATAATACCAGTCATATGGTTGTTGGTAGCCTGGATTTCTTTTCATAACTGCCTATTTATTTCCTTTGACCATTTATTTACTGAGGAATAGTTTTTGTTCTTACATATCTAGATCAATTCCTTATGTATCTTGGGTAGCAGACCTTTATCAAAGAAATTAGCTTCAATGATGTTTTCCCAGTTCATTGTTTCTCTTCTGATTTTAACTACATTTATTTCAATCCCGAAGAAGCTTTTCCATTTTAAATAATCAAAATTGTCCACTTAATCTTCTGTGATCTTCTCTATCCCTTCTTTGGTTATGATTTCTTCTATCCACACTTGGAAAAAAGTATCTCCTTTCTTGTTCCTCTGTTTATTATGTGACTTTTTTATGGTAGCCCTTTCTGTGATGGTAAAGAACTGGAAACTGGGGGCGGGGGGTGCTCACCTATTGGGGGTTGGCTGGACAAGCTGTGGTATATGAATGTGATGGAATCCTATTGTGCTGTAAGAAGTGATGGAGATAGTTTCATAGAAATTTGGGAAGACATATGTGACCTGATACAGAGGGTACTGAGCAGAACCAAGAAGATATTTATACTAAAATATCAACACAATAAAAACTAAGAACTCTGAAAGACCAAAGAGCTCTGGTCAGCCCACCATGACTCCAGAGGGCCCAAAATGAAGTGTGTTGCCTGGTTCCTGCTACACATTTGAGGGACATGGCCTGTCTGGGATGATGTTTTGCTTAATTGTACATATTTGTTATAAGGGTTTTGTTTTTCTTTTGGGGGGGGGGGCAAGAGAGAGAAAATAAATGTGTGTTATTTTTTAAAAGTAATAAATGATGCACGGGGGTGGGGCAGAAATCTTGGCAATCTACCTGGAAATGAATTCTGATAAAGCAAATTCAGAGCCTATGTTTATTATTCTGCCTCACATAATCCAGCAATTGTGATTTATGAAAGACTCAAGAGGTCTTGCCATCCATAGGTGTGGAATGCTCATTTAAATCAAATGGCCCCCGTAACCACTGAGGAGACTCAGAACCTTCAGCCTCCCAAGCCTCTAGGTACCACAGCCATTTGTGCTTACTGATAAATCCAACAAGGACAAGGGTAGTATGAGTTGGGAGTGAGCAAGGTTCCCCTAATCCATGAGTAAGCAGGCTCAGGAAGATGAAGCAATTTGCCCCTGCCGACCGCAGGGTTTGGCAGCAGAATGAGGACACCAGGAAACCTGGACTTGGTCCTTTCAAATATCCTAATTCCTGGGGCTCAGAGTGCAGCAAATGCCCTGCTTTGGACAGACAGGAGGGACACCTGCCTGAACCCTACGGCCAGTTCATATTTGCTGTGATTTCCTAGATGTCCTAATGCCTCGCCTTGGGAGGGTCCCTTTAGGCATCAGAGGCTGCTTTTTCCCAGTTTTTGCTTTTGCTGAGGCTGGTCTTAATTTGACAATGGCATTCTGTTCTGAGGAAGAGAAGTCGTCTTCAGACTGGCCACCTAGCTTATCATCCAACATCTCGAACAGTGGAAACATTGAAGAACATCTGTGCTTATCTTCCCAGAGCTTTCTCGCAACAGGCCGTCTCCCTTCCTGGGGAAGTTTCTCCTTTGTCACAGGGAGCTTCTTTTCTTTCCTCGGTGCGGTGATAGAGGAACTCTCCAAGCCTCTTGGGAAATTCAGTGGAAACTGGCTTCGAATTTTAGGGAAGTATTTCTTCTTTCTGAGTGACTGTGTCCTTTCCAGGAGGCAGTCCAACTCCTCCGTAGTGTTCTTAATTTTAAATGGACTTAATTTATCCAGATCTTCTCGGATTTCTTTCACCTGCTCCAGGAGGCCATAGAGCACCAGGGTAGTGCGGACAGCCTGTTCTTGTCTTGCGATGCAGTTTCGCTCCGCTTCGACTTGATCAAGATCTTCCTCGAGTTCATCTTTTGTGGCCACTCCTTCGATTTTCTGAATACAGCCGCTCAGCTCTTTTTGCAGGCGTCGAAGTTCTAGCATGCTCGGAGATTCAGCTGCCTTGGAATACGGTTTAACTCCTAGTTCAGCGGTGGGCAGTGAGCGGGACAGAGGGAAAGCTGACTTCTCTTGGGGAGAAGGGCAAAGGCTGAGTCTGATCCCGGGGCTGGCCGTTTCAGCCCCCGCGGAGAGCTGACAGCCCAAGAGGAGGCCCTGAGCTTTCGACTTGCTTCCATCCGACCAGAAATCAATCAGTTTACTCTTTCTCTGTCCAGGCTTCAGAGGGGCTTGGGGCTGACCTTGGGGTAAAGGCGCTTTCACAAGCTCTTCGAGTTGCTTTCTCTTGACGTCTCTTTTGTCCAGATTTAGCTTTTCTTCAGATATGACTGAAAGGGGAACCGAGGTCTGGAACCCAGGCCTTTCGAGAAGACCCAGGTCACTGGGTACATCAGAGGCCTTCGGCTTTTCAGTGTCAGTCGGGCGTTGGCGGGAGTATCTGACCGCCAGGTTGTCTGGGAGAGCAGGAAGTTTCCTGTTGAACTGCAGCGACGTATGCGGGCTGCTGGGGCCCATGGTGCCGGAAGGAGAAAGGGAGGGCCAACCTGGGCAAAGGCTCGGAGTCAGGAGGTGGAATGTCCTGCTATGACGGGCGGCTGGACGCCCGCTAGCTTAGTCGCGGTCTCCTCGCCGCGACCCTGCAGGCAGACACGGAAGGGACCAGGCCAAGCTGAGCCGCGTTTTCGGTGTGTGTCTGCCTCCCGAGGTCCGGCCGGCGCTTCCTGCAGCACAGCTCGTTGCCACGACGACCTGGTGTGACCTTTTAAGTCATGCCTCTATTTGGAGCTCATCTAGGTAGGTGGTATATGTTGTCGGTGTAGACCTAATTTCTGCCAGACTGCTTTGCCCAGGAGTTGTTTTGTTTTGTTTTGTTTTAATCAAAGAGCGTAGTCATTACCCCAGCAGTTAGTCCGAGTCTATTGAACGTTATGCTATTCTGCTCCTTTGCTCTCATATGCTGTGTTCTTAATCTGTTTCACTGATCGATTTTTGTGTACTAAATAGTTCTGATGATTACTGCTTTGGAGTATATTTTCAGATCTGCTGCTTCTGGGACCCTTTCTTCCCATGTTTATAATTGTTTGTCGTCATAATCATCATCATCATAATCATCATCGTCATCATCATTGTCCTCCAGATTCTGGACCTTCTGTTCCTCCAGATGTAATAAAATAATCCTTTGGTAATTTGATTGGTATGGCACTGAATAAGCAAATTATACAGGTACAATAGTCATTTCCGTTATATGGGCACAGCCCAACTATGAGCAACTTTCTACTGATTTACATCTGTCTATTTCTGTAAAGAGTGTTCTGTAGTTGTATTTTTATGGTTGTTACATGTGTCTCAGTAGCCAGACTCCCAAACATTTTATACATTACATAAGTACTTTGAGTGGATATTTTTTTTTCTCTTTCATGCAAGATTTTATTGGTAACATCTTGAAAAATTGATGATTTATGAGACTTTGTTTTATATTCCACTACTTTAATTCAATTTTTAAGTTTTACCTCTAGCATCCTCTAGATCATGAAACCATCATCAGAAAGTGATAATTTTCTTCCCTCTTCACCTATACCCATCCCCACAATTTCTTTTCCTTTTCTTATTGCTATAACTAGCATTTCTAAAACTATAGTGTATAATTGTGACACTAATCTACATCCTTGCTCTATTCCTGACAGTCTTTCAGTATTTCTCCATTATATGTAGTGCTGATTCTTGATTTTAGACAGATATATTTTTATCATATTATGAAAGGTCCATTTATTCTTAACCTTTTTATGTTTTTTTTAACAAAAATGAATATTATGTCTTCTCAAAAGTTGTTTCTGTATCTGTTGATAAAATTCTGTTAATTATTTTTACTACTTAGATGTCATATTGCTTTTAGAGTTTTCCTAACATTGACACAACCCTGCATTCCTGACACAAATTTAACCTGTTCATAATATATGTTTTTAATATGTTGCTGCAGTCTCTTCGATTATATTTGACCTATATTTATTTTTATATATAATTTATTTTTTATTATATATGCACTTATTATACAATATTTACTGATATGTAGTATGTTATATATATGAGATATTTAGTAGGTTTTTGTTCATAATAGGGATATTTTACATAGTTTTCTTTCTCTGCTTTATTTCTTCCTGGTTTAGGTTCCTTGCAATTGAATTATTTTTTCCATGTGTTTGCATTATTTTTTTTCTTTAACTTTAGGTATTCTGGATTTTAGCTCTGACATTCCTGAGAATTTTCATATTTTTTCAGGAAGTGATTGGTAGATTCTTTCTATTTTTACTATGCCCTTTCTCTCTAATAGTTCTGAGCACTTTTGACTTGTAATTTCCTGAAAATAAATAAATAAAATAAAATAATAATAAATAATAAATAAAATAAAATAAAATAATGTCTTTTTGTCATGAATTTCAGATCATTTTTCCTTGATTTGTTTTTCTAGGTCTTTTGTTTATAATAGTAAATATATTTTCTTCAATTTTTCCAATCTTTCAATTTTTTCTAATATTTCTTCTTGTTTCACGAGTCATCAGCTTCTGTTTGATCCATTCTAATTTTCAGAGAGTCCATTTGCAGGTTAAACCTTCTGTTCTAAGCTATTAAATCTTTCCACTATCTGCTCCATAGTTCTCATTTCATATGTAATTGCTTATTCCATACTGCTATCTTGGCTAGAAGTCGATTTTAAGAAATAATTTCATGCTCTGTAACCACTGTCCAGCCATCAATGCTACTTAGAAATTCTCTGATCACTCTTTAGTTGACTTAACCATGAAGTCAACAGAATGTCTATTCCATTCCTTTTCTGTTCTTAACTCCTTAACTTCTTAAGTCCAACCCTACATCCCCTTGCTCTTTGCATTTGCTCTCTCCTTTCTTGTAAAGATTGAAGCAATCCGGTGGCTTTTTCCTCTGTTCTTCACACATGGCACCATCTTCCGTCTCCTTATCTTTGCACTGGCTGTTTTTCGTGCCTTGAATACACTCTCTTCTTACATCTACCTCACAGTATCCCTTACTTTCTTGAAGTCTCAATTCAAGCACCATAGTTTACAGAAAAAGTCTTTCTTGTCTTCCTCAACTGCTAGGGCTCTCCCTCTATAACTACTTTGTATTAAATTTTCCTTCCTTCCTTCCTCCTTTCTTTCCTTCCTTCCCTCCCTCCTTCCTTCCTTTCATCCTCCCTTCCTCCCTCCCTCCCTCTCTCCCTCTTTCCTTCCCTCCCTTCCTCTTTCCCTCCCTCCCTCCTTCCTTCCTTCCCTCTATCCTTCCTTCTTTCCTTCCTTCTCCCCTTCCTTCTTTCCCTCCTTCCTTTCTTCCCACCTTCCTTCCTTCTTTCCTTCCTTCTTTCTTTCCTTCCTTCCTTTCTTCTTCCTTCCTTCCTTCCCTCCTTCCTTCTCTCCTTCCTTTCTTCCTTCCTTTTTCCCTTCCTTCCTTCCCTCCTTCCTTCCCTTCTTCCTTTCTTCCTTCCTTCCTTTCTTTCTTCCTTCCTTTCTTCCTTCCTTCCTTCCTTCCTTTCTTTCTTCCTTGCTTCTTTCCATCCTTCCTTCTTTCCTTTCTTCCTTCTTTCCTTCCTTCCTTCCCTCCTTCCTTCCTTTTTCTTGTATTTAGTTTTATTCTCTAAATGTTTGTTCCCTATTTGCATATATGTGTGTGCGCGTGTGCGTGTGTGTGTGTGTGTGTGTTGTCTCACCTAATAAAGTATAAGGTCCTTGAGATCAGGGGTTGTTTCTCTTAATTTAATTTCTTTTAGTCTTTTTTGTCCTTGGTGCCCAGCATAGTGCCTGGTACATAGTAGGTGATTACTAAAACTTTGGTGGTCAGTTGACTGATTGATTGTATTCCAAGTTCTGCATCTGACTTCACTCTGCATCATTTCATATAAGGCTTTCCATGCTTGCCTGAATTTAAAATAACTAGATTTCCCGATTCAATTCAACACATAACATATGTACATATACACACACCTATTGAATATCTACTATTTGCAAAACACTGTTGGGCACTAGGGATAAAGAATGAAAACAATATATAGTCCTTGCCTCAAGGAAATTCCAGGCTAATAGGAGGAATATGTCATGGAATCAAATAGCACAATACAAGGTAGACTATGAGAGGAGACACCTGCAAATTCTTTAGCAAAGCTTGAGGAGATAGTGATCATTTGGAGCTGGGAGGGTCAGAGAAGGTCTCATGGAAGAGGTGGTGCTGAAGACAAGCTTTTAATAGGCTAAAATCAGAGGAATGCATTCTAAATACATGGTACAAATCACAAAAATATGTAGAGTTGAGAGGTTGATGAACAAGATCAGGGACCAGTTAGTAGTTCAGTTTGGCTAGAACTGAGTAATCGATCAGTAAGTCAGTGAACAATATTTCTTAAACTCTTATTCCATATCAGGTAGTTCTAAGCACTAGAGATACAAGGAAAGGCATAAACGTAGTCCCTATTTTTGAGGATGTATGTGTGTATGTGTGTGTGTGTGAGAGAGAGACAGAGAGACAGAGAGAGAGAGGGAGAAAGAGAGAAAGAGAGAGAGATTACTGTCTAATGACCATTCTAGATGGAAGAGACAACATGCAAATAACTGCGTACTTACAAAATACAGAGAGAGCAGATGGAAGGTAATTTTAGAGGGAAGGGACTAGCAGGAGGTGTGAGACCAGGAAAGGCTGCTGCATAAAGTTAGATTTTAGCTGAATTTTGAAGGTAGGGGTCAGATATGAGAAAGGAGAGGATAATATGAAAAAAGGGTTGTGAAGATAAATTAGAGTTAGACACTGAGAGGCCTTAAGTGCTGAGCTCAGGAAGTTTTATTTTGCCCCGAAAACAAAGTGGGACTACCAAGTCCCTTCACCTCTCTGTTCTCACTTTCCTCTTCTGAAAACGAAGTGGTTGAACTGAACCTCTCTGGACTGTAGTTTACTCTTTTGAAAAGAGAGATTGGACAATTTTTAAAGCTCCTTCCTACTCTAAAATTTTCACTCTTCTTACACTTTGGGTGAAAGTTCCACTAGAGTTGATTGGCATTCTGGGAATTTTCCCAGCTTGCTATATTACCCCTATATTGCAGATAAGGAAATAAGGAAACTTGGAGATTGTTATATTTTCTCATTCACACAGTTCATCATTGAAACAGCCCATTTCCTGGTATCCTGATTCTCACCCCAGTGCTTTTCCCAGTTGATTTCATTGCCTCTCTATAAAATGGTCCAAAATAATATTTATAATAAAGAAGTCTTTCATTAGTGCAATGAAAGCAAATGGATTTCTTGCATAGATCTCTTAACAATGGATAATAAAGTACAATATTTGCTTTCTTCTTTGGGTCATATCTTCTGACTAGACCTTTATGATTTAGGCAATCCACATGTGAAAACCAGACGGGCTTATTCTGAAAATTCAACTTTTAACTTTTATTTAGCTTGTATTTATTTGTTTCCTCTCCCACTGTCACTCTCCTTCCCTAGCCCCCTCCCCCTCAAGCTAAGATTTTCACAGCCCTTCATACAATTTTTCCAGCTTTTCTGGTATGAAACATCTGTGGTTATTTTGTAAAGTCCCTTTAGGTCATGGGAAAGTTTTATCTCTCTTGCCTACCACATGCTCCCATATTTCCAAGCCTTATTCACAATGGCCAAAGGTTTATGTGCACATAATTGCTGCTTAGCAAATGGTCATTTCTACGTCTCCAGGGAATTCAGATTTAATCACCATTGCCTGGATTGTTGAACATTTTATAATTGTGAGAAAAGCTTTAGAATGACTTATACATTAAAAAAAATTAGCTATTTGAAATCAGACCCCACAAAGTGGCAAGTCACTGCTGGTGAATGACAATTTCAAATGCTTAATTGTTTGGTGATACGTTGATTATGATCTTTCAGATATCATATAACTTAATAATCATGGAAAAATAGGAAGCATGACATACATTGTGGTAATTATGGAGACTTTAATAACTGTTACACACCTGGTTAAATGTGTTTTGGGGTATGTGTGTATGCATCTATGATTTTATCAATGTGAAAAGCTCCCTTGACCAATACAGGTTGACAGCATATAGGATCGTAAGGTCACAGATTTAGACCTAGAAAGTACCTTAGAAACCACTGAATCCTGTCCTGTCTTCTTACAGAAGAGGAAATTGCCTCTGATAAAGGTTAAATCATTTGTCCAGTAACAGACAAGTGTCTGAGGCAGGACTGAACTCAGGTCTTTCTAATTCCAATCCCAGCATTCTACCCACTGTCCCACCTAACTGCTGTTAAGTGGCTGACCTATAATTTAAAATCTTAGAAAGTTTCCTGAGGGTACTGACTTCAATTAGTTGCCCATGATAATTACGGTAATATGATAATATATAGCACTTTAATGTTGCAAAAGACTTCATATATATAATTTCATTTATGCCTCACAGCATCCCTGAGGGGTTGGTGCTATTATTACCCGCCTTTGGCAGATGATAAAACTCAGGCTTAGAAAGGTTAAGTGATTCGCCCTGTCACACAGCTAGTGAGTGTCTGAGATGGAATTCAAACCCAAGTCTTCCTGCCTCCAAGCGCAGTCCCCTAACTATTCAATCACACTACATCTTATGATCTCATAGCTTGTATGTCTAAGAGGCAAAGACTTGAACCCAAGCTGTTTTTACTTCAAAGGCAGCCAGGTGTGCAGTAGACTCGGGCTTAGCCCAGGGGTGTGAAACCTGCAGCCTCAAGGCTATAAATGGCTTTCTAGGTCCTCCAGTGAAGCCTTTTGACTAAGTTCAAGTTTTACAGAACAAATCCTTTTTTTAAAGGGGATTTGTTCTGTGAAGTTTGGATTCAGTCAGAAGGCCACACTTGAGGACCTAGAGGGTCACACGTGGCCTCGTGGCCACAGGTTCCCCACCCCTGGCTTAGTCAATTGTTAAAGAGCAAGGGACTTAGTAGTCAGAAAGAGCTGAGCTCAAATCTCACCTTACTTGCAAAGTGATCCTGGGCTAGTCACTGAAATTCTCTTAGCCTCAGTTTCCTCATCGATAAAAGAGGGATAATAATTGCACCCGCCTCACAGGGTTGTCTTGAGGATCAAATGTGAACATATGTGCAGGGTTTTGTATACCTTAAAAGGCTACATAAATGCTAGTTGTTGTCATTATCCTTATTAATTATCCACTATTCTGTGCTGCCTTATTGATGAAATAATACATTGTTTATTTGGGCTATAACTACAAAGTCCAAAGTTAAGTGGGGATTTGATTTACTATCTAGTAGTGTGTTTTTTCCCTTACAATACTAAGACAACTTCCAGATGATTTATAAAAAAAATTTTTCTTCATTATGAATCTGACAAACATCAACTTTTCTTTTTTTTCCTGGTGCTGTTTTATTAATTGTAGATTGCTGAACCATGTATTTAAAAGCAACAGCTTCTCATATCTGCTCTGGTCAAATAAGTCTGGCATGTGCGAAATATACTGTTTATGCCAAACCTAGTCTTACCTGAGTATTTGGTTGCATTATCTCTCCTCTGGAACATTCCTGTTCTCATTCAACGTCCACATCCTATCCACCTTTCAAGCTCCACATTAATAAGATAGCAGATTAGGGGCAAACCAGCTGAATTCTCTCAAAATTCCCCTCCAAACGAGTTTCAAATAATGCCTCAAATCAAATTTATGGGGCAGCAGAGCCAACAAAAGGTCAGAGGAAGATATTTATCAAGCCTAAGACAGCTTAGGAGGTTGTCAGGAGAAATTTGTGAAACTGGAGTAGGAGCCTGTTCAGAGTCTACATGTGCTGTAACAGCAAAAGCAGTCACAGCAGCAGCAGCAGTATTTAGAGATCTCAACCCAGAGAGGGTATGGGGCGGGGGGTGAGGGTAGACAACTGCTCAGAAAGAAATTACAGGGGATCCTTTGTTGGCACTGGGTACAGCCAGCACTTATTGGCAACTCTATTGCCCATATGAAGTTTTGGGTTGTAGGTGCAGGGCAGAGGGGAAAACTAAGGACTGGTCACAAGGAAGCATGGCTCCTGGTCACAGTTCTAAAACAAAGAGGAGCACTAGCACTTGTGGCCATAGGGGAAGAAAGGTCCTTCTTGAGTAAAGACCAGAACATAGACAGGAGAGCATTAACTATACCTCTCCAAGGATCACACCACCTTGGAAGCACCAAAAACTTGCAGACCCCCTGAACTAGTTCAGAAAACAGCAATATGAAAAAAAACCTGAAGCTTGCCATAGTGCCTCCCTACCCTGAGGTGAGCAGAGCCCAACTTTAACATAAAATTCAAAGTGAAGAAACAGGCTGGAAAAATGAGCAAGCAACAACAACAACAACAAAAAGTATTTGACCATAAAAGCTAAAAATAGTGGCAAGGAAGACCAATATATAAACCTAGAGGAAGACAACGATGTAATAACAGTTACCCAAAAAAGCCTCAAAGAAAAATGCTAATTGGTCTCAAGCCCAACAAGAATTCTTGAAAGGGTAAAAGAAAGAGATGAGTGGTATAGGAAAAATTGGGGAAAGAAATGAGAATAATGCAAGAAAATTATGAAAAGAGAATTAGCAGTTAGGCAAAAGAGGCACAAAAAATTGTGAAGAAAATATCACCTTAAAAAACAGAATTGGCCTAATGGTAAATGAGGCCCAAAAGTTCACTGAAGAAAACTCCTTAAAAAGCAGAATTGGCCAAATGGAATAAGAGGTACAAAAGCTCATTGAAAAAAAAAATAAATCCTTAAAAAATTAGAATTGGGCAAGTGGAAGCTAATGACTCCATGAGACATCAAGAAACAATAAAACAGAGTCAAAAGAATGAAGCAATGGAAGAAAATGAGAAATTGGTAAAATAACTGACCTGGTAAATACATTGAGGAAGGATAATTTAAGAATTAATGGACTAGCTGAAAGCCATAATTAAAAAAATTCTACATATTATATTTCAAGAAATTATCCAGGAAAACTACCTTGACATCTCAGATTCTAGGAGGAAAATAGAAAATGAAAGAACCTATTGGTCATATGCTGAAAGAGATCCCAAAATGAAAGGAATATTACAGCCAGGAATATTATAGCCAAATCCCAGAGCTCCCAGGTCAAGGAGAAAATATACAAGTAGTCAGAAAGAAACAATTCAGATATCATGGTACCACAGTCAGGATCACACAAGACTTAATGGCTTCCATGTTAAAGGAGTAGAAGGTTTGGGATAAGATACCCCAGAAAAAAAATTGGAGCTAGGATTACAACCAAGAATCACCTACCCAGCAAAATTGAGTGTAATCCTTCATGGGGGACAAAATGGGCATTTAATGAAATGGAGTACTTCCAAGCATTCCTGATGAAAAGACTAGAGCTGAATAGAAAATTGACATTCAAACACAAGACTCAAGGGAAGCATTAAAAAGGTAAACATGAAAGAATCATAAAGATCTCAATAAAGTTAAACTATTTACATTCTTATATTGGAAGATAATACTCTGAGCAGTTAAAAAGAATTTACATAGATACGGGGCATGGATGTGAGTCAACTATGTTTGAATGATCTAAAAAAATGTAAGAGTAAGAAAGAGTGATGTATTGGGAGAAGGCAGAAGAGAGAAATAGAATGGGGGCAATTTTCTCACATAAATGAGGTGTCAAAAGAAGAGCTTTTATAGGGGAGGGGCAGCAATGCTTGAACCTCACTCTCATCAGAATTGGCTTAAAGAGGGAAGAATACACACACACACACACACACACACACTCAGTTTTTTATAGATATGTAACTTACTCAATAGGGAAATAGGGAAAGAATATAAGAGAAAGTAAGGGGAATGATGAAAGAAAGGACAGATTAAGGGAGAGAGTGGTTAGAAACAAAATAGATTTTTGAGTAGGGACAGGATAAAAAGAACAAGAAACAGGAAGAAAGTGGGTTGGAGGGAAAATCACACTAATCATAATTGTGAATGTGAATGGGATGAGCTCACCCATAAAATGGAAGCAGATAGCAGAATGAATTAGAAACCAGAATTCAACAATACGTTGTCTATAAAAGACACACCTGAAGCAGAAAGACACAATTAAAATAAAGGACTGGAGCAGAATCTATGATGCTTCAGCTGAAATAAAAAAGGCAGGGTTAGCAATCATGATCTCAGATAAAGCAAAAGCAAAAATAGGCCCGATTAAAAGGGATGATCAGGGAAGCTACATTTTGCCATAAGGTACCATAAACAATGAAGTAATATCAAAAAATTTGGTAACAAATTTCTCTGAAGGTCTCATTTCTCAAATATATACTGAGTATAGAACTGAGTCAAATTGATAAAAATAGGAGTCATTCCCCAATTGATAAGTGGATATGAACAGCCAGTTATCAGAAGAAGAAACCAAAGCTATCTATAGTCATATGAAAAAAAATCTACTAAATCACTATTGATTAGAGAAAGGCAAATTAAAACAACTCAGAGGTACCTACCTATGAGAAATGACAAATGCTGCAGGGGATGAGGGAAAAATAGATACATTAATGAACTATTGGTAGAGTAGTAAGCCATGAGTCCTCCCTCTGAACTACCTAATTCTGTGATTGGCATCGATAAATTCTTGTTCTAGCTAATCAAAAGTTTTATTGATCTATTTGTTTTAAAGGAAAGGCAAAATAAAGCCTGAATTTTATCCAAAGAAAGTTCCAAAATATGCAAACACAAAGGAGAAACATTTAAAGAAACCAGCATGGGTACACAGGAAGCTCTTTGATAAGCATTTAAAGACATATGTGAAAAATGGAAGCAATTGCATATAACCGAGGAAGAATCTAAAAGTGTTGCAAGAAGCGTCAGAGGTTGTGTCTAAAAGATGAACCATCAGAATAAATGGAATGTTGCAAAATATGGCAAAGCTAACTCAAAGGCCCAATTTATCTATGTGCAAAGCAAAATGAAAGAAGGATAAACTCATTGTTTGTGAAAAATATGGTGATAGAAGATAGAACTATATTATCCAACTTATATTGCTATTCTCATTTCCAAGTAAAATGGTTTTCAAAAACTTGAAAGATGTAAGAATGTTGACCAGTGACCAACCATGATTCCAAAAGACAAGTAATGAAGCATGCTCCCAACCTTCTGTCAGACAGGTGACGGATTCATGATGGAGAATGATACAAACATTTTTGGACATGGCCAGTGGAGGAATTTGTTTTGCTTGACTGTGCAGATTTGTTACACGGGTGAAAAGGGAAGGTAGAAGAGAAATGCTTGTTAATTGTTTAAAAAAAAGTTTAACTTAATTTAAAAAAAGAAAAGATACATGAAATAGAACGCCAGGTTTAGAGTTGGGAAGACCTAGTTTTAAAGCCTGTTTCAGATATTTACTAGCTGTATGACCCTGGATTTAACCTTAACCTCTCTGGTCTTCAGTTTCTTCGTTGGCAAAATGGAGTGATGAGAGCATTGTTTTAAGGATCAAATCTAATAATGTATGTAAAACAGCGTATAAATAGAAGCTGATGACACAGATACTACTAGTGCTTTGGAATTAACTGGCTGTGTGACCTTTCACAAGTAACATTCTTTTTAGACTTGTCTTCACTTATAAAATAAATGCATGAACAACAAAACCAAACCCCAAACCCCAAACTGTCAAGTCTCCCGTCCTCCATAAAGCCTTTCCTGGCTACCCCAATCCAAACTTATCTCCCTTATCTCAATTGCTTTAGCATGAATCACCTGAATGACCTATTTATACATTTGATAAAGTGAGGCAATACAGTATACCAAGAAGCACATTAGACTTTGAGTCAGGAGACCTGGATTCAAATCCCATCTGGGAAATTTACTATCTGAATATTCATGCGACAGCCACTTCATTTCTCTGAACCTAAACTTTTTCACCTGTAAAATGGAATTAATTATATTGATTGTGGTGCTGGAGAAATCAGTTATTGCTAAGGAGAACCTTGCCCCCAGCCCCTAACTAAAAAACCCCAGTTTGCATAAGAAAAACAGACTTAGTTCCTGCCATTTGGCGTCGAGCGGGTGTCTTTGGGCCCCGTGACTGTTCTGGACTGGTTGGCCAGGGCAGAGGCCTGATGCTCTAACAATCTCTTTACGTTTCCTGAGCAGGCTGAGAGATGTCTCTATCTTGTGTCAACAAACCCAGCTGGAGCATCCCTTGGTCTGCCTATGGCCTTGAAGGATGAAGGCCTCAGCCCCAGACATTCTCTTGAATTATGTGACTGTTCCTTATTCTTATCTTGTGAGTCATGTTGTGGGAGGTAAATGGCAAATTGGACACAGAGATCCTGGGTTGTAATTCAGTTGACACTTTGTCAGCTGTCTGATATGCTGTACTTACAATCTATTCAGGAGGTTCCTCTTCATGTATCGTGATCATAAAAGTGAAATAACAAAGGCTTGCCGAGTCTGCTAAAATAACATATGTAAATTTCAAGAGATAATTAACCACTGCACCTTGGTCTTTTGTATAAATTCGACTTCTCCACTCCAACTCCTGGCCATTCTGATTTGGGTTGGACCCCGAATGGCCGCTGGCTAATAAATTCTCCATTTAAAACTTATACTCTGGGGTGTGTCTCACTCGCTCTTGGTATAACATGATACCACCTGTCTTACAAGGTTGTAAGGACAGCACTTTGTGAACTTGAAGGCGCTATACAAGTCAGTACCATTGCTCCTATCACTTTCTAATTGCATGGTTTTGCTTCTCTAATGAGATCACAACTCTTCTTCAGTCAGAAACAGATCATTGAATTCTTTTTCAGGACGCATCAATTCTTGGCATGGTGCTAGGGAGATGATAGGTGTAATGCAGATACTTTTTAAAGTAAACTGAATTAACTTCTTCACTTTGGGAAACAATCTGCTATTTTTGAGATTTGAGAAGATCCTCTTTGAGTGACATCACTATAGTGTGAGCCTTTGTGTAAGGATTCTCTAAAAAGTAGCCACCACAGGCCCTTTCCACTACTTGGCATGAAATTCGGCTCTCCATTACAAAAGGGGGCCATGCCAAACTACTATTACATTCTATATTGTAATAATGATAATAAAACTAGCATCTACTATATGCCAGACACTGCGCTAAGTGCTTTACAAATATTATATCATTTGATCCTCACAGCAACCCTGGCAGGTAGATGCTATTATTACCCCCTTTTTACAGTTGAGGAAATTGAGACAGATGTTAAGTGACATGCCCAAGGTCACACAGCTAGGAAGTGTCTGAGGTGGCGTATTCCTTACAGCAATATAGTTGGAATTCTGTGAGACCCTAGGTAAGTCATTTAATCTCTCTTAGCTTCTAAAATGGGGATAATTATAGCACCTACCTCACAGGGCTGTTGTGAGAATCAAATGAGATAACAGATGTAAAGTACTTTGTAAACTTTAAAGTGTTACATAAATGCTAGCTCTTGTTATTTTCATCCTGAGACCATATTATTCTGGGTGTCTATTTAAGACCATATTCAACAGCAATTTGGCATGATGCTATAAAAGGAACTGAAAGACCCACACCCTTTGACCTAGAGATCCCACTTCTAGGCATAGACTATATTGTAGGAAAGTCAACAGTAGAAAGAAGACTAAAAAAATTAAAAAATATTTATAATAACACTTTTTGTAGTTATGATGAAAAACAGATGTCCATTGATTGGGTAATGATTAAATAAGTTGTGGCACATGTATATAATGAGATGCTAGTGCACTGTAAGAAATTATGAATATGAAGAATACAACAAAACATGGGAAGACTTCTATGAACTGATACAAAGTGTCAAGTAAGAAGAATCAGGCAAATACTATGTACAATGACTCAACAACTTGAATGAAAACAACCCCAAAATGGAGCTAAACTCTGTCTAATAATAACCAAGCTTGGACCTGAAGAAGAGATGAGCAAAAAAGAAAAGTACCTTCTCTTCACTTGAGAGATGATAGACAATTGGTGGGGAGCATTAAATTGCTTTTATTTTTTCTCTTTCTTCTTTCTTGACAAGGTTAGCTCTTTGGGTAAGGGAGGAGGAAAGCTATATCTGGATATGAATGTGATTTTTTTTAAAAAAAATGGGTGTTTTCATTTTTGCTTTTTGCCTACATAATTTCTTTAGCCTAGGAATCTCCTAGTAAGGAACTTCCTCAACCGTGGTAGACCAGCACCTTTTCTGTCACTTACAGACTTAGAGAATTGCTTTGGAACACATAAGAAGTTAAGTGACTTGTTTAGGATCACACAGTCATTATGGGTTAGAGGTGAAACCTGCATCAAGGTTTTCTAACTCAGGTTCAGCTCTTTATTCACCACTCATCATTGCCTCTCAAAAAAGGTATCATCGAAAAAATCTCACATCCAACAAAATAATGAATCCAAGGCAAGATCATGGTTTTTAACAGATTTCATATATAGCATGATACTGAACATTGCTGACTGCTCTTTACTTGTGAATAATATAGAAAGAAAAACCTTAGAGATTCAACTTTCTCTTGCTCCAGACACATACTGTCCTTAACTCTGGTGGGAATTCTTGCTGAGAGATATGTGTTTCATTCTTCCTTTGGGATTTGGATGATCCCAGAGACATCTTTATTTTTTCTTTCCTTTTCCCCTCCAGATATTGTATTCCTTAAATGATATTGTACTTGGCAACACAGACATTTGGATGAAATTGATATATTTTATTTTAGAAATTCCCATTGCCAAACAAATGCTGAATTCCAAAAAGGATAAGGTGAGAACTTCAAACCTGTGTTGATTGAGGTCACAGTAACTCAGAAGCTCTGAACTAGAAGACATATCAGAGATCGTCCAAACTGTTGTTGTTTATTCAGTCATTCAGTCATGTCTGACTCCTTGTGACCCCATGGACCATAACGTCCATGGGTTTTTCTTGACAAAGATACTAGAATGGTTTGCCATTTCCTTCTCCAGTGGATTAAGGAAAAGAGAGGTTAAGTGATTTGCTGAGGATCACACAGCTAGTGAGAGTCCGAGGCCACATTTGAACTCAGGTCTTCCTGACTCCAGGCCCAATACATTGAGCCACCTAGCTGCCTCCTAGGCAAGCAGAGGTTAAGGGACTTGCCCAAGGTCACACAGCTAGTAAGTGTGTGAGGCCGGATTTGAACACAGGTCTTCCTGATGCCCAGAGCTCTATCCACTAAGCCATCTTGGTGCCCCAGTGTAAACTATACCTGAACAAGAATCATCTCTACAACAGGCTTGATGAGTTATTATGTAGCCATTACTTAAAACTTCTAATGAGGGAGAACCCACTCCCTGCTGAGGGAGTCCATTCCACTTTTGGACAGCTCCAATTTTAAGGAAATTTTTCCTAACATCAAACCTAAACTTGCCTTTGTAACTTCTACCCATTATTCCTAGTTCTATCCTCTGAACCAAATAGGCAAGCCTAGTCTCTCTTCCACATGGCAATCCTTCAAATACTTGAAGACAGTTGTCACATTCCTTTGCTCCACCACCACTCACTCACCCACATTTCTCTTTTCCAGAACAAATGCTGTCATGTGACTTGATCTTAGTGAAGTGAAAGAGCTCAGGATTTGGAGTCAGAGGATGTGGTTTCACACTTGACTTTAATATATAATATTAATAGATCGATCAACAAACATTTATTTGATGTCTAATATTGCACTAGACACTGTGCCAGACATTGGAAATAGAATAACAAAAATGAAACAATCCTTAACTTCAAGGAATTTACATTCTATTAGAAAAAACAACATATGCACATGTAAGTATGTAGAAAATATATGAACAACAAATGCAAAATAAAATAGTGTTCCCAGGAGCTCTGGGATTCAGGAAAGGTCTTTTTTAGTAGGTAGTATTGGAGCTGAGTTTTGAAGTAGTTTAGGTATTCTAATAGGCAGAGTTGACCTTGGACAAGTCACTTAAGACTCTAGGACTCATTTTCTCATTTGTAAAGTGATACAGTTGGACTAGATGACTTCTTTAAGTCCTTTCTAGTTCTATGTCTATGATCACTTTACCAACTTGGTCATTTTACTCTGAATGGTTTCCCTGAAATATTGCAACCAGAACTGAACATCTAGACATGGTCTGATTGAATTCAAGTTACATTAACTTTTCTGGCTATGATTATAGTATTGACTCATCAACTTTTAGTTCATTGAAACCCCCAGATCTTTCTCAAGTTTCTGTATAGCCACACTTTCTGTATCCTTTACTTGTAAAGTTGATTTTTAAAAAAATCAAAGTGTAAGATACAAGTTTTGGAACATTTCCTCAAACTCTGAATTGGGGGTTTCTTGGGGGCAGGGCAAAGGGAATGTGATCATTTCTTTCTTGGTTTTTGTTGTGCAGTTCTGAAGACAGGACTACCTATGGTAGAATGTTATGTTGTAGACAGAGGGATTTATTTTTCTTACTTCCTAATTGGTTCACTGTGTCTCAAGATACAGGTACTTAGACACCACGCCCAGATGGCTGCTGCCAAAGATGGGTTAAATGCAAATGACTTTTGCGTTTTGAAATCTAGTTGTAATTTGGGAAAGACTTCATTAGATTTTGTGCAACAATTTGGAAGAACTATCCTGACTTATTTTATTGGTACCAGTAAGATGCTTATCTAGAGGGAAGGATCTTTCTTGTATCTTTGATTTTTATTTTTAAGGGTAAAATTTCCAGTGATTTCCCAATTGGATTTGTATTCACTTCAGCAATATATTTTCAGCTAGACTAATAGGGGAGAGACACTTAAAACTCCTTCCACTTCAAAAATGAAAAATTACTCTCCATTTTTAGTCTCTGACCACTGGTGTCGTATCAAAGGAGAGAGAAAGCACAATAAGAAGTACAAATAATAAAAATCATTCTGCTCCTAAAGAAAAATAGTCATCAGAGACCACTAGAGAAGGGGGAAAAATGGTATCATCTAAGTGGTATTGAGTTCGTTGGTGAAAAAGTTAAGATATGTAATATCTCTAAAGGAGAAATGACCAAAGACTGGGAGTGGATCATGGAGAAATTATGTAAATAAGATAGCAGGAAAGGAAGAAAAGCTGCTAATGGAAACCAGCTGAAAAGATTAAAACTAATAAGGAGGAAGATAGTAGGTAGCTGCTTTCTGAACAGAAGAGACTTTCTGGGAGATAAGAATTTTGGTGATAATAGCTAGATAAGGGACTGCTTGAAAACTTTAAACTTTTACAATTAAAAAAGATCTACCTAGAGATATTTTGTGTTTCAGAATGTTCTGAATTCTTTGTCCTAATTCAAAGAGCTTCTTTCAAAGAAAAGACAGCCAACAAAAGGGTTTTCTTCGTGTAAGGTTGCTCTATTTAGAATAGGGGTATGTAACATTCATTATTCTTTCCTTCTAGATTTACCATGTAACTCGAACCAACGTCCTAAACTTCTCTGTGCTCCATTTTTACTTCACTGCAGTAGTAAGGGAAAGGATGGAATGAGCATCTACATGCTCCCACTTCTAATTATTCCATTTATGTCTCATGAGGATTTGTGTCACTTTCAGCTTTAGAACTCAATAATTGCACATATGTGGTGACCATGTGTATAAAGATTCATAGATCAAGAGCTCAAAGGTACTGTGCAGGTGAATAGAAATGCTCCTAATTTGAGAAAATTGGATCATCTGATTAAAATTGCATTATTGACACATTTTATGCTGAATTGAATATAGTGTCATATTCTCTCTAATTTTCATCCTGGTTAAAATTCAGAATTGTTTTAAATGAAAAATGAAAATGTACTAGAACATTATTCTGTAATACAGACAGAGCAACCTATGGAAATTATATTTTATCCAAACCATTGAACTATTAATCCTTATCCTCATTGACTAGTAGTGATAGATAACAAGTTTTATAGGATTTTGAAGCAGCAGACTAAGCACTACCTGTTCATGCCACTATAATTGCATTGAGTACCTTACTATTCTAAGGTATACTTAGCTTCACCCATTTTAGCAGTATAACAGCTGATAATTAAAGCCTTCTAATTGAATTGGGAGGGAGTATCATGTGCTCCGCCTTGCTCATCCTAGTTCAGAGATTGATTTTGTTTCACGAATAGGGTGAGTTCTTCTTGGTTCAGAGATGTGGCTCTCAATGAGTTATGTGGATTTGTTTGAGGGAGTAGCTTTCTGTACATTAATAGGTTAAGACCCCCACTGATTAATACATAGTTTCTTCTTAGCAGAGCTTCCAACATAAATAGGCTCACTTCATCCTTGGGGGAAGATGGTGAGATGTCTGACTTAAAAACCTGTGACCTAGTTTGAACAGAAGTAGTAGGTACGTCTATAGTCAGAACTTTTGGAGTCTTTGCTTTTGACCTTTATTATTCTCTCTTTGGGTCAGTGTGAACTATCCCTCTATCCTGGGTTTCTCCTCCATCAAGTGATGGATAGTAAGGGACCCTAGTGTAACAAAAATGTTGCTAGCAGCTACTGTGGCTGTGTAAGACCCCAATAACAAGGGCTGCTAACAAAGGTTCTTTGATTTGCTTTTCTAAGGAAAGCAACTTTAAGGGGTTAACAATCTCAGTTTAATTATATCATTCACTTAGTTCAGGGGGAAAGGATCAGCCCCATGAACTTCAGGGCAAATACAAACAGAAATTACAAGCATACATTACAAACAGAGCAAATAACACAAACTGGTCTATCCATTGCATTACATACTCAGCAGAGAAGCACCAACATCTGTCTGGGTTATCAAAACCGGGGTGGGGGAGCTACTTCAACAGCTTGCCCAGTGTCTTATCACCCACACTCTTTCAATGAGTGTACCCCCAAAAGTCAAATGCTAGCCTTCCAACACATATCCTTGTTCAGGACCCTGAAGGTTAGGGCCAACTTAGCATTTAGGGTGTGGGAAACCGGGGTATAGGAAAGCCCTCTACCACCAACACCACATCTTATACAAATCAATGACTCTCCATGGCCCTAGTGCTGAGAAGCATTCCAAGACGAAAGATCCCACTTTACCTGCCCCATTCAAGGGCCAGACTCATCGAAGTTACTTGGTAGTCTTAGCATACTGAAAGGGAACAGCAAAAAATCCCACCCTGATTACTATTACATCTAGGCAAGTCCTATTGGGCCCTAGAGAGGAACTGAATACCAGAGTGTCTTGGAGTATCTTATATATTCTAGCTCATTGTCAAGGAATCTATGTTTGCTATATAGGAGTCATTTTCATAGCTTTATACATTTGTTAATGAGTTAATAGTTCCCCCTGTCCATGTGCTTGGTAGTTCAACTTTTACTAGGGTATGTTTGCCATTGATTTGATCATTTCTTTGGGCTAATAGTCTCAATTAAATCTCTCTTTCTGGAGTTGTGTATTTTTCAGTAGATTTCAGCTTTTTAGGCACTCTCTGTCCATTGCCTAGAATTCCCTGAAGTCCTGGCCCAACAGATGTTAGGTACAGCAGGCTCATTAACATCATATTATGGGTAAATGGAACTGGCCAAAGTATCTTTAAAAGCACGTTATCATTCTTTTATAGGGTACATGTTAAACTGTCCACAATGTGCAAGAAATATTCAACTGATCTTCTTAGTTCTTTTTCATTTATATTTTGCTATTTTGTGATAAACATTAATTAATCTAATTTGAAACTTTCAGTTGTCATAAAAAACAAGACGACATATTTATTAAGAACTGACCATGTGCCAGGCTTGGTGCTAGGTGATGGGGATACAAAGACAAAAACAAAACAGGTCACATAAATTGCATGGCTTCCTGGCTTAATGGTCTGGTTCATAAATCAAGCAGGCTCATACAGGAGCTTTTAGATCTTCCAGAGAGAAGCTGAATCTGAATGCCATCCTCAAGCTGACATGCTGCCCCAGGAGAGAATCTGGACTTATATTTTTGTTTATTTATTTTTAATCACTATAGCTGTGTACTTTTCATAAAATCATTTGCTATGTAACAGACCTTAGATATTTGTTCCAGATCTGTAATTTTACTGGTTTAGGGAACTCCAAGTGAGGAACTCATTCTATCAGTGCATATCAGTATCTACTATGCAATTCATCTCATTAGAATTGCCTGAGTGTCTGAGAGATTTTGACTTGTCCAGGGCCGCACAGCCATTCTCTGGCAGAATTTGAACCTAAGTCTTTCTGCATCTAGGAAGGTAATAGTGGAATAATTCACCATTAGTATGGCTGTGAAGACCATATTTGATGTTATGCATGAGAAATTATAAGTAAACTTTGATACGTCAATAACTCAATGGATCCATGATCTCATCATTGTGCATATTTATCCCATCAGTGCAGATCATGACCTATCCTCCTGTGTAATTATTGTCCATGGATTCCTTTAAATCGTCCGCAGAGGATTTACCCAAAGCTTTTTCCTAGGCATCCTAATATTTCATGGCTTCCATTGGCTGTGGTATCATGTACTAATCCCTACTAGTGGGGATGCTGAGGCTGGTGGATCTCTTGAGCTTGGGCATACTGAGCTGCAGTCTGATCAGATGTCCAAACTAAGCTTAGAACAATATGATATGCTCCCAGGAACAGGGCTTCCTCAGGTTACCAAAGGAGGGGTGAACCATCCAAGGTCTGAAATGGAGTAGGTCTAATATCCCAGGCCAAGGGTGGGGAACCTGTGACCTCGAGGCCACATGTAGCCCTCTAGGTCCTCAAGTGCAGCCCTTTGACTGAATCCAAACTTCACAGAACAAATCCCCTTAATAAAAGGATTTGTTCTGTTGAATTTGGACTCAGCCAAAAGGCCACACTCAAGGACCTAAAAGGCCACATGTGGCCTTGAGGCTACAGGTTCCCCAGCCCTGTCCCAGACTAATAAGAGTGTAATGGGCCCTGTGAGTGGCCTTTGTTCTAGCCTGAGCAAGATAGGTAGATCCAGTCTTTTTTTTTTTTAAGAAAAATTAATTTTAAAAAATTGTAGCTGCCAGTGCTGTGCCCATATGTTAGTCTTTGCCCTTATTAGCTTCCTGGCCCACTTCCTTTCCTAGGCATACGTGTCTTTGATGATGCCATTTATACCATTTCTTATACTCATATCATTGTTGGTATAATGCAGCTCACCAATATGTGATTTTTCCATTATCCTCTGAGTTTCTGACAATTTGTATTCTTCTGAAATGAGAGCATCCTGGGATTTGTAGCTGTATAGTACCTGCAAGAGCATGTTGGTGACAAAAAGGTGCTTGGGCAGCAGGAAGCAGTTTAAGATCATGGAATTTTTGCAGTTTCCCAAAGTCCATCCTATCCACACAACTGCATACCATAATCTCCATAATATACATCCTTCATCCACTTGTGAGTTGCTAGACCAATCTTTTGTGAGTGGCTGTAGTTCTCACTGGGGAGTCAAAATTCTTTTAGACTTTGCATAGACTATGCAAAAAAAAGTGGCAAATGCCTTTGTTGAATGTACGACCAGTTGTGCTGTTAACAGTTGTTTTGGAAATATGGATTTATTCCATGTGATTGATATATTAGGGAACAATTTGAGCATAACTAAAATTTTGTGTTTGCTTGTGTGTGATTTCTTCTTTGAGAAACAGCTAGAGAACACAGAAAATGACACCATTTTATAATAACTCACCAGCTGCAACCCTTCCAATGGCTACTTCTACAAGCAAATGTCAGATTTTTTCAAGGTAAAGTGACATATTTATTGTGATTCTTCTAGTATGATTGGAACTATGGGCTAAGGAGAGGTGGTCCCCTCTTCACCATGGCTGAGTGCCCCTGCCCTATAGGCTGTAGTGACTTAACTTTGCCAGCCCAGGCCCTGTGGGACCAAGGGCACAAGCCAAGCAGCAGACCAAGACCACAGACATTTCTTTTTTTGTAGTGTTTTATTTTTTCCAATTACATGTAAAGATAGTTTTCAACATTCATTTTTTTAATACAATTTTGAGTTCAAATTTTCTCCCTCCATTGTTCGTTTCCTCCCTCCCCAAGACAACAAGCAATGTGATATGGGTTATACATGTGTAATCATGTTAAACATATTTCAATATTAGTCATGTTGGGCTACAGACATTTCCCTATCTCTATATTTCTTATATAGTTATATTAATATATTCAAATATTTATACCTTAAATATTTATGTATTTCTTGACTATTTAACATGTATAAGACTGTTCTATCATTTTATTAGAGTCCTATCTTTTTCTTACGTGCCATTGATAAAGTTTTTAAGTGTTGAGCAAGCCCTAAACCCCTTTTCCTCATTAGTTCAGTGGTTTTTTTTATCTTGTGATTTTACATAGCTCAGTGATTTTTATGAATATATTTGTCATATTACAGCAGAACTGACTGTGTGTCTTCCTATTTTGTTTTGCTTTATATTAATGGTCAGAGAATCATTGAACGAAGTTATCTCTACAGTAGTATTGATTAAGGAATTTTGCATGATCTTAACATATTGAAGACAGCTTGCTAAAAATGGAATCAAATGCTTTTTTTATAATTAAGAAACCATAAATACAACTGGGTATTATATTCCTTGCATCAGTTATGAGATGATAAAGACATAATCGGCTATAATCTGTGAAAGCTTTTTCATATTTTTGTTAAGATTATATATACACAGGAGCTCTGAGATCCCTTTACTCCAACTTGAGATTCCAGAGAGGACCTTGAAGTTCCAGCATTCTGAACTTCAATGATCTAGGGGCACTTAACTCTAGGAGTTCTAGGAAGGCATGGGAACCTAAGAAACTGAGGGCTAGACCAGTCAGGACCTACCCAAAAATGCAACATAGAGCAGAACCTGCATCTGGCACTTATTTCTAATTCAGGAACTAAAGCTGAAACGACCGGTATTAAAAAATTATTGAAAAGCTAGAGATTCCTTAAAAGAGGAGCAAGTACAAAGCGGAGACTCAAAGGAAAAAATGCTTTTTTCCCCACAAAAAATACATCAATATCTAGAAGAAATGAAGCAAAAGATAAAAATAAAATAAAAGTTCCAGAAGAAAGACTCAGAAGAATAATAAATAGCCCAGAAGAGAAAGTAGTAAACCTCACTCTGGACTTGCTGAAAATAGAATAAAACAGAAATTAATGACTCTATGAGATAGTAATAAATGTTAAAATAAAATCAAAATATTAAAAAAAATAGATGAAAATGTAAGTTACCTTATATAAAAACAACAACAACTGAACCAGAAAACTGGTCAATGAGATAATTTGAGAATCACTGGATTCCCCAAACATCACGATTTTTTTTTAGAGAAACAGAGCCTGGACACTATATTTCAAGAAATCACAGATGAAAGTGTCCAGGTCTATGAGAACTAGGTAGGGCATTTACACCCCATTTTGAATTGAGGGTCTTTCATGTGTTAGACAAACATGATAACCACTATACTACAAAATATTAACGGGTCATTAAAGGAATCTCTTGAAAAAGTTCAGCTAAGAAGTACAGTACGGGCTGAGACCCAGCTGAATTCTCCTACAAAAAAACTTTAAAATAATGCCCAAATCAAATTCTGGAGCAGGAAGGCCAAGAAAAGGTCAGAGGGAGACATTTATCCAACCTAAGACAATTTAGGAAGTCTGCAGGAGAAGTCTCTGTCACTGGGGTGGGAGCAGGCCCAGAGCTTAGCAGGAAGACCAGCAATGCTCTTTGGAGGCAGTGTGACAGCAGCAGTAGCATCTTCAGGAGCTCTCAGCTCAGGGATGGTAAGGGAGTTAGACTAATGGTCCAAAAGAGATTACAGGGGACCATTTGCTGGGTGCAGCCAGCACTGATTGGCAACTCTATTGGCCATACACAGTTCTGGGTTGCATTTCCAGGGCACAGAGAACACTGAGGATTGGTCACAAGGGAGAAGTGGCCCTGGTCTCAGTTCCAAGGTAAAGAGGAGTTACTAGCACTTGTGGCAGTAGGGGACCAGGGGCCCTTCCTGAGTAAAGACCAGGGCACAGACCAGCACAGCAGTGACCACCCCTCTCCCAGGATCACACCATCTTGGAGGCACCAAAAACTTACAGACCCTCAGAACTAGCTCTAAAAACAGCAGTATGAAAAAGCCTGAAGCTTGTCTCAGTGCTTCCCCAGCCCCAGAGGAGTGAAGCCCAACTTTGACATAAAGTTCAAAGTGAAGAAATAGGCTGGGAAAATGAGCAAGCAATAACAACACAACAAAAGTATTTGACCATAAAAAGCTAAAAATAGTGGCAAGGAAGACCAAGATATAAACCCAGAAGAAGACAACAATATAAAAAACTGCTACCAAAAAAATAACTCCTAAAAAGAGAAATGCTAATTGAATCCAAACCCAACAAGAATTCCTGAAGGAGTAAAAGAAAGAGATAAGAGTAGTAGAGGAAAAATTGTGAAAAGAAATGAGTGATGAAAGAAAATTTTGAAAAGAGAATTAGCATTTTGGCAAAAAAAGGCACAAAAATAATGAAAAAAATATCACCTTAAAAACAGAATTGGCTTAATGGTAAAAGAGGTACAAAAATTCACTGAAGAAGAGAACTCCTTAAAGAACAGAATTGTTCAAATGGAACAAGAGTTACAAAAGTTCACAAAAGAAAATAATTCCTTGAAAATTAGAATTGGGTGAGTGGAAGCTAATGACTCCATGAGACATCAAGAAATAATAAAACAAAATCAAGGAAGAAGGAAAAAGACCTATATGTACAAAAATATTTATAATAGCTCTTTTTGTGGTGGCAAAGAATTAAAAATTGAGGGACTGCTCATCAATTGGGGAAAGAGCTGAACAAGTTATGATGAAGTACTCCTGTGCTGTGGAAAATGATGGGGCGGGGAGAGGGGGGAACGGGTTGTCATTCAGAAAAGCATGATAAGACCTATATGAACTGATGCCAAGTGAAGTGAAAAGAACCAGAAGATCATTGTGCACAGTAACAGCAATGTTGTAATAATGATCAACTGTGAAAGACTTGGCTACTCTGATCAATACAATGATCCAAGACAATTCCAAAGGAATTATTATATGGAAAAATTGCTATCCTCTTCCAGAGAGAGAATTAATGAACTCTGAGTGCAAACTGAAGTATAATTTTCTCAATTTTTGCTTTGTTTTGTGATACAGCTAATATGGAAATATGTTTTTCATGATTTCATATGTACAATTGATATTATATTGTTTGTATTCTCAATGGGCAGAGGAAGGGTGGGAGGAAGAGAGAGAATCTGGAACTCAAAATTTAAAAAGAAATGAATGCTAAAAATAAATAAATTTTTAAAAAGAACTAGATAGCAAAGGGAAAGCAAAATGAATTCATTGATCATCTCTTAAAAGAAACCACAAAAGGAAAAGTCTCAGGAATGTCATACAGAGTTCCCATATAAAAGAAAAAAAAACAATGTAAGCATCCAGAAAGAGGAAGGATAATAATAGGAGGGAATAGTCATTCCCTGATCCTAAGGGTAGGATTACAGGGGTGGGGGTGGGGGGAAGATAGGAAGAGAAGAACTAGACTATAAGTACTTTAGATGACTTCTTAGATATTTGGGGAATGGCTGAACAAATTGTGGTATATGAACATAATGGAATATTCTTGCTCTGTAAGAAATGATGCAATACTTTCAGAGTCTTGGGCAGAAGTAAGTAATGTATGGTGAAGTAAGCAGTACCATGAGAATGATTTATACAAGGGCAAAAACATTGCACAGAAAAACCACTTTGAAATACTTAAGAATTCTGGCCAACTATATCTCTAGAGGATTTATGAGAAAATGCGTTACCATGCCGCCCCACCCCCCGCCCCCCACAAAAGAGATGAGGGATACAAGGTGCAGCAATATATTTTTTTTGACATGGCAACTCTGTGATTTATTTTTACTTGACTCTGCTTAGTTGTTACAAGATATTTTTCCCTCTTTCAGCTTTAATTGAGGAAGGTCAGGGGTCAGGAAAGTTGGCAAAATTAGTGAAAAATAAAAAGTGACCATTGTAACTTTTTTAAGTGCACAAAAGGGAATAGATGGATGTTCAGAAGGAAGTATAGACAAGCAGGATACTTATTAAAGTAACATATAAAATTTATTATATCCTTTTAAAAATCAAGCAATATGAAATTAAGTTCACAGTTTCATATGGAATCTTCTTTTTATGTTTGGCTTAGTGTGTAGAAATGCACTTTTTTTTTTCTATTTAAGTTCAGAATAAAAAACTTTTTTGTTCCAAAAGTAAAACAGTCACCAAGCTGGTCTATGATAAGCTTTTGTTTGAAAAGCAGTGACAGAAATGTTTACAGAGCACAACTGAACCAGAAGAAGTGATACAAGCAGTCTACAACAAAAGCCCCTGTTCTGACATCCTCTTATTTTATTTACTCCAGATTTCTTTTGTATCATTGCTTTTTTGGAACTTCTATTTTTATAAACATACAAGGATCTCTACCTTAGATGCCTCAGTCCATGCTGTAAAGAGCATCTGGTCTCCAAATCACTGAAATGCTCAGTAGTAATCATTTGTCAGTTCTAAAGGTCTCATTAGCCTAATCAAGAGGTGAACCATTATGCATGTGTAGGCCAGGTGCAACGCCGCCTTTCCACAGCTTGCATGTATTATTTAATATAATACTGTAGCTTACAAGCCTCTTCAGTGTGAATTACTGATTCAAAGAATTCTAATGGTATGACCAATGGATCACATTCTCTGTTTACTTGAATAAGATTTATTTAAGCACGTAGAGAGGTAGGGAGAAGTTAGGTGCCTTGAGATGACTCTTTGCAG
This sequence comes from Trichosurus vulpecula, assembly GCF_011100635.1. Lineage (NCBI taxonomy): Eukaryota > Metazoa > Chordata > Mammalia > Diprotodontia > Phalangeridae > Trichosurus > Trichosurus vulpecula. The sequence continues at coordinate 182,915,469 of NC_050577.1, read as the reverse complement.
TCATGGCTACTCCACATAATTTCCTTAGCCCACCCCATCCCACGGATGTACCAAATGGTGCCCAGAATTTAGTTCACCCAGGTTTGTATTCTTATTAGAACTGAGGAATCTCCTCTTTGGGGAGGAGTGTGTGCATGTCTTCAAGAGGGTCTCTAAACCAAGGATCATGTGCTCACTCCGGTCAAGGTAGTGTTTACCTTCTAGACTGTTTTGTCTACTCTGGGTTGAAATACTGGGCATGTTCCCAGTTCAAGTATTTCATTCGTGCTAGGGAAAGTTGTCATGGCTCCAGGCTTCTACAAACTTACAAAATGAGGGAAATCTTTTTATTTTGAGTATGGGTTGGACTTGCCGGTCACTTCTGTCACTTCTAACCTTGAAATTTCATGATCTGGGCTTCTCAAAGATTATGCTAGTACCACACAAATTCTGACATGGCATGCAAAGTTGAAAAAGTATTGGCCTGGTGAAGGACTGTATTTTTACTCTAGGAAGACCATTTTAAAATTTTAGACTCTTCACCATAAGGCTGATCACTAGGTGATTTTTATTTTTGGCCACAGTAACTCATTAAAATTATCTACTCAAGTATGGAAGGGTCATGTTTTATGTCAGTGAAGGAAATACCCACACCAATAAAATCATGAATCTGTTGATTATAAAATGAAATCAGCATTTGTTCCCTGATTTTGACAATTACTCAGGTTGGGTTAAGAAATTTATTACTGTATAAGCAGAGCTGTAATAAAACTACTCTGGAAAGAATTTTATAATATGTAATATGTTTGGAGAAAAGCATAAATATTATGTTAGTAGTCTCTCATTTTATAATGCTACCCTAAGTCTTGAAACAATTTTTACTTATTCTTGTGTGACATAGATAATTAAAATTTGAATAAGTGGTCCAACAATAAGTGATGACAAAGCATAAGTCTGTATCTCTTAGCATTCAGGTTACTCTCTTGTTTTAAATTAGGCTCCTTGGGATAATCTTTCCCTTTCCCCCACCAAATCTAGTCATTTCCTAAGTCCTGTTGATTTTGTCTCATATCCCTTCCATCTGACCCCTACTATTCTTTCCCCTTGACGTTACCTAGTTTATATCCTCATTACTGTACACTTAAATCAACCAATCAACAAGCATTTGTTAACTACCTACTATGTGCTAAATATTCATATCACTCTATATATACTATTGCCAAAAGAGTCTTCCTAATGCAAAGCTCTGATTATATCATTTCACTGCTCAAAAATTTTCAGTGACTTTTCATGACTTATAAAATAAAGTCTAAACTCCTTAACCTGGTCCTGATTTCTCTCTGTAATTTGGCTCCATTCTAATCTAACCTAATCCCACTAAGAATTTACTATGTTCAAGACTTCTGGCTGTTTGGAATACAAAAACAAAAAGAAAAAAAAATAATTCCTACCCTCAAGGATCTTATGTTCTACTACGTTCATATAACATTATTGTTGTAGTAGTGGTTGTTGTTAATGTTGTCGTTGAGTCATTTTAGTTGTGTCTGACTCTTTGTGACCCCATTTTGGGGTTTTCCTGGCAAAGATACTAGAGCAGTTTGTCATTTCCTTCTCCAGCTCATTGTACAGATGAGGAAACTGAGGCAAACATGGTTAAGTGACTTGCCCAGGGTCAATCAAACTACCCAGGTGTCTGAGGACAGATTTGAACTCAGGAAAGATGGGTCTTCCTGACTTCAGGCCCAGCACCAGCGGTGGGGTTCAGCCAGTTTGCACTGGTTCGGTAGAACTGGTACCTAATTTTAGGTTGAGTTCGGGGAACCGGTTGTTAGCGGGGGCCAGTGCCCTCCACGACAGCTGCACCTCTATGCAGTTCCGTGGACAACCGGTTGTTAATTTATTTGAATACCACCACGGTGCCAGCACTCTATCCGTTGTGACACCTATTTGCCCCTGCATATAACATACAAACAGATAAACGTGATCATTTGAGAAGGGAGAAGGCATTGATAGCTAGGGGAATCAGGAAGGCTTTGGATAGGAGCTGGGCCTTGAAGGAACTTAGGGATAATAAAGAGGTAGAGACGAGGAGGAATGAATCCCAGACTTGGGGGATACTGTGCTGCATTACATCCTATCCTCCAACTCCATTCCTCACAGTCTCTACACAGTAGTCAAATCAGACTATTTGTCATCCCCTGAATACATTCCGAGTGCTCCAGCTCCCATGGCTCAGCTTATACCATTCCCTACGCCTGAAATGCCTTTCCTCCTCCCCTTCCCACCCCCATCTCTGGCTACTGAAATCCTACCCATCCTTTAAGGTCCAGATAAACGGACGCTTCATTAATAAAACCTTCCTTTATGTTAGTGTTTATAAATCCTACTTTGCATACATTTCTCCAATTCGGAGTTACCAGAGTAATCTTCCTAATGCACTAGTACTATCATTTCCCTCTTAAAGAAACTTTAATAATTAGATCCCCGTTGCCTACCAGGTAAAGTGTGAATTCCTTAACTTAGCATTTAAACCCTCTACAATCTAACCCAATCTTACCTTTTAGTCTCCTTTCCTACCCATTTCCTTTGACCATTCCATGTTCTAGATGGAAAGGAAAACTAGCTCTGATCTCATTTTTCCTTATGCTTCTGTGTATTTTGTTCATACTGTCCCCCCAATACGCAGATTGGACTTCTATTGCATAGACTATTGTTGTTGACATCGTTCAGTCCCTCTAGTTGTATCTAACTCTTAATGACCTCATTTGGGGTTTTCTTGGCAAAGATACTGGAGCGGTTTGCCATTTCCTTCTCCAGTTCATTTTACAGATGAGGAAACAGAGGCAAAAAAGGGTTAAGTGACTTGCCCAGGGTCACACAGCTAGTAAGTAAGGCTGGATTTGAACTCCAATCTCCCTGATTCTGGGTATGTGGCAGAGTAGATAGAGCACTGATCCTGGAGTCAGAAAGACCTGAGCTCAAATCAAGCCTCAGCCACTTATTAACTGTATGACCCTGGTCAAGTCACTTGACCTCTATTTGCCTTAATCCCCTGGAGAAGGAAATGGCAAAGCACTCTAGTATCCTTGCCAAGAAAACCCCATGGACAGTATTTGCATGCTATGGTCCATGGGGTCATGAACAGTCAGATACAACTGAATGACTGAACAACAACTGTGTGAAATATTTTAAATTAAGTATAAAGAATACAAAAGAAACAAGAAAATTGGAAAATTCATGTTTCATTGCTTTCAAAGAGTGAGCTTAGCTCCCAAGGATGGCTACAGATGAGAATCAGGCAAAGAATGATAGACTGGCTGAAGTTCTTTATAGTTATTTCAAACACACTACAGTTGTATATATTAGGAATTCTTTCCAGTCCACTTTTAGCCCAGCACTGTTAACACATCGGTAACTTTCACAATCTTGACTAATTCTTGGGTTGGAGTCTACATCAGCCAGTAAAATTGACTCAACATCATGGAAGTAATGTAAGTAAAAGTTATAACACAGCGGTCTGTTACATGCAATGATGCTTTTCTAATTTAGGTTCAGAATTTAGTTCTCTTACCAGGGTTTTCAGTTAAAAGATAAATATGGTAAGTTACTCAGCTAGACTTAACCATTCCCCCCTCATTCCATTCTTTCCCCTGAAATGATAAGTAAGCAGTAATCTACTGTCCTAAAAGACTTAATGTCCTCATGGAACTTAGAAAATTGGAGTGACCAACTTACAGTGTTCAGGTCTGATGCTTTCCCTACCCATTTTAGCTTCACTCCCTTGGGGCTATTCCCAAAATGTGGCTTCTTTAACCTAGGCCTCCTTTTCCTTGAAGAAAAATTACCTCTATACAACCATCAAACAGGCAGCAGACTTGATTTGAATTTCTTCAATGAGGTTGGTCTGGTATTGGCTGGTCTCTCTTTTTGTTGTCAGTAACCCACCCCTGGAGGTGGCTAGATGGCTCAGTGGATAGAGTACTGGGCCTGGAATCAGGAAGACTCATCTTCTTGAGTTAAAATCTAACCTCAGATACTACTAATTGTATGACTCTGGGCAAGTCATTTTACCCTGTTTACCTCAGTTTCCTCATCTGTAAAATGAGCTGGAGAAGGAAAAAGCAAACCCCTCCAGGATCTTTGCCAAGAAAACCCCAAATGCGGTCATGTAGAGTTGAACATGACTGAAAAGCAACTCAATAATAGCAACAAACCCATTCGTGAGTAAGCTGCTTGGGCAGCAGTGAGACCAACTTTCCTATCCTTTTGTTGTCCATATAATCTACTTCTGCTTCACTGATTGACCAGATAAATTGTGACTAAGTCCCTAAGAACACTTGGGCTAGCCTAATGTGGTTAATGTGTTTCATAGCCACTGCAACTTTCATCACTGCTTCTTGAAGTAGTTTCTCCAACCTTGGCACAAACCTGAAGGTCTTTACAGATCTTTACAGGCAATCATCATAACTGCCCCCTGTACTTTCAGTGTCACCAAATTGGCTATTTAGCAGCCACAAACAGCCAAGTACCAGTACAGAAGACTGTTCCATCTTTGAGGTGTATCAGAAATCAGAAGTAGGTCCCATTGGGCTCTCTAATAAAAGACCAAATTTCCTTCATCAGGTTCTTACAATTTTGACATCTCTGTGGCATTTTCCCCTAGTCTTCCTCTCCACATAAGTGAATGCTCTACCTGAACTCACCACATTTCTCATTAGTGGGTAGTCGTAGGATGTCATGCTTGTCATCAGGCAGATGGCAAAAGAGAAAGGTGTCCCATTTCCTTCTTTGAAGAACTTCATCTTACCTAGTAATTTCTTGCCATAAATAGAAGGTTTAGTAAGTAGCTGTAACAACAATGTTCCTAGCAGCTGCTGGGGAGGTGTAAGACCAACAACACCAGCACACAGGAGGGCTGCTAGCACAGATTCTTTGATCTGATTTTCTAAGGAAAGCAACTTTAAGACATTTCAATCTCACTTTAATTAAACACACATATATCATTCACTTAGTTCAGGGGAAAAAGTCAGCACCCTGAACTTCAGAGAAAACACGAACAGAAATTACAAGCAGAAATTATATAAACAGAGCAAATAACACAAATCAACAGACACGGCTTCTGTCTGTCCATAGCAATACATACATAGTTACCAGAGAGAGAAGCACCAACATCTGGGTTTTCAAAGTGGGGTAGGGATGTTCCTTAATGGCTTCCCAGAATCTCCACATGAACACTCTTCCAATGAGTGAGGCTCCAAAGCAAAAATGCTAACCTCTGAGTATATATGCACTTCTTCAGGGTCAGAGGGCATCACAACCATGTGACTCAAATTCATGCGGCTTAGGCTTTCTTGTGACTTAAGCAAGTCATCAAAGACTCTTGATTCAATGAAAGACTCAATCAAAGACACTTGATTGCCTTAGTGCTGAGAAGCACTCCAAAAGAAAAAACAGCAAAAAGTCCCACTTTGCTTGCCGTTACACTAGTCCCCAAGTAATTCATTTCCAGATATTTTACCTGGAGGTACCTTTCCAGAAGTTTACATAAGGCAGCAACTGCATCATCTCCTTTCCTAATGAATATATTCCCTAGAAGATTACAGTTTCCTCTAGCCCCCAACAAAGAATGTACAGCAGTACATAGTCTTTTTGGTGACACTTTTTTCATAGTCCATAGGCAGTCTCCAAATCTGATACCTTCATGTTGCATTATTAGATGTTTGTTTTCTATTACAATTGTTTGTATATATGTCATGTCTTGATATACAACTATATGCTCTACGAGGAAAGGGACCATGTCTTATCTAAACTGTGTATCACATACAATGCCTAGAGAAGTGATTTTAATGCATAGCTGGTGCTTAATGATTCAAGCTGAATTGAAATTTTGCACAATCATTAAGAGTGATCCAAAAAGCTTATCAGCTGACAAAGACAAAGTAAAGATGTTTGATATAGTCCACATTTTGGAGTTGTACTTCTCATTTTCTAAATGTAGCCATACTCCATTCACTGATGAGAACTTCACAAAAATAATGTTATTCAAAGACAATCTCTCTGTCTTTATTATTGCTACGATACAAACATCTAGCATAATAGTAAAATTCATATTAAAAGAGTCTCAACTGTTATTCACCAGTAATAAAAATACAATTAGCTAGATAGTCTATAACTGCCACTAAGACTTATATAAATTGAAGGATATTCAAAAGAGCCTTTTATACTAAAGAAACTTTTTATGCAGAACTAATTTTCCATGCTTCCACATCCAGAGAAAGAATTATGGAGTCTGAATGCAGATCAAAGCATACTATTTGCTCTCTCTCCTTTTTGTTTTGTTTTGTTTCTTCTTTCTCATGATTCATTCCATTGGTTATAATTCTTCTTTACAACATGACTAATGTGATAATATGTTAAATATGAATGTATATATAGAACCTATATCAGATTGCATGCTGTCTTGGAGAGGGGGAAAAATTTTAAACTCAACAGCTTGTGGAACTGAATGTTCTAAACTAAAAATAAATAAATTAATTTTTAAAAACCCTAATTTTACTACCCCATTTGTCAGACCTAATTAGTAACTTTCTAAAATTCAGGCCTGACTATGTCCTCCTCCATACCTATTCAAAAAACTCTTGAGAGTCCCTATTACCTCCAGGATCAAATGTTAAAATCTATTGTTTACTTTCTAAAGCCCTTTAAAAAAAGTCTGCCTGGTTCATTCCCACCTTTTCCAGGTTTCTTACTAATTTTCTTCGATTTGCAACATAATCCAATGACACTGACCTCCTTGCTGTTCCCCTGGGAATTTCCACTAGCTTTCCCATGCCTGGAATTCTCTCCTTCCTCATTTGGCTTTCCTGACTTCCTTTGGGGCCCAGCTAAAATCCCCTCTTCTGCAAAGAATCTCTCTAGATCCTTCCCTCCCATACTAGTGCCTTCCCCCTGTTGATTATCTCCAATTTATCCAGCCTATATCTTGTTTCTATATAGTTGTTTATGTGTTTCCTTCCCCATTAGACTGTGAAGTCCTTTACAGCAGGGACTGTTTTTGCCTTTCTTTGTATTCTCAGTACTTAGCAGCAGCAACAACAACTTAGCATAGTGCCTGGCACACAGGAGTTACTTAATAAATTCTTCTTGACTTATGTGTATTGCTAGTAATATAATAGACTGGAAAATGTGCTTAGTTACTAGGCAAGAAAAAGAATTAAGTTCCTCTTTTTGGTAACAGTAGGCATTTAATAAATGCTTGATGAAACTTTATTGAATTAAATTTTTAAAAATTTGGATTTTCTATTCTCCTATTCAGTAACTGGAGAGGTAGAAGGGACAGGTCATGCAGATTTAACCTAGGCAAACCTAGCAAGAATTGGGACTTATGCTTCAGTATATTGAGTCCGATGGAAGTATAGGTAGTGTTGGGAAGAGGAAGCCATAGGTCCCCTTAGCAGTAGCACTGGCAGAGAGTAAAAACATCAGAGTTCCATCCAGGGTGCTTTCCCAATGGTAGGAAATAGGATAAGAGGTCTGAGAATAGTGTGGGAGGAGGGAACAAACATTTATTAAGCAGGAGGAGTGATGTGGCCTCCAGCAGAATGGTGGAGTCTCAGAGCAACCTGAGCTCTCATCCTGGCCTGATTTCCTAAGGGCAGGGGAGCTTTTAGGAAGGTCAAGAAGGAGCAGGATTGCCTCCAGTTCATGGCTGGAGTAAGGGAGAAGGGGAAAGTTCAGATCCATATGAAGCTTTTCTGATGGAAGTAGAAGAGAAGATTTGTCCCTGGCAAGACAAGGGAGCAGTCTGCAATTTTCCTGAGGATATCAAAAGATTACCCAAGGAAGAGGGGAGTGAGCCTGAGCTACATGGAGGCACAGACACAATTATCCTCTGGCAGACGGCTACTTCAGGCAGGAGAAGAATTGGTGTAAGGGTAAAGAGTAAAGTTCCCTCCTATTTTGGGTCATGGAGGGGTGGCCTAGTGGACCAGAAGATTCTCAAAACCTTATCAGCCATGGGTGAATGGAGAAGGACATGAGGTGCCCCATAGATAATGATTCTAGGGTTCCTCAGCCAAGGTCAGCATGAGAACTGGGAGGTGAAGTGCCCACAGTAAACCCTATACCCTCACTAACAATGAGATGATGTTGTGTGTGATACAAGAGACAGGGTCCCTGTCTCTTGTGCCAAGGAAGGTAATGTACCAATGAATTAATGCTATCTCAGATAAATAAGAGGAGTAGGACAGAGGAGTTTTGTGGAAGTAGCTATATTCCCAAACCCCAGTTCATTTTTCCAAAGATTTTTCCGCCCTTTTTTCCTTCCTTTCTCTGTTTTTGATGGGAAAAGGAGGGGTTTAGGCAGTGTTTCTGAATCAGTGAGAGCATTAGGTTCTCTTTTTACTCCACTATCATGCTGGAGATCCCTTTTCTAGCCCTCAACTGTTTTTATTACTAAAATAAAACTGGATGCCAAAAGAAACTAAGCCTATGAAATTCATACCATTTTTCTCAGCTGGTTTGATTTATTATTTGTTTGTTGTGCTAGTCTGGCTGAGCCAGTAAAGTGCTAACTGTGTTAGTTATGTCAGTCAATCTAGAAGGAGTTTTGCTTGAGGTTTGAATTTGAGCTAAAGAATCCATTCTCACCACTTGGTTGAGAATGCTGTTTATTATAGCAAGGATACTCAAAGGGCACCTGTACACTTTTCCCACAGTCACTCTGACCCAGATTAACAAGCACATTGTCTGGTTCTGGTAGGAGGGTGGTGATCTTTTGTGAAGTAAATGCTCAGTTGGGTGGTTGGTAGACATAGTAATCAGTGTTATAATTTAGTCTGGAATCCACCACCACCAAGGACTCTGTCCTTTATGTAGAGCTGCCCAAAGTGTGCCCAGGAGAAAAATTAGTTAAGGCTTAGGTTTGGCTCAAATCTGGAGTTTCCCTCAAGGTGAGAAGGTCAAGGGTAGGGATAGAAAGGTATTTCATATATAATGTAAATCAGGCATAGAACAAACATTTTTTTTCTCCACACAAAAGAAATGTTTTACATTAAAGGAATCACTAGAACACATTAACAACTTAAACAAGTAGCTATAAAAACTCATCAATACCTCAATCAATTCATCTTAAAACATCAAAACATAAAATATTTTTTTTTGCATGACTACTGAATTGACATTTCACCTTCACCTTGCTTCTCTATTATAAATAAATTTCTCCAGGTCCCTGTTTCCTGGCAAGCCTGGCCAAGTTTCCAGCTCATTCTTGCTAGTGGTTATCCTCTTCAAAAGGAGCTGGAGTAATTTTGGATGTCTCATACCAAAGTGTAGTCAGCCCTAGGAGCCAGGGGATCCCTACCTTTCCAAAAGATTGCCTTCAAGATAGTACACATTCTTCTCAGGACTGCCACTCAGTCACCTATTCTCAGGAAACTAAAAAAAAGAGACAATTGGGGCTTTGAAATCCATTCTCAAATTTTCTTGGTTCAGTTTCATCTGCTATGTATTTGAAGCTATGTTACTGCAGGGATGGAGAAAGGGCAGCCCTTCCCTAATCTCACATGGGAGAGGTTTGAAGACTCCTAACACACTTGGAAAATGGGGAAAAAGAGAAGATAGGATCACTCACTTAAATTCTATGGAATGAATGGAATAAGCATCTCTTAGTGGCCAGTTCTTGATGCTGTATGAAGACAATTTTGATATCCCTACCTAATGTAATCAGTATTTGCTCAGTTCATTGTGATTTAATGGGTATCAGTAATTGTTAGGTGGGATAGAATTAAGTTTTAGTTAAGTCCTTTAGTTAGTCCTTTAGTTAAGTCCTTAAGAGTTATGTAGGTTGGAGTTAATTAACCAACTTGTATTGATGGTTATATTACTTACATTTGGGTCAGGGATAGATTTATACTTGTACTACATAACATAATACTATATTAACTTATATTAGAGATAGGGATAGAGACCTGCTGCATTAGTGCCAGCCTCCCACCCCCACTCCAATGAATGTACTATGAGAGCTGTGCTTGAAAAACCACAGTTGCCATGTTATAAATGTACGTTTTACGCTTATGCCCTAGAATATTGCTAGCAGGTGGGAAGTTCCTGCTGAGATGGACTATGGAGGCCCAAGAAAGCCACTGACAAAATAGTTATGATTGATAGACATTTTTCTTGGCCAAATATGGGATGAATTTCTTCCATTTCTCCCCCTCAGCCAATTATGTGATTTCCTCCACTTCTGGAACTGACCAGTCATGAATTGTACTACCTCATTCTATTTTTAGAGATCTCTTTGTGTCTATAAAAAAGGTCAGAGTCCAAGAAGAGGGATCCTTGACTAAGAAGAAGGTTTTGGATACAATTGCTTAGGGACCACTAATCTCCCTAATAAATTGATTGATCATGCTTGGAGTTCTGCCTCAGTTGCCTTTTGTTACAGATTAGAATTTTGTGGCCCATAGCTGGTACCCTTTGCAGCCATCAGAGGACCCAAGGAACAATAGTATAATGAAGTGATGCTTTGGAACACATATATTATAGAAGAACTAACTACATATGGTAGATGTAAGTGTTAAATTGGAAATACTTACTCTGAAGATTTTTCCCACTTGACAATTGTTCTTCTCATCATAACTTCATTGATTTTGTTCATGGATAGAGCACTGGGCTTGGAGTCAGACCTAGAGTCAAGAAGATCTGAGTTTAAATCCATCCTCAGACATTTAGTAGCTATATGACCCTGGGCAAGTCACTTAACCCTGTTTGCCTCTGTTTCCTCATCTGTAAAATGAACTGGAGAAATAAATGGCAAATCACTCCAGTATCTGCCAAGAAAATCCCAAAAGGGGTCACAAAGAGTTGGACATGATGGAAACAACTGAACAACAGGAGTTTGAATTCTATATAAATATTTATGATTTTAGTACATTTCTTATAAATAATAAATTTTTCTGTTTTCCTTTCTGATATCCTGCTTCATTTTATGGGTTAGTGCATTCCATTCACATTCATTGCTATAATAATTAGGTTTGCTTCCCCCTGTACCAGTTCCAATTATAGTATGTTCTTTATTCTATGCCCACAAATGATAAAGAAATGAAGAGAAGAATAATATAACAGTGCTAGTTTTCTGTAGTTGAAACGGCTTATCTTACTCTTTTCTTGTACCCTAGACCAAAGCTACAATATTGGGCTTTGCCCTTTTTCCTCTCATTTTTTTCCCTTTTACTATCCTTCCCTAACTGAAACTCTTGCTAATTGAATTTTGTTTTGCTTGTGACTCTTCCCCGCTACAAATCCATCCTCTCTTTTAAACTCCTTAATCCCTTCTTTTTCTGTTCTAGCCTAGCTCAATTCCCTGTTTACCTTATTATGTTTCTACACTATACTCTTCCCTAGCAACCTTTATTTGCCAAGATCAGATAAGAGTTAGGCAGTCAGATGGGTAGAAGGGAAACCAGGAGACAGCGATGTTCCCCAAATCTAGAGAGAATAGAGTATCAAGGAAAAGAAGGATAATCAACACTGTTAAAAGCTCCAGAGAGGTCAAGGAGAATGAGGATTGAGGAAAGACCATTGGATTGGGCAATTAAGAGATTATGAGTAACTTTAGGGAGAGCAATTTTGGTGGAATAATAAAGTTGGAAGCCAGGTTGTGAGGGTCTAACAAGTAAGTTTCTGAGAAGTTAAAGAGGGAGGGGAGAGAAAGTGGAGGCATGTATTATAGATGGCCTTTATGAGGAGTTTAGCCACAAAGGTCAGAAGAGATATAAGAAAGGAGAAAGAAGGATCAAGTTAGTGTTTTTTGAGAATGGAAGGACATGGGCATATTTTTAGGCAGTAGGGAAGGAGCCAATAGAGAAAAATTGAAGATAAATGATAAGGTAGGGATGACAGAGGGGGCAATCTGTTGGAGGAGATGGGATGGAATAAATAGAGGGATTAGCCGTGGTAAGGAGTAAGGTCACTTCATCACATGAAGGGAGAGACAGTGGCAGAAGGCATTGGAGTGATAGGAGATGAGGAAGAAGGAAAAAGGAGTTCATGGTGAATGGCTTTAGTTTTTTCCTCTAAAATATATGGCAAGGTTCTCAGCTGAGTGGGTGGGAGGAGGCAGACCATGAGAGGCTTGAGGAAGGATGAAAAGGTTTAGAAGAACTACTATAGAAAGTGGCATAACGAATTGATTGGGGAGGAGTAAAAGGATTGCCTAGTAGCAGCAAGGTTCCAATTAAGGTTGGATAACATAAATTTGTAGTATACCCAATCAGAATAGTTGTATGATTTTCTCTACCTTTACTCATTAGCATGTATGTGGAAGTGAAGATTGTGAATGATGGGTGTGATCCATGGCTGATGCTCAGCAGGATGCAATTAGCTGTATGATAAGAGAGTCAGAGACTCGAGAAAAGAGGACAATGTAGAGTTGAATTGGTTCATTAAGGGATCAAGACGGGAAAAAGAAGAGAGAGTGGATATTGCATGGAGAGGTAGTCTGGAAGAAAACAGAAGGTTCAAGGACTTGGAGTTCCTGGTGTGGATGAAGAATAAAGTTTGACAAAGGAAGGCAGAGTGAGAGGTAAAGTCAATAGAATGTGGTCAGATAAGTGGATTTCAGAATTCTTGAACATGGAGTTGGTGCATTCATGGGTAATAGCAAGATCCAAGGGTATCTTTGTGTATGGTTGAAGTGAGGTGGAGGAGTAGGTCATGGGAAGTAAGTAGGTTGAAGAACTGAACAGTTAGAATGTTTAAGAGAGAGTGTATATATATATATATATATATATGTATACGTATATATATATATATATGTGTGTGTGTGTGTGTGTATGTATATATGTATGTTTGGTTGTCATATATAAATATGTATGTTATGTATGTATGTTGAAGTCCACAAGTATGAGGACAGAAGTTGGGGAGAAGAGAAAAATTGTGAGTCTGGTTCCTAATTCACTGAAGAAGGAAGGGGCTTGACCTGAAGACTGTAGACAATAGCTAGCAGTATCTTTACTACTTTGGTAAGGTTTTCTTTTGTCCTTAATTGTTTATTATCTTTTTAAGTTTTTCCTCAAGAGCTTTAATTTGGCTACTTATCTCTTCCTTCACTTTTTTCCTTCATTTCTGTTAGAAAGCCTTTCATCTACTCTTGGTATAATTGTGGCCTATCCATTCTTTTTCATAGTATTCTACTTATAATTCTCTTCTTATTATAAGTATTTCTGTTCTATTGTTTTATCCTGAGTTTCTCTTAAGCCATAGTATTCTTTCCCTGTGTTCAGGTTTTTCTTTCTTTTTTTTTCATTTTTAAGTAGAAATGACTGGTAAAGTTTCCTCTTCCTAACCTTTGATGTTTCTTTAGAACTTCTCTTGGATCTTCAGTTACTGGGATTATACTGGCTTAGAAAAGGATCAGTATGAACCAGAAGCCACTTCCTTTCTGTTTCAGTCTCAGCACCATTCCTGAAATTTTCACATTGCCCTTTTCTGCCTACTGGTTATTCTTTCCTCCCTATCCTCCAGCTCCTCTTTATGCATTGTTTTCCCACATCAGAATATAAGCTTCTTGAAGGAGAAGACAATTTTTTCCATTATGTGTGCAATCTCAGTGCTTAACATATTTACATCATAAGTGCTTAATAAATATTATCTATTTGTCCTTCCTTCCTTCCTTCTTTTCTTCCTTCTTTCCTTCCCTCCCTCCTTCCTTCTCTCTCTCTTTCTTTCTTTTTTCTTCCTTCCTTCTCTCTCTTTCTCTCTTTCTTTTCTCTCCCTCTTCCTTCCTTCCTTCCTTTCTTCCTTTCTTTCTTTTGTTCTTTATTCCTTCCTTCCTTCCTTCCTTCCTTCCTTCCTTCCTTCCTTCCTTCCTTCCTTCTTTCCTTCCTTCCTTCTATCTCTATCAACTCTCAACAGGGGCTGAAGGCCCAATGAGAGAGAGATGATCTTTCTTTTTTTCTTGGTATTGATCAAAACTCTGAAGGTATCTCCAGCGGAAAAAGTTTAAGAAGCCCTGTGGGGTTTTAAGTGGGCTTTTATTGTTGTTATTTTTCAAAAGATCACCTTATTATATATTTTCCATTAATCTCTTTTGTTTATAGTTCTTATATTTTATGCAGAGCAGCTTTTTGTTCTTGATGTAAACTTCAAGGGACTTAGATTTAGCTAGAACTTTTCATGTCATCATCTGTACCAGAAATCTCAATAAATGTTCATTAAATTGAATCAATTAAGTTTTGTCTATTTGGAATAATTACTTATGACTTATTTGTATCTGGTGTTATTTGCAAGCACTTCATTTTTTAACATTCGGAGAGTGTGTAAGGTGGATAGTTTCAGGAATATAGGACAAGTCATCATTTCTGCCATGTTCCCCTCCAATATGCTTGAGTAAAGCTCTAGGGTAATTTTGATGATTCTCATGAGAGAATGAAAGTAGTTCTAAAACCAGACTTTATCTGAAGTTTTGGTTGTGCTGGTTAGGTGTGTTTGTGAATTTCATTTAAAAAAAGTGAAATATCCCAGGCTGTGGACTGCCTCACAAAAGAATAATAGATATTCCCTAAGGGGAAAGTAGCCTGTCTGAAATTCTTCAGAGGAGCACCAGATGGCAGTAGCAGCTCAACAAAGAAGAAACCTGTTTGGTCATTTTCAGTGGTGTCCAACTCTTCATAACCCCATTTGGGGTTTTCTTGGCAAATATACTGGAGTGGCTTGCTGTTACCTTCTCCAGTTCCTTTTACAGATGAGGAAACTGAGGAAAACAGGATTAAGTGACTTGCCCAGGGTCACACAGCTAGTAAGATGTCTTCCTGACTCCAGACCCAGCACTCTATCCACTATGCCACCTAGCTGCCCAAAGAAGAAGCCTGTTAAGAAGAAAAGTAGCAAGTGGCAGCTTCAGACGTTTTCCAACTGAGACACAATTATAGGGTTATGAATTGTCCAGTATATGAGTGTTTTCTTTACCACTGATGGCACAGGAATCTGTGAGAAAGTGTATTCTTGTGGGCACAAATGAGAACTTTCCCTTCTTATTTTGCTATGAATTGTAATTCCTTCCTGAGTTCAAATGTGGCTTCGGACCAAAAAAAAAAAAAAAAAAAAAAGAAGAAAGGAGAAAAGCAGAGGAGCAAAAATTCCCCTAGGTGGAGCTATTTCAAGGTATCACTCTTTACTGTCTCAAATTTCTATAGTTATTAATGGATAATCGGTAGGCACAAGCCTTTTTTTTTCTTTTTTTTGCTTTAAGCCAGACTTACACCTGTATGTGCAGTAAATTTGTTTGTGTGTATGTGCTTTCTGATCCAAATTAGCATATTGGTTTGAATTTGGTAAATAATTACTTTAACGTTAGTATCATTAAAGAGTAGCTCCTTCTGCATTCTGATTGTTGTAACTGAAATAACTAATGGACAAAGAAGATATTTTATAAATATTCATAGAATATTAATTCAGAGAATAATAACCTCTTACCTAAGGAGACTACATAGTAAAACAAAGAGAATTTCCATGGGAACATTTGGATACTATACAGCATTTTAGAGTATATTATTATAGGATGTAAATAATCTAAAATCAAATCAGGCTGTGGTTTGGCCTTTTGGTCTTAAGTTTAAAAGCTAATTAAAGTTTTCATGAATTTAAACTTAAGTCGGCACGACATATGTAATGAGAATCAATTATCAAGGGGTATATTCTCTAGCCTGTAGGGAAATTCCCATCATTATTGGGGAAAATTCTGCATCAAGATCATGGGAAGAGCCTGACCCTTAGTCTTCCTCTTTAACAGCCTGTAGAATTTGTTATGCTTAGTTTCATACACTAGTCCTTGGAGACACTAATCCTAGTTTTGTCCCCACCTTCCACATGCTAAAAATAACAAAAGTTGGGGGCAGAGTAGAGGGGGAGAAGGAGAAGCCAGAGGGAATGTGATTATCTTATCATCCTTGTTGTACTACTGATTTATAGTAGACATTTTGTTTTACAAATGCCAAATCATACAAAGGTTATTCCAACTAATGGATAGGGGATTTGAAGCTTCTCCTGAGTATGTAAACTCTTCTCTGGGGGTAAGCTAGGTTTACTTTTTAAAGCTGAGAGATTTCCTTGTTGTGCCACCAGGGTGGTGCTTTTTGACCTTTCATATTTCATGGCACGGCTGTGTGTTAGTGTATTTCTCAACGTGCCCTGGGCCCAGAACATAGTCTCTACTCATTTGCAGAGTATTATGGTAAAGCTATGTTGCTAGGGGAAAGTTGTGGAGTACAAATTACGATGATGAAAGTTTTGCCTATGTTTCCAGTATGCCGTTCCTAGTTCAGCTGAAAGAGCAGAGATCAAGGCAGAGTGGAACAACTGAGACTTTGTTTTAGAAAGTGCCAAATTTAGAGAATTCAAGTCAGAGGCCAACCTTACCATCAGGTATAGGGGCATTGGTTGGGGACACTCACACAGGAGAGTGATGTTGGGAAGGGAAAAGGAGAGGAAATAGCATTTACCAAGCTACTCCTGTGTGCTAGGTGCTTTTGAAAGTATCATCTCTTTTGATCCTTATAACAGTCCTGTGAGGTAGGTGCTATCATTACTCCCATGTCACAGGTGAGGAAATGGTGGCAGACAGAGGTTTGAACGGCTTGCCTACCGTCACATAGGTAGTGAATGTCTGAGGCAGTATTTGAACATAAGTCTTCCTGATTTCAGGGTCCCTCTTCTACACCCAGTGCCAACATTCCTGGATTTTCAGACTGCCTAGTTCAACACCACGGGACCTGCTCTGCTTTCGTCTGCCACCCTCACTCCACTAGAACCTGGGGAATTTGGAGCCAGGTGTTTCCTCTTCTGTAAAGCTGCCTTGGCATCTGAGGGCATCTCACCAAACCAAGGTTTATGGGGAGGTATAGGATAGGAACAATGCAAGGCTTCCACAGTTTTAAGCTTCTGAGCCAAGAATCATTAGGTACCTTGGCTATGGTGATGGTAAAACAAAATGGTGGATTTGAAAGCCCATTCTGGTTCCAGCGGGCCCTCAAACTCTGTACTACCATCTCCCCACTGGAAGGGGAGCTCAGACCCAAGGCAATGATTGGGGAAGATTAGAGCCAGGACTGAAGAACCTATGGGGCATCAACACTTTAGCACTCAACTGCTTCTAGGAGTAATAGGATGGAATATCAGACTGGCATCAATTGCCATAAGTGGTCACCTCCTCCTGCCTTTGTAAGGGTGTCAGTGCTTCCTCTCTGAGGCCAAACCAGTCCAAAGAATAGGAGGAGACAGGTGTTGGAACATAGGAAATAGGTGAGAGTATGTGCCACCCCCTCCTTCCTGAGACTGTATATATACCAGCCATAGCAGGGTTCCACTAACAGGATCACCTTCTCCCCATACACATGGTGGAAGGAGACCACGTGGGCATACATTGTCTTGGCCTGAGTTGGATTGGCATCCCTTTCATTGCTGCTGCCATAAGATCCCACTCCTGTTACCCTCCTCCCAAAGCAGAAGGTCCCTGTTCTCTGATGCTTCCTTCCTCACTATCTGCTCAAGGAGGGAGAAAGATGAATGCCAGAGTCATTCCTATGTGTAGACAACAACTGGATTGTGGTGACTGAGCAGAGAGGCAGGTGGGTGGACAAGAGTTCATAGATTTAGAGCAGGAAGAAACTTTGGAGGCCTCTCACTTTTATAGATGGAGAAACAGAGGCCTAACAAGGTTAGATGGCCTGCTGAAGATCACCGAGGTAGTAAGTTTCAGAGCCAGGATTTAAACTCAGGTCCTCTTTCTCCAAAAACAATACTTTCCACTACATCATTCTGCCTCCTCCTGAGCCCTACCCATCTCCCTGAAATGGCTATGCAGGGCCTTCCTAAATAGCACCTGGTTATCAAGAATAATTAATTAAAACAGATGGTTCTCCCTTTCTTCTCCCCATTCTCTGTCTGGTGTCAGTGTCCTGAAGTCTCTTTTCTCCCACTCCCCAACTGAAGGCACCTTTTCTGCTTCTTTCCCCAGATAGAAAAATTCCTAGTTGTGGCTTTGGGAAGTAGTCATTGGACCTGGGTTTGAATCCCTGCTCTCTTACTACCTATACGATCCTGTGCAAGTCATTTACTTCTCTGGGTCTGGTTTTTCTCATCTGTAAAATTAAGAGGTAGGATTAGCTGATATCTGAGGGCCTTTCTTTTATCTCCAAATCTTACAAATTGAATTTTAGATCTTACTGTTCTTTTAAGGATGCTTGGCAGCAAGTTTCTGGCCTCCAGATGACAGTTTCTGCTCTATATTAGGTTTGAATCACACACCAATTGAGGCTCAAACTAGCTTTTTTTTTTCACTTCCACCTCTTCCCCCCATGCCTGTTTTTCTTACCCCATACTACATCTTCCTTTGAATTCTTCATTCCTGTCACACACAGGGGAAACTGGAAGGGAGCAAGGAATTCAACTGTAGCATGAGTCAGTTGA
Source organism: Trichosurus vulpecula (assembly GCF_011100635.1). NCBI lineage: Eukaryota > Metazoa > Chordata > Mammalia > Diprotodontia > Phalangeridae > Trichosurus > Trichosurus vulpecula. The sequence goes on along the minus strand of NC_050577.1, from coordinate 182,897,025 downwards.
CTGACTGGGAGCTGATCCAAGAGCTGGCAACCTCTGCCCCAAAGCAATAAAACAGTACCCTCCTCCCTGCCTCAGGCAACTCTGTATTTCCTCACTCCTCTGTGCACCATGTTTGTTTGTTTTCTCATTTAAGGACAAGGAAATGAGCACCAAAGGCACATCAAAGAGGCTACTCAGTAATGGGTTGCTGACTGTCAGTTACTCCTTTAGAGGTCTGCCTTTTAACAGTGCCCATTCCATTTGATGATAGCATGAGATTTTTCTATTTAAGGCACAGGTGAAAGGGTGCTAAAGGAATTCCCAGCTTATACCTGACAATGCTGTTCTTTCATTTTTGCTCTAACTAGTAAGGAATTATACTTGTGTCTAGCTTTCATACTTTTTTTTTTCAGTCACAAAATAGAAAGGTAGGACTCCATTTAGATGAAACCTCAGAGGCCATTTAGTCCATCTAAAGCCCGTGGAGATTAAGTGGATTGCCCAATATCACACTGGCAGTTTCAAGCATAGGATTTGATTCCAGAGCCTTCTATTGCACTATGTTGCCTTTTCTAAAAGATAAGAATATAGCCCCACATTTTACTACATGTTTGACCTCAAGAAGGTCACTTAATCTCTCTGGGTCTCAGTTTCCTTATCAGTAAAAAGAGGGGTTTGGCTTAAATGACCTCTGAGATTCTCTCCAGCTCTAAACTGATGATCCTAAATTTGAATAAGTTCAAAATCCATATTGACCAAAAGATTTTTCACTCTCCTGTTTTGCAATAATTGTTCAGCTGATCATTAAAGGGTTTAATTTATTGTGTGTAATTGTCCCAACTATAGCACAGATAGATATCACAGAATCACAGAATTTAAGAATTGGAAGGGATCTCAGTGGTGGCCATCTAGTCCAATTAGATGGACCATGAAAAGAATCTCCGCTACAACATACCCAACAAGTGGTCACTCAGCCTTTACTTAAAGACTTCCAAGGAGGAAGAATCCATTCCCTCTCCTGGACAGCTGTAATTGGTAGGAAGCTTTTCCCAAAATCAAGCCTAAATTTGCCCTTTTCAGCTTCAATCCATTGCTCCTACTCTCTCAGGTCAACCAGAACAAGTCTAACACCTCCTCCTCCACACAGCAGCCCTTCAAATTTACAAAGATATTTATTGTCCACCCTCCCCCCAAAGTTCTTTTCTTTTCCAGGCTAAAAATGCCCAATGACTTTAACAAATATGGAAGGATACTGCCAGGAAACTGGTGTAGGCTTCTCCTACTATGTCTATTCTGTGACTACATAATGAATGGTTAAGTGAAAGTCCATTAATGTCCAGAATAATATCCATGACAAGTACTAAATCGATTTCTTATAATTGGCTAAAATATTGAGTCAGATTTTCCCAGTACACAAGCTACTCTGAGGATGCAAATTAGGCACTTTTTACTCTCTGTATATTATGTATCCAATCCATGACTGAAAAAAGGCAGGCAGGAGTAAAGAGTCCCCGTAGAAGAGTGCTGACCTGCTGCTCGAGCTTCACTAAGGAAGGGTAACTCTTTCCTAAGGAACCAGAGATCCCCTAACCTTCACTTCATCATCCTTGGTCTCAAGCCTCCATTTCCAACTCTACCCTATGGCCTGCAGTAAAGAAGAAATGGAAATTACCTGGAGCTATTTAGGGGTATCAAAAGTAGGATCTGCTTTGGAGTGGCAAGAGTTATCTGACTGAACTCCTAAAGAAAAAGAGCAACACAATAATCTTCTTCAAGAAGCAGTGTGGTGTACTAGTTAATGCTTTGGACTTGGTGTGAGGAAGACACAAGTTTGAATCCCACCTCAGACACTTAGTAGCTGTGTAATCTCAGGTAAATCAATTAGGTTCTTTGGGCCTCAGTTTCCTCAGTTGCAAAATGAGGAGGTTTGTCTAAATGACCTCTAAGGGCCCTTCCAGCTCTGATTGTGTAATTCTATGCTCCTTCTGACTTTTCAAAACTTATCCCTGGTGAAAGAAGGAGGTGCCTTCCTGCCTGGGGGAAAGTGGTTTCATTATAGGGGTCCAGGGTTTGTTTTCCATTTTTAAAAAAAAGGTCATGATTCAGTGAGTAAGAAGATTTTCTGGCCTAGAATTCCAAAACAAGTTATTAGGAGCCAATATATTTTCTACACTTCCTCTTGATGCAATGTTTTGCTTGCATTAATTACTACAGTAAAAAAAAACATATTTAAGGGCAATTTTAATTCATTTTGAGAAAATATCTTCCACTTTTAGGAATATTTCATTTCTTTAACAACTCAAAAATTTTGGCTACAAAAACCAGATTTATGACAAGTGTGAATGGTGATGTCTTTGCTCTGGGTGCTATTGTTTATTGATAATATCAAGTGTTGCTGTATTGATAAGAGTACAAGTTAGTGCATTGACAAAGCTGTAGAACAAGTAATTGCCTTTGCAGTCCTGGATTATAGTCCATAGTGAGTACCTGATGTAGGCTTCACTGACTTGTCAAGATTGTGTTGACCCAAGGTCACGTTTCAGTTGCATTCTGATTTCCCTCTGGGGTGATAAACTGTACCTTTGGCACGATCAGAGAAGAGTTGTTCCTCCTTATGGAATTGTTCCTTCTCATGGAATTGTTCCTTCTCATGGAATTGCGCTTTCTCAGAGAGTTCTGATGGGACAGCTCACTCTTTTGAAGTGTTTGAATAAGTATAGAAGGCTTCTCATCTAGCTCCCTGGCACTACACCGAGGAGCAGCCACTTTGACTGTATTGCCAAACTTGGAGTAGTCCACAGAGTATACACCTTCCTCTTCTGTCACGATAGATACAAAGCGGTGACCCCACTGGATCTCCTCAGCAATGTAAGAGGTTCGAGCTTGTGTGGTGATGCCTGTAGTTTCAACTACCCCTTCTAAGATAACTATGACTTCTAAGTCTTGGGTGGCTAAGTCAGTGGCTGAGATCTCATACAAGGGGCTGCGCTTATCAATTACGTGGCAGATGATCAAAGGGGCCACCAGGAAAATATTGTTGCTCTCTATGGGATTGTCAACAGGGATATCAAGTTGGTGAATAGGCACCACTTCCCCTTCAGGGGTGGTTGTCTTCTTGACAACCTGGATTCGTACGGAAGCACTAATGATCATGCTTTTCCTTAAATCACCTACACGGAACATGAAACACAGTCGGCCATTTCGTACGGCAATTACTGCATGCCGGCTGAAAATCAAGGTCTCTGCCCGTCTGTGAGCCTGAGCTGTCTTCATGAAGATACAACCCAGCATGATTGCATTGATAATTAACCCCACAATGTTCTGAAGAATCAAAACTGTGATAGCCAAAGGGCACTCCTCTGTCATCATTCTCCCACCAAATCCAATTGTCACTTGAACCTCAATGGAGAAGAGGAAAGCAGAGGTGAAAGACCTGTAAGAAATTAGATACCAGACTAACGTCATTAAGGCAAATTTTGAATAGTGAAATAAATGCTCAAGGACCTTTAAAAATATGAATGAAATTAACTTGCCAAAGGCTCATTGTATTTGAAGGAAAGAATGAAACAAGTGTCTCACTTTCTAGAGGCACATTATTTTCTAGACCTCTAGTTTACTGCAATTATTTCTAGTCCATTCAGAGGACTCTTCTTTTTATGACATCATGAATACACTACCTCCTTAATATTAACATCAAGCCCAACAAAAAACATACCTAGTTTATGAGAAGCAAAAGCAGCCCAAGATAGCTATGTCCTCAAATTGAGAAGTCATTTGAAAAAATCCTAGCACACAGGACAAAGATGATACCAAAATACTTTTAAAAAACTGAACTTTAATGCGTACAGTATTTAAGTATATAAATTGAGTGGTTTTAAGGTATTGATTTTCTAAACCACTTGATAAATTAGGAACTTTAATAGTCATCAACAAACATTTATATCATATACTGGGAACTTTAGGAGACCCAGGGAATGCAAATATACATGACACACTATCTATGCAAATTTATGTAACAAAAAATATATAATGTTTTATAACTACTTATCACTTTGGAAAGTGATCTAGTGAGCCAGACAAGATTATAGATAAGGAAGCTAGGTAGAGAAAGATTAAATGACCTCCCCAAAGTCCCAAAAGTCATCATTTCTAGGGCAGTGATCTTTCTACTCAGCCACACCAGATGTGTTTTTGTCTTTGTTCATCACCACATCCATATTCAAGAAGCAGGTCCCATTCTCAATTATATAATGTTTAAAGTTTTTGATGTTGAGGTGGTATAATAATAATAATGGTCATTACTATTATTATCATTATTATTATTATTATTATTATTATTATTATTCACATTTCTAGAGCACCTCAAGATTCCCAAAATGCTTTTCTCACAAATGTGAACAGGAACTAGTTTGAGAATTGTTATCCCTATTTTTAGATGAGGAACTGAAATTTGGAGAACCCAGATGACTTACCCACAATCACACAACCAGCAAGGATTACACAGGTATCGAACATCTGGGGAGGAATTCAAGCCCAAGTCTACTACCGCTTCTTCTTGGCACCATGCTATGGCGCTTCAATGAAAAAGAAGCCTCAACGAGGTAGCCATTCAAAACAGTGCCTCCAAAAGAACCCAGATGGTAATTTGCATGCTCTGAAGCTAGCCCAATTATCATGTAGAGGAGCATGGCCGAATTGCTTCTCTTTTGTATTGCTCGTAGGTATCATGAATAGATGCACCAACTATTTCATGTACTATCTATACAAAACATCAAGATGCGGAATGCAGGCTCTGGGAGAGTAGAGACTGTCTCATTCCTGTGTTTGTAGCCCAAGCACATAGCACAGTGTGTGGCACATGGAAGGCATTTGTTGAACTGATGTATCCCATTGTCCAAACAATGACAGGAGTGTATTCTTCAAAAAGTGGTAGTAAAGAATTCATTTTTTGTTTCAAATACTTAAGTAACTAAAGCAGCACATAGCAAACTTAATAAGACCAGTTTTTTTTTGGAGGGGGAAAAGCAGGGCAATTGGGGTTAAGTGACTTGCCCAAAGTCACACAGCTAGGAAGTGTGTCAAGTGTCTGAGGCTGGATTTGAACTCAGGTCCTCCTGACTCCAGGACCAGTGCTTTACTCACTATGCCACCTAGCTGCCCCCATAAGACCAGTTTTTCATTATATTCATGGGGGGAATGTTTGTATAATAATAATAGCAAGCATTTATATAGCACCTACTGTGTGGACCATGCTAAGCACTTTCCTAACAACAACAACAGTGATAATAATAGTTAGCATTTATATAGCACCTACTGTGTGAACTATGCTAAGCACTTTACACAAACATCATCTCATTTGATCCTAACAACAACAATAGCTAGCATTTATATAGCACCTACTGTATGAACTATGCTAAGCACTTTACACAAACATCATCTCATTTGATCCTAACAACAGTAATAATAATAGCTAGCATTTATATAGCACCTACTGTGTGAACTGTGCTAAGCACTTTACAAACATCATCTCATTTGGTCCTAACAACAACAACAGTAATAAATAATAGCTAGCATTTATATAGCACCTCCTGTGTGAACTGTGCCAAGCACTTTACAAACATCATCTCATTTGGTCCTAACAACAACAACAGTAATAAATAATAGCTAGCATTTATATGGCACCTGCTGTATGAACTATGCTAAGCACTTTACACAAACACCATCTCATTTGATCCTAATAACAGTAATAATAATAGCTAGCATTTATATAGCACCTACTGTGTGAACTGTGCCAAGCACTTTGCAAACATCATCTCATTTGGTCCTAACAACAACAACAGTGATAATAATAGCTAGCATTTATATAGCACCTACTGTATGAACTATGCTAAGCACTCTACACAAACATCATCTCATTTGATCCTAACAACAGTAATAATAATAGCTAGCATTTATATAGCACCTACTGTGTGAACTGTGCCAAGCACTTTACAAACATCATCTCATTTGGTCCTAACAACAACAACAGTGATAATAATAGCTAGCATTTATATAGCACCTACTGTATGAACTATGCTAAGCACTCTACACAAACATCATCTCATTTGATCCTAACAACAGTAATAATAATAGCTAGCATTTATATAGCACCTACTGTGTGAACTGTGCCAAGCACTTTACAAACATCATCTCATTTGGTCCTAACAACAACAACAGTGATAATAATAGCTAGCATTTATATAGCACCTACTGTGTGAACTGTGCCAAGCACTTTACAAACATCATCTCATTTGGTCCTAACAACAACAACAGTAATAAATAATAGCTAGCATTTATATAGCACCTACTGTATGAACTATGCTAAGCCCTTTACACAAACATCATCTCATTTGATCCTAACAACAGTAATAATAATAGCTAGCATTTATATAGCACCTACTGTGTGAACTGTGCCAAGCACTTTACAAACATCATCTCATTTGGTCCTAACAACAACAACAGTAATAAATAATAGCTAGCATTTATATGGCACCTACTGTATGAACTATGCTAAGCACTTTACACAAACATCATCTCATTTGATCCTAACAACAGTAATAATAATAGCTAGCATTTATATAGTACTTACTATCTACCAGGCACTTATCCCCACAACAACTCTGGGAGATAGGTGCTATTATTGTCCTCATTTCCCAGATGAAGAAACCGAGGCAAACAGAGGTTAAGTGACTTGCCCAGGGTCACACAGCCAGCTAAGCGTGTAAGGCCATTATTGACTTCTCAACCTGGAATTACGGACCTACGTATATTGTGTGACTGTTGTGTCTTATGGACATCTGTGACACATAATAATTAAATGCTGGTTGGACTTGGCTACTCATGCTTTTTGATACCGAGCTCAGCTGTACAGTTAGTAGAAACCCTGGAACAAATGGCAGAACATTTTCTGAATGGAATTACAATTACTTGTATTTCACAAAAGTAAGAAATGCTTATTTTTAAAGTCTAGAGATAAAATGCTATTTGAAAGTACTGGTGAGTATCCACCAAACAATAAAATTTTAGTTTCCAATTTTTATAAAGGCAGCAGGACTCATGGCTTATGAAAAAGTGAAGTATAAAACAATATGTTCATTGATATTTGTGTTAAAATAACTATGCAGTATTAACTCTTGTACCAAAATAGTTTTAATAAAATCTTTTATATAAGATTTATTATGGTCTAAGTATATTGTTTCCTGCATCCTGAGGTAGGAGAGAATACAATTAAGAAATGGGAAAAATTATGTAAAAATATTTTATAGGATTTGTTAAGGGATTTTGCGAAGGTTAGGAGCAAAATGGTTACTTTGGCACTACAAGTCCAACTCTTCAACATGCACATGGATCATTTTCCTACATACCATTTGGCACTCATTCAGTGCTTTGAAAGCAAAACAGTACAATGAAGACAGAAATTACTTTTATTTATCCAGTGCAAAATACAACAATACAATATGTTTTCTTGGTCAAAAAATCCTTAACTAAAGTATCTTAATGGCCTTTTCTCAATCCTAATCTTGACCTCTCTCCTACATTTGACACAGCTGACCAGCCTCTCCTCCTGGTTCTCCTATCATCTGATCACTCCTTGGTTTCTTTTGTTGGCTCATCATTTACATCACACCCTCTAACTGTGAGTGTTCTCCAAGGCTATATCCTGTTCTGTACATTAGCCCTTCTGGTGACTTCACCAGCTGTGATCAGTTTAATTATCATTTCTGTGCAAATATCTTGTGTGTGTGCGTGTGTGTGTGTGTGTGTGTGTGTGTACACATGTACCCAGTTTATCCCAAGCTTCAGACCAGCAATACCAATTGTCTATCACACATTTCAAATTAGATGTTCTAGAGACATCTCAAACTCAATACATCCAAAAATGAACTTGTAAACTTTCCCAAAAATCTATTCCTCTTCCAAAATTCTCTATTTCAAAGACACCACCATTTTTCCAGTCTCCCGGGTTTATAACTTCAGTGTTATTATCTTTAATTCTTCATTCTCCCTAAACTTCATGTATCCAAATCACTTGCCAAATTTTGTTTTTACCTCTATAATGTAGTTGACTCCTTTCTGCTTACATAGCAACTACCTCAGTTCAGGTCTTCATCATCTAATCTCCTAACTAGTCTCTCTCCCTCAGATTTATTCCCACTCCAATCCATCCTCCATAGTGTTGCCAAAGTGATTTTCCTTTATTGAAGTTCTAGGTCATTCTCCTCAATTAATTTCAGTGGCTTCCTACTGCCTCTAGGATCAAATATAAACTACTCTGTTCAGCTTTTGAAGCTCTTCACAATTTGGTCCCAACTTATCTTTACTGAGTTACTGAACATTATTCCTCCTCCCTCACTCTTCAATCCAAGCCAAACTGGTCTTTTCTCGGTTCCTCCCACACTATATTTTATCTCCAATGACTGCAACTGGCCATCCCCCAAGCCTGAAATGTACTCTCTCTCACCTCCCCTTCATAAAATCCTTCTCTTCCTTAAGACACCACTTAAGTACCAGTTTCTACATAAACTTTTCCCAGTTGGCCTTAGCTGCTAGCGCCCTCCCTTTCAAACAACTTTATGCATAGTAAATTTTATTAAATTACTTTGAATTTATTTGTATTTATTCTCTCAATATTTATTCTGTATATGTTTATATATGTATTTGTCTCTACCATCTTAATGCAAACTCCTTAAGAATAAAAATTGTTTCTTTCTTTGTGTTTTTATCTCCCATGCTTAGTATAGTATCTGGCACAGGATAGACACTTAATAAATGCTTGCTGATTACTGCTTTAGAAAAATTTTTAAATACTTTAAAAGATTTCATTCTTAAAAATCTCTTATAGATAACTGAATTTCATTTTTGTGACAAAAATCCCACATTGCTATGCTATTAATAAAATTAACCATGTTTACTAGAACTAGTCATTTCAGTTTATCCAATTGTGATCAGATATGCTTTTATAAATTGATCAAAAATATTTCTCACAAAATGATAATACGAGTTATTTCTCAAAAAATAAATATGAGGTAATATGAAGTTCAATAGTGAATTAATAATAATATGAGTTATTTCTCAAAAAATAAATATGAGGTAATATGAAGTTCAATAGTGAATTAAGATCAGCTTAATAGTCAAGCATGTTGTATCTCCAGTCACATACAACTTGTGAGATTTTAATCCTTGTTTTACTTTGGTTATTGAGCAACTATTGAATTTTTATCAGTTTAACTTTTTTTTATAAATGTACTCAATAATAAAGTTAATGGAATAATTTTGATAAAGTTCATCTGAGCTGACTGTATAGCTTACTCTCTCTAGAAACAAGGTCTGTGTTACTGTACTCTCTAAGATTAATAAGCTATAGTTTTTTCACTGGCTTGTTAGTTCACAACAAAGAAGTGAGTATTGATTTTATCCTTTACAATTTCTTGGAAATAAAGATTTCTTTGAGCTAACGAAAGGTTTAAGCTATGTGCAGTATGTGAATTTGAAATACTATTTTTAAAATGTCCTGGCATTTTTTCCATCTTTGTTTCTGTCAGTTAACAGTAACTTTGTGAAATTGATGCACCTAGTATAAATAACCTTTACTCAATGTTATACTAAAAAAAATAGAAGATTAAAAACCTGCACAACCAAATATTCCTATCACATCTTCAGTCATGAGATCTAAAATTCTCTTTACCAAAATATCTTGGCAATACTTAAAAAATATGATTTCTAAAAACATTCCAAGATTTAGAAAAATTAAGGACTAATTTTTTTCTTAAACTTTCATAACTTGATCTCTATAATCTTAGACCTCGAAGGGCCTTCAGAAGTCACTGAGTACAGCTGTTCCTGAAGTATGAATCCTTTCTACATCCATTTGGAAATGAGAAGGCACCATTAAATACATCCCTTATAAACAGCTCCCTCAATGACAATTATGGCTGAACATTCTTAAAAATACATGTCTTATGCCATTGATTCATGCTTAAATATCTAATTTCAAAAATAGCTGTTGATAGCAAAATACATAAAGATGAGTCCTGCTAGGGAAGATTTTGCCTTTGGGCAAGTTACTCTATATCTTATGATATTTTAATTAGGGACCCTGCTGAACCTAGTTTTCTGACCTTTTTTTTCAATATATGAACATGTTAAGGAGCAAGTCCCATGATGCAATCAGTTTGTTATTTGTCTCTGCAGACTTGTCTGTATGCATTTAAAATACAGACTACAGTATTTCTGTATTGAAAAGTGAATATTTTGCATTATATTCCTTCACTCAAGTATATAGTGTTAGAATAAAATACCCTGTTGATTTTTTTTAAAAAGCTACATTGGGAAATGCCAAATAAAAACTCTTTTTAGAGCAATCTAAAAAATACATCAGATGATATATTTCAAGAGAAGGCAGGACTTCAAGGGACACATGTAAAATAGTTTTCACTTAAGTTGGCTTTTTAGACATAAACTGTATGAAAAGTAGCAACTTTTGTTTTCCTATGTCCCAAGTTACCTGTTACAATTAAGGTGCTGTTCTGTTTTTGTTTTGGAAGACTGTATCAAACCCTTCACTTTTTTTTTGCAGGCAAACTTATGGTAAAGTGGGGTTCTTAACCAGGGATCCATGGTCTGGCCACCAAGGGGTCCATGGATCGATTTCAGGAGTCCATGAACTTAGATGAGAAAAAAAAATACATCATTATATTCACCTATCTTTGGTTTCTTTTGCAAAATTATTTATTTTATTCCATTCATTTAAAAACATTCTAAAAAGAGACCCATATGCAGTACCAGACTGCCAAAGGGATCTATGAAGCAAACAAAAAAAAAAAGTTAAGAACCTGTCATATAGAGTGATAAAGTGATAGTTGACAAGGCATTTTGGGTCTAATTTTTACATCAAGCTCACTTTCTTCCTCATCGGACTACGTTCTTACCTGACATTAGTCACACAAGCACTGGAATCCACGCCACTTTTCTCCATACCACTTTTCTCCATGTAAGCATGAATGTCACCATGGGCAAAAGCCACGAGCCACCACATGATGGCAAAGAGCAGCCAGCTGCAGAGGAAGGACATGGTGAAAATCACCAGGGTGTGGCGCCATTTCAGGTCCACCAAGGTAGTGAAGATGTCTTGGAGGAAGCGCCCTTGTTCCCGAATATTCTTATGGGCAAGGTTACAGGCCCCGCTCTTGGCGATAAAGCGAGCTCTAGGAAGCCTGTCTCTGATGCGTGGCTTGCGCAGGTTCTCGGCAGCAATCCGGGCCAGCACATACTCTTCTGGAATAATGCTTTTTCTGGCCAACATCTTCCTTTTGTCATAGCCAACCTATATTATAAGCTGTTTCTCCACCTATCTCCTCCTCTCTGATTTGTCTTCCTACACAGGGAGAAAGATGATTTTTAAAAATCTAATTTTCTTATCTCTGTAATACTTTCATTCAAAGAGTCCATGTCCACATGTTGGAGAACTGAGACCATTATTTATATAATTCAGATGAAATTCACTTTCTTGCCTGAATATAGGCTATTATTTACATACCTGCAAAGTAATATAGAAAACTGAACCATTTTTCTGGATTATTTGAGCAAAATTCTGATTTTTCCTAAATACCTGTTTCAGATGGAGATTTTTGGCCTGGCTTCAATTTTCCCCTTCATTCTTGATGTAAACACATACAAACCTCGTTTAAAACAAAACGAACTAGGCGCTCCCCCTTCCCTATAGAGTTTTCTGAATAAATTATATTTGTTAATAGGACTTCTAAAAAGGAATAATCACAAGCAAAACTCCAGGGCTGTAATTAGGCCAGTAAAGAATGATAATGCACATTAAATAATTATAATGAAATCACAATATCCACAGAGCTGGAAGAAAACTTCCTTGAACATTTTAAGAGTCAGGCAATGGCTAAGAGGCATTATTCCTGCATCACGTAAGTTCTATTTTCATTATACTTGGTAAAATAATAGACACAAACCATCCTTCAAATTCAAACTGCAAATTATGAGTTGCAAAGCAATTAGTTAAACTGAGAAAGAACTTTATTCCAGCTACAGAATTAATGCAGAAACCACGAGGTAGTTACAAAGAGACCAAGAAAAATGAACTTCGGTCTAAGCAAAGGAAATTCCCGAATGTAGGGGACACAAAGTACACACCAGAGACTTTTACTTTGTTCTCTATTTTTCTACCTTGGAAAAGGTGAAGAGAAAAGACGATGCCCCCTGCCCCAGGAGAAGAGCTGAAACTTACAGGAATCTGCTGCGGCTGGAACAGCTGGAGTCCTTACCCTCTCTGCCGGTTGACCACCAGTCAAGTCACTGAAGCTTCCATCCATCCCAGTGCACAGAAGCAGGCTGTTATTCGTCACTAAGGTGACAGATCTCGGAAGGAATAGTCAAAACAATAAAAAGGTACAAATGAACCGCAAGTGCGGGGGAGGGAGTGGAGGTAACAGCATCCCCCTCCCCCCAGCTTAATTGTCTTCGCTTTGTGTATGGGGTTGGGGGTAGTGGAAAGCTAATGTTGGGGGAGGGGTGGTGCTCAATAAATCACCCTCTGGGTTAGTGGTTTGACGTGCGCCAGGGTTACGATGCTGTGGAGCAGAGGAGCTACGTGCTAGGAAGGGGGGGCGGCTGAGGCGAGTCCTGGGGAGTTACAAGGCAAGCCAGAGCGGAGCTGCGATCCGAAGGGGAAGGATGGGGAAAGATGAGGGCGGGAACCTCGGAAGAAAGCTCATTTCCCTGTAGCCCCAGCCTCTTGCCGCCTAGCGTGGACTCACAAGTTTTTAAAAGGCTCCCGGCAGACGGGGGGGAGGACATTTCAGAGTTCACTGACGTAAAGGAGAAAGTTAGTTACTTTTCTTCTCTCTCTCTCTCTCTTTTTTTTTTAAACCTAGAAACAGACGTGATACTCCAAGCAGCCAAGGAAAGACCAGAGAATTTATACAAGGATCTTCCAAACTGTATCCTAAGATTTTAAATCTAGAACTAAAAGGAACCTTGAAGGTCGTCTGGTCCAATCCGCTTATTTTACTGATTAGGAAACTGAGAATCAGAGAGGTTAAGTATCTTACCCAAGACCACACAGGTTGTATGTAGATGGCAGAAATGAGATTTAAATCCAGATCCTCTGACGCCAAAGCTAGCACTTTCCCCACAATCCCACAATAAATGCTACACACTAAGTTATACGACCCAGAAGTGAAAGGAACTTCAGAAGTCATTTATAGGCCAATTCCATCCCCCCCCCCCTTTTTTTTCAGATGAAGAAAACAAGGGTTGATAGGTTAAATTAGAATTAGGTGGCTATACAACAAGCCACTAAAGATAAAAAAAAAAACCTGCAGTATGAAATGTAATTCAAACCCAGGTCCTTTGACTACAGATGTCACTCTTCCCATTCATTGGATTGTGGTCATGCACCATGCAATTTTTTTCCTAATGAGGAAATTGTACCCAAAATAGAGACACCTGACAGACCAAGGCTAACTTTAGCTTGCAAAAGGCCAGTTGGCTTCTGATTGGGACTTGTAAAGGTAAAGTTATGTCTTTTTAAGACCACATGGAAGATAAACCAGTGTAAGTAAGAACAAGAAAGATATACATTTTGTGCATCCCTGTTGTTTTGCTATTAGGTTTTAAAAGAATCAGGAAAAAGAAAATTGTATTTTACCTACCACAAGATCAAGGCTTGAGATTTTGACATTTAACATTCAACAAAACTTTTAATTCTTGGAACTTTGATGTATCTTCCAAGTCTCAGAATCTGAAGGACACAGAATAAACACTGTGTTCATTAAATACTAACTGGCCTAAAATTAGACCTTAATGAATCCAAATGTAGTGTTTCTTTTAACTCCTTCAGAACTATTTCTCATAGTATTAATGACAAGATTCTAGTCCACTTTTCTTAAATGTATGCATTTGCCCCCAGTGGAGTTGGCAAATTGCCAGTTTCTACAAGGTTCTTCCAGAAAAGAGACCAGCATTACTGGATCAGAGTATGTAAGGTGTAAGAAGGGAGCCAAGCAAAGGGAGTCAAGGGGCTAAGTTATGAAGGTCTTTGAATGTCAAACAGAGGATTCCATACTTGATCCACTGGAATTTTTTGAGTAGAACTAGGACATGACATGCTCAGACCTGTGCCTTAGGAAAATCACTCTGGCAGTTGAATGGAGGATGAGTTGAAGTGAGGAGAGATTTGTGACAAGCAGACCAACAAGAAGGCTATTGCAAATAGTTCAGGCATGAGGTGATAAGGTTCTGAACTAGGATCAGAAAGAGGCATATTCTGAATATGTTTCAAAGGTGAAATCGAGAGGCCTTGTCAACAGATTTGATATGGGGAGGGCGGTGGTGACAGATAGTGAAGAATCAAGGACGACAAGTTGGGAACCTAGGGGACTGGAAGGATGGTGCTACTTTTGATGTTAATAGGAAATTAGGGTTCAAGATCTACATTTTTCAAGAGACCTTTTCTTATTACCCAACTTGTGAAATTCCCCATCACCCATACTACCCAACCCTCCAGGAAGTAATCTTGTATTTATTTTTTATGTCTTTTATTTACTCCTCTGTCAACATGTACTACACCACCACCACCCATTGATAAAATGTGAGATCTTTAAGGACAAATGCTCTATCACTTTCTCAACTCCGCCCGAAGACCTCTTGGCCTTCATTTAGGTCCCAATTAAAATCCTGTCTTTCATAGGACAACTTTTTTTTGACCCTTCTTAATTCTAGAGCCTTCCTTTGTTAATTATTTCCTATTTACCCTGTATATACCTTACTTTGTATGTGTTTGCATGTTGTCCTTCATTAGATCATAAGCTCCTTGAGAGCAGAAACTGTCATTTGCCCCTTTTCTGTATCACCAGTGCTTAGCACAGTGCCTGGCACATAGGCACTTAATAGATGTTTATTGATTGATTTGTATTTCTTTCCCAGTGCATAGCACAGTGCTTAGTTTGTAGAACGCACTTAATACATGGCTGTTGATAACTACCAAAGTGTTGACCTATTCATGCTGGAGTCATGGTGCTCTTTATGAGCACTGCTACCTTATTAAATGATCTTTAATGAAATGTCCTGGAATGCTACCAAGATTTAAAGTAAAAGCCATTGACGTATAGTTTGTAAATTCAATTCCCCTTCATTTTTAAATGGGGACAACATTTGCCCTTCTCCATTGCTCTGTTTTCAAATATCTTTCAAATATCACTGATGGCAGTTAAAAAACATTTTCAGTTCTTTTAGTAACCAAAGATCTAGTTCATGTTTGGCCAGATGACATAAGCTCAACATGTGCAGTTACATCATATCTTGCTATCTTCTTATTTCATTTTGGGTATCAATTCCCCATTTGCCATGTTTATTCCATCCTTTCCAGTCCCAAAGTCTTTCTTCTTGGCAGAGAAAAGAGAAGCAAAATAAGCGTCGAGCAACTCCACCTTCTCTTTGTTGTCAGTGATTATCATCTTGTCTACCCTTAGCAGTGATCCTATTAATACCATAATACTTAAGAGAACGTGTTCCTTTTCACTGAAAGCTCATTTTATTGGTTTAGTTATTAAATCCCTAAAATATACCACACAGGCCAAAGTTTAGGAAAATGATTTTTATTTTCTTTATTTTCATTTTTTTTTCTTTTTTAGGCAAGAGGACTGATTTGAACAGAAGTGGCAACCATACCCTAGAGACTATTTAGTTTGAGCATTGAAGGCACTTGAAAATGTTTGTTGAATTAAATATTTCCAATTTTAATTGTAATAAAGCGAGTGATGTTCAGTTAGGAACTGTCCACTTTCCATGTCAGAGAAGCTTAGGCAATCAGATAATAATGAATTATTACAGATTTGGGTACCCTATTTATTCATATGCAGGTTATCTGCTATCTAGTTCCCCCAAAACCTTCTGATTGGGTGAAACTCTGTTTCATTACTTTTCCATTTTATATTTTTACTTCCATCATTTTGTATATTCTCAGCTCTGGCAAGAACTGAAATCTACCATCCACTTACAAATAAATGAAGCCACTACTGAGCAAAATGCTTTGACCATTATCTCTATTGTTTTCTTAGCAAATATAAGCAGTGGAGAAAAAATAGAAACTGAAACAAACAGAATTTCCAATGGTAATAAAGGATAAAGGTGCTAGCTGACCTTCAGTTTGCTTCTGTTTGTGGATTTTCTATTGTTGGACTCCCATCCTTATTAGAGCAGATTCAGAAAGTCTCCAAAAAAGGAGATGAGGGAGTTTTATGTTAGCAGACCAAAGAAATGGTTGTTTGGTCTAGTTGCTCAGTATTCTACTTTATTAGTGTCCTCATTTAAACCACTTTGGAACATGCTACTTTGGAATCAGCTTAATAAAAGTGTTACATAAACTAGTAATCAAAACAGCATGTTAGAAATTCACTTTTGTGGAGTTTTCTTGAAATGGGAGAAGCAGCTTAATTTTTCTTGGTGGCAGGAGGTAGCACTGCATTGTGGATAAAACAATGTACTTGGACTCACAAGATTTAACTAGCCACGTGAGTAATCAGTCAGTGATCAATAATCACTTATTAAGTACCACCTATGTGCCAGCCACTGTAGTAGGTGCTGGGCTACTGAGACAAATGTGCTGGCCACTGTAGAAGGTGCTGGGCTACTGAGACAAAAGTTCTCTAGGAGCTTATATCTTATCAATGGAGAAAACATGCACATGTGTAAGCATAAAAAGAAGAAATATATGCACAATAAATACTAAATGAACATAAGATAAGTAGAAAGTAGCTCGGGAAGAAGGGCAGTAGCAATTGGGGGCATCAGGAAAGGCATTGTGTAGATGGTGGTGCTTGAGCATCCTTGAAATATATTAGTGGTTTTATGAGATGGAGATTAGGAAAGAGTAAATTCTAGGCATAGAGGATGGCCAATACAGAGACACAGAGATGGGAAGTGGAGTGCTTTGTATAAAGAACAGAAAGAAGTTCAGTTTGGTAGACCATACAGAGAAGGAGAATGATGTGTAATAAGGTATAAGGCCAAGTTTTGAAAAGCTAAACAGAAAAATTAAAAGCTAAATAAAGAAATTTATATTTGATCCTAGAGGCAATAGGAAACCACTAGAATTATTGTGTAGGGTAGGGTTTTGGTCAGATCTGAGCTTAAGGCAAATACATTTGTCAGTTGAGTGAAGGATGGATTGGAGTGCAGAGATCCTTGAGGCAGGGAGGCCATTGTAATAGTCTAGGGTAGAGCTGATGAAGCCCTGGATTAAGACAGTGATTATATGAATAGGGACAAGTAGAATTTGAGAGATGTTCTTTTAGAAGTAGCTCCTCTTTTATTCTTTGTCAAAGGTCAACATTTAATTGAATCAAGTAGAATTAAGGGTAAATTAGAAAAGCAAGGAGAGAGTACAGAAGGAGGGAGCAGAAACAAAAGCTTTTGCTTTCACATTCATACCCTCACTCCCAGTGGAGTAGCCAATCTCAGAAATATTGCTAATAATAACACTATCTGCCAAAATTCAAAGATAAATAAAACTACAAATTAATGGCTAGGTGTCTCTTAAGAACCTGCATCAAACCTCAGTAAGGTTTGTGAGTGATGCTAAAGGCCTGCAGTTTGCTTTCTTGATGTGCTCACACCAAAAAAAGAAAGTCACTTTGTGCCTGAAATCCATCACATCCTTCAACCCCTACGGAGCATTTGCCAAAACTTTTGTGAGAAGGGCAGTTCCCAGGAATGGGATGTCCAGTACCTTTGCTATGTTTTCATATCATGATGTTTTACAGAGTGGCTGATTCATAAAACCCTTGGAAGGGGAACTTGTACATTTTCCAGGACTCTGTGCAGTATGACTGCGTATTGCCACCCTTCAAAAATGTCAGCAACAGAAGGCCCAACTACAATGCCTGGGAGCTGATGAAATTTAAGGAGACAGTGTGGGATGGAGGAAAGACTACTGGATGGAGAGTTTGGAACCTGGGTCTTCCATGGCTTGCTACTAGCTGCATGATTTTAGACAAGTCACTTAAGTTTTCTGGGCCTTAGTTTCTTTAGATGTAAAAAATTGAAGGGATTCTTCTGCATGACCTCTAGAGTTTATTTCAGTTCTAATAATTTAGAATTTTTTTCTCCTGACCATTTATCTATTGAGGAATAGCTCTTAGAAATACTTTTAAAAGAAAAAATAAAAAGGAAAGAAAATAAGCAAAACCAATGTCTTGAAAACATTTGATAATATATGCAGTGTTCCACATCTATGAATGACCCCCTTTCCCTTCCCCCCCTTTCCTAATATTCTAAATAAAAGGAAGGTTCTGACCTGCATTGGTAGAAAGTTTCTTCATCTGCTAATTCCCTATGGCAATGAAATTACAGGTATAGTGCCCATCCATATATAGAACAAAATATTATGTTGGAGAAGAAAGAAAAACTGCCTACATATACTCTACCCTTCACTTTCTCACATGTTCAATTCTTAATTCCTTGCTATCTAGTTACCATTTTCACCACTAATCTGAAAATGCATTTTCCACTGTTAACCAGTGATATCTATTAATAGATCCATTGGTGTTTTCTCAATTTTCATTCTTTTTTGATTAAAGAGGCCTCATTTCCTAAACAGGCCTATTCACTGAATGAACTCTGCCTCACTCAAAGTGAGAACTCGGAAAGACCTTAGCTTAGAGAGGCCATGGTCTCCCACTGCAT
This sequence comes from Trichosurus vulpecula, assembly GCF_011100635.1. Taxonomy (NCBI): domain Eukaryota; kingdom Metazoa; phylum Chordata; class Mammalia; order Diprotodontia; family Phalangeridae; genus Trichosurus; species Trichosurus vulpecula. The sequence continues at coordinate 182,878,299 of NC_050577.1, read as the reverse complement.
CTTTGGACATCTTCAGTTGTCTTGATTTATATCTGGTCACTGGACCCAGATGGCTCTGGAGGAGAAAGTGAGCCTGGTGACTTTGCACAGCCCTTCCTCACTCAGATCCAGTTCGTTTTCAAGCCATGTCATCATCTTCCTGATGTCATGGTCCTCTTTGGGAATGAAGGACAAACCACACCCACAACAACTTCCTTATTTTACTCTGTCCTACCTGGGTGTTGTAGGCATGGTTCTGATGCTCGTAGTTCAGGCTTGATGCTGAGATGAAATGAGGCACAAGTCACTGAACATTTAACAAAGGAGAAGGTTTAATCTGCCCTCATGTATGAAGAATATGCAACAAGGATACTACATTGTCACTCAAGTTTTCTGGATTCAGCCCCCCTCTTCACCATCTGGAAGCTAGTCTGATCAGTCAGTCATCAAGATATACTGACTCGTGGTTATAGGCACTGACTACCAGACATTGGGACTTTTTATCCCCTCAGCCCAGGAAGCTACCTTAGGAAAAATCTGACCAATAAAGTTGTGTGGAAGAAGGAAGCTGTGGCAGGGTAAGGAAAGCTATGCTAGGAAACTGGGTCTTTGTGACACTGGTCCCTGACCTCTGTGAAAATGAAAAGGGTCTGTCCTAGGTCTTTGCTTCTCTTTTCTTCCTCTCTGCTCTTTATTGCTGACTTTATCAACAATCATGGGTTCAATTGTAATCTCCATGCAGACTAATTCCAGATGTAGAAAGTCAACTCTCATCTTTACCCTGAGATATCTCCAACTACCAGGGGACATTACTACCTGAATGTTTCAGAGAAATCTCAAACTGAACATGTTGAAAAAAACCTCATTATTGCTTTTCCCCTCCTTCTACTCCTCCTCTTAAATTTCCTATTTTTTGTTGAGGGGACCATCATTCTTCTAGTAACCCAAGTTCATAGCCACCTCTGCTTTTAACTCACATTACCCACATCCAGATAGTTGCCAAGTCTTATGTACTCTACATCCTCAATATATTTTCATCATCTCCTCTCTGCTCACACCACAACCACCCTATTTCATGTCTTCATTATCTCTTGGCTAGATTATTACAACAGCCTCCTAATTGATCTCCATATTTCCATTCTCATCTCTCCCATCTATCCTCCTAAAGTGCAGGTTTGACTATGTTCCCTATGCCTTTTTTTGCTCAAGATGCTTTAATGGTTATCAGTTGCCATTAGGATAAATACAGTGTCTTATATTTAGAATTGAAGTCCTTCAGTTAGACTCCAGTCTATCTTCCAAGGACAATTACACATTGCTTCTTCTCCCACATCCTAAGCTCCAACCTAACTGGGTTACTTTCTGTTCTCTGTTTGGGACATTTTCTCTCTCACCTCTACCTTTGCATACATTATCATCCATGCCTGCAATACTAATCCTCACCATCTCTATCTCTGTGAACCTTTAGCTTCCTCCAAGACTCAGCTTGAATGTCACCTTCTTCAAGAGGTATATTCTAGTTTCCCCAGTTTTTAGTGCCCTTCCCCTCAATTGCTCAGCATTTTTTTTCGTGGTCCATATATATGTATCTGTGAAAATGCTGTGTCCTCCAAGCAGAATGTAAACTCCTTAAGGGAAAGGACTATATCACTTTTGTATTTATACCACCAACACCAAGCATAGTGCCTAGTGTATAAGGGTACTTAGTAAATGTGTGTTGACTGGAACAGAAAGGCATTCTAGATTTTGAGCCAAAAATATAAGATATCAACTACTACATACAAAAAATGTTAATTTTAATAAACTAAAATTAACTTTATATACTAGCAGAAGGTAATATAATACTGGAATTTGTTATTTCAGTATTATAAGATTGAGGAGGTGGGGTTAATGCTTTTTTTTCTGTGTAGTGGCAAAGTATTAAAGAATTGGAATTATCGAGTGGAAAAAAGAGGAGCAAGCACTAGCCAGAAATCAAGAGATTTAGATTCTTGTCTTGGCTCTCTCACAATTATTTGTATAACCTTATACAAACCTTTTCCTCATCAATAAAATGAGGCAGTTGGACCAGACGATTGCTATGGTCCCTTCCAGACTTTAATTCTTTGAGTAAATATGAAATCAATTCATCTGTCATGCCCCTCTACCTAATCTCCTCCATACCACTCCCCCCTGCCATGCACACATAACCATTATTTTTTTCAGGAGTGCAGCTTTACTGGGAAAGCAAGAGAAGAATTGGACGTAGGAAGTGACATGACTCAGAAGCTGCAGAGAAGGGCACTACACTCAAGGTCAGAATGGGACACTTTGCTGGGACCAGCTGGCTTACTCATTCTCTTCTCTGAGTGATGAGCTAGCAGAAGTCAGAAGAAGTTGGAGGCCACTGTCAGCATCAGGGCCACCAAGACCAAGAAAAGCACTGACTTTGGGAGTTCCTGGCTTCTGAGTCCCTCCTGTTTCACCATTTCCTCCACTGGAGCAACTTCCTTGCCCATTCAAACATGGAGCCTTGCTGCACTGATTGCTAAATGCCTCTCCCAGAACACCATTCAGGAAATTCCCAGCAACCATGCTTTACTTCTCTGCAGTGATCTCCATATCACCAGCCACCTGATACCATGATCATACTCTACTGTCTTTCCAGGATAATCAATGTGATGTGTTGATTAAACATGCTCAGAATCCATGCTCTGCATATGTGTTTGTGTGTGTGTGTATGTATGTATGTATAAATACATATATGTACACACATACGCACACATACATATATATGTATATGTGAGAAATGGTCATTTGACTCAGTGGGACAGGTGGCTTTCCCCATGTATTTCCTACTAATGAAAATCATTCAGAATTTGTATATATTTTAATGATTAATTTGTTGAAATGTTAATGACTGATAGTGGCTACAGATGTTAAATCCTCTAGAATGATATATTTGCATTTTGACAATGGTCTTTAATGCCCTAATCCAAGAGGTATTTATGGTGAAATTTTTAGGCACTGTGGATGCAATATTTGGGGCAATAGGAGCTTTAGGTATCCTCTCAACTGACAGCACATAGATAATTGTTCACTCTGCCTACCATTGAGATTAGCTCTGCTCTTCATGATTGACAAGTACTGCATATAAATCTTATTCTACCGCCACCACTTATATAAGTGATGCCATGGGCAATTACAGCATTGAGATTGCCCAGAAAGACATAATACCCCATCTGGAAGTATGTTAATGAGTTTTGAGAAACAAAGTTCTAGACCCAAGGGACAGATAAGTCTCATGCAAAGAATAAAAGAAAGATACTTAACTGCCATCTTTCTGATGCTCTTTGGTAGGCAAAGCAGAGGTTCAGCAGTAATCTGTACCTTCTACATTCTCTCTTAGTCCTGTTCTTTCCTATGGCAAGGCTTCTTCTTTCTTTCTGAGCCTGACTCCTGGGAAGACACAGCTGCATCCACTTGTTCCATTGTCATGCTTGATTTGCAGCTGGTAGGCTGCAAAATATTCTGTTAAGTAAGCTGGATCAGTGGGACTCCAGGAGATGTACAGATCTGTAATCTATTTCTATCCTATGTAAGTTGAAAAATATGGCATAGTAGAAATAAGAGTGAACCTTAAATCAGAAAACTTTGATTCAAGTTCTAGCCCTGAAATTTGCTTGCTTTGCCAGCTCTTCATCATCCTCAGCATGGTCTTCTTATCCAACAAGAACACCATGTTTCTGGGATCACTCCTTCTCTCAGCAACTCATTCACCAACTGACCTTTTGCTTGCTAATTCAACCCCTACATCCAGGCAAAAATCTCGGAGAGTTCTAATGTATCGGGACTTCTTTGGGTTCTCCTTCTGATGAGCTGCTCTGTCTTAGATATTATGGACGATGAGATAGGACAAGAGTCCGCTATTCGTGACAATGATTAATACCTGTCTATTATGCTTTTTTATGGATGCTATGAAAAAATTCTCTTTTGTAAATCTTCGTATGCTCTATTTGACTCATTATGAATGTTAATATGATTACATGCTTATGTCTATGCTTATTGTTAAGAATTAAAGTCTCAATTTATAGAGGTCAATGATGAAGGACTTATAAATTTGTTTCAAGCTATATATACATCCATATGATTACAAGTGTTTGCTGAATGCTGGAATCATATGTCACAGCCTGGTGGAAAATGATATTAATTGTACTGATTGAGATTCAGTAAGCCCGGTGATCTATATGTAATTGGTTGAAATATCTCAAGATTTTTCTTGCTATGAAGGGAGCCCCTAAATTATTTAGAAAGCAGTATACATAATTTGTGACAAAGAATGTAGGAATGGTATTCATCACAAATGCTTCAAAGCCCACCTAAAACACTGAGGCACATATTTTATGCAACCTTCCTGGCAGCATCTTGTTCACTCTTCTTTTAGTAATATATACCATTTTGTTTTATTACATGTGTATGTCTTTTTTTCCTTATTAGAATAGTGCCCTTTCCATTCTGTCTGTTCACTCCCCACCTTGCACACGGAGCCAAGAAAAGTTGTGCTGAGAGTGTAGATAGGAAATGAGGAAAGATACAATTGTGGCAGAGAGGGGCCCTCCACTAAATTAGGTCAGGGAGATGAAGAGATGGCAAGTCTACCCTGCTCTGGGCTGGCCTACTCTAGACAAGAAAAAGTCAAAGAACTCTACCAGCAACCAGACAGATGAGACTGAGGCTTGAAAAAGTACCGTCTTTGTGAGTTTTAGTTCATACTAAATCTAGAGATGACTCCTCATCCCATCATCCTCCCCTGCTACTCTGTTCCCCCTCCCCTGCCATTGAGTTTCTGAATCTGTATTTGGAGCTCTATTTCAGGTAACCTCAGGTTAAACAATAATTTTCTAGCTTGTCTTAATGATCATTTGATCACTCAAAAGGTAGAGGAACCTATGAGCATAACTGCTGTTCTGGATCTGATTCTCAGCAACAAGGAAGAACTGGTTGGTGAAGTAAATATTAGTAAAGTAAATGAAGTAAAAATTAAGATGAGCATATTGGGGAAGTGAGTAGAGAAAATATGGGTCTAGAAAAATCAACCAACAAACATTAATTAAGCATCAACTATATACAAGGCGCTATGCGGAACACTGGGTACATAGTGATAAAAGTGAAATTGTGCCTATCCCTAAGGAGCTGACATTCTAGTCAAGGGAAACAACATGCACATACATAGGTATATACGAAATACAGAATAGATACAAGCTAATTCTGGATGGAAGATACCCCGTTAAGGGGAGTCATAAAAAGCTTCCAGTAGAAAGCAGAGTTTGAGCTGAGCCTTAAAGGAGACCAGAGAATCTAAGAAGTGGAGGAAGTTCATTCTAGGAAGGAACAATAAATAAGAAGCAAAAAGATAGGCGATATAGTGTCATACATGAAGGAGGCGAAATAAGGTTAGTTTGATTGGATTGTGGTGCATCCATATAAATATATAATAATGCCGGAAAGGAAGATTAGAGTTAGGGTGTGATGAATGTTAAATGCTAAATAGAATATGTATTTGCTTCTTGAAGTAATAGGGGGCCATTCAAGTTTGCTGACAAGGGAATGGTATAGTCAGATCTGCAATTCAGGAAAATCGCCTTGGTGACTATGTGTATGACAGATAGAAGAGGAGGGGGATTTAAAGTAGGGAAGTCAATTAGCAGACTATTGCAAAAATCCAGGTGAGAGTTGATGAGTACCTGATCTAGGGTCATAGCTGTGTAAGTTATATATGTGAATGTCGAAGGCAGGCCCAACACCAGCACTCTCTTGGTTCAATTTTGGGATGAAATGAAACACTTGGAAGCAATAAAAATATTATATTAAAAAAGAAAGCCATTGAGCATTTAACAAAAAGAGGTTATACTTTGCCCTAACGCAGTAAAGACTGAATTTTGATAGAAAGGGGAAAAAATCAAAAAGAGCCCTCATCTTCTTATCAGCATCTCAGAGCTGAAGACTCAGGATGAAACTGTAGATTTGTGCTCACCTCTTTAAGGACTGAGGAAAGTTCCAAAAATGTCTATTCTTTCCCCAACTGTCCCTCCTGTGCCTCCTTTATTACAGGCATGGTAATACACCCTGATCTCTTCTTTTCCTAAACATGTTCTCTATCTCAATTTTTCATTCAGACATCAAGAGAAAAGGGATTAGCTAGAGATAAACTAAATTTAAATTATGGCAGAGAGGCACACCTCTGCCTTAGGGTTAGAAATTTTCCTAACTGGGAACTCTGAGACATTGTAATTACATTCATAAATTTTCATTTGATATAAGCTCCATCTGATAAAATTTCATAACTTGATACAAACTCTATAACACTGAAAAGGAGGAGACAATATTTATAACATTTATTTCACCTTTTAAAAGTGTGTGACTGATTAAATCTCCTTAGAGAAGGGGAGGTGGCTGACAAAAAAAGATTCCAACATAAACCACTACCAACAGCCTCTCCTCTAATCCCAGGGAAAACAGAGGCATGGACTGGAAAGGATATAGCCCAGACCTGTTCCACAGGAACATCCAATGATGTTAAAGATATATGTACATATGTATATGTTATGTCCCGTATAAGAATGTAAGTTCCTTGAGAACAAAGACTGTTCTTTGTTTTTGCATTTCTAGTTTCTACTACTATGCCTGTAACAGTAGTCACTTAATAAATGATTATTGATTGTTATATATGATAATAGTAACCACAAAAACTAACACTTCTATTTAGTTGTGAAATATTTTCACATATATGACCTTATTAGTTCTTACAACTATGTAGACAAATGGCATGGATCATGAAACAAAATCCTAGATTAAACAACATAAATCCATTGCCCACATTTGCCTTAAGCAGATACCCACTGAGTATTGTTTTGCCCAGATCTCTTTGGGAGAAAAGAAAGAAAACTATATAAAAAAGTCTTTGAATCTCTACAAATATTGTGTATTCAGACCAAATTTGCCTCAAAATACCTAAATCTCAAATATATATATATATATATATATATATATATATATATTAAGAGGGAAAAAATAAGACACAGTTACCCTGCCCCTATGTTTCTACTGAGGTAGCCCCTAAAGGCTGAATTTGTTCAGTTGAATACTCTTTGCATGCTCTGAACCAGAGGGGTGGGGAACTTCTGGGTCCTCAAGTATAGCCCTTTGACTGAATCCAAACCTCACAGAACAAATCCCCTTAATAAAAGGATTTGTTCTGTAAAACTTGGACTCACGTGAGGACCTAGAGGGCCACTTGTGGCCTTGAGGCCACAGGTTCCCCACCCCTGCCTAAGCGCTAGTCATTACCAGTGTTACTAATAGACTCATCAGTAATGTGAGTACAACTATTCTTTCTTAGTTTCTGGGATGCTTCACTATCATGGCACTCAGTTTAAACCCATGAGTATTCATTAGGCATTTAATATGTACCAGGCACTGGTGCTGGGGGCTAGGGATACAAAAACAAAAATGAACCAGGCCTTGCCCTCAGGGAGCTTACATTCTATAGGAGATATATCACATATACAGATAAAGATATATAAATTATGTACAAAGTAAACGCAAATCAGTTCCAAGGAGAGGAAGAGCACTAACAACTGGTATATGAGTGTGTGTGTGTGTGTGTGTGTGTGTGTGTGTGTGTGTGTGTGTTGGGTGGGGAAGAAGAAGACAGATCAGGAAAGGCATTGGCTATTAGGTGGCATCTGAGCTGGGCTCTGAAGGGAGCTAGGTATTCTAAGAAGTAGAAGTAAGGAAGAATATTCTAGGTATAACGGTCATCCTGCACACATAACAGGAAGATGGAACATTGGGCATGTTGAAAAGCAAATAGGCCAGTTTGACTGGAATGTAGACTGTATGGAGGTGGGAGGGGGAATGTGAGATGAGTCTTTAAAGAGAGCTTAGAATTAAATTGTGGAGGATTTTAAATGCCAGATAGATTTGTATTTTATCCTAAAGGCAATAGGAATCACTGAAGTTTCTCACTTCAGGGAGTGACTTGGTCAAATTTGTTGACATCTGTGTTGTAGCAGCTAGTTAGCTGAAGATGACTTTGAACCTGCTTGTGAACCTGGATGACTGGAAAGGTGATAGTGCCATTGATAGAAATAGGAAAGTTAGGAGAGGGGTGGGAAGATAATGAGTTCTGTTTTGTTTAATGTGAGGCACCTTTGGGACCTAAAAGTGAAGATGTCCCACAGCCAGTTGGTGATGCAGAATTGGAGCTCAGGAGAAAGATGAGGGCTGAATGTGGATGTAGATTTGAAAGCCATCTGCACTATGGCATAGGGGAAATAGAGATCACCTTGATGCCAGGAAGATATCGATTCATGTCTACTACAGACATATACTGGCTGTGTGACCCTGGGCAAGACACTTAATCTCTTAGTGTTCTAAGCCGGAAGTGTTGATCACACAGCCAGCAACACTCCTGAGTGTGGCCTGAACTAGATAAAAATGTAATTGGAAAATATTCAACAAAATAAATAAAAATACAATAAAACACACATAACATTACATTTTAAGAGTCAATAAACTATATCAGTAAGGCAAGATTCATGCCCTTGAGGATGACCATAACACACCTGTATGGTTTGAAATTGCAAAGTATGAAAAACTCTCTAGGTAGAAGGCAGAGGAAGCAGAATATTTATTTAGACGCCAGAGGATAAAATCCCAAGACCAATGACTTCAATTTGATATAGCAGTAATTATATTCCAAAACCAGTAAGCCCACATCAATGTAGCAATAAGGAAGTTATAACACAATATTATAGCAAGGAACCAAGTCATCCTGTAACCTTCCCCCCTGCTAGGGCCTTCCCATAAACAATCATTCATGAATCCTGTCTGCTTGCCTGCATCCTCTCCGAAGTTCTGAAAGCCCTTGCAGTTCTCAGAGTCCTTGCAGTCTCCTAGATTCTCTCAATTCTCAGTTCTCTAATCTCATGATGCTGTAGATTTTCAGCTCTTTGATCTCTGCAACTCTCTTGTTCTGCACTCTCTGCTCTGCAGTCTCTCTTGATGCTGGCTCTCTCTCAATGTCTGCTGCCTCAATGTCTTCTTGATGTCTGCTTCTCAATTTTGCTGCTCTCAGTTCTGTCCTTCTTCAATTCTGGTTCTCTCTGGCCTCTCCTTATATACAGTCCTAGCTGGCATCTGATTGGCTAGAACTCAGGTCTCTGATTGGCTGAATTCATGATTGACTATAACTCAGTGCACATACCATTGGCTCTGGTCTTAGCAACTCCCCTTAGGACCCTGAGGGCTTCATACCCAATCTGCTTAGCACCAAGTAAGTAGAGGCTTTAGGCCAACTTGCAAAGATATAATCAAGCTTTCCCACCTAGCCCCACTCGAGGCCTATTGAATGGGTGGGGAAGATCTCTGATCACATTAATACTACATAAACTAAGTTACAAGAATCCCTAAGTGGAAATTATTGGTCCCATTTCTATTTGAGTTTGACACCACTGCCTTAGGCAACTCTCTCACAACCATGAGTTGCAGGGAAGGTACTGACTTGCAATGATAGAGAAAGTTCCCTATACCAACGAAATCTCAGGTCTAGTCCTACTTTGCATAGGGAAGATAACTATACTCATGTGAGCCGAGGAGGAAGATGAGGAGGAACAAGAGGAGGGAGAGAGAGACAGAGACAGAGAGAGACAGAGACCAAGAGACAGAGAGAGACACAGACAGAGAGAGACAGAGACAAACAGAGACAGAGAAAGATAGAGGTGGGCTCAGAATGGAACCTTGGGCTACATTCATTCAAAGCTGGGGGTGGTGGTGGATGGACTGGTGGGCTGAATCATGACACAACAAAGGAGATTGGGAAGAAATGATAACACAAGAGGAGAAATAAAGTTGTAGCGTTATAAAAACCTAGAGGGGAGAAAACATCTAGAAGGGGGAAGGAGTAGTAAGTAGTATCCAAATGATGATGTTTGAGAAAAAGTAATTTGATCTGACATATCATTTATTGATTCTTTTTTTTTGTTCCCTTCAACAGATGTTTTTTTTTTTGCTCCCTAACTCACAGAATTGCAGAATTCCCATGTATGAAAGGTATCCTGACTGTTATGTATTTGACAAGTGGTGATCTGACCTCTGCCTGAAGACCTCCAAGAAGTACTCATCGAGGAAGGTCATTCTACTTTTAGTTATCTCTAATTTTCAGGAAGATTTCCTGATGTCAAGTTTAAATTTGTCTCAGCAGTTTCCACCTATTATTTTTGGTTTGCCCCTACTTGCCCCAAATAGAGTAAGTCTAACCTCCCTTTCATATGACAGCAGTCTGACTGAAGACAGTTATCATATCCCTGCCTTTCACCTCCCCCCCACCCCCCCAAAAAGTCTTATTTTCTCCAGGCTAATCCTGACCTTCATTCAGTCCTCATATGTAATGAACTCAAGGCCTTTCACCATAATGTGTTTCCTCCACTGGACACTCTACAGTTTGTTGTTATCCTTCTTAAGTTCCCAGAACTGACCACAAAATTTGAGATGAAATCTAGTGAGGGCAGAATACAACGGGACTATTACTTCTCTATTTCTGGAAGCTACCCCGCCTCCCATACACATACATTTAGTGGAGCCCATTGGTTTTCTGGGCTGCTACATAATATTTCTAAATCATATGGAGCTTTTATTTAAATTTTTTTATTTTTATTTTTTCTTTGTTTCTTTTTTCTAATTTTATTTCTTATTTAATATTTTTAGTTTTCAACATTGATTTTCACAAGATTTTGAATTATAAATTTTCTCCCCATTTCTACTCTCCCCCTCATCCTAAGATGGCATAAATTCTGATTGCCCCTTTCGCAGTCTGTCTTCCCTTCTATCACCCCACTCCCCCCGCCCCCCTATCCCTTTTCCCCTTACTTTCTTGTAGGGCAAGATAGATTTCTATACCCCATTGCCTGTATATCTTCATATTGAGCTTTTAAACCATTACAATCCCCAGATGTTTTCCAGAACAACTTGTGAAGATGATTGTTTTTGTTCCCAGGGATAATGCTTTATATTTATCTCTATTGAATTTCATCTTATTATATTCAGCCCAATCCTCTGGCCTCTCAAGCTCTTTTTGGATTCTTACTGTGAATCTTGCATCATCTCCAAATTTAATGAGAATATCATCTATTCCTTTATCCAAGTCACTGAGAAAAATGTTAAAGAACATAGGACCAAGCACAGGTCTACATGCTTTTGAAATTCCATAGGGCCCATTCCCTCCCCTCCACTCCTCTTCTTTTTAAGCCTCAGTTCATCGCCATCTATTTTTCCCTCTTTAAAATCACACCCATTCTCCCATTCTCACAGATGCAATTATCACCTATAGTAGGGTGATATAGAGGGAAAAGCATGGATTTTGAATTGTAGACAAGCCACAACTACTTTTTGTTTCAGTTTCCTCATCTGTAAAATGGGGATAATTCCTATATTGCCTACATCACTACACTATTGCAAGAATCAAATGGAATAGATAATACATATAATGTGTTCTGTAAACCCTGATGTTCTAGATCTAGACAGATATTAGTTATTATTATTTAGGTTTATTTTTGTTTTTGCTTTTTGCAAAGACCCTTTCTGGAGTACTCTCCCAAACTGGCACTCTCACTGGCAAATTGGATCCCCATAGGAGCTGCTACCTCAGGTTCAAGGGTTAATCCAGTGGATTCTTAATCCTAACACAATAGTTTATGAGCACCCACCAGTAGGCTTCCCATAAACAATCAGCCAATAGACTCAACTAATGCTTATGAAATTCATTTACTCAAATGACACAAAAACAGTAATTACAGAGCATCTCCCCTCCCCCCAACATCCCCAAGAAAAACTTGGTTTGCACTCTCCCACAAACACACAAGAGTCCATGTACATGGAATCCTCACAGAGAGTAGGTACAAACTTAAAGTACAATGAGAGCGAGGCATAGGTTTAAGGAACATATATGGCCAAGGGAACATACAATTCTGGAACAGTAGGGCTTCAGTATTTCTTTTTCCACCAGAGAGTCCTCATAAACTTCACTGCGAGATGTGGCAGTGGGATGGATGGATCACTTCATCGCCAGGCCATGCCAGCTCTTCACAAGGTATGGCATCCTGTCTGGCTATATGGTGAGTTTATTGCCAGCCTGAAGCTGGCAGGTCATTCAATTGAACACATCCCCAGTGGATGGGTCAATACTCAGGTACCTTCTCCAGCCTCAAGCTCAGTGGACTAGTGTTATGGTAATTAGGGTGGGACTTTTTTGTTTTCTCTTTTAGCATGCTGAGATAATTGAGTACTTTTGATGAGTCTTGCCTTTCAAATGTAATGGCAAGCAAAGTAAATTTTTTGTTGTCTTTTGTTTCTTTGATTGAATCAAGAGTCTTTGACCTGCTTGAGAAACAAGAAAGCCCAGTTCACATAGGTTTGAGTTGCATGGTTGTGACACCCTCTGACCCTGAGAAGGGTATATAAGATCTGAAGTTGGAGTTTTGTTTTGGGGCTCACTCACTGAAAGAGTGTTGAGTGATTTGACCAGATGAGACTCTGGGTAGCTGTTAAGGAGCCCCCCAGCTTTGAAAAACCCAGATGATGGTGCTTCTCTCATTGGTAACTATGTATGTAATGTCTTGGTCAGACAGCTAGAAGCCCTGTCTGTTGATTTGTGTTTATTTGCTCTATTTATATAATTTCTGCTTTCAATTCCTGTTGGTATTTGCTCTGAAGTTCAGGGTGCTGACTTTTCCCCCTGAACTGAGTGAATGATATATGTATGTTTAATGAAAATGAGATTATTTTTTTTAAAGAAAATAATTTTATTAGAGAAGCTGCAGGTAGAGTATGCGATAGTTATAAATGTTCTTCCACTCTTCAGATTATCTGACATTATAGCCAGAACAGAATTTGCACCTCCATCAATGCTTTCCTCATCACGTGTCACAGAAAGAGCCCAAAATGCTTTACAAAATCCATTACATTTTAAGACCATTTCCAATATCTGTTTCTATAAATCAAGAAATCCATTTATTCAAGGTTACATATGGAGAATTAATCACACAGAAATCATATCGTCTTCTTTCTCAAAATTAAAGTATTTTACTGTTCTTGGCATTCCTGTATGTGATGGCATGGGTTTTTTACATTTGCATTAATTGGAAATATACAGTCAAAGTTCACGGGTTTAAAGTTCATGAAATATTGAAAAATTCAATACAGAACTATCACTAATAAATGTTGCATGAAAATGAGACAAATTACAAGGATGCTGTAACCTCCCTGTTTGGATTCTGCCTGACACAGACACTTGCAATTATTACCATAATATAACCTAAGAAAACATAACTGGAAGAACAGACAAAGCACTAAAGAGAGAGAGAGGGAAAGAGAGAGAGAGAGAGAGAGAGAGAGAGAGAGAGAGAGCTTGAATAGCTGTCTAAGTATTTTGAACCAAGAACAGGTAATTTCGATTAACTATTCATAGGAACCTCTGCAACACAATTCCTATGAGCGGGATAACTATCATAAGTGAATCATCCGAAAAAACTTACTCAAAAGAGTCATTAAAACAATAAAGATAACAACCCTAGCTTTTAGAGTAAAGAAATAGGAACAAGTCACTTCTGGGCTGCAGTTTGTTCACCGATAAAATGAGGATGTTGAAAGTAGATGACATCTGGAATTCTTTTCAGGTCAAAGAATTTGTGATTCTTACTCAAAATCTAGTACTCAGTATGAAATCAACTCTTATTCAAATAACATTTCCATTTATTTTTAAATGGACATTGGGACAAATAGTCGTAAACTATAGATGACCCTTTAAGTTTTAATATCATATTTCAATTACTTATTTTTAAAAGGTCAATGATTTCTAGAAACAAAAAAGAGATAGCCATAATAACTGTACCATAAAGAAACATTTAGTCATTTCATCCTTTAACACAAATACTGAAAAGAGATGCACTAATAACACTGAATTTCACTTGCAGAATTCATGTAATTTATACAAGCAGTATAATAGCAAATGCGTTTACAAAAAACACTGAGCTGAAATGTAATAATTTAGAGGTAAGTACTTAGCAAAATATGGATATGAAATTTAAAATTTTTAAGAACTAGAAAAATCAATTAAAATATTGGAGAGGGGGGACACATCATGTAACAAATTTCAAGGAAAAATGTCATACCAACATATATTTAAACCTAGCTTCTCCAGTTAAAATTCAATATAATCTTCTTTCATTTTCTACCTATTTCGAAGGGATAGGGCCAAAGACTTCTGAATACTCACCAAACAAAACCAAAGATTCACTTTTTCCTTTTTCCTTTATTTGAGGACTTTGATCCTTTTTCTGGTTTGGCTTCCCAGAGAGCATTTCTTACAAATCTTGAAGCAGCTCCTTTATCCAGTTTGGCAGCCATTTTCTTGTCTGTAATTTCTTTGACTCTGTTTATATATATTCTTATTCCATCTATTTCCTGCTTTACTGGATGTTCCTTGGGATTAACTCCTTGAGTGGCCAAGTAAACCCAAAACATTGAATTCAATGTATAAGCAGAAACTAAATCCAACTTGGCCTGTTCAAGTGGGTCCAACTTTTGTAATAACTCATTTCTAGAAACTAACATCATGGTCTTCAGCATTTCATCCACAGAATGAAGGGAATTCTCAAAAGCTGACAGATAGTCATGAATTTCTGTTGGATAGTCTTCTCCACTAATATCTTCTTCTGCCATGCTAAATCTAGGTTCAGCCCGGGAGCTCAGAACAAGGGCTGGCCCAAAGTCATGCGCACTACCACTGCTGTGGGAATGAACTCCCTAAAATGAGATTATTAAGCCCTTAAAGTTGCTTTCCTTAGAAAAGCAAATCAAAGAACCTGTGCTAGCAGCCCTCCTGTGTGCTGGTGTTATTGGCCTTACACAGCCACAGTAGCAGCAAGTAGCATTGCTGTTAGAATAGTGGGCTCTTTCAGCTGAGATGCTACTGTGCCCTCTAAGAAAAGGAAGAGATCCTTAGCCTAGGATTGGAAGAAGATTCTCTCAGTTCTGTGCCTATAGGTTCTTGTTTCTGAGGTTTGTCACCTCCAGGAGAGGGATGAGAGAAGTATAGCTTCTCCTTTCAACAACACCTCATTTAGGACTGGATTCTCTCGATGAGGGACTCACCCTAAGTTATGGAGAACATGCAGTACATTTCCCAAATCTTCATCTCTGATGCTTATAACATAGCAGAATCAACAAATCAATCAAAGTTATAATCATAGAGCATTTCACTTGTGGGTCACTGATAATATTTTAGTGATACCCATCGCATTCATTCTCTTGACAAACGCTGACAAATGTACTTACAGATAAATTTATCCTTTTGTTGAGTGAGGGGGAAAAAACAACATGAAAATGTTCATGTACCAACCTATTTGTAACCAGCTTTCGATTATTAGGGGGAAAGTTGTGTCTGGATTTTAAGATTCCTGTTATTATATTTTTATACTTAATAGCAGGGGTTCTTTACCTGATGTTCACAGATTCCCTAAAGGTCCATGGATAGATTCTAGGGCTTCTATGAGTTTGGAAAATTAAAAAAAATTACATCTTTATTTTTACTAACCTCTAATTGAAATTTAGCATTTGTGGTGGGATCAATATCCTAACTCTTCTTCACATATAAGTTAGGTTCACTCTTCCTCTAAAAGTATTAAAACCATCCTTGAAACTTGATTGGCTCAGGGTAACTAAAGGCTCACTTTCATTGACATCATTTCTTTGTCTCCTGATTATAAAACAATCATGAGAATCTCCAGAGACTCTCTCTGGGGACCATCTCTTGATAGACAATGGCAGACAGCTTAGATAAGGGAGCTTTGTTTAGCTGAATCAGCTCTGTGTCCTCATTGCCTAAACTTATTGAATGTCCTTTTTCTGCTATGGCTAATTAAATTTCTCTTCATTTATTGTTGATTTACTAAGAGTATCTCATTTTGTTTCAATATCAAACACAGACTACCAGGAGAATGACCTGAATCAGGCTCAACCCAGAACAACATTTTCCTTCATTATGTAGGCAACAAGCCACAGTAGTATTAGTCTCCAAGAGGCTACCAGAGGAGGCCATGACACACAAAGAGATTAAGAATCGCTACTCCAGAGGGGAAAATCCTCCTAAAGTAGCTTTCATCATAGGAGAGTTATCTGTGGAATATTATAAAGGAAAGATTTCCTCTCCTCTAGCATTCATACTAGGCATAAGGGCATTTACCTTATTTATATATTTTATTAAGTTAATTGTGTAGTGTTTATATTCATGGCAACACTTTGTAAATATTATTTAAGGAAGAAACAAGATACAGTGAAAACTAACACTGTGTATATGCATGGGGGAAGGGATTTGGTTGAAAATCAGGGTTAGCAACCTAACTTAACAAATACAAATTTTCAAGATTTCTGTTTATGTTCTATTTCAAAGGATAAATGTCTGAAGTAAAGAGATAACAATATGTTTTAAAGACTCCTCTCTCTGTTGCGGATACCGGGACTGGAGAAAAGCCCAAACTACCATGAGTTAAGAGAGCGAATACCTAGAAACAGACAGGTTGGCCTAAATCCATCTGGTTCTGGTAATAGCAAAGGTCAATGATCTTTTACTTAATAACAACTGATAATTTGTATAAACAATTACATTCTGTAGCTCACTTCCAGAATAGAGAAATGAGAATAATGAAGTCACATTTAACTCTTGTGCAGTTGCACTATAAGCTCATGTTATTCATTTTAGACCTTAAATAATAACAGTTTCAGAGCACTGACCTTAAGTCACCAATAAGTGGCATGTGGTTTTTGATAAACTGGACTAGTTGGTTAGAGAATACTATCAATAAGACCAATGTTAGGGATTCAAACTTCAAATAGAAAAATAAGTTAAGTGGTGCAATAACTAAGAGTCCTGGGCTTGGAGTCAGGAAGACTCCTCCTCTTAAGTTCAAATGTGGCCTCAGATTTGAGGATGTGGGATCCTGGGCAAGTCATTTAACCTTGTTTGCCTCAGTTATCTCATCAATAAAATGAGCTGGAGAAGGATGTGGCAAACTACTCCAGTATCTTTACCAAGAAAACCCCAAATGGAGTCATGAAGAGTCAGGCAGGACTGAAATGACTGAACAACAAACAACAACCAACGCATAAACTCTCAAGTCACAAATAAGCCCCCAACACTGGTTATCATTAGGCACCATTTGTTACAAGAAGGACCCAACAAACCCTTATGGATGACATAGCATAATTTGCAATTTAATCATTCATTCAACAAGCATTATTAAGTGGCTACTATTTCTCTGACACAGGAAAAACTGAGGCAAAAAATCTAGCAATCTCTTCTCTCAAAGATTTTAATTTAGATTGATGTAAACAGCATATTCACATGTAAATACAAAATTGTGTGTGTGTGTGTGTGTGCGTAGTGAATACAAAGTAATTTGGAGGGGGCACTAAGAAATGGGGAATCAGAAAAAAGTTGTGTGAAAGAGCTATCACTTGAACTGAGCTTGTGATTCTAAGAGGCAGAAGTGAAGGAATGCATTCCAGGCTTGAGGAATACAGAAGAGGAGGATGTAATGTCATGTACTAGGAACAGCAAGTGAGATAGGCGAATGGAACATAGAGTACATGAAATTTATAATGTAGGATTATGTGTAATAAGCCTGGAACAGTAACCTGGAACTAGATCGTGAAAGGCTTTAAATGTCCAACAGAGAAGTCAGTAGTTTATTCTGGAGATAGTTGGGAGATACTGAAGATTCCTGAGCATTTATTAAGTACTAACCAGATGCCAGGCACTATGTTAAGTGTTGGAGATATAAAGAAAGTCAAAGACATGCTCCCTGCCCTCAAGGAGCTCATGGTCTAACAGAGGAGACAAAAGATAGACAACAATAGATGCACAACATACATACAATGCAAATGGGAAATAATTTCACATAGAAGGAACTAATCATGGATAGGTAGAAGACCAGGAGTAACGGGAACCATACTGGCATACCCAGGATGGCTGCTAGCGCAGGTTCTTTTATCTGCTTTATGAGGAAAGACGCTGATTCAGGGGTCAACAATCTTCTTTAATTAAACAGAAAAAATACAGAGAAGAGAAATAAAGACCAACAGATAGGGCTCTACTGCCTGAATCAAAACAATACTGCTATATACTTTACATCTACCACTGAATCAAGAGACCCTTTACCTCTGAGGAGTCAGGGAGTTCTGAACATACGGCCACTCGGAGTCTCAACCAGGGAATCACAACATCTTTCTCATAAGCGAGCCAACAAAGCAAAAGCTCACCTCTCAGAATGTATACCTTAAAGAAGGTAATAGGCTCGGTGCCTAATTAGAAATTAACAAAAGGTGTGTAAGCCTTCCTACAAGCAAGCAATCTTCCCTTAATGGGCTCTACATGAGGCCTATTGATGGGTGAAGATCTTATTCCCCATTAACCATACACCAGGAAAGGCATCTTACAGAAAGTGGGAGTTGAGGTGAGTTTTGAAGAAAGCCAGAGAAGCCAGGAGTTAGAAGTGAGAAGGGAGAGCCTTCCAGGAATGTGAAATAGCCAGTGAAAAGGCAGGGTCAGGAGATGAAATATCACATACAAAGAACAGCAATACGATCAATGTTGCTGGATGACAGTATATGTGGGAGAGAGTAAAATGTAAGCAAAATATAAAAGAATAGGTAGGGACCAGATTATGAAGGGTTTTAAAAGCTAAAGAGAGGATTTTATATTGGATACTAGAAGTAATGGGGAGCCATTGGAGTTTATTGAGTAGGGAGTTGATGTGGTCAAACCTATACTCTAGGAAGATCACTTTGCAACTGAGTGCAGGGTGGATTGGAGGAAGGACAAACTTGAAGCAGTGAGACAAACTATCGAGTCTGTTTCAATAGTCCAGGTGTGAAGTAGTGAGGGCCTGCACCAGAGTAGTGGTTACATGATTAGAGAGAAGAAAAATGTACACGTATGGGAGATGTTATTAAAGAAGAAGTGACAAGACTTAACAATGGATTGGATATGTAGGGTGAATATAAGTGGGGATTTGAACATGACACTGATGTGCTGAGCCTGGATTACTCAGTAGAATGTCATACATTTAATAGTAACAGAGGAATTCAGAAGAGAGTCTGGGTTGGAGGAGAACATGAGAAGTTCTGTTGGAAAGATGATGTTGGCAGATACATGGAAGACAGATTGTAGAAGAGAGTTTGGAAGCTATGAGACCAATTAGGATTACATTGGTCTTTGTGAGAGATGATAAAGTCCTAAAGGAGGGTGGTAGATATGTGGATAGAAAAAAGGATTGGAGAGATACTTTGGAAGTGGGATCACCAGGTCTTGGCAACTAATTGTATCAGTGGGAATGTGTGAAATATCAAGTATTATTCCGAGGTTGCATAACTGGATAACTAGAAGAATAATAAGGCCCTCAATAGAAATAGAGAAATAAAAAAACAGGGGGGAGATAATGAGATCAACCTTGAATATGTTGAGTTTTGGCAGGCAGCTGTGATGTGGG
The DNA here is from genome assembly GCF_011100635.1 of Trichosurus vulpecula. Taxonomy (NCBI): domain Eukaryota; kingdom Metazoa; phylum Chordata; class Mammalia; order Diprotodontia; family Phalangeridae; genus Trichosurus; species Trichosurus vulpecula. Next base: position 182,858,737 of record NC_050577.1, on the reverse strand, counting down.
ATGGGAACTCAGGGGAAACGAGAGCTGTAGTTCTGAATTTGGGAACGGCAAAGGGATGATAATGAAACCCACAGAAGTTGATGAGAGAAAGTATGTGGAGAGAGAGAAGAAAAAAACCTTGGACAGAGTTTCAGTATGAGTCAACACTGTGATACCAACCCTTAAAAGTAAGTTACAGAAGATGATCCAGCAAAGAGACTGAGGAGTAGTTACATAGATAGAAAGAGAACAAGGAGGAAGCAGCAGCACCAGAGCCTAGAGAAAGTATGCAAGGGAAGAGGGCAATCCACAGAATTTTAAAAAACCCATTAGGGAGTTCGAGAAAGATTACAAAAGAGAAAAGGTCATTGGATTTAATAATTAACAGATAACTGATAATCTGAATCATTGGTTCACTTGAGTGATGTAGTCAGAATCAAGATTACAAGAAGGTAAGAAGTGACTTGGAGGTGATGAAATAGAATCACATACACAACTGTTTTTTTAAAGTTTGGCTTAAGGAGAAAGAGATAGAGAAGAGATACAGGGTAATAACTTAAGGAAATGCCAAAGCCAAGAATATGGAAGAGGGAGAAAACTCTCTCTCTCTCTCTCTCTCTCTCTCTCTCTCTCTCTCTGTGTGTGTGTGTGTGTGAGAGAGAGAGAGAGAGAGAGAGAGAGAGAGAGAGAGAGAGAGAGAGAGAGAGAGAGAGAGAGAGAGAGAGAGGTGGGGGTGGGGATGATCAGATGTTCAGGGTCCTGGAGAGAAGGCACAAATATACTGCTTGGTCTTGACAAGACAGAGCAATTATTCTAGCATCTTAACACGAGTGTAGAGAGGGAACTTGAGATGAATTGGAGGAGAAGGAAACTCTGAAGGTGATTTTGGAGGAAAATTTGTGATAACTTGAAGAATAATTTGATGAAAAGGAGAAAAAAGAGAAGTATTCAAACTGAAGAAGGATTGGTAGATAGGACCTGTGGAAGAAAAAGACTCAAGGAGAAGGTAATTGGTAATCAAGGTTAAAATAAAACAAAGTAAGAAGTTAGTGAGATAATAAGGAAGATGGTTGTGACTGTCAAATGGTTAAGGCAAAAGAAGTTGTCATGATGTTGATGAAAGGCTAAGAAAGTGAGTTGTAAGCATCCTCAAACAATCTCATTCACTAAGGAGAATTGGTTCATAGTGGCATATGGAGTGTGATGCTAATTTTATTAGTTAACATATGGAAAGTGTTTTGTAAACCTGAAAGCACTAAATAAATGCCAGGGATAGTGATGATGATGATGATGATGATGACCACGACGACGATGAGGATGATGATTGTATTCCTGCAATGGCCTTATTGGTCTCCTGGCCTCAAGTTTCTTCTTACTTCTCACAGCGATTTTCCTAAGGTACAGATCTGACCATATCACTCCACTTCACCAAAAAACAAAACAAAACAAAACAAACCTCCACTGGGGGATCATCACAATTCTTCCTCTCCAACCTAAGGTAGACAGGGAGGATCCAATGGTAGTCTTCTGTATCAATGCTTAATTCAGCTTCAGCAGTCAATTCAGCAGCCTTTGCTTGTTAAGAAATTAATCTCTGAGAATTAAGAGAATGATGTCTGAGAATGGAGAAGTTATGAACTCTATGGATATGTTCACTTACCTTGGTAGCATACTTTACAGGGATGTACACATTGAGAATGAGGTTGACACATGCATTGGCAGAGCTAGCTCAGTATTTGGGAGGCTCTGAAGGAAAGTATGGGAGAGAAGAGGTATTAGACTGACCACCAGACTGAAGATCTACAGAGCTGCGGGTGCTAACCTTGTTGTTGTATGCCTGTGATACCTGGGCAGTCTACCAGCACCATGCCAGGAAACTGAATTGCTTCCATTTGCATTGTCTTAGGAAGATTCTGAAGATCACCTGGCAGGATAAGGTACCAGACACTGAGGTCCTTACTCAAACTAAACTGCCAAGTATTCAAACTGCTTCAGAGAGTGCGACTCTGACGGGCTGGCGACATTGTTCAAATACAAAACGTACTCTTACCAGTAACACTGTTTTATGGAGAACTCACAGGGAAAGCATTCGTATGGTGGTCAGAAGAAGCAATAAAAGGACACTATCAAGGCCTCTCTTAAGAACTTCGGAATTGATTGTGTAACATGGACACAGGACTGCCCAGCATGGCATGTCCACATCAGAAAACATGCTGTGCTCTATGAACAAAGCAGAATCGAGACAGCTCAAAGGAAATGCAGGATGCACAAATTTAGAGAATCTACCCCAAATGTTCACATGGACTATTTGTGCCTGATCTATGGTAGAACATTCCAAGCTCATACTGCTCTGATTAGCCACAGTTGGACATGCTACAACTTGACTTTAGCATAGTGATGTCATTTTGGTCCTCTTTGAGAATGAAGAACAACAACCAACCAGTAATAGTAGTAGTGCTTTTATCAGCCTCTTAGGAAAGTATAACTGTAGATACAAATTAAGTTTCTGAATCCTATTTTAAATCTTTTTGTCAATGTGCACTATGGGTCTTTTTTTGGCAGATAGGGAAGGAATCGATACTTGCCCTACACTTGGTTTACATTGTACATTGAATACTTTTTAATGTCTCCTTTCTCACTCAGCTCCTATGAGGAGAACCAAACATGAAATAAAATCGAATCTTTATAGATTACTTACATCCCTATCAAATTATTTATGTAATTTGATGCGAGTATAAGGAGACAAAAAGTGTGAGAAAAGGGGAGCCTAATTCCTTTTATTAGACTATACATATACCCATATAGACCAAGTAGCTGGGTCCAAAGCAGATGGGTCCCTTAGTAGAAAGCAAGTGGGAATAGTGCTCCAGGTACCATTGAGGAGCTTGCAATCTAATAAGGGAAGACAATCCACAAATGGAACTTTTTTCTTTGAGGAGTATGCCGGATGGTACCCAGTACAGGGGTGTGATGATGAAAGTGGAGTCAAGACCAAGCTGGTGGCAAATATCTTATCCAAAGATGATGAGGAATGATGCACACCCAGAAGATATGCTATTTATCCTGGGGGTACATGGCTCCTGGTCAGGTCTGATGTGTGAATTATATGAGGTCCTGACAGTCTTGGAAACTGGGTACTCTGTAGTTACGGATGCCTGTAGAAGCATGGTACAGTAGAATGAATACTATGTTGAACCAAAGGACCTGGTTTCAAATCTCACCTCTAATGCTTACTACCTATTTGACTTTGGACTAGTCACTTAACCTTCTTGGGTCTCATATGTAAAATGAGTGAGTGTTTCAACAATCTGGCTAGTAGCTTCTGTGGGGGTGTAAGATCCACCCACAGCCAGCACCCAGAAAGCTGCCAACAGCACAGGTTCTTTTGATCTGCTTAACTGAAGAAAGCAAGGTGAAGGGGTTAGCAAACTTACTTTAATTCAGCACACAAATATCATTCACTTAGTTCAGGGGAAAAAGCCAGCACACTGAACTTCAGAGCAAAATACAAACAAATTACAAACATCAACAGACAGACCTTGTCTGATTCAAATCCCAATACATAGTTACCAGAGTTTAACAAAGTCCCAGCATCCCTAAACAAATTACAAACACACAGACCCAATACAATTCATAGTTACCAACATCTAGGTTCAGCCTGGGAGCTCGGAACAAGGGCTGGCCCAGAGTCACACTCGCCACCACTGCTGCGGCAAAGTGCTCCAAGGAAGAGGAGGCCAACCCCCTTTTTTATATCTTTTTCAGCATCAGGGGTGAGTCACACATGGGACTCACCCACGTGACCTAGAATCGTCACAAAGAGGAGACTTAAACCCACGTGGTCTAAGAGCCTCCGCTCTCCCAGACATGTAAACTAGGCCCTCCCTGGAGTTAGCCCCACCTTGGGCCCCACCTTAGTTGCCAATCCACATTCACTAAGGTTTTACACCTAATAGGGGTTTGGGCCTGGGGCTTAGCACTTAGTAAGACTCAATGAAATACACTAAATTACTCAAAGCAAACAAAAGCCAAACTCTTCAAGGGCACTTGTTGAACTAAGTGCTAAGGAGCCCATTTTGCTTACCAGCACAGTGAGTTAGGCTAGTTGGCCTTTGAGACCTCTTCCAGATGCAGATATCTGGTACTACGATCATATGACATGGTTGCTTATCTCTGAAGTGTGAATTTAATGTATAAAACTGCTCAGAATAACCAGTCACCATTTTTAGTTACCTAAAGTTGTAATGATACAGTAAATTTACAAATGACCCATCAGCTAATTCACTTGTGGAAACAAAAACAGGCTCACAGTCTCTATATCCTTAGGTTAGGTAAAGTTGTGAAGAAAAAGCTATTGCCATTTATAACTAAACCAAGGCAGCTCCTTCTGTGATATCGCAGACTACTAACTCTGGCTGAAAGCACAAAATGTGATTTTAAGGTAGTAAGGATTATTCTATTGTCATTACTAATCACATTATTGTATTCAAGCAGACATATTTTGGCCAAGTTAGCCACCATAATAGCTGGGGTTAAAATAGATGTCTCAAGACCAGGCTAGATCTGGAAGATAGATGCTGCAAATTAATATTGTAAATTTTTTTTTAATTTTTATTTTTAGTTTACAACAGACGGTTCTACATAATTTTGAGTTCCAGATTTTCTCCCTTCCCTCCCCCCTCCCTCCCCAGGACGGCATGGAATCTCATATAACTACCACGAATAACTTCGCATTGAATTAATTTATACACTAGTCAAGTTGCGGAGAAGAATTATGACCAATGGAATGAATCATGAGAAAGAAGAAACAGAATCAAAAAAATTGTATTGTAAAAATTTTTAATCTTTATTTCATTAAACATCTCCCAATGAGATGTAAAAAATTTTAACAATCATTCTTTTTAATACTGAATTCCAAATTCTTTCCTTTCCTCCCTCCTGTGCCTCCCCCGGCCTTGAGAAGGCAAGTTGATATCAGTTATACATCTGAAATCATACAAAACATTTCCATAGTAGCCATATTGCAAAAGGAAATAGAAACAAAATAAAACCAAAAGAAAGTTAAAAAGTGCTTCAATCTGCATTTAGAGTTCATCAGTTCTCTTTCTGGAGGTTGATGGATATCATCATGGGTCTCTTGCAATTGTCTAGGATCATTGACTCGATCAGAGTAGCTGAGTTTTCCCCGGTTAATCATCCTTACGATGTTGCTGTTACTGCTCACTTCACTTTACATGAGTTCATGGTAAGTCTTCCCAGGTTTTTCTGAAACCATCCTACTTGTTAGAAAGTTAATATTTAGGAACTAGACTGGAGGATTGATGCTGCTGAGGTGCCTGAGGCTGGTTTATTAGGTCTAGAGGCCTTTGCAATATTTTGCTTGGTCAGGTAGGCTAGGGTTTAAGAGCAGTAAATCTGAACTGAAAATGGGTAAAGATGGGTCAGGAATATAGGAATTGAGGAAGGAATATGGGAATATAGGAATTGAGTGCAACAGGTGGTTATGTACTAGATAGGCTGTGGTTAGGCCTAGAATAGCTCAGATGTGGTAGGGTCTGGGAAAAGTACGGCAACAGTTGTACTAAGAATGGGGTCAACAACCAGGATTGTTCCAAAAGGGTAAATTTAACTGAGGATAGTTACTTTTTAATCTGCCCATATCTTAGTCTTTCTGGTTTGGCAGGTGCTTACAGAGATCTAGATTTGAGAAGAGAATGACCTTTTGGTCTAGATTTCTCTAAAATCTGTCTTAGAAGTCTACCTGTGGAAAGATAAAAGGATGGGGAGAAAAGCAAAAGTTCAACTAGTGTTGGGGGGGGGGGGGGAGGAATATCCTAATCACTTTCGCCCTGCAAGTTAGGCTAGTTTTTCCTTAATGGGTATTGAGACTATCCTTGAAAATTGTTTGGCTCAGGATTCTAAAGGCCAGGATGCTGACATCACTTCCTTGTTGCCCACATACAAATCAGTCGAAAAGATCTTCAGACAGTCCTTCTGATGCTTAATTAGTGGGAAACAACAGGCAGCTAAAGCAAGGGAGCTTCATTCGGCTGAATCAACTCAAGGTATCCTCAATGCCAATCCTCACTACATAATCTTCCTGCTTTGGCTAAGGAAGTCTCCTTTTGTTAACTATTGAATGATCTCCAAATGTCCCATCTTGTTCCAGTATTCAGCCTGAGCTCATAGGGTACCAACCTGAGTAAGGGCCGCCCCGACAATCAGCATCTATAATAGCAAGGAATACTGTAAGACTTCAGGGTCACCTTCATTCAATTGGTTTCCAAGAGCCAAGACGAAGGTTTCTGGTATAGTTTTTCCAGTTCTGATAATAGTTATCAGCAATGTTTACTGACAAAACAACCGAACATGATAGAAAGCTGTGTCCACTAGGCTGCTACGAATTATACCGACAGGCATAGTGTCTTGCTAGGAGCAAACACCTGCAATTCACCTTAATCAAGTGCTATTACGGCAACTGATATATTACTATCCATCACAGCACTAAAAATATTAACTCAAGAATGTGTTACAAAATAACTGGTAAGAGATTTATTAGGATAGAACCAGAAAATCAAATTTAAAAAACCTGAAAAACAGATTTGATTTGAAAAATAATGAAATGCACTGATGACACTGTTGTACCTAGTAGAATCTTCCCCCAAAATCTATGCAGAAAAAAATTAATGAAGTGAGTAGCACCAGAAAGGGACCTAAAGGAAATGTAAAAGCAAGACAACCCAAGCAAAGCCATGTACCCTGTCAACAGCTAGTATAATGGCGCATCACCAATAATTCATAATCTTTTGCAAGCCAGCAACATTCTAAATGAGAGAATAGTCACTCCTAGGAATAAAGTAAGAATATTTTAACATGCAAAAGAAGAGTGGCATAGGGACACATCTTTTGAAAAGAAATAACTTTATTACATCACAGGTGAAGAAATTGCATCTGAGAACTCAAAATGGGTTACCCGTAGTCACACAGGTAGTGGTGGAATCTAATTTCCTCACACAATCTGTTATCTTCCCATAATGCCATGCTGCTTTCCTATTACAACCAGAGATTCAGAGATTCAAATGATACCCAACCAGAATTCTAACCCCTTCATCATTTTAGTAAGTGATTGGCAAATGGTTGTTGAACTGGAGGAATAATTTGACTTTTGGAAATCTAGAGAAAACATACTTCTTTTGAGAATTTCTTTTTGTTACAGTAAACCAATGATATTTAACATAGATACATGAACTTGGGTTTTTTGCTTTTTACAAACATAAAAAATTATAGATGTGGATGATTTTTTTCATTTAAATATATATGTATATAGATGTATTTTTATTTAGGGAAAAGTTTTATTCTTTTTCTTTAAGAACTCAGTTGTTTATTTAAGAGATAATATAACAAAATAATTTACTAATCCAACTAAATAAAGTAAAAATCTATTTTATCCACTCGTGGTATCTTTGTAAATATGTGGGTAACCATTCAACTTCAATGATTAACAATTATGGGTGATGCTGACAACCATTATAGTGGTTAACCGGTAAAGAAAATGCTCAAGTTAATTTAACTTCAAACTGATTTTGTGATGGTTGTATTAGCACTTTGTGGTATGGTATCTTATATTTTCAGAGGGAATTAGAGTGTGTATACAAATACAGATTATCTCACAAACAGTAATACAGGTTTCTAGACTGAAAATTCCATGATCATAGGGATCGCACCTTATATAATAGCCATTATATCTCCCTACTGCCCCTAACAGCGCTCTTCACACAGTACATAAAATAAACAGTTGTTGAATAAATGTATGCCATTCTTAGAAGGTACACCCTGGGACAAAGAGACATCGCCAGGCAGCCAAGAAGTGAAACAAATCAGCTCTGGTTGGTTCAGTGAAACTTTTATGGGGCTAGTAGATTTTTGGGGAACTATTTGCAAAACTGGATTATAGGTGGTTAATTTGATTCTATTCAGCCTTTAGGAATGCGAAAAAGGAAAGTCACTTAACCCTGTTTGCCTCAGTTCCTCATCTGTAAAATAAGCTGGAGAAGAAAACAGCCGACCACTCCAGTATCTTTGCCAACCCGAAGAAAACTCCAAATGGGGTCATGAAAAGTCAGACAAGTGCTTAAGAATCATCAATATGAGAACCAATTATCTCTGTATTAGATGTGTACAAAATTATGCAAGAAAACTTTTGACTGACAGAAAGCCTATTTAAATCGGGTTTTATTATATTTCATTTTATGCTTTTAGGTTTCAACAACAGAAAAACATTATGCAAGTTTTTATACACTTTTTACATACTCATTAAAATGAGATTTGGACAAGATGAGCCAAAGACAAAGTTCTGTCAGCATCATTAGATATTTCTACCCAGAACAAACAAATTCCACTTAGACTGAACACAAATTACTATGGCAAATATGTTTAACAAGTATTTTTGAATTTTGAAAATTTCAATGTTCTGAGTCCTAAATGGAAGACTATGATGTAATTTATATATTTAGAGCACCTTTTTTGCTGAGAAGAAGTAAACAAAAGAGGACCAATGAGGTTTTGTTCCTGGCAGATATACACAATAAGGGCAAGGATGTGGACTAGGGATAAGAGAGTGATGGCATTAGCTTTTTCGCTTAGCTTTTGTTCCTACCCTAATTTCATTTGCATGCCAAAATCGGAATGAAGCTCATTTCAGTACATAGTACTAAACAGTACCTGTTTTTGGTTGGTTTGTTTTTTCTAGCACAATCCCTGAAACAGATTTTAGGGACACATGCTCATAGTTAGGGAGGTAACAGGAGTTATGAGTAATTTGTTATCCCCAAGTCAGACAGTTGTTTGATATCAAAGACTGAATCAATCTCAGAAGTAAATAATAAAAATAACAGACCATATCAGCTTGAAGTATTCTGTTAGCTTTTGTTGGCTGCTGCCTCATTTGTCTGTTTTGGCTCATAGTCTGCCATAGACTGTGCATGAATAGAAATATGGCTCACTCTGTCAGGGAGAGGCCTTCTAGCCGCTGCATTTCAGAAAATGATAGTAGAGAACAACAGCTAGCTCTGAAGAGGCTAGGTTGCTGAAACCCAGAATATGGTAGAAGATAATAACTTGGTGAACAAGAGGCTACAGGACACATCAGAGACAACTTGAAAGTGAAGATGTGACACCCAGCCCAGAGACGTGATACCTAGCAGAAAGCCGAGTAATAACATTACTAGATGACATCTGTACTCTTCAGTGTTGGAAGTGTCAGTTGTCCCAGCTATGCATGTGTCTCTGACATCTGGATCCTTATTAATATGCACCTCCATGCAAGAGTCCTAGCTATGTACATATGTGTGCCACCCCAACACCTGTTCTTTGCAGGTGTGGCACACCTGTAGAAGAACATACCCTATGTGTACTTAAGAGAACTTTTTCTTGTCTCATTTTGTTTGATTAAATATCTTTTGTTTTGAGCTAATGTGGTGTCTGCCTATCTGGAAAAATAAACACAATGATGGAGAGTCATGAGCTATGCCTTTAAGTGGGTACCCACAAAATGTTTCAAATCTAAGGTACTGCTCTGGGGCTCACAGGTGACAGGGTATAACATATAAAGTATGTAACTGGTTAATCACTGAATGAATAAGGATTTCTTTTTATCCTAGTTAACATTTGAATCTGTGACTTCTAATTCCGTAAGGTAAAATTCAGTTGTCCAACACTTATTAAACATTTACTAAGTGTAAAGAACTATTCTAGGTGTTATGGGGGATATTAAGATGATTAAGAGAGGATGCTTAACCTCAAGAAGCTTACAGTCTTGGAGAAGGAAGTATTCTTGGTCTATTAAACTCTCTTCTTGCTAACTGTAATGGATGAAAGATTGAGTATTGTTTTTCAAATCCTTCAGTAGTTTGAATAAGAACTGCTAAATTAGAGTGTGATTTGATATTTATTGGAGGCTTGATAACTTATTTCTAACAGGACAAAACAAGAGATAGAAACCTAAGACTAGAACTATTCATATAGACTAAGGATTGTAGTAAAAGTACAACATATAGAGAGTAAATTCTTTTTTTCTCCCTTAATCTTCTGAAGACATCAATACAACATATGACTGCTTTGTGATCAGTGTTTATGAAAATATATTAATACAAATAAAATGGTTATGTTGCTGAGCATCCACTGCCAATAACTACAAAACTTGAAGTTAGATCAAAGCATGACTTTGTAACCCTACCCTCACAGGTAGGCTAACCATTCCAATATAATCTGCCATTCTCAGAGTTAAGGCCTTCTGATCATTACTGTATTGACAGTGAAACAATAAGAAGTAATTAATACCTGGTAGAAACAAAAACATTAGGAAAGCTAGCGCTGGGAACATGTGTATATTCTTTGGTGAAGAGATATTTTTTTATTTCTAAAATGTCATTCATATGGGAAGTACTCTTCCTAAGCTACAAATTGAGAAAAGTTAAAACGACACTTTTTTCCCAAAGACTAGAAAAGATGCTCCATTAAATAGACAACAGTTGTTACATTTTGCTTTAACGATGTAAATCACATTCAGGCACCCTTTCACATGTCTGCCCGAACAAAAGAAGCAAATACGCCATCTTCCTGAGCCAAGAGGCTTTCTGGGGTGTCATATTCTAAAATATTCCCTCGCCTCATCACGATGACCAGGTCTGCTGTCAGGATAGTGTGAACCCGATGCTGTGTGGGGGGAAGACAAACCCAATATATTACCATTATAATCTTTCATGAGCATAAAGTAAGAATTTTAAAATGAAATATTTTAGGCAGATTATCAAAAACAAACATTCATTATTCTTAGGGAATAAGTGAAGAAATGCAGAAGGCACATTAACTTTTTCATACAATGAGGTACCATTTACTTGCAGGTTTCTAAATCTTGGTTACTATGGGAGAGAGATATAAAGAAGTCAGAATTTGACTTAGATGATGACATAAAATCTCTACAGCTTGCTGCAGCTTGTCTTTATAGAAAATCAAGTGAACTAGTTCCATAGCTATTTACTGAATGAATGAATGAATGACTATTCAGTGAATATTAAAAGATGCTGTGGCAGATCAATGTTCAGAGGTCTAAGCAAGAATTCTGGTGTCCAGGGTGCACACTTAGTATAGTAAAATTGTCCTGGCACAGGGAAGAGTCTGTTCCCCAGAGTACAGCTCTGTCCCCTATGACAAAGATGGTGCCTCTGCAACTTCCTTTCTAGGAAAGAGGTAGGTTAGAGGAAGGCAACTATACCTGTGGGGGAAGGTAGACACCAAGAAAAGGAGAGGATACTCAGGGAGAGTGCCACTTAAGCCAGAGGTAGCAAAATACTATACGGTGTGCCGGTTGGCGGATTGAAGGCCTGCTGAGAGGAGAAAGCATATTCTCTGCATACACTGGCAGCCTAAGGTAGAGCTCCGGAGATCACACTCTGGCTATAGTCCTGTCTATTATTCTATTATACAATTTTGTATCTCACCTACCTTCCTTATGTAAATCCAGCCAATGCCTGTGGGCCATGTCACAATTTAAAGTATTATGGCAATGAATGCCAGGAAGAGAATTTTGAGGGTACTGCCTGCATGCAGTTGGGGTGCCTCGTTTGAAGCGATTATGATTGTTAGACAAGAGTATCTGGAAAATCTCACCTATTAGTGGTGAGTGTTGGGAATGCTATGGAGTAACCCTCTCCATCTGACAATTAACCAAACTCTGAAGGGGGCCTTACTACATAAGCATCTGTCATTCTATACCTTGAAGTACATCCATCAGTATTTCTTAATGTCTTCTTCTGGTGCCCCTTACTACTTCAACCCTTAAAACTTTGTTGGGGCCCCTCAGCAATGAGAAGTTTGTTGGGGGCATTTCCAATGTCTGAGCAAGATTCTATAGTTGTCCCCAGGAGCACAGATTATACTCATATGGAACATGACAGGAATTAGAGGTTGCTCATTGATTTTTTTAATCTATGCATTGATAGTACTATCATAAACTGTATTAGCTTTGAATATACACAATCATAGTCTATTTTAAAAGGGACACCCTTGGGGAGGAGAGGGAGGGACTGAGTTATTTTCCTTTTTATAAGGACTTTTATTTGAATAAGGCTAGCCCCTCATGTCTGCGTCAAAAATAGACTTTAATGGGCTGTGTAAGATTTACTGTAAACTTTTGTACACTTTAATCAAAACCTAAACTAAACTAAACCCTAATTCTTCCATTTTCCTAGCAATTGATATTAAAAAAATAATTCAACCATTCACTAAGAGAAACAAGCAGGCCTCCAAATCCATAAATAGACTGTCATAAACATTGGCTTGCTACACTAAAATTGTGTTTATATAAAAAATAAAGAAGAAAAAGCTAGAAACTTTGGCCAAAGAAGCAAATGTGGCTTAGTTTCATCTGATTATCCAAATTATTATTATCATTTTTACAAATTGCTTTCAGTGGTAGTAATGTTGATGAAATTCTTACCCAGGGAATTAATCTAATCACCAATCCATTTTAATAAGTGATTTACATTTAATATTTCAGTACTTGAGAGTTACTGGTTAGAAATAAGTCCTTCTTAAGACTTTCACACAATTTTCTAGGTCATTCAGCGAAATCAACAGAAAGGTTCTCAGTCATGGGAAAAAAATTGATACATAGAAATAAAAATGACTGGCAAATTCAAATTCCTCCCTATTTCATTCCCTGCAAGAGCTTTTTCTAGGCCTTCAGAGAGGAGATAGTCTGACCTTTGGCTCCAACCATGATTCCCTCTTGCAGCAAGATCCACAGTTAGTTGAAAAAGAAAAAAGATTTCTGTTAAGTAAATGGTACCTTATCCTCCAAGTGTGTTGCAGAAAGGAAGGTGGCTAAAGAGATACATGGACAGAGTAATGAGGAAGTATAGACAATATACAGAGGGGCAGAAATCAAGCAAAAGATATAATGTTCATGTCTATACCAATTCATGTCCAGTTAATCTTCCAACAATGCACCATGCCAGGTTATACAGTAGCCCCATGTTGTATGCATGATGGGAATCATGGCCAGCATTGCAAGATATAGAGTAGATGGCTGCCTACACAGTTTGATTTAAGTGGTACCGGGCAGGCTCAGTGAATTTATTTGGTGATCCTTCCATGGAATAAGGAACCATGGTGGCACCATCATTCACCAACCACAACAGCAGCAATGTTTATATGACATTTTAAGGTTTCCAAAATGCTTAGCAAATATATTATCTCATTTTCAGCTTACGAGAAGGTTAGGTATCTAGGATAAATAAGATAGAAAGAGACACTGAAAGAGTACAGAAAATTAGGTAAAGGGGGCAGGGTGTAAAAGGAAAATTCTACTTTACAATTTTGTCTTTATCAACCTTGGTGGGGAGCAGTTCTCTCTGAGTTTGTGTAAGGTGTACTCTCAAAAGGATTTGTCCTCTTCCTTGTCTATCTTTCCCACACCCCCCTCTCTCATCCTCACCCCTAATCACACAGAGCCAAATTGGGCCAGCAGATCAACTTCATGCATGTCATCCTTTCTGGACTACAAACCACAGACAAACCAACTTCATTAAATCATGCACTCTTCAAAAGCATGCAACAAACATGCATAATATAGTACTTACAAAAACACACAAGAAACACACTGAGAAACACTGAAACTGGTCCTTCAGATCAGGTTCCCAAACTTATTTGGCCTACTGCCCCCTTTTAAAAAAATTACTCAGTGCCCTCCATGGAAGTCTTTAATCGTTCAACTTTTGGGAAGAAATTTGTGTCATTTAAAAAAATACATATTTTTTTTAAAAAAATGGCATATCTTAAATTTAATAATTTATTGTAAATTTGTAGGTTTCTTCCTGCTTTGAAATTTTGATGATGCAATATTGCATTATGTAACCATACAACATATTGTAAACAAGTCATTACACACATATTCCTGCCAATGCATACTGGACTTCCCAACAATGTCCTACATGTTCACCTGCCAACTATCGCTTAAGAACTGTCAGCAGACTTGACCACTGATCAGTTATAACTTGCATTTTGTATGTTTATTTGGAAAATAATGTAATCACTATGACTTTGATTCTGTTACACAACAGATGAAACATATACAAAAGTTTTTTTCAAAATTTCTCTTCTCTTCTTTCCTTATTCTTCCATCACCCCCTTATTTTTATTCAATGCCCCCCCTCAAATTGTACCTGAGGCTACTACTGCCCCCCTGGATCATTTCAATGCCCCCCAGGGGATGGTATCACCCACTTTGGGAACCTCTGCTTTAGATGAAAAATGAGTCTGGTGGTAAATAGATTCACTCTTAACGTGCATATTTGAAATCATTATTTTGCTCCATTTATGACAATGCACATATGTTTATGTATACATGCATAATTTCAATAATATAAATTTACCCCATTCAGGGAAAAATTTTTTTCTTTTGGGTAATATAGGCCAGTGGCAAGCCATCCTCCTCCCTGCACTACCACACCTTTGCATACAGCCATTATGGCACATTTGCATTATGGTACAAAAGCTGGTGAAGTAACTACCAGAGAACGAGATGCTTTGTAGGCTGAGTAGATTCTGATGGTCTATTTGTTGGTCATCACCAAAGTGGAAAAGAGGCCATTCTTGTGAGCAAGCAAGTTTGGAACAGAATCACATTCCACTAAAATACCCTCAGAAAAGACTAAAACAAGGCCTGCATCCATAATAGAAGACACCTGATGCTAGAGAGAAAAGAACAGAAAGAAAAGTAAGAGGAGGAGTCAGCAGGAGGGAAAATGTACAGTTGACTTATTGAAAGATGACTGTTGTTGAGTGCTAAGGCTGAATACAAGCAAGAATTTCTCCAAAAGACAGTGAAGGGGAAAAGAGTGGGATTGAAAAAAACAACAAAAGTTTATACTAAGTAGGAAGTAAGATAAATTACATAAAAGTTTTGAGATGAAGGTACAACATAAAAATGATTAACTAGTCATTTTCATGACATGGACACAGAACTTTCCAAAATTAAAGTCGCTAACTATACTGCAAGGTAGGACAGTGACTATTTTTCCCAAGATGTATCAATGAAAGCACTTAAATTAGGTGCAGAAAGCCAGTAGCAGAGTTGGCAATCAAATTTAGGAATCCTCATTCCTAAACCACTGCTCAAACCACCAGATTATGCTCCTGGGAAAGCAACTGAGACATCTGCTGAAGGACAGAATTACTCCATATGAACAAACATCTGTGCTAAGGAAGAATAGCCTTAGACTGCAAAAGAGTGGGATTAAATGCATAAACATTAGATGAGTTCCTCGGGATTCTATAGCATTAGGTCCACACTTATAGCTTAATTTCCAACTGAGGTACCCAAATGTAATTTGGAAATGCTGATGGAAAGATTTTAAAGCTGTAGATGATTTTCTCTCTTTTGGGGCAAGGGGCACATATGCGAAACTGTTAGAAGAATAATTAATTAAATATATAAATGTATTTTAATCATTCAAAGGTGGAGGAAGATCACCAGATGTAGGAACAAAGGACTGAAGAAGTTCAAATTAACAATGTCTCTCATACTTACAGCAATTGTTACAACTGTGCGATCTGCAAAGGCAGTCATTACCACTTTTTGCAAAATATTTTCCTGTAAAACAAAAGTGTCAGAAATTGCTCATTTTCTCCCTTTTCATGCCAATAAAGCTAAGAGGAAAGACTACTTTTTGTTTTCCTTAGTTTCCCCTCAATATAGCTTTAAAAACATCCACTTTTGCTGTCCTTCATTAACCTCATATCATTCTGGGCTTTATAACTTGACAGTTTTCATGGGACTGTTCTACATTCTATTCACCTTTTGTTACGTGTTCTTGATTCAACTTCCATACTTTCTTTTACTCTTTAAAAATATCAAATTAAATTGCTCCTTTATTTTTATATTATTTTTATTTCTAAATACATTCATCTTCCCTCTCCTCCCCAGCATCATTCTTTCCAATTAAAAATTAAAAAAGAAAAGGAATGAAGGCTGTTTAGGAAAACCAATACATGCATCAACTGTATGTGACAGTATATGTAATATTCTACACTCATAAGGTCCCTCCTCTGCACCCCCCTACCTCTACAAAGAAGGGACTAAGATGCACTGTTTCAAATCTTCTTCAGGGCTAATATTGGTCATTATGATCTGCTTGTGACTCTTATTAACCTTTTTTTAGAGGGAAAGGTACACATATCTTTAAAAAACTAAGTTAATTGATGATTTCTGTATGCATATACATCACCCTATACAGACAGACAACTCCCATTTTTTCCATTTCATTTGAATTGTTTCTCTTTGTGTCTTCAGAATCTTGTTTTTGAGATTCTGCCGTTCCTCCTGGGCTGACTTCCCTTATAGAGTTTTAGTCCACCGATTCTTCCTTTAATCTCTGAAATTTGCTTTCCTCATATCTAGGATACATCCCTCATTATGCCTCTCCTTTTCAATCACAAACTTTTATAAAGAATGGTCACTTCTTTCTCCCCTAAACCCCTAAGGTGCACATAATTTTCTCTACAGTGGCTAGTTCTCCTTCTTGGTGAGAACAAAATTCATCATAAAATGCATTCTTGTTGATTCCTCTACCTTTTGAAGGATGGATCACCATTAAAGGTAAATTAAGAACTTATTAGTTGCTTTTGACAGAGTGACAGCTCCAGCAGATGCCTAGATAACTGAAGTCCACATTACTCCTACAATATTCCTGCATGCTAGGCTTATTAACCTGTTTTATGATCATCTTTTTAAAAATATTCTTGTCCAAATGATATGTAGTATTAAGCTTTTCCTCTCTGTTGCTCTTCACTCAAATACTCTACACTTTACTCTCCTGCTCTAATTCTTCGAATCTTCAGAAAAGTACTATATATTGTCTTAATATAAAATATTTTATAATATTTATATATGGTATATAAATGTGTTCTATAAAATATATTCTAAATAAGTTATGTGATACGATATGATACAATTTACTATATTTTCTGCCTCCTTTCCTTTTATCTATACTGTTTCTTCATAAGTTTCAACCCACCAAAAATAAGTTAGATCTTTTAAGTCAATTTGCCTCCATCTTTCAGTATCCTTAGTTCTTTTTGCTTGCTGCCTAAAGTACTTGTTTGTATTTGTCTATGGATATTTGGCACCATGAGTTTTACTTATGAGTCCTTCTATTTTGATCCCTGTGAAATTCTGGGTTTCTTACATGCTATTCTTCCTCTTACATTGTAGCTACTCTATGGTTTGTAGCTTGAAGGTTTTACACAGATAGTTTTCTCTACCCTTTATTTTAAAGTCATTTTGATTATATTTGGAAGGATCCATTCCTAGAGCACTCCACTAGAAGACTACTCTACCTGAGATCAATTCATTAATTGCCACCCTCTGGGTCTAGTCATTCAACCAGGTCCAAATCCTTGTAAATATCATATCAGTTAGCCTGTGTCACTTTACTGTATCTACAAGGATGTCCTGAGGAATTTTGTCAAATGCTTTGCTAAATTCTAAGTCTATACTTCTATATACAGTACAATTACCATTCTAGTAACCATATCAAAAGTGAGATTATCTTGGCATGACTTGTTCTGGATGAAATGATCATCACTGCTTCTTTCCCTAAATACTTCCAAAACAGTCCTTTAATGAGGTGCTATTTCTAGTATTTTGCCAGGAGTCAAAGTAATTTTAATTGGCCTATCATTTGAAAATTCCATCTTTTTGCCTGTGAGCTGGAAAATAGGCCAAATGCCTAAGAGGGTGAAATCAAATAATCATGAAATAGTTAAATTTAAAATATGTAAAAAATCAAGATGATGTTATATTAAGATAAATGAACCTGAATCTCCAATAGTGGCATCTTTAATATGTTATAGTCTCTCTATCCCACAAAGAATGTAGAATTATGAAATTCTATTGCCAACATATTAAAATAGTGTCCAAAGAACTCTAGATTTAGAGTTGAAAGAGAATTTAGAGGTCTTCTAATCCAACCAAATACTTTTTACAGATGAGGAAAATGAAGCTCTAAGAGGTTGAATGACCTATTTGAAATCACATGGGTTAGTGACAGCAATTGGAATTGAATTCCAAATACACACTCTTTCTATTACATGATGCCATCTTCCATCAACAGTGGGGAGGAATGGGCTAAAGGTTTTAAGGTAAGGGCTCTTACATATTTTTTTGTGTCATGGATCCCTTTGGCCATCTGGTAAAGCCTAAGGACCCCATCTCAGAATGTTTTTAAATGCATACAATCAAATACATAGGATTACAAAAGAAACTAGTTCTATTTAAATACTGTTGTCAAATATATATGTATATATATATATATATATATATATATATATATATATGTATAGTTAAGTTCATAGACATCTCTGCTCTAAACTCGCCATTTTCAACCTTTTAACCCAATCCTTAAAATTCTAACTGGAAGAACTCCTTCATTTTAGAAATGAGGAAAGTAAGATCCAGACTTAGAATTTGTGGCTCCTGCTTCTTTAGTGGGCTTAGTTCTATTTTCCCCATTCCTAAACAAAAAAAATTTATCCAAAATTCCCCTTTACCTTCTTTTTTCTTCTTTATTCTTTCATTTACCCCATTTCTCTCCTATTTTCCTTATACATTTATAGATAGGCCTGGGGGTAAGCTATGGTTAGCATTTCTGCAAGGGAATTATTTTTATTCCTTATTTTCTTTAGTTTGAGGCTTGGCTGACTTTCCCACATAACCCTAAAAATTGCCATGGATCAAGATTCTGTGTCTTTCTTAGTAGACTGCTTCAGCAATTAAGAAATTTTCCCGTGAAGACATTCTATTCTTCTGATCTAAACTTCTCTTACTTCCCCTTAATCTCATTTCCTCTTGCTTTATCCTCTAAGGAGATACAGACCAGCAAGTAGTCTGGAACAGTTTGGTCATATCCAGTCTAAGAATTTGTGAAATAGTTCAAATATAGAATATTTTAGAGAAATTTGTCATTTTGTGTGCATGTGTGCATTTTTACCGAATACACATAGTAGTGAGCTAAGCTGTATTGGCTAGTCCTTAGTGGACAGTATTTAATGAACAGAAAAAAATGATCTGAAACTAGGAAGTAGTATGAAATAGTACTTTCTCCACTGCTTGAGGATGCCTGGAAATTTTGTGTTTGTTTCTTGTTTTCCAAATTCAGAAATGAAGAGGGTATTACAAGCAAATGTATTATTTCATGAAGTTCTAAACATTGTCTTTAAGGTTTGTAGGAGGAGAATCTGGAGCTGGGGACAACTGAGAGATCGCTACTAAATACTCTGCCACAATTTGCCTAAGTTACTATCGGATGGGCTCAGTATCTTTTTTATATAGTTGTCTTTTGAATGAATGTAATTAGGAAGGGCTGTCCTTTTTAGTGATCCTATGGTGCTTTTAGAAGTTGTGTGTGTGTGTGTGTGTGTGTGTGTGTGTGTGTGTGTGTGTGTGTGTGTTACTGACTACAAAACACAACACAAATACGTAAAACAGAAAATCATTAATCCAAATAAGCACTGTTGTCATATAATGATATTAAACAGTTTTAGTTATTTTCATGCTAATTCAAAAAATTGGCTAATAGGCCAATGCTCATTTGGAATCCCACAGCCCAGACTTAGATTTTTAAAGGTTGCTTATTCTTGTCAAAGGAAATGAAAAAAATATTTTATAATGATATAATATGCATTGATTGCCAATAAATTACATATATACATACAATACACACACATACATATAGTCCCATCCTATTATATTGTGAGCTTCTGAAAGGGGGTCCACATCTAATCTGTATGCAATTCTGAAGGGCACATAATGGATACCCCCAATAAGTCATATTAGTTTGGGGTGTGTGTGTGTGTGTGTGTGTGTGTGTGTGTAGCAACATGGTGAAATTGATAGGAAATTGGCCTCATCATCTGAAAAATCAAAGCTCAAATCTCACCTCTGATACCTGCTAGCTGTTGCTTAAACTTCTTGGTGACTCAGGCAACTCTCTTGTACTATATATTGCAGAATAGTTTGAAATCTGCATTTGTAAACACTCAGAGTACTGTATAGGTATGTGTGTATATATATGCACACATATATCTATATATGCATATATAAATATACATACATGTATAAAGTTCTGTGGGTTTTTTTTACACAGACCAATAATTTAGGTCAACGATCTGGACTTTTAAGAAGCAGATCCTCATATACATTACATTCCGTTAGTCAATAGTTAATAAGTCAACTCTAAAAATGGAAGCCATTCACTCACTGTAGCCATATCAATAGAAGCTGTGGCTTCATCCATGATGAGAATGCTGCTCTTACGCACAAAGGCTCTGGCAAGGCAAAAAAGCTGTCTTTGTCCCACACTAAAATTTTCTCCACCTTCAGTGACAACCGCATCTAGATAAGAAGAAGCAAGGATTCAATCAGAGAAGTACGAGTGAAAATTTCCATGAACAAAATAGTAGGATATGTTGGGAAGCAGCCACTGTGTCCCAAGATTACACACAAGCCACTGACAATATTGTTTTCCAGAGTCAAAGTACCATTTGGACTGCTTCCAGTAACAGATGATTTTATTTTTTTTGGAGAGGGTAACAAGGGAGTTTGGAAAAGGCAGAAAAACTTGGATTATCTCAATTTTGACAAAAGTGGGTTGTGTCTTTCTCAGTAGAATGTAAAATCCCTGAGGGCAGAGATTGTCACAGTTTTTGTGCTTTTATCCCTAGAACCAAGCAGAGTACTTGATGAACGCTAATTACTACTATACTAAGTAAGTTTGTTGGGGACAGAAGCACATTATCACTGAATCATGGACTTCTAAGGCTGGAACTGACCTTGGAGTTAATGTAGTTCAACTAACATTTAACAGATGGAGAAATGGAGTCCCAGAAATGGCTTGCCTAAAGTCATCCTGCTAGTGAGTGGCAGGGACTAAAACCCAGAGTGTTAGGCTCTTTCCATTACAGTATACTATTGGCCTTTCAATACATTCCTTTCCTCTATTATTGCACTGACATTTGACAAAGTGAATATTACTAAAAGTATCATTGTCAACACAGAAAATTTGTTACACCTATCTACTCCCTACCTACCTCTTACATGTAAATTAAGGACAGGGCCATAAAGGTGAAACTGACTGTGTACACTGCTGTTCACGTAGATCTCTTGGTACTGAAGAGAAAAAAAAGGGAAATGGGCATGCAGTAGGTTAATGTTTACCTGTACACTGATCCTTAGGTTTGGCTGGCTGCAACCTCAGAGGAAAGATCAAAAGAAGTACTGAGAAGCCTTAGGATGACATCTTTGGGATTATCCCTAAAATTCACTGTCAGGCTTCTCAAGAAAAACTCTCAATCTTTTTCCATGACATGATATTTCTAAAGTATTCCAGCTTTTGCTTAGAATGGAGACCACCTAATTAGCACTCAAAGGTGGGATGTATTTTCCTCTCAACTAAATTAGAATCACAAAAACATCCATCTGCCTTGGATAAGGCCCCCTTGACACAAATAAATGATTTTTACTATGAGATAAGACACATGGGCAGGGGCAGCTAGGTGGTTCAGTAAATAGAGCACTGGACCTGGAGTCAGGATGACTCATCTTCAGACACAACCTAGTTATGTGACTCTGGGCAAGTCACTTAACCCTGTTTGCCTCAGTTTCCTCATCTGTAGAATGAGCCAGAGAAGGAAATGGCAAACCACTCTAATATCTTTGCCAAGAAAATCCCAAAGAGGGTCACAAAGAGTTGTATACAACTAAAAAGACTGAAAAATAAAAAGCACATGGACAGATACGTGGCATAGTGGATAGAGTGCCAGGCCTGGATTCAGAAAGATCTGAGTTCAAATCTTGCTTTAGACACTTGCTAGCTTTATGATTCTAGACAAGTCACTTAACCCTGTTTGCCTCAGTTTCCTAATCTGAAAAATGAGATGGAAAAGGAAATGGCAAACTTCAAGAAAACCCCCCAAAAGGGGTCACAAAGAGTTGGACACAACTGAAAATGACTAGACAACAAGAAGGCATGTGTAACTCAACAATTGTGAACGTTATTACTTCAGCTCTGATTGGCAATAACATCAGTTACCACGAATTACTAGTTGAGGCATCTAGTCCAGATTCCCTTTCTAGTTGCTTTCATTAAATAACACTATCATGTCACTATTCTTGTACACCTCACAATGATCATACATTTGTATTAGACCTTCAGACTGAGGTTGGAGGCTCTTCCTGGCAAGTCAGTGTTTGGAATTCAGAATCTAGAGAACCTGAGAATCTAGGCTCCATTTTCTGGAAAGTGCCCAGAATATGATTAATAGAACCAGGTAGATCACAATCTAAGCAGTAGCCATCCTTATTGATAGTTTTTTTTTACTATAACTGAAGGTGGAGGGCAGGGGGAGTAATCAGCTTGGAGAATAAAATACATTTATCTTGAACTAACCAATCAGGTCATTAAATTAAAGAAGAAATGCTGTATTAACACAGGTATTATCTGTATATGTTCCAGGGACCTGTTCTCTCAAGAACAAATGAGACAGGAAGAAAGATTTTTTTCTCCTCACCCCCTCTGCCATACTCTCAGAGACTCTCTGAATGGCAATGAAATTAGGAATATACTGTGCTCTCCCTTTTAACAAAGAGCCCAGCCCAATGCTCCCTCCTCCACCTGAGGCAGTTAAGGACCAAAAGAAGACAGAATAAGCATATAGTAAAAACAGGGCCTATCAAATTAGGCCAATGCTCTCAGTCCAAGACTAGTGTATCACAGCCCAAATGGATACCCACAAACTAACCCGTAAATTTGAAGGTCTTAAATCCCCCAGAACCACCCTCCCCATCCTTATTTTCCTTTAGGACTTTAGATTGGCAAGCCCATGCTTCCTGACCATGAAAGTCACATCTGGACCCAAACTGGGCACAATAATAAAATTCTCATGTGCTTAATTCATTGAGTGCCATACTTCTATATTATTTCAGTATGTCCTTGGTTTGAAATTATTCCCTTAGGGAGCTCCACTTCTCTCTCTCTCTCCATACTCACCTCCATTATAACCTTAGAATTTGAGATAACTAAAAGAAAAAAGATTAAACAATACAGAACTAATAAGATGAAGATTAAAAATATTTCCCTTCTATATTGTAACATAGGAGCCTTTTATACCAAAAAATAGAAAATTAAGCCATAACCACATATTAGAACTAGAAAGAAACTAATCCAACCCTCACATTTTACAGATGAGGAAACTGAGGCCCAAGAAAGTGACGCGTAGGGCAGCTCAAAGCCTAATAAAGTTTTGCCAACAACATTTGCCTATGGAAAGCAGGGAACAAACAATTTGTTTCCTCTAGAACAATATGTCCTACAGAAACAGAGAAAGTTTTTTTTTTGTTTCTTGTATTCTTTTACCTATTCATTTGCATGGAAGACCCAGAGCATTTTGAAAACTGAAGGAAGCTATTGTGCCTCAGACCCCCACAGCCCATTGTGGTTTGATGGAATGCAGCCCACTGTGGGGAAATGAAGGCTGGCCATCAGGAATTGTCTCAAGTCAAAGGAGATTAAGTTAGAAAGAGGATTGGAACATCGACTTTTGTTCTGATACTAGAAGGAAGTTCAGTTCAAAAAAACAGACTGAACACTTTTCAGCTCAATTAGCTATCAGAACCATGCAAGTACTCTGGCTACATATGTTTCCTGCATGTGTGTTTTGCTATTTGTGATACCCCAATATGTTCATTCTTCACACTAAGAGTATGTACATTGTAGGAAAGTGTTTTATAGGTGAAATGTTCAATTGTGACACTCTTTTTGACTATGCTATTTCATCAAAAGTCTTTGCTTTGAACTAATCTCATCCTCTGGATCATTACTACAAGCAAATGTTTTTGTGGTACCTTTATGTGGCTTTCAGTTAATGTGGACCCACTGAGTACCTGGAAACTGAAGAAACTTTTCTGGGAGTCATTAATGACTACCCTGAACCTAGAAAAATCTATCTAAAGGTTCTGTCAGCCCACATTTCCCCATCTTTTCTACAAGAATAGTATGAAATATCCTATAAAATACTGAGCTAAAATCTAGATAACTATGTCTACAACATAGTTCATTGTCTAACAACATGTTTACAATACCCTGTTCTACTAGTTTAATAATGCTGATACAAAAGGAAATAAAATTGCCAGTCAATTAGAATTTATTAGTATGTGCCAGGCACTATACTAAGTTCTGCAGATACAAGGAAAGGAAAAAAAAATATGGCCTCTGCCCTTAATGAGCTCATATTCTAATGGTAACCTGCAAAAATATACATAAAAGATGTATATAGCATAAATGGAAGGTAATCTCATAGGAAAGGCATTAGCAGTGAGGAAGAGGGCAAATGGAAAAGACTACTTGCATGAGTAGGATTTGAACTGAGTCTTAAAGGAAGCCAGGAAGCAGAGATTAGGAGGAAAAGCTATTCTGGGCAATAGGGGTGACCACTGAAAAGGCAGAGTCAGAAAATGGAGTGTCATGTGTGAAGAACAAAAAGTCACTTTCAGTGGATCATGGAGTGAGTGGAGAAGAGTTAAGTGTATGAAGACTGGAAATATAGGAAGGTGGTAGGTCATGAAGAGCTTTAAAATGCCAAACAGATGACTTTGTATCTGATCTTGCAGGCAATAAAGAACCAGTAGAGATTCTTAATTAAGAGGAGGGGTGACATGGTTAGACCTGAGCTTTGAGAATATCATTTGGTCAGATAAGAGGAGGATGGATTGGAGCAGAGAGAGATTTGAGGCAGGGCAACCAACTAGAAGGCTACTACAATATTACAAGAGTGAGATGATGAGGGCCTAAACCAGGGTTGTATGAGTAGAGATCTGTTAATGCAAAAATGATAAAACTTAATGACAGATTGGATCTATGTGGTGAATATAAGTGAGGAATTGAGAGTCACACCAACGTTAAGAGACTGTGTGACTGGAGGATAGCTGTGCCCTCAACAGAGAGGAATTTCAAAAATGGAGAAGGTTTGGAAGGAAGGCTGAGAAGTTTTGTTTTGGGCATACTGAATCTGAGATTTCTATGGGAAACCCAGTTGGAGATGTTCAAAAAGTAGTTAGTGATGTGAAAGTGGAGCTTAGCAGGCAGATTAGGGTTGGATGGAGAGAAGTGGCAATTGTCTGCACCCATTAGAGTTAGTATGATCTCCAACAGAGGTAGTATACAGGGAGAGAAGAAGCAAACCCAGGGCAGAGCCTCTGTGTACATTCCTAGTTAGTGGGCTTTACCTGGGTGAGGATCTAACAAAAGAAGTCCAGAAAAGTCTGGCATAACTCGTTCTTAATGAAACTATGTTAGCTCTTGGTGGTCATTTCTTCCTTTTCTAGATGTTGGCTAAGCATCTGTTTAATAATCTGCTCTGCAATGCTGGTGACAGTTATTTTTGGAACTTCAAGGACACATCTTGATCTCTCTACTTAGCTACAAAACTTTGTATGCCTGTTATTTTTGGCACATCATTAAAAGACTTACCCCATAGGCATCCCAAAAGACATATGTCTACTTACCTACTAAACTTTGTATCTTACTCAGCCCCCCTAGCACAGTGCTCTTCACACAGTAGGTACATATAATGTTTTTAATTGAATCTAAGAAGTCACACAATTCAGCCCTTGGCACAGTAAAGCAAGAAAAAAGTATTCTGATATAATAATAATAATGATAGCTAGCATTTATATAGCACCTACAATGTGTCAGGTACTGAACTATATATTTTACAAATACTATCTCATTTGATTTTCACAACAACCCTGGGAGGTAGGTGCTATTATATTCCCATTTTACAAATGAATAAACTGAAACAAAGGTTAACTGACTTATCCAAGGCCACACAGGCTAGTGTGATATGATATAAATTATATTTTTGATATTAGAGTAAAAATTTATTGAAAACCAGTATACTCCCCAGTAGCAGAATAAAAGCCTGCCTAGATGGAAAGTTGTTTTCTTCTACACAATTCTAGCCGCTCTAGGAACACCGCAATCTGATGGACCATTCTTAAAAGTAATTAATAGTGTATATTGTATGCACAGGGAAGACTAATTTAAAGTGTTTTGTGCCTGTACTGATCGACTTTTGGTAAGCATGGGGAAAATGTATAGGTTAGCATTTTTAGGTAATTTTCCCCTCAAATGTGCTTAGAATACATACACAAGAACCTTGTTATAATTCTATGAAGCAAGATCTTTCGGCATAAAACAGGGCCTCTTGGAGATCATGCCAAGTGACTTAACTTCTGAAGAACAACAAAAAAATGCTTTGTATAAAGTGATAGTTAATGAGCCTAATTCCATGGATTCTAATGAACCTATTATAAATGTACAGATGAACTCACTATAAATAAACAAATTATAAATGTAACAAACGTATGTTTAAAAAACACAGAGAGACATAAAATTGGAGTGTTCAAAGACATACCCAGACCTCCTGGAAGTGACTTGACCATATTCTTAAGTTGAGCAATTTCTAGAGCTTCCCAAAGTCTATCATCAGTACATTTACATTCAGGATCTAAATTAAATCTGTAGGGGAAAATAAATTAATTTATCAATGAAGTGGAATTTGTTGAGCAATTAAAAAGTGAATATTTATTTGATCATGGTATAATGCATAGTAAAACATTGTGTTGGATAAAAATAGTGATACTGGTGGCAATATTAGATATTTATTAATAATATAATATGTTTGTTTTACTTAACTGTACTTTATTATAAGGGAAGAAGATTCCAAGATAGAATGACAGGGAAGTGACAATGATATTGAAAAAAAGATAATGCAGATGAGACAGCACAGACAGGTTGTAAAAGAGAAATATAAACTACTATCATGCCTGGCATTGTCTTATGTTTTAATTCTTCAGGAACATTCTGTTTTAAATCTTTCAGATAAGGCTAACCATAATAAAAATTGGTTAACCTAAGCACTACACTTCTGATGGAAAAACTTCAAACATAATCACTTGGGTAATTTTGTCTTGTATAAACATCTCTAGTCTTAAATTGCAGATATCTTTATACACATACTTAAAAGAGAATAGCACCTTCCATGAACTTTAGCATATATGTGAAGGGCTCAAAGTAACTCATATTGTTTCTTGACTTTCCCTCTCTACCTTAATTCACACGTGGAATTCATATCCATCTTCTGAATCCAATTTAAAAGCCAAGTCTATGAAGATCCTGCAAACTAGTAATAATCTACTCCCTTGAAGCTCATGAGGCACTTTTTTATAGAAGTTTTTATAAATTAGTCCTTCAACAAGTGTATATTAAATATGTATTTTTGAGGATTTTTTAAGGATGGAAGGAGAGACAGGCATGTTTGTAGGTAGGAGATAAGGCAACAGATAAAAAGAGACTGAAGGTTAGAGAGAATGTGGGGATTATGGTGGGGGTAATCTGATGGAGAAGATAGGAAATGGGATCAAGGTTGGCTGTGGAGGGGTTGGCTTTAGCAAAAAGAAGGGGCTCCTCTTCATCAGAGACTGGAGTGAAAGAGGAGAAAGTAGGGGAAGATATAAGAAGTGTATGATATGCGGAAAAGTGCAAAAGAAAGAGCTCTTGGCAAATGGCTTCATGTAATATTTTACATATATTAACATCTATTTCCCCACTAGATGTAATCCATTTGGGGGTGGAGACTATGTCTTATCTAAAGTTTATATCTCCCCCAGCACCTCAGCCCAAATTACGTGCTTGATAAGTGTTTCTTGAATGCAGGAATATTTTAGCATTCCTCACACCACGTCAGGGACTTACCGAATAGAACCACTGAAGAGTATTGGATCTTGTAGAATGATAGAAAGTCTTGAACGTAGAGTGTGCAGTGGGAGCTTAGAAATGTCTATCCCATCAATGACAATCTTTCCTGTTTAAAATAAACACATATAATAAACATGTGGTAAAGTTAATAATAAAATTATATTTGTTAAAGATGGAATACTACTTTGCCTCATAGATGGAATGTAAAAGTTGAACACTAGATTTTAATGATAAAAATTGCCACATTAGAAATTTTATATATCTCTTTGTATGAAAAGAGAGAGTACAAAATCATTGTTTTCTTTTAAAGTAATTTGTTTTATTCCTTTGAAGTTATATGGCTCACAGAAACCAAGAAAGATATTTCTCCAGGGATTACTTATATTGTATGAAAAGAACAGGAAAGAAAATCAAATGACAGAATTGTCAAGTTTTAAGTGTTCTACCAATATAGTGACAGAATTATTTTGTTGCACTTTTAAATACCTAGACATTAATGATCATTTATCAAATATGGTAGATTTGCCCAATTTCACCCCTTTTCCCCAATATATTTCAGGTATTAAATTTTAGTCAACTTATTCTTCATCACCTGAACAAACAGTGTTATGGCTTTTCATACAGGAAACAGAGAACAGTTCATACTTTCAACAGAAACAGTGTTATGGCTTTTCAAAATGTTTGCAGGGGGTTAGAAGTACTGCCTGTGGCTAAGAATTAGAGAAAAATTAATTGGTCTGTCTGAATATCTAAATCATGACCCTGGTCTTATTAACATCATGTGTTAACTAAGCACCAAGCTTTTTAAGTCTGAGGACAATATAAATGCCATGGATCATCTTTTATTTATGTAAGAGGAACAGGAAACTTTGCTACAGTGCCAACAATTACTGGCAGAGGTCATCCACTCTGCCCTTGACCTTGCAGCATTCCTGGTGTTTTCTCTGAGGTTTGTCAGAGTTTTAGGGATGCCGGCCTGGATTGAAAAGGAGTTGAAATATTAATATCACACCTTGGAGATGCTCAACAGAAGGACATAATCTATTATGGGAGCATGATATCTACCCCGCTCGCATAGGGAAAAGGGATTTCAGTTGTTAAAACTCAACTAAGAAAAAGGACTGTGTGACCTTCCTGATCTGTTCTTCCCATGGAATTTTACAGCCCTTACTCTGAGTTGAGCAACAAGCCTAGAATGTGGGTGTCACAAATATAACACACTGCCCCCTTTTTTGGAGGCAATTAGGTGGCACAGCAGAAAGATCACTAGACTTTCGAGTCAGCAGGACCTGAGTTCAAATCTAGCCTCAGACACCTACTAGCTATATGACCTTGAGCAAGCTGTTTAACCTCTGTTTGCCTTAGTTTCTTCAACCGTAAAATCAGAAAAATTATAGCACCTACCTTACCGGATTATTGTGAGGATCAAATGAGATATTTATAATGTGATTAGCACAGTGTCTGGCACACAGTGAGTGCTATATAATTGTTTATTCCCTTCTGTCCTTCCTCTCTTCTCTCCTCCTTTTCCCTTTCTTTCTCTTTCTTTCCCTTCCCTTTCCTTCCCTTCCCAACCTTTCTGCTTCAGAAGAATGCAACTGCTAGTCTACAAGGTCACCTGTCCCTGACACCTCCCCTCACATAATCCCAGAGCTGGAAGAGACCTCAGAGATCAGCTAGTCAACTTTCTAGATGCCTCCTTAAGCTAACAGTTAAGTTGGATGATTGGTACTCACTTTTTCAAGAATACCACATTGAAATTGTTGAATCAAGCAACATGATGGGTCCTCTTCAGGGATGAATATCTGTTATTTCCACGGCTTTATTATTTTCCATGATAATAGTAATTATTAATACTAACAATTAGCATGTAAATATTATTGAATGAGATATGTTTTATAAAAACACTGTGCCTTCCTCACAAAATATGCAATTTCATTTGACAAGTTCACATACTATTTTTAAAAGTCCAACGAAATTCATTTACAAGGTTTATTATGTTGATTAAATGTTATTCTGCCTTCAAACTTCCCTATTCCTGCTGGTTTCAATCACTCAGATTTGAAACTTCTGAGTCTTCTTTGATTCCTTCTCCCTTTCTCTCTACACTCAATCAATTGCCAAGTCTTAACAATTTTGCCTCCACGACATCTTCTTATCCATTTCCTTTCCTCCATAGAAAGTTGCCCTACTACCATATCTTAATCCAATTTAACGTGATTTCTAAAGTAGAATCTATGGAGAGGAGAATGAAGGCTAAATGCTTTACTTTCTCAAATGCAATAAGTTGTTGGCTTATCTTTCCTATATTTAAAACAGAATTTTTGACCCTGACATGCTTGATGTGGGAAGCCAGACTTAAAACCATTGGGATTTCAACATACTTTACTGCACTTGGTTCTAGAAATATTTTATTTTCACCACCATATAAATAACAAGTTAGTAAGCAAGTATTTTTTTTTCAGGGAAAAGAAGTTCCAGCAGAAAATTCCTAGCAACTCACCATCAAAGATATCCACCATTCTGAAGAAAGCCAGGGATAATGATGACTTTCCACTGCCAGTCCGACCACATATGCCAACCTTAGACAATTACAACAAACATTTAGGTAAATACTATGTGACAATCAAAGTACTTGGCTCTAGGAATAGAGCTACAAAAATCCCTCCCCACTAAAGACTTATATTCTAATGGAGAGTGGAGAGGAAGGAATGGACCACATGTACAGGAGTAAGTGAAGACAAAGTAATTTGAGGGGGGAGTGGAGAGAGTGGGACTAATTAGAAGAATTAAGAAAGATCTCCTGTAGAAGATGGTACATGAGCTGACCCCTGAGGGGAGCTAAGGATTCCAAGTAGATATGGAGGTAGAACATTCCAGGCATTGGGAACAACCTGTCTAAAGGTAGAGATGCAGAAGATGGGACTGTAATGTATGGATAACAACAAGTTTGCTACTTTGGCTGATGTTGCGTATGTGTGAGCACGTAATGAGAAAACAGTCTAGGAAGGCAGACTGGAGTCAGACTGTTAAAGAATTTAAATGCCAAACAGAGGAATTTATATTTTAGCCTAGATGTAATAGGAAGCAACTCAAGTTTCTTGAGCAGAGGGTGTGTGTGTAATGGGGGTGGGGTGCAAGGAGATTAGAAAACATGATCAGAGAAGCAACCATCTCTCCTCCAGATAGAGAAGGTGAATCACAAACACCAAGTCAATGAAAAAGAACAGAAATTGGACAAAATTACTTTTAACTCAAAAATATCATGATAAAAATGCCAAAACCCTTTTTACATGCTCATAGTATAATCATTTATTTGTGGATGGTCTTTCTTTACTGATCTACCTCTTCACTGATATCATGAACTATCATTAATAAGACACAAACTTGGTTTCCTACTTAAATTTCCCTACTATCAATTGCAATCTACATCAGCTTTCTTTGTATCCACTCACAGTCTTGTCCTTTCTTTATCATTGGTCTCTGTATTTAGTTGGCTTTCTGAACATTAAATTGTCTTGTTCTATCTTAAAGGTGATCATTTCAAGAATAATGACTAGTAGAATAAGACGGATAGTTGTTGCTTTTTAAATACCATAGCTAAAATAACTATGGGATCGAACCAATCTAAACACAAAAATTCTCAAAGGGCTGCTTAGTGTGACTTTGAATCAAAAAAGTTGTACTTTTTGCCTTCCTTCTTTCCTTCCTTTTCTGTTTGTGTCTGTGTCTGTCTCTCTCTGTCTTTCTCCATCTCTGTCTTGATCTGTCCTTATTTCTCTGTCTCTGTCTCTTTCTCTTGATAAAGAGGAAGCTTTGGACATTAATAGCCAGGGATGTGTAGGAAGGAAGGGGACAGGGCTTGGGAAAATAGGTATTGTTGTTTTTTTAAAGAATGTGCTAGAGGTAGAGAAGATGCCAAACTCTGAGGTATCAAGGACAGCCTGCTAAGGAAGTTTTGCTGCCATTGTTCAATTCTCTCTCTCTTCAGCCCAGTCCCTTGAAAGCTCTCTCGGTCATCTGGGGATCTTCTCTGATTACTCTTCTCGGAGAATAACCTTTTATCCATGAAGGTCAGTGGCAGTACTCCTCCCACAGTAGATTTAAAACAACTAATTTTAGTGGATGTCAGGCCTTCAAAAACTCTGGACTTCTCTGAGCACTAACTACCTGCCTAAGGCAAAGTTTCTTATTAGACAAATACTCTGTTAAAATTAAAATACTGTTCCTTTGCATGTATCAGTCATTACTAAAGAAAAGTCACAATGAGAATTAGTTCTTAGGTATGAGAAAGACACAAGTGCAAAATACAGGAGGAAGGATTTAATGACACACTAAGGAAAGATTAGGATGGGGAAGACAGAGATTTCATAAAATCAGTCAATCATTGCCTACTTTCTACTCTACTTGTTTTGAAAATGCTTATGAAACCAATAAGAAAACAATAGTATCTTTCTCCTTTTCACTCCCAAAATACTTTTACCTTTTTTTTTATTCCGTAGTCCAGATAATTTGAATGCCAAAGTATATGCTGGATAAAGACCACCAAAAATACAGTTGGCTAAGATGGTCAATCAGCTTAGGCAAATACCATTTCAAAGCAAATGCCCTATGGGTATCTCAAACCCAACACATCATTAGCTTTTTCCAAAACTCACCTTTCTTTTGAACTTTCCTATTTATGTTGAGGATACCACCAGCTTTCCAATCTCACATTATGGTGACTTTGATGTCATCCTTGCTCTTCACTTTTATTTTCTCATTCTATATAACCAACCAATTACCAAACCTCAAATTAATCAAATGACAACAGTGAGAGCTCCCGTACCTTTTGCCCTGGTTTGATGTAAGCCTTGACATGTTTAAGGACTGGTTTGAGATTATTTTCGTATCTGACACACAGATCATGAATTTTGATCTCTCCTTCCTGTGGCCAGTGCTCTGGAACTTGAGATGGATCTGGGAAAAGATAAACAAAATTTAAAACAATAAACCATATACTTCCTTTAATAAGACTAAACTCTTTTAAAATTTAAAGTAACACTCATATGGATTTTGTGATATTTATTTATGTAAAATTATATTCTGGGAAAGAGGTTCAGAACTAAAACTTCAACTTTTTCTTTCTCTATATTGGGATAGTTAGCAAGGATCCTGCCTCCCTAACCTTCAAACACTCCTTCCAGATGCCAGCTGTGAAATTCTTGCCAATCATTCTTTGTCGAGCAAAGCTCAGAATCATAGCTTAAAAGATACCAATATTAAGGTCCACATTTTTATCATATTGCCTTATAAGGTCGAGAACTCTGAAGAACTGGGAGCCTTCTGGACCTGGGTACTGGTATCAATTGTGCCATTTATTTAACTTCTCTCGGACTCAGTTTTCTCATCTGCAAACTGAGGGGTTTGGACTAGATTGATTTTAAGGTTCACATCTGGGCCCAGAATCAAATGATTGTTATCCTAGAGTAATAAGGAATCTATTATTAGATGAGTAATTAAACCAGTAAAACAAATATTTTAGAAATATTGATCTTTTTTTTCTAGTAAAGGTAGGAATGATTTATTTTATTTTTAATAGTTTTTTAATTATGCAAAAAGATAAATTTTAACATTCATTTAAAATTTTGAGTTCCAAATTTTCTCCCTCCCTCCCTCACCTCTGCCCTCCCTAAGACAATAAGCAATTTTTTAAAAAAAATCTCTTTGGGATACAGATCTAGGAGTGGTATTGCTGGATCAAACAGCATACCCTTTGGGTATAGTTCCAAATTGCTCTCCAGAATGGTTGGATCAGTTTGGAACTCTACCAACAGTGCACTAGTGTCCCAATTTTCCCACATCCCTTCCAACATTTATTATTTTCCTTTTCTGACCTCTTAGCCAGTCTGATAGGTGTGAGGTAGTACTTCAGAGCTGTTTTAGTTTGCATTCCTCTAATCAATAGTGATTTAGAGCATTTTTCTCCTATAACCATAGATAGTTTTGATTTCTTCATTAGAAAACTGCCTGTTCATATCCTTTGACTATTTATCAATTGGGAAATGACTTACATTCTTATAAATTTGATTTGGTTCTCTATATATTTGAGATATGAGGCTTTTATCAGAGATATTTCCTGTAAAAATTGTTTCCTAGTTTTCTACCTTCCTTTTAATCTTGGTCGCATTGGTTTTGTTTGTGCATAAACCTTTTAACTTGATAGAATTAAAATTATCCATTTTATATTTTATAATGCATTCTGTCTCTTGTTTGATCATAAATTCTTCCCTTCTTTATAGATCTGACAAATAAATGATTTCTTGCTCTCCTAATTTACTTATAGTTCCACTTATTATGTCTAAATCATATACCCATTTTGACCTCATCTTTGCATATGGTGTAAGATGTTGGTCTATACCTAATTTCTGCCATACTGTTTTCCAGTTCTTCCAGCAGTTTTTGTCAAATAGTGAGTTCTTATCCCAGAAGCTGGGGTCTTCGCATTTATCAAACATCAAGAAGTTATTGATTTTGAGTAATAGTTGCATGATTAATTCTTTGGAATTTAAATTGTTTGTAGCTACTTATACACTGTACATCTTAGAAGATCTCCATAGCTAAATAAAGCTAAGATTTAGAGCAGTTTTCTGGTTAGTTCAAACAAAAAGTTCCTTTTAAATCGAATTGTCCAGATAATTTCCTTAGCCCCATTTCTCTTTTGCTGAATAATCTGGTCCTCTAATATAGCTTCGCCTAGTTATTAAAATGAAGAAGTAACATTGAAATCTTTAGCTCAAAGCAAAGAAAATGAAAAGATGAAGATTATGAAAATAACACATAGAACAATACCCATTGCTCCTTCATAGTTTTCAGACTCCATTGTCAAGAAACTGTTCACTTTTTTTACAGCTCCCATTTGTACCTCCAAATCAGCCAAGTTTCTCACAACCCAATTCAAATAGTTGGTTATCTATATCAGAAAAAAATAAATAATTTTAAATGAACTATTTTAAGTAACTATTTGGTATTTGATAATAGTTTTAAAATTATACTATCAAGCGTTAAGTTTTACGTTCTTAGTATATACTCCATGCCTTGAAGATGTAAAACAAATATGACATGGTTTGGCCTCAAAAACCATACAATCTGGAGATAAAACTAATGTCAAAGAAACAATTAGAAGGTACTATGAGAAGGGCAGCTAGGTGGTGCAGTGAGTAGAGCACCACCACTGGAGTCAGGAGGACCTGAGTTCAAAACTGACCTCAGACACTTGACACACTTACTAGCTGTGCGACTTTGGGCAAGTCATTTAACCCCAATTGCCCTGCTTTCCCCGCTCCAAAAAAATAAATAAAAAATAAATAAAAAAGAAGTTATAATTCTTATTAAAAAAAGGAAGGTACTATGAGAGATCATAAGTGTTAACTTGTGTATTACACAGTTTAGCATTTTAGAAGTCTATCATGGATGTAGGAAAAGAGCAGGTAGATGGTATGGGAGTTCATTAAGGGCTAGAATAGTAGGAAGGATTCATAGACACTGTGTCCTGGAAGAATAGGTAGGCTTTATATAGGTAGAGGAGAAAGGACTTAAGCAAGAAAAATGATTTGCTGCACATAATAACATCAAAAGGAGAAAGAAACTAAACTAAAAAAATGTTCATTTCAAAATTATTTCCTAAAAGATTTCTGAAGTAAATTTAAAAAACTACAATTCATAGACAAATTATTTATATTTTTACTTTAATATGACATAGGAAATTACACCATAACCACATGTGAACAAGACAAAACAAAGCAGAGATTCAGTAAGAGTTTGAAGACACCCGAGAGACTGTCTGATCCATTTCCTTCATTTTATACATGATGAAACTGAATTTCAGAGAATCTGTGACTTGCCCTTGGTCATACAGGTTGGTAGGGCATGTATTCAAATCTAGGTGTCCATCTGATGACAGATTTAGGGCTACTTCCACTGTACTACACTGACAACTAGACTGATTCAGGCATTAAACTTTAATTTTATCCAGAATTATCAATTAATACTTACCTATAATACATACTGCAATGAAAACCATAGAACTTTGTTGCTATCACAGAACAGCTTCATTTATACAAGAGATGTGGTCCTGAAAAGTCATCTATAAAGAGACTTTCTAAAAATCTAATTATTTCTCTCAATTTTTCCATTATAAAATTGGAGCCACATTCCGTTACAAAATATTTCTGGCTCCAAGATATAAAACCTACTGAAAATAACAAGAAACTTTGACATTCAATCCAAAAAGTGGAAATTCTCAGATAAATATATTTTTATTATAATACTTAAAGAAGCCATGAGTTTATAGTTGTGAGAACAAATAAAGATTGCATTTCTGGACTATGGCTCAAAATATAAAAATGACATGTCTAGGGATGGAAAACAACTAACAAGGTCTGGCAAGAATGTATTTGCTTGGCATTGTCAAAATCAAAATTTTACTGAATAGGAAGTGGTGGGGTGAGGTGGAGGGAGAGATAGGAAGCTACCTATATTTATATACCAAGCTAGATCCTACAAGGCATGAAGTAGAATAAATGTAGGGATGCCCAGAAATCCACAGAAGACAAAATTCAAGGAAGGGACCTAACAGGAAGTGACAGACTAATCTCATTTTCTTTTTTTGACAGGGTTACTAGACTGGTAGATCAGTGCAATTATGTAGATAGCATTTATCTAGAATGACCAAAGCAAAGTTTCTTCTGATATTCTTGTCAACAGAAGGGAGAGATGTAAGTTAAAGCACAGTACAGTTAGGTGAATTCAGAGGAGGCTGATTGGACATGCCCCAATGAATTGCCTAATCTGGTTTGATGGAAGTACTAATAGCAACAAGTAGAAGTTGAAAAAAGGAAATTTAAGGCCTTGTGCAAGAGAATTTTACTAATAATTAGTGCTATCCAAAAGTAGGATGGGTCTTAGAAGTTCGTGAGTTCCCCTTCTTTGGAAATCGAGGGGATTCTTTGGACTAGATCTTAAATGTTTTTTGTGGTATGGTCTAAAGGAACCTATGGACCCCTTCTATTACTGTTATAAATGTATAAAATAATTATTACAAAGGAAATCAATTATATTGAAATACAGTTATTAAAATATAAAACATATATACAAGTTCATGAACCTTTGATTAAGAACCCCTGATACAGATGGTTTCTGATTCTACTTCCAAATCTGATAGTGTATAATGTACTTCGTAAGTTCTAATTATTATTAAATAACGTTATATGTAGTCAGGAGGACCTGAGTTCAAAACTGACCTCAGACATTTGACACACTTACTAGCTGTGTGACTTAACCAAATGAAAATCTCTATAAATGAAATCTATATACCTAGGACTTTAATAGTGACTTGATCTGAAGGGAGGAAAAATATTTTGTCTTCTGGTATCTTGCATTAGTCCAATAATTCATTCATTTCTCAATGCTTAATTTATAAAGTATATATAAAGTATAAACTATTATGTAACAACACAGAAAAGAGTGTGATTAAATAAGTACTGTGTATTTTTTCTTATAGACTTAGGAGCACTTTGACTATAAGAATGTGTGTGTGTGTTCGTGTGTGCACTAGGGTGGAGGGGGAGGGGAGAGTTCTTGCAATTAAAAAAAAATTGGCTCATGGAGCCTGAATCTACTCCAAGTTGTTCTGAACTTGTTTGGCTTTGGTCTGAATCCAGTACATACAAGACACTCTTTTTGCTATTTGTTTCAAGTTCTTCCCCTACCATACATTAACAAGAACTGACCTAGAAAGAGATCCATATGTTGATTTTAAAAATGTGTGTGTGTGTGTATATGTGTGTGTGTACATGTATATAAATATAGGCGTGTATGTATATGTACATGTATTTCTGTACATGTATATATGTGTGTGTATATATATATATATATAAAATCTTGTACACAAGTCCATTTTCCTTCATACATTATTATTCTCCTTCATACATACCGTAAGTGCATACAGGAGGCCCAGCCCTACCAGACCAGAATAAGAAGTTTCAGTAATCGATGCAATAGATGCAACAGCTGCAGTGAGAACAATGCATGCTCCCAGATAATCCTAAAAAGTAACCAAAAATGGGTTAGTTCCAGATTTTCAAATCAATGGGACTGGACCAGGGAGGGGTCTCTACAAGGGAGTGACCACCCAAGAATTCCACAGGAGAGAAAGTACTATTGCACATTTCCTATATGTCCTATATATAATCCTAAAGACCTAGAGTTTTAGAGGAATGTCAGAGATGACGTGAAGTGGAAACTTTCTTTGTTCAGATTGGCAATTCTATGTGTCTCTAATTTTAGCACTTCGCCTTTATTTGTGTCTGTGTTTTAGTTCATGGCTTTTCACCAATGGGCTGTGACTGCTAGTGCTAGAACTATTTAATATGCAAGCCATGGCCTTGGCAGGACTCTATTCCCGGCTGCCTATTAAAATTTGGACCATTTATCTCTCAGAAACTCAGTAAAGAATGAATTTGCTGAAATGCCACTCAGATTTTTTTTTTGTCTGGGGTATCACATCGCACCGCACCGCACCGCACCGCACCACACCACATCACATCACACCACATCATCACATCCCATCATACAACAGCCCATCTCATCAATCCAATGAACATTTATTAGCCATCTCTAGTGTATACAACATTGTCAGATGTGACATGGCTTCCTCCCTTTTGGGGAGAGGCAACACGTGCAAAAATCACCATAATATAAAATCATACAAAGCAATTATGTAAGCGTGGTACATCCACAGAACTAAGTGAAGGCTGAGGGAAAACATAACGGCTAACTTTTAGGAATAAGGGAAGGCTCTGCACAGAAAGGATCCTGGAGGTCATCAAATCCCAGCCCCTCATTTTACTGAGGAGGTAACCAAGGCTCAGACTTCCCTACAGATGAAGAGGTGGGATTCAAACATGCATCAAATCCAAGTCGCTCTGTCACACAGCCTGTCTCCTGGAGGTATGAAATTTGAACTGGGATTCACAGGATAGGTAAGAATTAAAGAGGTATTATGGCAAAGGCATTCTCAAATATTCAAATGGATCTGCGATTTCATCAATTCCCTCCAATGATACAGATCTCAACTCATCCATGCTTTCCTCTTCCTGTGTGACTATTCTTATGCTATCCTAAACATTCACTATAAGGAATTTACCCAATATGCTAGAAGCCTTTCTCAATTTCTCATGCCATTGTGAGGGGATCAGTAGAGTACTATTGTCTATCTGTTATTTCTTACTCTTGTCATATATCTATCCCATCTTTTCTTCCTGTTGTACCACTCGCTGATGACCCCCTTTACTCCTGCTCTTCTCCAGAATTCTTCATTGGTTACATGTTGTAGCCTATTCATATCAATCCTACACCCCTTCACTACCCTCTGTGTGATTCCTACTTTTAGTTCTTTAGAAACAATGGTATTCTGTGTCTCCATGCCATATAGCAACACTGGTAGAACACTGGCATTGAAAAATTGGGCCTTTAATGGAAATCCTGGGGTCAGTAAAGGAGCTCTATAATTTTCCAAAAGCAACACAGTTCCATCTCCTTCGCTATTTCAACTCAGGCCTCAGCTCACTAACTATCTGCCCCAAGAATCATACCAACTGGACAAATGCTATAGAATATACATCTAAATGCTAATTGAAATATGGGCAATAGACATTCCTCATCCACTTGGTTTTTCCTGTGTAGATGGGCAGTTCAAACTTCTTTGAATTATTATAGACCACTTCCATAAGGTTCTTCAGTGTCCTATAGCTTGCTGTTATACAATACAATGTTATCTGCAAATAGCAGCATCTAGAGGCACTCACTATCCATAAAAGAATTTCTTCTCAACTTGGACTCTGCGCTGGATCCATCATGATGATTATTCCATTTCTATGCATATATCTCCAAGTTTTATGCCTCAAGTGATTTATTATCAAGGGGTTATTAAGTATGGTTACTTATGTTGCTACATATCCTTGGGAATTCTGATTGCTTTTGATGTATTATGGGAGACATTTTGCCTTACGAATTTTTAGACAACATTTTGTCCTACCACATCAAACACTTTTTGATATGAAGCAGATGATAAGCACGATGGGATATTATATTTTCTTCCAAAAAGTCTTACTCCAATGCCTCATTGTGTTACGGAGGTGGTTCTGAATTCTGGAAGGATATGCAAGCACAGCACAAACTCTAGCATGTTGTACAATGCTAGAAAGATATCAATTTTAAAGTAACAGATTAATGCCTTTTTTTCTGAGGACCAACCTCAATTAAAAAAAATATCAACAGTAAGCTGGAACCTTGTGATGAATTTTTTTTTTTGCCGTAGCAATCCATAAGTACATTCTAAGAACAGAAAAAAGTATGAGCAAAGGTCACAGAAGCTAGAAAGCGTGGAGGGTTATGTAGGGGATGGTACAAAGTCCAATTTGACTGGGGTATAGAGTCTATGGAAAAGATGTACTATGCTGCATATAAAAGAAGCAGAAACTTCAACCTATAGAATTTTAGAACTGGAAGGGACTTTAGAAATCACTGAGTCTAAACAAGATAAGGAAACTAAGGCCTGGAAGGTACAAAGGACTTGCCCAAGGCAGATACGTGCATCTATCTATCTCTCTATCTATCTGCCTCATCCAACCCCTTAGAATAAATACCCAACTTCTTTGAAAATTTCTGAATACAGAAAGTAATCCAATTCATTCCAGAAGTTAGTTAAAGCCATATGTCTGGCAAAATACACAGATTGTATAAATGATATTTTCTTAAAAATGTAATCTTTTTATATAATATAAGGGTGATGAGGCTGAGCAAGGCCATTTCTATTGATATATATGCTCTGGGCCCTGGATAAGGTTTTATGTATGACCAGGGACTACTGGTTGGTCTCTATGATAAAGGTGGGGAGTGTGCGAATAGGAGCTGTGCCAAAGAAAAATGGGGTCAGCTAGGTGGCGCAGTGAGTAGAACACAGGGCCTGGAGTCAGGGAGGACCTGAGTTCAAATGCAGCCTCAGACACTTGACACCTTTACTAGCTGTGTGACCTTGGACAAGTCACTCAACCCCAATTGCCCTGCCTTCCCCCCTCCAAAAAAATGGTCAGAGTTAAGAAGGAGAGGATGAAATCTCTGCCTTTTTCTTTTTTCCAATCTTTTTGAAGGTCTGGTTTAGGACTGCGACAGCTTTCTCTTGAACTTCCAAATGGATTTTGCTCTCTTCTCCCTTCATAGAAAGTTGCATGCATATGGCAGTGAGTACATGTGGATGACCCCGAGACTTTATTACATATCCCTTGCTTTCTCTTTTGCTTTGTTTCTGTCCCGGAGCAAAAGTGACTGAATGGTGGTCGTGAGATGGATGTTTCTAACCTTGATGGTTAATTCATGACTTAAAGTAACTCATGACTTTGGGAATTCTGAATTCCATATGCTGACTAAAAGCAGGAGATGCTTGTTGCAACAGTGCCACTTCTTGGGGGAGGGAGATCACTGGCAGGATCATCCTGACACCTGAAAGCATCAAATATGACCTGGCTGGCTAGAAGACCTGGACCTTAAGCTGCTACTCAGCCAGTACAGACTGAGGTAAAAAAAAGAAAATTGTTCAGCAGTCCCATGAGTCAATCTCCCGGGAATCTTTACCTCCAGGAGAGCATAATAGAATGATGACTAATATGTTTTAGTATCTGTTTATGGATGTGTTCAGTATGAGTTTTTTGAGTGGTTCATGTGTGTTATGTTATCTATTTATGGGTTCCTGTAAGTTCTTTGTGATAGGTTACTGTTTCATATTTTGTTTCTTTTATGGTTGATGAAAATCTACTGTTCCATTTTTTGACATCTACTACCTTGTACATTGAATGATTTTTCTAGACGGGACTCTGTTAATTTCTTTTGGGAAGACCCTGGACACAAGCTGAATCTAAAATTTGTTTAAGGAGATCTTCCTGAAGTAACTTCAGATGGAGATATGATGAGCCACAGGGTAAGAGAAAAAGGATGGATCCTTTTCTTTGGGGTTAAGATTCTGCAGAACTGAGTCCTGTCTATGTGAGTCTGTAAAAGTGGGAACCCTTGTGGCAGTGAGTACACACACCCTTGGTTTCAAGTGACATCTATTTCAAATAAAATGGCATTATTTTAATAAAACAAAAATTCAGACTTGTTGATTTTTGTGTTCTCTTATTAGCAAAATTAACATAGCATATTTTATTACCTTTGTCAAAAACTTGTACTGTTGGGCACAAAGGGGATTGGAGAAGAGTATGGATAAATGTAATAAATTCACTGTCACTACTGGAAACACTTCATTTCAGAGGATATACTCTGCTGATGGTTAGTTACTAGCATCATCATTCTATATGAAGAATGGCAGATTACAAATTACATTTGTCCATTTTAATTACATTGATAACCTGGAGTGTCCAGAGGAGGGCAACCAAGATACTGAGTACATGCCACATGAGGATGAGTTGAAAGAATCAGGCATATTTAGCTTAGAAAAGAGATGAGTCTGGGTGGGTAGACAGGACAACTGTCTTCAAGTATTTGAACTGTTGTCCTTTGGAGGACTAGATTTGTTCCATTATATCTTAGAGGGGAGTCAACTTCAGGTTGATATTAAGAATATCTTCCTAAATATTAGAGCTATACAAAAGTGTGATTGGCTGTCATTAGGGGTAATGGGTTTCTCCCTCTAAAAAGATCTTGAATCAGAAGGTGAATAATTATTTGTTAAGTATGAGATTCCTTTTGGTTAGGGTTTGCAATAGATGGCCACTGAAGTGCCTTCCAACTCTCAAATTCTATGACTTTTGGGGCAAAGATACATGATCAGACTGGGCATGTGGAAAGTTAGAATAGAAGCTGTGCTGTTGAAATCCCTCTGAACTATACACTGCAAGGCAGGAATCCTGTATATTCTCTTTCTCCCTTTGGGCTCCATTATAGAAGCCCAATGCCTTTCTTTCTAGACCCTGGAAAGTATATTTACCTTTCTTTTTAAATGCTTGATTTGTCTTTAAACGCACTGTTAATCACAGACCTTGCTAGTCTGAGAGTATTTATTAGAAACAAGAAGGTAATGGAAGGGGGAGTATTTTCAAAGAAGAGGAAAAAACAGATCTATCACTGAGATGTTTTGAAAAGACACTGTCTCTGGCTAGAGGCTTGGAGCTACAAAGACAGAAAGAATTACCGATCATTTGATACAATTTCCCAAAGCAAAAGAGTGTTTGTACTGGGAGATCCATCTGGATACTGAGTCAGAGTAGGCAAAATAGAATGACTGGACAACACTGCTCACCACCCTTACCATGGAAGTTCTATACACATG
This sequence comes from Trichosurus vulpecula, assembly GCF_011100635.1. Lineage (NCBI taxonomy): Eukaryota > Metazoa > Chordata > Mammalia > Diprotodontia > Phalangeridae > Trichosurus > Trichosurus vulpecula. The sequence goes on along the minus strand of NC_050577.1, from coordinate 182,815,522 downwards.
CACATACATATACATATAAATTTGGTATTTATCTGTGGAAATATCGTATTCCCCTAGGAGGATGTAAGCTCCTTGGCAGCAAGGACTGTCCCACTTTTGTATTCGTATCCCTGGCATATAGTAGACCATCTCTGACAGGAATTTATCCCTAGAGTTTAATCACAGATTTGCTTCATTCTTATGACCATGAAATGAAGATTCTTTGTTTTATGGGTGGACCAGATTATGAAATTGAATTGGATTGTACTTATATCTTGAATAGGTAATATACAGAGAATGAGTGAGGTTCAGAATTGACTAGAAGAAAGAATGGGATAAATTGTATTTAGAAAATTGTACAAAAATTTCAACAGTGCCAAGTTTCTCCTTTGTATGAAGATCTGTTTAATACCAACATTCTGCTGCTGATGTGGTATGACCCTGATTAAAAGAACACCAAGATCTCAGACCAATTAAAATTTAAGGTATACTAAAGTGCAATAATAAACACATGGTGGGCGTAAGTAGCATGTTACACCACAATGACTTCCGTGCACAAAGCAGTGTAAAATCTATCATCAAGGAAAGGCATGCCTGGAAAAGAAGGTGGATCAATTAGATGGCAGGAATGAGGGATAACAGGTGGATGATCTGAGTGCTGAATGGATGCCTACAAAGGTTTAAAGGGCCTCTCCCTCATTAGACTATCAACTTCTTTAAAAGAAGGACTGTTTTTTGCCTCCCTTTGCATCCCCGGATCTTAACACAGGGCCCGACACATGGTGAGCGCTTAATAAAGACTTGTTGGAAGGCTTTCAGTCTTTCCAATATGGAAGATTTTTAGAAGACATTTGCAAGAATCACAGAGGATAAAAGACCCCAGACAAGTCACGGTCTGATGGAACAGAGATCACAGATCATCTAGTCTAACATTCTCATTTTATAGATGAGGAAACAGACCTAAAAAAGGGAAGTGATTTATCAAAGGTTACACAGAAAGTGGGTGGAAGAACAGGCATTTGAGTCTAGTAACTGATTCCAAATCGAATACTCTTTCTCCTATTTTGTAGTGGAAATGGTATCTTATGGAAGCAAAAGAAAGAGAACTGTGGTCTCACTAGTTAAAGTTTTTAAAATCTATTGAAATGTTTGCATGAAAGGTGCTACAAGAATAGCAAAAACTATAGTATTTATTTCCAAAATATGTGCCCTCCTTCTGTACAAAGAGTGTGTTTTGGTTACTTCTGGCTCAGTATTAAAGAAGAGAATCCAAATATTAATTTCTGCTGTAAATATTTTAAAAGAAAGAGAATAGAGTTATTTGGCAGCATGTTGGCATTTATAAACTGCAGATAACCTAGAAGATAGGTTGGGTGCTGCCCTCATGCAATTGTGTACAACTAGCACCATAATTTGAATTAAAAACAAACCAATCAAGATCTACTTGAGATATACAGCGTGTTAACCAAGGGATCGTGAACACAGATGCACAGACGCAAGGCCTCACTTTAATATGTCCCATCACAAAAGGCAAGCAAAGTAATATCTACAATGTCTGTGGAATTTGCTGTCAAACACAATTTGGTCAACAATGGTTTTTAAAAGATCACTGGCGGTTCTGTGGAGCTAAGATGGTAGTTTCAACCTTTTGTATGTTGTGGTACATATGAATCGGTACACAGTGTTGCAGCATAGATGTGAAATTGCTGCAGGAAACGATGATGATCTCTAGCCCTTAATACTGATACTTGATCCTTCCATAGCGCCTTTCTACAGTGTTTCTTCAAAACACCTTCATTTGCATTTTGTGAGGTAGGCAAAGCAGGTATTAGCTCAATTTTGAGGATAAGAGGAATTGTGAATTACCAGGGTCACACACATAACTAGCAGAAGAGCCACGGTTAGAATCCAGACTTCTTGATTCATGGTCCAGGATGCAGTTTCACAGTGAAGAAACTTGGTCATGGCAGGTGAAGTGCTGATGTGGAACTTTTTTTGAAGAGCCAGTGACTTTAAAGAAAGATACTGAACCTGTTTGGGGGCTAGAATGAATAGGGGTGGGGGTGGTGGGGTATAGTTTGAGGGGAAGGTAAGAAACCAGTTATTTACTATTTTCAAAGCCTCATCTTAAGACTATCTTGACTTTACCCTGAAATAAAGAACAAACCATCATTTAGATGCTCTCAACCATGGTAGAAGAAAATTTAACATTTCACCTTAAAAGTACAGCAGCAAAGCACACACTCTGGTTCTGCTACTTCGTATAAATATGAGCAAATTATTTCATCCCTATGAGCTTGTGTTTCTTCATACATACAATGAGGAAAATGAACTAGATAGACTTCAAGGTCTCTTTCAGCTTAAAATCTACTATCCTTTGCATTTTGTTTTTGTTTTTACTTATCCTCTTTGGAGCCTTCTTTAAAAAGGCAGGGTCGTGTAACTATTTATTCACTTGGACAAATTCCATTCCATAAAAACAATCTCTTAAGCACTCCATTGCAAAAAGTCACAGAATTCAGGAGTTAGAAGGGACTTCAGGAGCCATTTAGTCTAACTGAAAGAAATCCTCACTACAACATACCTGATAATGTCATTCAGCTTCTGATGAAGAACTACAAGGAGGGAGGACACAGCACCTCTCAAGGCAGATTATTCCATTTTAGGGCAGCTCTAATTGTTGGGAAATTTATTTGACATTCTCATTAAAAACCCCTTGTTCTTATCTCATTCCTGATCACTGCTGAAATGGGTCTTGTGTAGCTAGGATAGGCCTACTTGACACAATATGAAGTATGCTGATACTCCCAATTCTTCCATCAATAATTTGTGCTTTTGGATTAAGCATTGTCTCTTTTCAGTCTATTAAACATATGACTATTTTTGGATAGGGTGGCAAATAAAATTCATAAAACTTTGGTGTAAATAAGTTAATTGGATCATTTTCCTTTTTGACAGGAGGGATACCTGAAGAAGAAGAGAATGCTATGACAGGATGAAAAGGCATTGAAATGGGGAGAAGGAGCCTCGAGACACGTATCCGCGGCTTCTCAATGTCATGTAAGAAGTGTGGGCTTGGGAGATTGCAAAACGGTTTAGAAGAGAATTCTGATCTAGTCAGTTACTCCAATACATATATCTATGTCATTTTGTGAGTTGTTCTACATAACATTCTTATTTACATGAAAGAGACTTCCATGAAATCCTTCTTGACCTTATCACAATCCTTCATTTTTTGTATTCTCCTTTTGACTTTGAGAACCTCATACATCATTGGTCCTCCACTCAAATAGTTTCTATCCTTATCCACTGAAGTTTCCTAATTGTCTTTTTAACCCATCTCTTCTTTCTTTTAGTAACTCATTCTCCCCTAGAAACCTTATTCGATCCCATGGTTTCATATAAGATGCAGCTCAAATGCCACCTTCTGTGTGAGACCTTTCCTGGTTCTCCCCAGTTGCTAATGCGTTCCCCTTCCCCCACCACAAGGTTACCTTATCTATGTTTTGTAGGTGTGTATTGTCTCTTCTGATAGAAAATAAACTCCTTGAAGGCAGGTATTATTTTATGTTTGTCTTTGTATCTTTAGTAACCAGTGGATATTAAGCTCTCAAAAATGCATGTTGGTTGACTGATTTCCATTTCTTTTGGGAGGTCCTAATTCATGCTTCTATCAACCTACAGGACATCTGTACCTAAGTGTATCACTGGCCCTTCAAACTAAAGATGTTCAAATTGGAATTATCGTCTAAAACCTGACCTATTTGTCTAAAAACTATGTTTAGGCAATGTCACTGCCATTGGTACCACGATACCTGTCTATTACATTTGAAATCCTGCACTATTCTTATACTCTCAAAGATGAGAGTGTCAGTAACAAATGTGGCATAGGATCCTTGCACCTTTTATCCTTCATATTTCATGTGGAAATCAATTAATTAATGAGTCCTTTCAATTCTACTTATATGATTACTCTGGTGCTCCTCCCCTTCCCTCTGTTCCCCCTGCCATTATTCTATCTAGGCTCTTATTACCACATGCTTTGTATTACCATGTTGTTATGCTATCCTCCTGTAATAACTCTTCCCATCTCTACCCTCTCCTTCCTACCTTCTTCCCTACGCATAAATCTAGACATTCCATTCCTTTGTTAAAAATCTCCACTGGTGGCCTACTGCCTAGGAAATAGGCTTTGCATGGGATTCAAGGCTCATCACAATCTGCTGATGCCTTACCATTTTTCATCTTACTCTTCTTCTTTTACATGCAGCATAGAATCATACAAGTCACCACTTACTGAGTAATTTCCTAGTAAAAATAAAAACTCTTCCATTTCCTTTTTTTCTGTAATAGTAACAAGTATAGTGGTCTAGAAGACTGAGGCTCTTAGATTAGCTATGGATTTCATTTAAGCCATAGTTTTAAAATCAGCTATGGATCTCATTTAAGCTTCTAGTTCCTACCTCCTTTTTTATTAAAAAAAAACTTTAGTAAGAGCCACTGGATGGCAAAGTTGCCTGTATAATTTTCTGTGTCAATAAATAGACATTGAAAAAGTCAAAGGACAATCACATGAATAGAGAAACCAAAGTTAGAAATTCTGGATAACTTCAAATGGGATATTTAGTCTGGATACTTGGTTTAATGGCACTGGCTAGTACTGTGGTTACACAATGCCCAAATCATCAATCAGGTCAATGAATTCAGTGAAAAACAAAACTGCTCCAAGTGCTGCTGACTGACAGTTTCAACCTGAGAGAGGAGTTTCCATGCTTTTAGAGGAGCTGACCAGAGGAAGCTATATGGTTCAGACTTTTCAAATCTGACACACTATCAAGGAAAAGGGAGGCTTTGTTTCCTAGGTGTGGAGACATGCCACAAAAAAATAGCTGGTGTAATTTCTAGTGGTTCAAAAACATTGTAAGTGGATTTCTAGTGAAAGGCACAATTATCTGCAAATATGGGAAATATGCAAAAACTGCTGAAGACAACTAAAAGCAGTAGATAGATCTTCTCTTGGGCATATTAGTGCCCAAGTGGTAGATAGATCTTGGGCACATGATCCTACAATGGGGGATCTTGTTTGATATAAAAGCAGAACAAGATCTCCAAATGAGAATCCCTAACATTGAATATGTCTATTTTAGACTCCCGAAATCACCTAGAATTGCCTAAAACACAACTTTCCCTTTGTTTCACAATCCCTCATATAGACTCACTCATGGGAGTATTTTAATTCTAAGTCTGTTGACTCTAAAGACATTCTTTCATTTTTTTGGCTTCATAATATGTGAATATTCTTTTATCCTTTCACCACACAGCAAGACAAAGCCTTGGAAAGACAGCTTTTAGATAGAGTTACACAATTTTTGAAAATGGGAATGCAGATGCCAGAGAAGCTGGAATTGTTTAGTGCAAAGGAATGAAGAGAAAACATTGTTTTTTTAAACATAAGCAGCTTTCAAAGGTTATGTTGTAGTGATACATTTCACACAAGTAAAGTCCTCATTACTTGGCATCCAAAGGGAAAAAAAATACTTAATTTGCTGCCAGAGCAACTCGGGTGGTCACGCTCAACTGTTAATGTTTCTACCAGCCAAATGATTCTGTTCCTTTAGACTTTTATCATTCTTTGATTTGTTGGTATTTTAACCTTTATTTTTTAACATTTCAAATTAAATTTGAGGGATGGCAAAAGGAATAAGACACAAAAGCTTCAGTGTCAGAGAGAGAGACTCCAGGAGGCCAGCATGGATCCTCCTTGTTGTGGCCTAATATTGTGTCTACTACTCCTGTTCTTCAAATGATCATCTTTATGTGGCAAGCAAAAGAAGTTCCTTCTAGCCATTGGACACTGATTGGGAATGTTCTAGAGATCAGGAAGTTCCTGTTCACACCAGAGCTAAGAAATCCAGAGTTTCTTAGTCTTTACCTAATGACCAGCCCTCCTGTATATGCAAGTCAGTCATCAGTTGTGAACTGTGCTGTACTGTCTACATACCTTTACTTACTTGTAGGAGTAGTGGCTGTGGGACTAGCAAAACAAAACAGCATTTCCTAGACTCTTGGTTTTGGAACACTGTCTACTGTCTGGGTGCTACCTGGACGTGTAAGAAACTGCAGATGGGAAGCACTGCTAAAGTTAATAGGATATTTTATTTGTATCGTTGCATTACCTTTATCGATCCTATGCCAAGCATCAAATGGTGTAAGTACTAGTTAAACAGATTTTATCTGTTCCTGTGGGGAGGTGATTTCACTATACTAATGTCACTATTTAAAGTTCAGTGAAATATAGTAAGTTAATAAAAAGAAAGTGGGATTTTCCAGAAGTGGGGGGACTTGAGAACTGTTTCTCATTGTACAAATTTGCAATAATTTAAGCCCCCTAACACTGAAAGAACAACCAGGGATATAAAGTCATTTATGCTCTGAAAGACATAAATAGCTTCCAACATATATGCTGAGTGGACTGGAACACCACTGGAACTATTAGAGTAAGTACGATCAGTTGAGTGACCAAAGGCCACCTTATGGACAAACATAATTGTTATCATCTTAATTTAACGAACGAGAAAACATGAGGTTTTGAAAAGATAAGTGACTTGCTCAAGATCACATAACTAATAAGTAGTAATTCAAGACTTGAACCTAGGACTTCTGAGTTCAAGTCTAATGTACTTTCTGCTACACCCTACTGCTATTCAGTCTATTAAGATGAAAGAAAGAAAGCAATGATGAAGTCACCATCTATTAAATAACGGAGGTGTGTGTGTGTGTGTGTGTGTGTGTCTATACATTAAGATGGTCTTTTAGACATGAATGAAAAAATGACAGATTATACTGAACTATTTTGAACTCCAAGTTATATCAAGCTATGCTCCCCAATATTCCCCCAATAAAGAAACACTAAAATCATTTTTAAAAAGTCAAAAGAATCTCAAACTATTAGCAATCATATAAAAGAATGCTCTGAATCACTAATGATAAATGAAAATCAAAACATCTCTGAGATTTTTCCTAACATCCAGTAAATTATCAAAGATGACAACAATAAGGAAGCTGGCAACCTAACTATCCCAGCCATTGGGAAGGTAAGTAGCTAGTACTATGAGATGGTCTCCACAGAGACTAAAGTCTATGCAAAGCATGCTCAGAGGACAAAAATGAAAAGACTGTAATTCAAAGCCTAGAGATAGCAGTCATCAGAGGAAAGTCTTTTCTCAGGGAGGAAACAATTTCTGTCCTGTAGCTACCCTGATACAACGCCATTCAGCTCTCTACTCCATGTTAGATATACCTCTGAATATAATCCCAAAGAACTATTCATCAGTCAATTAAATTCAACAAATATGTATTAAGAACAAGAGTAAGACACAAGTAGCAATATATACATTGTCTTTCACATGCACACATACTGATGTATGTATGTATATGTAATATGTGTGTGTGTGTGTGTGTGTGTGTGTGTGTGTGAGAGAGAGAGAGAGAGAGAGAGAGAGAGAGAGAGAGAGAGAGAGAGAGATCTAAGGTTTTGACACACAAAGTACCTTCAACCATTATCTGGGGGATCCACTTAGCAAAAAGCTACTTTAAACAAACATTTACATTTCCAGTTAATGGTACCCTATTTTTCCATATGGGTTCTGAGAAAGAGTGAAAACTTAGCTATCTTTCCTTTGATTTATTTCCTTTTCTACTTTTTTTCTTACTTTCCTTTTCTTGTAAGACTCCAGCCACTAACATCTTTCCTTCTGGTCATGAGGAGAGAACACTTGCTTTACTCAAAGACTCATATAAAACCCTTGTCCATTAAATCTGACAGTAGGAAGTGCTAAAGGGCAGAAACCCAAGACATTAGTCAATGCCCACTCACCTCAAGTTCAAAGTAAATATACTTGTCCCCCCAAAAAACCCATTTGCTCTCCAATGAATTGGAGAAAAACAGATGCAAGGCTGTTTTTATTCTCCCTTTGTCTGTTGGTAGTATTTTTACTTTATTATTTTAGAAGAGAGATTATTTTTTTTCTGAGAGGACAAAAATTAGCACACAAATGAAAATCCAAGTTCTGCATGGGAAATGAGAAAAATATTTTTAATATCTAAAGGTCATTCGGGGGGGAGCCTTTTCCCCTCCATTCATTCTGGAAGGAACTGAATATTGATGGCCAGGCATTAATTTAAATGTTGTGAAACTTAGTAATATTAGTGCAGCTGAGTCATTTTTTTTTGCTCAGCAGGGAATCCGTGTCAACAAAGTGAAGGAATATGGGACACTAGGAAGAACTTCAGTTACCAAGTTTAGCACCAATGTATCTGTGAAACCACTAGACATTCTGTCTTAGATGGATGTGTCTATGCTTCAACAGATTTCTTTACTCTTTCTAAATCTCTTATGAAAGGGACTGCTTGATACAAAGCTGTGGTTGTGGTTTGTCCTTCGTTCTTGAAGAAGACCATGACATCAGGGAGGTGACTTTGATTTGATTTGAGTAAGGGAGGGCTGTGCAAAGTCACCAGTCTCACTTTCTCCTCTAGAGCCATCTAGATCCAGTGGCCAGATACTGATCAGGATAACCGGAGATGGCCCAGGATGCAGTGGGAGACCTTGGCCCTTTTAATCTAAGGTTTTTTCAGGTTCTCACTTTGAGTGAGGCATCACCCATTCAGTGAATAGGCCTCTTTAAGAAGCGAGTCAAGGGATGGCCCCTTTAATAAAAAAATCAAACTGGGAGGGGAAGACCCCCAGGGTTGCTGGCCAAAAGAGAAACAGTTATTATTTACCTTCACTCTGAGCCAGGAGGGCCCAAAAAATAACCATTAAGTAGTGCTTGGGCAGAGATCTATTGTCTAATCTCTGAGATCCAGATATAAAAGGCAGGCACAGCCAAGATTCAGTGGAGACAGTACTGCTAAAAATACTTCAAATGAAACATACTGCTTGCTGAACAGGTAAACATTTTGTTTTGAACTTGTAGACATTTTAAAGCCATAGAATCAGCCAATCACAATCTATGGTAACCTTGTTCATATTTTATAACTAGGAATTTTATAACTAGGAATGGCTAGTGCTCTTTTGTCATTTACCTACCATGCCCATCTGCACTCCAATGCCTCTCCCTGTCCCAGCCAGATTTTCAATCTGGTCCAAATGCCAGTGTAGGAACCTTCATCTGAACCATTTTGCTTAATACACTCCTGACATTTAGCACCCGGAAAGCCAGGCTAGGAAAGAGGCTGCTTCTCGAACAGGAACAATGTAGAGAAAGAAGAAAGAACAGAAAAGACCGTGGGGGAAGCAAAGGACACGAATACGAACCCTGAACAAGTAGCCACATTAGGAATGGAGAAAGAGGGAACAACGGATTTACTTGAGCTAAAAACATCCATTAGAAAGATAATGGAAAATCAAATTTATCTGTCAAGCAAGTACAATGCAGTAAGGAAAATTAAGATATCTGTTCACTCATCAAATTTATTCAGGTGAATAGTCCTCTCTTTCTGAAGGTATACAAATATTTGCCCTTCCATTAACTTATGTAATCGAAAGACAAATATGGCATCAAGTGAACTGTTTGGGGGGGTTGTCTTATCATTAGCTGGAATAATATAACAAATTTCATGTAAAACATAAACAAACATGGCCTATTTTAAAGGACAGTTAAACAAAAAGTTGGGTGCTGAATTTCAGCACGAGATGGGTTCTTACAATTGCCTCCCTCTTTGTATTAGACCACTTCTGTTTGATTTCCATTTCGAAATCAAGAAATGAACGTACCGTCCTGACCTCCAGCCATCTGTTGGCAGCTGAGAGAAATAAATAGGCTATGTTGTTTGTGTCTGTCAGTTCTAGCATGCGTTGCTTAAATCTGGCTTCATGCCTGCAGAAAACAAAAAAAAAATGTTACGATGTTAGCCACACAATGGGAAAAATAATAAAAAACAGCCACTTACTACTACTTCACTTCTTGCTCAACACAGTGACAAATTAATGGAGATAGAAGGAATAGTAAACGGACTCCTACTTAAAATAAAGGTCAACTGCTACTGCTCTACTGTAGTGTTAATACAGATGGTGCAAACAGAGGTTTTCCTTTCTTGCACTACAGCTGAGAAAAGAGAACTTCCCGAAGAAACTTTCTTTTTTAATTGACAAATTTCATTTTTAACAAAATGAAAAACTACAGTCTTTGAAAATAGCTAACAAAAAACAGAAAAAAATGACTCCAAATGACTGTACATGCAATCGTATAATTTTTATATGATATTTGTTAAGAGAAAAGGAAGCTATTTGTTTTCATTTTAATGACATGGTAACAATATCATCCATTGTATTTATGCAAAGGATTGTTTTTTGGTTTTGATTTTTGCTTTTTAAAGTGGTCTTTATTTACATAGTTACAATGAGTTATTCTTTTGGATTTGCTTTTTTCACTCTGCATCACTTATAAGTATTTCTTTTTAAATTTTTCATGTCAACTATTTTTTAAGGCACAGTCATATTCTAATACATTTCTGCACCACAATTTTAAAAAGAATTTTCCAATTGTTAGATTCAGTTTATTTCCAGCTCTATGCTTTTTTATAACTGTTATTAATAGTTTTATACATATAGGACTTTTTTCTTGTCAGTGATCAACTTATGGTATAAACTTAGCATAGATGGGATCACTGAGTCAAGAAGTATGGAAAATTTCATGTTACTTTCCAAAGTAGTCAGACTAATTCATAGTTCCAACAGTAGTAGCAGAAAATTAAACATGTTGCTTTTCCAATATTGATTTTTTTCATCTTTGACAATTTTTGTCAACTTCATAGGTGTAAAATGATAGCTCAAAGTTTTTAAAATTGGCATTTATTTGAATATTTGTCTTTTGGAACACTCTCAGATAATATTATTGTTACATTTATGGTCATTTTTGTTGTTCATTTAATTTGGTCTTTGACCACACTCATTATTTAAGAAAGCATTTTAAGTCTCCAATTTGGCCTACTTTTTGTTTTCTTTATTGATTTTTGTGTATATGTTCTATAAAGGGGTCTGATATTAATTTCAATGTGCAATGATTAGTAGTTCTTGTTTTTTTTCAGTTTAACACTACTATCCTAGACCATAATCACATTTTATAAAGATATAATGTATGGAGGAAAGAAATTCTTAATAAATCCTGTTCAATTCTATATATCAAATTAATATCAATAAAATTTCTCAATATTTTGTTCAGCTTGTTAATTCCATCTTATCTTTCAGTTTGACTTGTCAAGATCTGATAGAGGCCCACTTAAATCTCTTTTAATAATTCCTTTACCATTCAATTATTATAGCATTTCAATTAGTTTTTTAGCATTTCAATTCATCAAACAAGGGAATAAAAAACCCCAAAACTGAAATAATCTTTGCTCACAAAGAGCTTCTGGAAGAGGAAGACATGCCCACAGATAAGCAAATCCAAAATAAAGGCAATTTTGTGGGCAGGGGAACACTAATAATTGAGAATCTCAGGAAAGATCTTGGGAAGGAGGTGAAATTCAAGCTAAGCCTTAAAAGAAGCTAGAGGATCTAAGAGGCAAAGATTAGGATAAAGAGCTTTCCAGGCATAGGGGAACAGCCTATTCCAAGGCAAAACAATGAAAGGTGGAATGGCATATAAGAGAAAAACAAATTGATTGAAATGTAAAGTTGTTCAGGGAATAGTAATTAAAATTATTCTAAAAGACAGATAGTGGTCAAATGATGATGTGCTTTAAATGCAAAACAGAGGAGTTTATATTTTATCTCACAGGCAAGAAGGAACCACTAAACCTCCTTGAACAGGGGAATGGCATGTCCATGCTTACAATTTGGCAATTCTGTAGAAGATGGTTAGGAGAAGGGAGAGACTTAAGGCACAGAGGCCAGTTGGGAGGCTATCATATCATGAATCTAGAGCTAGAAGGAACACTACAAATCACCTCATCTAACCCCTTAGGTTATTGGATTAGGAAACTGAGGTCTAGAGAAGAGATGTGACTGGCCTAGATCTTGGAGTTAGTGAGTTGTTTGCTCCTAAAGGCTTTTAAGATCCTTTTCTCACTGAAGAACTGGAATTTAATGATTACATTTCAGGATGAATTAAATTTGCAATTTTTCTCTGTCAAAATTTCATGGATTTCATAGACTTGGATTTCGCCTTCCATTTTCAATACTTTCAGGAAAAGTATATGTATACTTTTTTTTTTTAAAGTATGGCATTCAGACAATTAGTTCTTTATATTTTTCTGAGTAACTAACAATTCTCAGTTTGTATTGACAAGCTATGTTCGCTAGCTCTGTTACTTTAATTTGCAGCAATCACAATTCTTCCAGTTTAATTTTTTTAATGGCTTTTGCATTTTGTCTTCCATTTGGATCATTATATTTCTTAGAGAATCTACTCATTTATAAAGATTTTAAATTATAAATCTACCTACTGTTTTAAGCTACCAAGACTCAAGTCATTCTTTTTCATTTTTCTCTTTCACTGATTTTAATTGCATTTTTAAATATGCTAGAACTTCCCTATTTCTCTAATTCACTATTTTGAAGTTTTTTTTTCTAAATTTGAGTTCTACTTCTGAGGAGCTTTTAGTTGTTATATGATTCTTTCTTTTTGGAAACATCATTTTTTCTTTTTCTCCCAAAGTATTTTTTCATTGTATTCAACCTTATCTTAGTAGATAACCTCTAAGGTTATTTCCATTACTAAATCTTATTATTTTTACAAAACTGGGTCACTGAATTAAAAGTAATCTTGGATCTTACAATGGTCTACATTGGCCTATAGTATATGAATAAAATATATCGTGCAGACCACTTAAACATTTATCTGTGATCAGCTAAGTTCATTCTGGGTTCAAAATTTTCAAGATATTTCTTCCATAACCTGATTTACAAATGAAACTGTTAATGAAAACCTTATTCATTTGAGCATGTGTTCTATTCTCTCACAAAAAGTCCTGCTATGTGGTAATAAATCTTTCCTAAACTACAAAAAAATAGTTTCTTTTCATTTTTCCATTATTTTCCCCTGACGATAGCAACAATAGAAAGACTGCATAATACAATCACAAAAGTTGGTTCAGATCTTGATGAAATGCCAAATCAAAGTAGTGAGGTTTGTTCGACCTCAACAGTCATGAATCATCTTGCACAGACTTTGTATTTAAGGATTATGTTGAAATAAATAACCCAGATATCATTCTAAAAGAGAGAGGTGTTTCTATTTGACCATTTCAGAAGTTCAAAATTTTTTTTAATTTTTTAATTTTTTAAATATAAAACTTTGAGAGAAACCATTATTTATATCTGATGATCAAAGAGTAACTCATGAGGTATGCAGCAAATACAGCCCCCCTGATCATCCTATCATATATACATCCTACATACAAACATATATATATGCATATATATATATATATACACATATACACACATACATACATATGTATGTGTGCATGAGTATACACATCCAGTCATATACACAGGACAAACTCTAATTACTTGATCAATGGTGGCCAAATCAAAGAAACAGGATAATTCAAAGTCATCAATATCTGATTTCTACTAATCAAATTACTATACTACATATTTGATTGGTACCAAATTATTATTTTACTGTATTGTATAGAATATAATTTGAATGTTATACAAAATAAGACATGTCCTGTATATTCATACACTGGTGGATGAGGTAAGGGAAAATGAAAAATATCATATTACTTAAGCTCTCAGAGCTGAAAGATCAAGAGAGGCTTTTCTAATGACCCAATCTGCATTTCTACTCTTTTATTTTTTAATGATAATTCAGAGATCATCTCATCCATCTCACATCTGAAGCAGAATTGCTTTTATTATATGCCAAGAAATTATTACTCAGTTATCAGTGTGTAGGTCTTCAGGGATACAGAACAAACTAATTCTCAAGGAAGCCCATTCCATTTTTGGACCATACTAATTGTTTCAAAATTTTTTTCAATTATTAAATATCAATTTTCTCTCTCCACCACCCTATCTCCCTAATAAAAACTGCTCTAACAAATTTGCATAGTGAAACAAAACAAATCCATCATCGTTCAATGGACCATTGCTAATTGTTGTACAGTATTTCCATATATTGAGATAAAATAGGCCTTTGTGTAATTTCTCCCCATTACTTCTAGTTCTGTCCTCTGGTCTCAACAGAAAATAAGTCTAATCCTTTATCCATATGAAAGTCTTACAAATACATGAAGACAACTATCATGTCCTCTTATTTATGCAGAATATGGACTGAAGAAGAAAGAGCCCAAGAGGCTATCATACCATGAATTTAGAATTGGAAAGGAATTTAAAAGATCACTTCATATAATCCTCTCGCTTCTCTTTTCCAGGTTAGATATCTTTAGTTCCCTTAATTGACCCTGTGACAAGGTTTCTTCTTCATTAAGAGTTTCTTCTTTATTAGGAGAAGGACAAGATCCTTCTCTTAATATATTCCAGTGTCTTAAAATTCTTTCTAAAATGTGGCTCCCAGAACATACTTCTCTTCATATGGTTTGAGCAGGAAGCCCATCTACCCAATTGGTGACCAAATTCACAACTTTTTCTATCTCATAACTATTAGAAAATAAGAAAATGTTAAAAGCAGTGTCTATGAGCCACCTCACTCCTCTCCCCAATGGCAAAGTTAGCACTACAATTCATTTGAAGCAAAGCCACTAACATCACAATGAACAACTTTAAAAATGGCCCTTTCTGACAGTACTCTCTTCCTTACTATTTCTTAAGTTTTGTGGTATTATCTTGGTTGCACTTTTAAACCATTTGTAAATGGATTTGGCAACAATTGAAGCAGCAATGAGAGGGGAGGGATGAAAATGCAGTGAAAATTCTTTCTGTGTGTTTCTATTTGGCAAGAAACCTTTTGTTTTCCTAATGGAAACTTTGACGCACTGAATCTGCATCTTTTCATCCATATCCAGCTCATCTTTTTGAACATTCCTAGACCTTTATTCTATCAGACAGAAAATAGGAAAGGATACCAAAATCTTAGTCTAATTGAACTGTGATATTTTGCTGAGCTACTTGAGGGAGTTCATTGTTTCATTCTAGTTTACAATGAACTTGGAATACAGGGAAGGCAAGTAACTAGTTTGTTTTATTGTTAGATTACTCTTACATTCATGGGATTAGGAGAACCAGAAGCAAAAGACAAATAGTCTTTTTCTTTTTCCGATGGCTTTCAAGAATTTTGGATCTGAAAAGAAAATTTCTATTTGGAAAAGTAAAACTCTGCTTGGGTGACTATGGAAAAGGTACCTTTTAAAACTTGAATCTTGACTTATCAATCATCAACTTGGCCAGAGTGACACAGTGAAAAGATATCTGGTTCTGGTGCCAGAAGCCTGAGTTCAAAACCAGGCTCTTGCCAGAAGTTTTACACTTGACAAACTACCTAATCTCGCTGAGCCTCAGTTTCTTCACTTGTAAGATAAATGTAGCACTTTTGCTACTTAATGCAGAGGGTCATTGTGAGGAAAGTAAACCTTAGAACTCCATATAAATGTCAGTAATCATTATTATCTGTTCCTTTCTTTCAAGCTACTCAGAGTCTCTAGAGCTTTGAGGTTTTCTTGGAAAGCTAATATCCACTGATTAGTAACTATTTGGAAGGATAACTCTCTTTCTGGTAAATGTGTTTCTGTTGAACAAAGGGGTTTTGAATGTAGTGTTGCTCTGTCAACATGGTTATCATATCAGTGATAAGTGATTAGAATGAAAAAATAGTACCTAGAGCTCGTTTCAAATATAAAATTTAAAAACCTGTATACTTTGATGGGGAAAAGTTTCCTGCTACAGAAAATATCCCTACTACATTAAAGTATACATATTATATCTTTAACACAGATGCATAAAGTCGAGTGTGATAGTGCCTTAACTTTATATGTTGGGTCCAATTTTGTCTTCATCATTCAGCTCCTTTAAGGAAAGTAAACTTACAGTAATCAATGTTATAACAGAGATATAAGGGTGAATTTAAAGCCTTTTCTGATATTACATAAACAAACAACACAGTTCCCAGCATAATATATGCTTATAATTTTTTATATATTTATCTATGAAAGGCAAGGAATGTGGCTAGATGGGTAAGAGAGACAACGACCTTGTCCCATGGTCTTATCTGGGTCTCTGTGTCTTTACTCTGTCCATTCATCTATATGGGAAAGAGAAGGGGTTTTGAGCTAAAAAATATTGGGAATCATGACTCCCAGAGATGCATGGCAATCACTAAACAAGCAACTCATTCATAAATAATGACAGGCCTTCAGAAATAAAAATCAGGAAAAACAGAGAATGCACATCATAAGCTAGAATAAGGTCTCCAAAAGAGACCTAAACCCAGTGACCAGAGGTTCAGTCCAAATAAAAGAATGAGCCTGAGGGTATTAGCTAGGTGGAAGGACCCTGCCACTTTTCCTATGCAAGACCTACTAGCCAAGAATAGACAGACTACTCCATAAAGGGAAAAGGCTGAGAAGGATCTTTGTTTATTTGTTTTGGAATTGGTTTTGTCTTGTGACTAACAAAAGGAGCTGCTTTTCTTTAAAAAAAAATGAAAGGCTGGAAAAAAAACCCCTGGATTTATGAACTAAAAGAACATGGCAGAGCCTACTCTTCTCATGAGGAAGAAATAGCAGTGTAGCTGAAAACTTAAGTTGGAGCCAGAAACTGGAAGCAGAAAGAACCTGCATAGGTACACATCCAGTGGGAGTTATTCCTGGATGCATTTGGTCTCCAGGGAGGCAGCAGCTTCAGAGAAGCGGCTATCTAGCTAAGCAGGATTCAATGGGTTTAAGTCTGTCTCTCTGTGACGATTCTAGGTCACGTGGGTGAGTCGCATGTGTGACTCACCCCTGACACTGAAAAAGATATAAAAACCAGGGGTTGGCTGTTTGTTCTTTGGAGCTCTCTTACCCACAGCAGTGGTGGTGCGCATGACTGGGCCAGCCCTTGTTCTGAGCTCCCGGGCTGAACCTAGATGTTGGGAACTATGAATTGTATTGGGTCTGTCTGTAATTTGTTTAAGGGCTCTCGAGATGGTGCTGATGAGGAGACTCCGGGAAGCTGTAGCTAAGGAGCCCTCCAGCTTGTAAACCCGGATGCTGAGACTTTGTTGAACTCTGGTAACTATGTATTGGGATTCGAATCAGACAAGGTCTGTCTGTTGATGTTTGTAATTTGTTTGTATTTTGTTCTGAAGTTCAGGGTGCTGACTTTTTCCTCTGAACTAAGTGAATGATATTTGTATACTGAATTAAAGTAAACTTGTCAACCCCTTCACCTTGCTTTCCTTAGTTAAGCAGATCAAAAGAACCCGTGCTGTTGGCAGCTTTCTGGGTGCTGGCTGTGGATGGATCTTACACCCCCACAGACGCTGCTTGCCGGATTGTTGAAACACTTCACCATTTCTGTTCTTAGTTTTACTGGCATTCAAAACAGACAGGAAGTTCTGCCATGTTATTTCTAATACAGACTAACACCTTAAAATTCTCCATTTCTGAAAAGCTCTAACATTAACGCTGAAGAAAAGGTTTAAATGCCCCAAATAACTTATTTTTTATGTTTGCACTTTTCTAACTTAATGAAGCCATTTTATACACATCTGATTCATCTGATTTGAAATATTTTAGAGCTTGGTGCAGGGAAAAGAGTGGCAGACATAGAATCGGAGAACCACAACTTATTAAGATAATTATATTTTAGTACATCATGACATGATCTCCATCTCTCTATCTTGTTTGCAACTCCTCCCTCCTTCAATTTGGGTTTAAGTTTGTCAGTTTCCCTTTTAAATTGTGGGTTTCAGAGATGAAAATAATATTCCAGATGTAGTCTGACTAAAGGAAAGAACCACAATGTTTTCACCTACCTTTTCCTGGACACTACGCCTCCTAAAGTCAGCCCCAAAATACAATTAGCATGTTTTGCTGTTGTTGCCATGAAGATTGTTCACTTATGTTGAGTTTAGAGTTCACTAAATCCCCATATGTTTTCCAGTAGCATGGAGTAGTGGTAATACTACTAATGATAACAGTGATAATGATAATTGAAATTTATGTAATACTTTAAGATCTTCAATGCACTTAACCTACAAGATTATAAGCTAAAATAAGCAGCCATATTTAATAAGGTGACAAGATAAATATTAAAGTTTTACAGTTGGCTTTGGAGTCAGACCTGAGGTCAAGTGCTATCTCAGACACATACTTACAGTGTGATTTTGAGTAAGTCATGTAAATTCTCAGGGCCCTAGGCAATTCTGCTTTGGTGGGGCAAACTTTGCAAACTGGGAGTTAGTTATACCAATAAAATCATAGCTCTATATCAGTACCTCCCCCCAATACTGTTCTATAGGAAGTGTTGTCTTGGGACATTCCATGCTTGTTCCATTCATTTTCTGAACCTTAATATAGACTTTCACTTTTATCTCTATTAAATTTCATCTTATTAAATTAGGCTCATGTTTTCAGATTTCATGATCATTTTGGATACCAACACTGTCATCCAACAAGTTAGCTATCCTGCCCAATTCCGAGTTACCTGCACACTTGATAATTATGCCAGAAATGCCTTCATCTAAATCACTGATAATAAATATTAAGCAGCATACAGCCATCTCTTCTTGGACAGTTCTTCCCTCTCTCCTTCCTAGTCCTTCAACATTGTAGAGTTAATAACTACGGACATTCTAAAAGTTTGGTGGTACTTCAGCATACTCTTCATTTGGCAAAGGCTGCAGCTGTAGCACCTTTGGTTCTTCCAGGAATGTCAACTAAGAATCAGTAAACCCACCATTTGTCATGATATCTGTATGTAAGGATTGTGTCTTATATGCTTTTACATCCTCTATACTACCCGAAGCATATACTGAGTACTCCATAACTATGTTTATTACTTGAATTTGATAAAAATTCTCTATTTGAGATTTCAAGAATATATTTACAAACCGAAAAGCTCGAATGGTGGTGAGGCCCTCAGCAGTTTCTGAAAAGTGGCAAAGCAGAGGCAGCTGAGTGCTGTCATCAAGCTCCTGGAGATCCCTAAGAAAGAGGGAAAATACAAAAATAAAGACAAGAAACAATTAGGACATCAAAGACT
The DNA here is from genome assembly GCF_011100635.1 of Trichosurus vulpecula. NCBI lineage: Eukaryota > Metazoa > Chordata > Mammalia > Diprotodontia > Phalangeridae > Trichosurus > Trichosurus vulpecula. The sequence goes on along the minus strand of NC_050577.1, from coordinate 182,796,387 downwards.
TAAGTGTCCATTCTATAATAAAATCATCAATATGCTCAGCTACATCACATATGAGATCAGGCATGAAGTAGGATCATAGCATGAGAGCTGGAAGGGAGCTCAGAGACCATTTAGTTCAATTCCCTCCTTTTAGAGAGGAAGAAATTAAAACTGAGAGAAGTGAAATGATGAAGGCCAGTCAGGTATTAAACAGCAAAACCAAAATTCAAATCCAGGTCCTCTGACTCAACATCCAGTATTCTTCCCTTTCCATTATTTACTTTCAGTCAATGTCAAGGAATCTTACTAGAGTTTCATAAAAAGTGCACATTCACATAATTCCTTTTCTTTTTACAGTGAAAAGATATTAGCTGTAGAATAGATAATGAAATAAATATCATGTGTTTCAAAAACCATATCCTGACTTTTCCTATTCTCTGATTCCCTTATGAGTAGCTTGTGTAACATAACTTTTAGGCATATCGTTGGTATGTTAAACAGTAACTACGTGATGAATTCAATAACAGCATCTTTGGTGTTGAACTTGGGACATTCTTGACAACCATTCCAATATGCCAAATAAGTATAAAACCCTGACTTGCCCAATTAAAAAAACTCATATTCCATAGAGATGCTACATAAAGGTACAGATCAGGCATGAAAAGAAATGAGAACCTTTCCTATTTGCACAACATACGTGGGATTTATTCTCATCAAGTGCCTGTTTGCAAACCTACACAGATGCCATAAGGAAGCCACGCTGCTGCCAGCTATGGGCCAAAGCATCAGATTAGAATACACAGGGCAAAGTTTGTAAAATTCATTTTCGTGAAATCTAAAGGTAAAAGGCCAGCTTGATCTTATATTTAGAACATGTATCTTTGTAGAGCTATACAGTCATTTCATAGTGCATATCACATGATCTTTGATTTTAGACATTCAAAAAATGTGTGGGATTTCCTGTGGCAATTTCACTCACCAATAGGGTGCCTTAGGTACTAAGAGCTTTTCTAGCAAAGTCTAGGCATTCCAGCCTCATAACATGCAGGGGTTTGGGTTTCTTGGTGGGGGGTGTTTTGCCTTTTTTTAAAATGAATATTTTGACTTTCCAAAGTCCCTTTGTTCTAAATCTCCACCCAATTTAGTCCTGTAATAAATGTTTAATGATTGATCGTAGTCTTTGGGGAAGGGAAGGGAAGAAGAATTTATTAAGTTTCTATTAGGTGCCAGGGACTGTGTAAGATGCTTTACAAACATCTCATTTGATCTTCACAACAACCCTATGAGGTATGTCCTTTTATTATCTCCATTGTATGGCTGAAGAATCTGGGGCAGTCAGAGGTTAGGAGATTTGCCTGGGGTCACAGAGCAAATAAATAACAGGTTGGATTTGAACTCAAGTCTTCCTGACTCCAGGCTCAGCACTCCATCCAATGTGCAACTTAGCTGCCTCTTAGGTCAGGGGTTGTTAACTTTATTAACTATGAGTGCCAACATTGTAGGTAAGACAAACTTGGCGGTATCACTGGGCACCACTAGTAAGCCTATTGCATAGTTATAGGAGACAGAAACAGGAAAAACAGAAAGAACAGATGAGTAAGTGAAAAAATAAGAGAGGAAGGAAAAAAATGGAAAATGAGGTGTAGTAGGTAGAGGGTAAAGAGTAACGAAGTAAGGCCCACAATTGTCTCATCTATTGAGGTTGCTTATCCTTGAAAATCCACTACTGCCTTTTTATTTTCTTAATCCTGCTGCTCTGATTCATGAACATTCCTTTTTTTTTATTTTGAGCCCACTAAGGAAACCATAGTTACTGCCAAGTAACACACTTTTCAAACCATTCTGAGCCTAGGAATAGACTTGGGAATAGAACTGAAATAAAAAGATATTCATCTGACATTCACTACCCTTATTTGGTCCCAGGATGATCCCAAGGAACAACATTTAACAACTGGTTGTGTTCCTGGAGTCCACGCAATAAGAAGGAACCCTTTAAGGGTTGGTAAGGCTCCTTTTCAATGTCATAAGAGAGACACTAAAGAGACTTAGCACACATACATATACTTGCTTTAGTGAAGCCTCTTCAATTACCTATTGCTTATATGGGTTCAATTGTCCTTTCTATGTAGGTGACTCTCAGAACTATATTTCCAGTCCTAGTTTCTCTCCTGAGCTCTGGTCATGCATGCATCATCAGTTGCTGACTTGGTATTTGCAACTGTATGTCCCCTAAGCATCTCAAATTTAATATGTTTAAAACAGAACTTGTTATCTTTCCCCCAAAATCATTTCTTCTTCCTAACTTCACTATTTCACCCAGGTCTGCAACCTCAGATTTTCCCCCAACTCTTCACTCCTTCATTACTCTACCACATATTATCAGTTCCTCAGTTTTATTGCTTTTACCTCTTCAACAACACTAGCATCTGGCCCCTTCCAACATCATAAAAACCCTCATCAGTTGGAACCTGGACTATTGCAATACCTTCAGTTTTCTTTTCAACAAACCATCTTCCACATAGCTTCCAAATTAATTTCAGATCTAATTATGTCACTTCCTTGATCAAGAAGCTTCATTGGTCTCCTATCATTTCTAGTATAAAATAAAAACTTCTCTTTCTGGCATTTAAAGCCCTTTAAAATCTGGCTCCAGCCTACCTTCCAGGCATTGTACTTTACTTCTCCTCACACACTATAGCTGTTAGCTAAACTGGCAAACTTTCTGTTCCCTGCAACACTGCATTTCCTACTCCCTTGCACATGTCGTCCCTCTGGCTGGAAGGCATTACTTCTTCAACATAGCCTCTCTGAGTCCTCAGCTTCCTTCCAAGCTCAGCTCCAGGGCCACTTCATGTACAAGGCCTATTCAGATTCTACCAACTGCTATTTCTACCTTACTCTCATGCCCAGAAATTACTTTGTATTTATCTTATCTATATTTTGTATGTCCTTGTCTGCGTTTAGGTTGCTTCCCCCTAATAAAATATAAGCTTCTGGAGGGTGAAGCATATTTCATTTTAGGCACCTACTAGGTAGCAGTAGGTGATCTCTAGCATATGGTAGGTACTTATCAAAACCAGAAGAACCAGGTGCACCAAAGAATTTTTAATATATCTTATAAATGTACTATAATTTATCTTATCTATGTAAAAGCACATTAAAAACAAATAATTACAAGCAGATATTACAATTCTATCTTGGAATAAAATTTTCCTCCTACTATCCCTAATATGTGGAAATGCACAGCATCAAATGGCAGCCTGGTCCTTTGAGGTATTCTTAAATCTAGGTCTAAATGAATTAATGCCTTCTGTCCTGTTTACTCACTTCCAAAGATAATAGTTTAATTCTTTGTAAATGTAAACATATAATCACAATTTAAACCAATTACTTTCTAGCAATACCTCATTGCCTTTTTCTCTCTACAAATGACAGAGCTTCACTCCAAAACCGCTAAATGACCAGGCTGGTGCAATAAATTATGTGACACGTGCGTGATGGGACTGATAGCTGAATTTCAGTAGTGTCTCTAATACAGTGAGGAGGCAAAAAAAGCTCGTGGAAAATTTTCGATTGTGAAGAATGATGATAATGATAGTGATGATGATGATGATGACTGACATTTATATGTGACACAAAGTACTTTACCTAGGCTATCTTAATTATCTTTTCTCTCCCAGCAAGGAACAAAAACAACAATTCCAGAAGAAGTAGAAACAGTGAGATTAGCAAATATGCTCTTTTGTGCATGAACTTTCTGAGAGAGAACACTATGTTGGGCCCAGGGACAGATTAACATGAGAGAACTTGATCCGAACTAGAGACTCAGTTAAAGCACCCCTAATTACAAACATTATAGGGCTTCATTGCTGGGTCATGATTTTCCTAACACTGAAGATTTATTTTCAAGCATAGAGTAGATGGCTAACCGTCAGGGGCACTGAAAAAGGGTTAGGTGAAAAAGGCTTCACTGAATTAGAATTTGAATGAGATGACTTCTGATAGACTTCCTAGGTCTAAAAGTCCATGGTGCTCTCTAAGGCAGAAAGAACAACCTTCTTTTTGCTTGCTTTCAAATAATGTTAAAAATGAGATAAATTGAGACTATTGCCTTCTATTAAGTATATGGCAGGCCTCCTCAACTTATTAGAGATTTTGTTAGAATTCTGAAAATATCTGACAGGGTTACTAGATTAGGGAATTGAAGAAGCTCAAAGAAATAGCATGTCTAGGTTACATCAAAGCATTTGACAAAGTTTGAATAGGAGTAGTTAGGTAGAATCAAAGTTGCTTTAAGTGACCAGATCCCAGGCTGATAATCAACCTGAAGGGAGGAATCCAGTAGAATTCTATAGGGATATGTCTTGGTTTTATGCTATTCAACATTTTTTTATTAATCAGCTAGAAATCTGTAGATGCATAAAGCTGGGAAGAATAGTAAACATATTGGATAAGAGAGTCAGAATTCCAAAAATCAACCACCCAGAAAGATGAACCAAATTTAATTACATAAAAATTAGGAAGTGGAGTGAAATACAAGAGCTGGATTTGGAGTGAGAGGATGTGGACTGAATTTCAGAATTGCCACTTCCTGTAACTTGAGTAAGTCATGGATTCTATGGGACTCAATCCTCCTGTCTAATATGAAGAGGTTGGACATCATACAACAATATACAAGACCTCTATGATTCTATTCCAGTACCAGAGTTTATCCTTCCAATAAAAGAGTTTAAATAAAGTCCTTTAGTGAAAATGAAGTCTGTATACTGTATAGGAGAAACTGTACAAACGAAACTTGACTTTGATTATTGACCAATTTTAATATGTATTATTTAAATAATAATGAACTGCTAGAAAAAGGAAGGAGCAATTACAAAGAGCCAGAATGGCTTCCTCAAGAGAGGTCATGCCAGACTAATTTCATTTCCATTTTTTCTTATTTTGAAAGGGCTACTAAATTTACAACCATCAAAATGCTGTAAATATAGTTCACCTGTATTTTAGCACAAAACATTTGATAACATCTCTCTGTCTGTGTGTGGGAGGGAAATGAACAGATGAGGGCTGAACGACAATATAATTAGGTGGATTTTGTTGCTGTTGTTTAATTATTTTCAGTTGTGTCCAACTCTTCACGATCCCATTTAGCATTTTCCTGGCAAAAATAATGGAGGAGTTTGTCACTTCCTTCTCTACCTCCTTTTACAGATGAGGAAGCTGAGGCAAACAGGGTTAAGTGACTTGCCCAGGGTCACACAGCTAGTAAGTGTCTGAAGCCAGAGTTGAGCCCAAGAAGACGAGTCTTCCTGACTCCAGGCCTGGCACTCTATCCACTGTGCCCCACAACTGCCTCATCTCTTCATTGCAGGTCTTCAAATAAAGGCTGCATGACCACTTTTTCAAAGGATGACATGAATGTTAGACTAGATGACTTCTGAAGTCTCTTGCAACTCTGAAGATTCCCTGTTTCTAATATAGGGTAGAATTCTGAGAGTAAAAAGACCATTCACCTGACATTCTAAAAGTCTATCCCATTGTGTAATATGACAGTTTACAGACTGATGAACAATTAACACAAGATTTTATTTCTGCATGATCTAAATAAAAAGATTCTAATTATTTAGAATTATATGCCTCTGATGATTCTAATGCTCTTTTATTTAATATTTATAACTGTAGTAAAAGAAATTTTCCACAGGGAATCTACCCGATATGCATGGGGGCATCCTTACTTTCTTTAATTTCATGACAGTACCAAGGAAGCATATGAGCAAGATTTACTAAATAGTGCTATATATGTTTTATTGCTCTACCTCAAATTATACTGGGAATTATAGTACATTTTATCATTTCTGAACTCCAGACATGACAACACTCAGGAAAGAAACCAAGCAGTTAAAACTAATGGGTGAACAAAAGGAATTGATGAGAATTATAAAATCCAGCGCATTTGTCTACGTGATCCCTGAACTATAAGCAAATATTTATTTCATAGCTGCTGTGTGCCCAGCACTATTAACCTCTATAACCTATTAAACATTTGATATTGGTTATAAAGTGAAAACTGTTAGAGTTAAGACAGTTTAACAAGTTAATTTAAACATTTATTACATGTTAAAGGCTACACATTTATCTAGAAGAAATATCTTTTATAACCTTTCATCACCTTTTTTGAAAAAAAAATAGACTTTGGTAGATGCAAGAAATAGGTTTTTTTTTAACAACACTCAAACTTTGTTCCATTTACTTACTTAGAGGCCACTCGGAAGTATTTCTGAATGAAGTAAAAGGCAATTCCAAGAGGTACAAGAGCAACCAGGAATACAGGGGTCGCATATGAGATCATCCCAATGGCAGATAGGCAGAGTAAAGTTGAGCGGGTTAAAGACTCCAGAGTAGGAGGGATGTGCTATTCAGAAGGTAATTTGAAAAAAAAAAGTTTTAGGTCTAATTAAACACATTATTATGCAAAATCAAGTCACTGTGTTTTTAAAGACAGTAGACTATTTATGTGCATTATCACTGGGACCATAATTAGATAGTGGCTATACAAACATCTGAAAATATGTCTTTTCAACTGGGTGCCAGCCCTTTGCAGCTTAAACTCAGTGTATTTTAGAATCCTTCCTTATCCCTTTCCTGAACTATCATGATAGTATTGGCAAGACTGGGGAGTTAGCCTATTTTATTCTAGAGTTTTTCTCTTGGTCTGGGCCAGACTCAAGACCCCACTCTGGAAAGTCATGGTGGTTCCATCTAGACTAAACGGAATATTTCTGGCATTCCATTTCTCCTAGTATATTGGAATGTCAGGATCATCTTTGTATCCCCCTAGTCAAAGAACTAACCTAGACATAATGAGAACTTCCAGGAGGAATCAGTGCCCTCTTTGGTTCATGATCCAAATGCTTAGGACACATTCACATCTTTCTAATGTACATAGCCTTTAAGAATGCATTAATTCACTTGTACTAATAGCATTTATTATGTATCATACACAAGATTTTGTACTAGGTGTGAGCCTCCAGTGATCTAGCTTCTGACCTCAAGAAGCTTTTATTCTATTGTTTTGGAGGGGAGGGATAAAAAATGTGCACAAATAAGAAAATGTAAGGAGGGAATATAACATAGATCCCCCTTCCTTCCAAGATGAAGTACTGGAGTATAAATTTAGTGAAGGATTAAATATCAATATCTTACTTAAAAGAAGACACAAAGATTTATATGTTCACCTGGTCAATGATATTTGTGTCAGCTGAAAAACGATTTAGGATTAGCCCCAAGGGTGTTGTATCAAAGAACCTATGGAATAAGCACATTAAAATTACATATTTAAAGATGAAGAGCCTAGGCTTTTCTTGTTTTCTTTACATGGTCATCAGACTTCTGTAATTATATCTAGTATTAATCTCAAGGAACTACTGAAAGCCTTGTTTACTATGCTACAAAGATACATACAGGGAAGGTTTTTTGTTTTATTTGCTTTTGTTTTGGTAAAATGACTGTTTCTATACCTGATTGGTCCAAGAATGATCTTATTGAGGAGGTTGTGGTGAAGATTTTTGGCAGCTGTGAGGCCCATCCATTCTACAGTGAGAGATGTAACAAGGCAAAGGAAAATACCTGTTCCACAAAGGATAGTAAATCCAGCCACATAATAAGACTAGAGAAAAAAAAACAATAACCAAAAAGCAGACACTCATTATCAAAACAAAATAAGTTTCCTTATTATTCTGTAGTAAAAACTGTAAGTCAAAAACATATAAGGTATGTCTAAATTTCAGTGACTTGGTGAGTTGTCAAAAACACTTCCAAAGTATGCACAATGTCCTCTTCCACATAATTTGTTCAATCACAATTTTGGTTTCTACCTTGTCCTACCTGGATGTTTCTAAAGGAGAACTGGGATAGATTGAGGGACCTTAGACTTTTCCTCAAACACCAAAACAGTTCTTCGCAGAGATTATTTCATACTAAATAACTGCTACATGAAATAATCTCACCGTATTTTTCTATTTTAGCAGCTAGCACATTACATAACAAAGGGCGTACCACAGAGAGTATATGCTTAATAAATGCCTGTTGAATGATCCATTCAACCTAATGACTGACGTAATTGAAGTAGGAAAGTTCAAATAACACAGCAGTAGAGTTTGGAACCAGAGAACTGGAGTTCAGAACCTGGTACTACTATCCATTAAGTTGGAGAAGTAATTTAACCTCACTAAGCCTGTGTTGCCTCATCCAAAACATGAAAAGATTAGATTAGATAATCTCTTCCCATTCTTAAAATGGTGACTTTCTGCTTTAAAAAAATCTCATACTAGAAAAAGTGCTAGTTCTCACTTGATGAGTGATTGAAGCAGTACATTGTACAGTAAAATAACAGGGTTTTTTTTTGCTATTTTCCATGCACTTTTTGGAAAAAGTCTGATTTAGCTTTTTCCAGCTGCTCTAATGTCATTAAATAGCTAATAATAATAACTCTTGATCTAACTGAGCCTATAATGCTATAATCCATAATAAATCCAGTTTCGAATACTACTGTAATCTATTATTTTAGCTGCTTAGTCCTAGAAAGTGAAAATCATTCCCCAGTCCTCATTCATTTCTTTTTATCTTGATGCTACAGTCTATAAATCAAAACCTAAACTGTTTTTCTCTCTAACAGGATTTTTTGGAATAATCATAATTTTCTGCTATTCTTGTTGCTCATATTTAGTGTCATCAGATTTAGAGCTGAAAGGAATTTTAGAGATACAAGGATATTTATAAATTTACCAAAAGCACTATTGTTGAATAAGCTGAGATACCAATGCTTTGTATATTTGTTCAGAGTTAGCAAACTATTTTTTTTTACAAAGGATCTGTGATTTCTTCAGCAGACAGATCTTCCAACACCAAGTCAGATTAAATCCTTCTAATGACTTAGAGGATCAAGTCCTAGTGAGTTGAGGGGTCACACAGAAGTTATGTTCCTTGTCCAAGATCATGCAGCTATCGTGTCAGAGGTAGGATAGGAAGCCAAGTTTTACTAACTCTATAACCATTAAACCATACTGACTCCATAGCAAAGAACAATTGGCCAGAATATTAAAGGTATGGGTTTAAATTTAAGGAGATTCTAATTTTCCATAATTTCAACTGGTACAAGGCATTAGCTACCAAAATTTTACATTTAGGTCTATTTCCAAAGAATACACATGAAAGGTTCAAGAGAAACCCTCTCATAGAGATTATCAAATTTAATACATAAAAGGACAAAAGAATGGGCGAATTCAGAAAGGAAGAATGTAATCTCACCTCCTACATCATCAATCAATCAATATTAAGTGCTTATTATATGCAAGACATTATGCTAAGTGCTACCTCATTATTATAGTATGGGCTCAATTGTGTGAAACTTTAGATTATACTACAAGAAATCTTGGTGTGAAGATTGATTTCAATATGTGATTATAGCCAGGCAGTAGGATATTGATGATTTTTCCATATTTTGTCTAATGATTTTAAAAAATCCTTTCTACCTGATAATCATTTATACTATCCTTTCCATTAAGGTCAGATGTCCATGTAGCTAGCCAGTAGTCTATAGCTACAATAACCGAATGCTTCAGGAGCTTGGAAAAAATCATCAAAAAAAGGAAGAAGAATCCTCCAGAAGTGAGGTATCTCCAGCAAGTCTTCCATGGCATTTTAGTCCTGAGCCTCAGTACTGTGGACATGTTATCATCTTCATCTTCCTCCTCTTCTTCCTCTGCATACCAAAAATTTAATAAAGCTTCATGTTCGTAAGAAATATAAACAAGTTTAATTTCACCTTAATTTATTTTAAAACTCACAAGAAATCTAGAAAAAACAGCTTAGATTACCTTAAAGCAGGTTTTCTGGGCAGGGAACCATGTCTTAAATTGACGATAATTCTCCAAAGCACTTTGCTGTGGGTTTTTAAAAAAGGCTACCAACCTCTAAAATTTTTTTTATCATCCTTTCCCACATTTATCAATATCACAGACATGTGGCATCTGACAGTAGTGATTACCAGAAGCCTGAAGAAGTACTGTACTACTAGTATGCTGGTCTATATTTTTTTAAAGTTCCATTTTCAATATCTTTTATTCTGGTCTCATTCTTTAATTTGCTGTATAATGTAGATATAAATTAATTTTATATAAATTAAATATGTACATTTAGTATATACATAATTTATATGTAACTTAATCCATACACAGTGTATTTTGTTTCTCTTTCTTGAGAAATTGAGGATCTATAGATCCAGAGAATTACATTATGGTAAGTATCTTTCTAATTCTCATACCCATAATTTCTGAATTTACCATTAGAATATCAGGAAGACTATATTGCTCTGATCAAAATATAACTATTTTAACCTACATCTTTACCTTTGTTCATTCCAAAAGGATTAACTGTCACTAGCATATTTCAACTGTATTGCCATAATAGTCAACAACTTATTAGTGACATGATTAGGTTATTATGAAAGAATTTTCGTATTTCTCTATCCTATTCTTGCTCCATTTCCATACTACTGCTGCTTCTTTACAACTGACATACCATAAGTTTAGTGGAATGAAAGTCATCATGTGAGTGACCAATAAATGTTTGTTTATTGTTTCACACTATGTTCTTCGATTTTATTACTTCCTACAATAATTTCCACTAGACCCAATATTTTTTTTCTCTGAAATGTCCCAAACACTTCTTCCTTGCCCATCTTTACCTGAGACATACACATATCTCAATGGTCAAAGACAAAAGTCTGAAATCCACAATTTCTATTCATGTTGTCTTTATAAAGCATATCCTAAGAAATTATCTACCTTCATCTTCATCTTCCATTTGTGCTTTGGCTTCTCTTGAGTACATAGCTCTTCTGAGAGTTTTTCTTTCCAAGGTTGTTTGGTCAGCCTCCATATCCTATGATTAACATTGTGCAATGATTTAAAGATATTAAGACTCAGGGCTGAAATACACATTCACTTTACAAAGAAAGAAACTGGGCCCTCAGAGGTTAAGTGACTGGATCACAGTCAACAGTAGAACAAAGATTCAAACCCAGATCTTCAGACTCAACCATACATCAATTAGTATTTATTAAATGCCTATGTACCAGGCACTGTGCTAAGCTCTGGGGATACAAAGAAAGGAAAAACAAACTAAAAAACCCAGTCTCTTTTGCCCAGGAGCTCATAATCTAATCGGAAGACAACATGCAAACAACTGTGTACACACAAGATAGATAAAAAATTAGAAGTCGTCTCACAAAGAAGGCACTAAGATTAAGGAGGCCTGGAAAAGGCTTCTTGAAGAACATGAGACTTTACCTGAGATTTCTAGGAAGTTAGGAAAACCAGGAGATGAAGAGGAACAGAGTTCCAGGAATGAGAGACAGCCAGTGAAAACACTCAGTGTCAAGTACAAGGAACAGTTAGGAGGCCAGTGTCACTGGATCTCAGGGTAGGTGGAAGGGAATAGGGTGTAAGGAAACTGGTAAGGAAGAAAGGGACCAAGACTCCTGCTCCACTGGAGCAGTGTTCTCAATCACTGACTGATGAACCATCCTGATTTATTAATGCCTGATTTACATTAAGCCTTTCTTGGTCTCCTAGCTGCTAGTACCTTCTTGTCTTCCTAATTATCTTGTGTTTTTCCATGTAGAGAAGGCAAGGGCTATTTTATTTTTGTCTTTGAATCCCCATTGATGAGCGCAGTGCCTAAAACATAACAGGAACTTAAAAAATATATTGACTGATTGACCAACCACCTTCCATCCATTAAAAAAATTCTATCTCATAAGCACATGGTAAAGTTTAAGAAACTTGTGTTTAGTGTTTTAAATTGCTGAGCCTTTATTGATATGAAATGTGGGAATTGATATGAAAATGTGAACAAATCTTGTTAGAGTACATCATCCATGCCGTTATTCCTAACTTTATAAAGGTATGCGTTCACAACAATAAAATTAGAACTATTGTTGAATAATGTTTTATAAATCAGGCCCCAAAACCTCTAATCCTTTCTGTCCCTTTCTATCACCTCCCTTCTAACTCTTCCAGTTCCCTTCTTATTCACATTTTTTTAGCTTTTTAATAAACTCTTTTCTGTACATCTGTGAGTCCTTAACCTATAAGGCCTTGCAATAGATCAGTTTCATTTCTTTCCTGCATTGTGTTCTTTCTCATCCAATCCATTTTTCTCTGATACTGTGTAACTGTTGCTTCTTGCCATAAAGCAAGTAATACAAAAATTATTTGTTTTAAAAAATTCATTGTTCTATACCTAATATACTGTCATGACCAAGGTTTTCATATCTTAAGAATTTAAGTATGTATCAGCCCATATTTCATTCTCTCCCAGATCCATATGTATGTAGGTAAATGTCTTTCCATCATATCTAAGTACATTTAAATTGACATTACTCCTGGCCCGTGCAATGCTATTGCTACAAAATTTGGCCAGGGGTTCTCATTTTTTCCCAGAGATTTCTTCCAAAATAAACCATAAATTGCCCCACTCCTAAAGCTTACATCATACTCTTTTGTCCCTGGCATCTAAATCCTATAAAAATGTCTCTTGGAGTCATCCCCAGTAAAAGTATATAATCAAGGTTCTCACCACATAATCCCTAAGTAGGCACTTGCTGACTGTTCCTTTGAATCTTATTTTGATAAGAAATAATCATTTGAACAGTTCTAAATTGTGCTAGTCTCATCATATATTTGAAATACATCTTTTTTCTCTCTGTGAGGAGTCTCTCTATGAGGGGTCCTTAGAGGAATCCACACAAACTTTATGAGCTTTAAATATATATGTATACACATATACACATATATATGTATACATGTATATGCACACATGCATGTATACATATGTATGTGCGTACACATACCTGTGTGTACACACACACATACATACACATGCGCGCGCACACACATATAGCCTTTCATGTTGCTGCTTATTGTTGTGGTATGTATATTTCTTCTCTTTTTCCAATGATCATATTTTAATTCTTCAGCAATTTCTTTTAGGAACTTAGATAACTTATCAGGGTTAGATATCACCACAAGAACAATTTCAGCTCACAAATTCTCTAGTTTGGACTATGCAAACATTGCTTTTTTTCTCTCTTCCATTTACTCTGATCACTAGCTTCTCTATTCCCTCAGTCAACTTATAATTAAACACTCTACAAGTATTTCCTTGGTCCACCTGCATTCCTTTCTTTCAATGTCATTTTGGCTCTTGTCTGTGACTTTTTGCCTAAGAAATGTCATGGGGTCTAAATAAGTTCTTATTGTACAGATGAGAAAAGAGAAGAGAAGAGAGAGAAATGAAAAAGCTTAAGTCAAATGGTTTACCTAAAATCACAAGCCAGATCACACAAATAACATTTAAGCCCTAAATTTAAATTACATATATATATATGTATATTGTCTGTACATGTGATTATATATTTTGTGACCATTTCTACAGTAATATCATTAGAATTTTATTGTTTAATCATACTATTATCTTGATTACTAAAATAAGCATGTACCATATTTTGGTTTGAAATTATGAATTGATGATACTCTTCTTAGAGAGTTTCAAGGAGTAGGCAATATATCATCCAGTCCATCTCGATATTTCAGGACTATTTACAATTACCTTTTCTAATTCTTGGTCTTGGCGATTCATAAGTGTTTTCCAGTGTTCATAAAGCTCAACATCTTTGTTTTGAATATCCTTCAAAGTTCCTTCCCTTAGTACATTACCATCCTTCATAGCTATGATCTAAAGGAAATGAATTATACAAATTACATTCCCAACTTAAAAATCAAAGTTTAATCATCGTTACCTTTAAAATCACTGAAAACATTTTCAAGTCATTAATTGCATAAGGTGCCATAAAGAGAAAATCAATCACTAAAGGTCTCTTCCAAGCTCTTACCCAATCAGCATGTGTCAGGTACTGTAATTTGTGGGTCACAAGAACAAGGGTCCTCTTGTCCTCTTGGAGAAATTTCAAAATCCCTTCCTGCATCAAATGATCACTCAAATGAATATCCAGTGCAGAGAATGGGTCATCCTGAATCAATCAAACAGTGTTGAGAGTGAGGAGAGGAAGAAAGGTTGTATTTTAGAAATTTGTTTCTTCTAGAAAATTTTAGCTGAAACTATTGGTATAATATTATTATCCCAAATTGTTTATAGATTATACACTACTTAGTAATTATTCATAACTGGTACTTATTAACTTAAGACCTTAAAACCCTTCATTGTTAGGCTCTATTCTCTTCTCTTTTGCTCTCCTCTGATGAAGAAATTCAGCCCTTCTCCTTCTTTATCAAGGCTAATTCGGCTGTTGATCCCATCCATTCATACATCTTCCAAAGGCTTTCTTCCTTGATCGTTCCCTTTCTTCTCTCATTTTCACTTTCTCCTTATTCTTAATTCTTCCCTACCTACAAACATGCAAAGGTCTCTCTCTTTAATTAAATTTCACTTGATCCTGCCATTCATATTGTCCTAAATCTCTCTAACCTTTCCTACTTACTCAGAAAGGGCCCTCTATACATGTTGCCTCCATTCCCTCCGTTCTCTCTCATTTCTCATTCTCCTGCATTATTAATCCGGATCCCACCACTCAACTGAAACTTTGATTTTCAAGGTTAAAAATTCTGCCTTAAAGACTAAATCCAATGACTTTTCCCTCCTGAGTTATCATACTGCTTGTACTCTATGATGCCCCTGACACTACCGATAAATCCCTCTCCCTGATCACTCTTTCCGGCTTTCATGGATTTTGTGACACTTCTCTCTCTTGGTTCTCCACTGCTTGTCTGATTGCTCCATGTATATCTCCTTCCCTGAACCATCATTCATTCTTCTCTAGCCCATTAAATAAGTACTCAAAATTTCTGTCTGTCTCTGTTCTGTTATTTGGTGAGCTTATAAGTTCCCATGTGTTGAGTTATCATTTTTGTGCAGGATACTGTCCAATCTACATACCTAGCCTTACTCTCTTATTTGAACTACCATCCCATATTATAATATGCCTCCTGGTTATAGGTAGATATAAGTATTTTAAACTCAACATATCCAAAATAGAATTCCTTGTATTTTCCCAAAATGTATCCCTTAGCAAGGCAATAATTATATTAATGTCAAAACAATCCTCAATACAATCCTTTAAATCACTGGGACTCAAATCTTGGGGGTCATTTTTATTTTTTCCCTTTTAATACTCATACCCAAGAGAGCCTGATCAATTTTTTTAATTCCACCTCTTCCATCTGTCTCCTTCTCTTCTCTCACATAACAAATAACCTAGTTCAAAATTTCTTATCTAGACTATTGAACACTGGGCCTGGAGTCAGTAAGATTTAAGTTCAAATCTGTCCCCCAGATACTTACTACCATGTGATCCTGGGCAATTTACTTCCTCAACTGTAAAATGAGGTTAAGCTATCTCACAGTGTTCTTGTCAGGATCAAATGAGATAATATTTGTAAAGTGCTTAGTACAGTGTCTGGCATATAGTAGATGTCTAATAAATGTTTATTCCCTTTCCCTCCCTCCCTTCCCTCTTTCAACAGGCTCCTAATTGGTTTCCATATCTCTGTTGTTCAGTTGCTTCAATCACATCCAACTCTTCGTGACCCAATTTTGGGTTTTCTCGGCAAAGATACTAGCATGGTTTGCCCTTTTCTTCTCCAGCTTGTTTTATAGATAAGGAAACTGAGGCAATGAAAAGTGACTTCCCCAGGGTCACGCAGCTAGTAAATGTCTATGACCACATTTGAACTCAGGTCTTCCTGACTCTAGGTCCAGCACTTCATCTACTACATCAACTAGCTGCCCCCATTATAAAGTCTCTGGTCTCTACTATAACCTATCTTCCACAAGTCAGCATATTAATATTCCTAAAACATGGTTCTGATCTATCAAAACCTCACCTACTCCTCTGCTCAAATATCTTCAGTGACTTGCTATGGTCTCTAGAATAAAGTACAAAATCCTCAGTCTGGCATTTAAAGGGGATAGAGACTATACCTAAAATTTAATAAATATGCAGAACTCTTAGATTAAAAGAGAAAAAACGGCAACTTGCATGGATAAAATTCCCTCTATTCCTCCAAGTCAGTATTTTCCCCCTGTAACTTATAGTCTTAGAGACTTCATTCCAGTGCTCACTGAAAAGGTAAGTAACTTGCTCAGGGTCACATAACCAGTACGTGTTAGAGGTGGAAGCTGAACCCAGGTCTTCGGGTTTCAAGTCCAGCTCTTCATTCACTGTACCTCATATAGCCCCATACCATGGACAGTGGGCATGGAAAACCCTCTACAACATGACTGCTAACTTTCCAGTGTTATTTCATACTACATCTCTTCATATACTCTCAAAACTCAGAAATATTCCCCATACATAGCCTGATATCTTCCATCCCTTTGCAAAGGTGATCTCCTAGGTCTTGACTGAACTCTTTCCTCAATCCACTTCACAGAATCTCTCAATTTCTTCAAACAGCTTGAGTGCCCTCTGCAAATCCATCCTCCCATTTCCCCCACATACACACATATTTTAGGGATCTTTCCCTTTATAAATTATTTTGCATTTGTTCATTTGCATGTGTGTTGGTATTTCCCCCAAGAGAATATAAAAGTTTGAACTATTTCACTTATATCTTTTCAATGAAGCAAATTTTTAAATTATTCAATCAATTAACAAACACTTATTAAGTATAGACATAAAATAACCTTGGCTTAGGAAGCACTAAGCAGTAAGGGGACCAGGAAATGACTCCTGAAGAAAGTAGTATTTGGGATTAGTTCTGAAGGAAACCTGAGATCCCAAGAGGAGGAAGAGCATTCTTGGGATGAGCGATATAGCCAGTCCAAAGACACAGAGATACAAGATAGAGCACCATGTGTGAAAAAGTGTGTATAGTAAGGGAAGAAAAGTAGGATGGGGGCAGGTTGTGAAGAACTTTAAAAAAAAGAAGACTGTTTTATATTTGTTCCTACAAGTAACAGAGAGCCATAGGAGTTCACTGAGTAGGAACGTGATACGGTCAAATTTGAACTTTTGGAAAGTCACGTTGGAGGTTCTGTGGATGATAGCAGTGATGAAAGACCTTAGGCAGAGAGATCAAATAGGATGCTCTTAAAATAGACCAGGTGAGAGATGAGGATCTGAACTAAGATGGTACATGTGTAAGTGTAGAAAATGGTACACATGCAAGAGATGCAGAGATAGAAAAGACAAGATTTGGAAACTGTTTGTATATGTGTGGACAATGAGAGTGAGGAGTTAAGGATGACATCTGAGTAACTGGAAGAATAAGGGTACCATCAAAAGTAATAGGAAATTTTGAAAAAGGGATAGGTTTTGAAGGGGCAGACAATGAGTTCTGTTTTGGACATATTGAGCTTAAGATCTCTATGGATCATTCAATTAGAAATAGCCAAATGATAATCTGCAGTATGGAACTGGAGCTCAGGAGACACATTCAAATTAGATAGACAGACCTAGGAGTCATCTTCAGAGAGATGATAATTAAACCTATGGGAGCTAAAGGGATTACCAAGTGAGAGAAAAAAGAAGAGGGCTCAGGTAAAAGCCTTAGTGTATGCTCACAATTAGAAGGCATCATATGGATAATAACGATCCAATAAAGGAGACAGAAGAAGTCAGATAGGCAGAAGGAAAATCAAGAGAGAAGAGAATCATAAAAACTCAGAGAGAAAAGCGTGCCCAGGTATGATGGCAAGCAAAGTGGGACTTTTTGCTGTTTTTTCTTTTGGAGTGCTTCTCAGCACTAAGGCCATCAAATGCCTTTGATTGAGTCTCTGATTGAATCAAGAGTCTTTGATGACCTGCTTAAGTCACAAGAAAGCCTATGTCATATGAGCTTGAGTCACATGGTTGTGATGCCCTCTGTGGGCTGACCCTGAAGAAGGGTATATATACTCTGAGGTTATCATTTTGCTTGGAGGGCTCACTCATGTGATTTGGCCAGACAAGACTCTGGGTAGCCATTAAGGAGCCCCCCCCAGCTTTGAAAACCCAGATGTTGGTGCTTCTCTCTCTGGTAACTATGTATGTATTGCTATGGACAGACAGTTAGAAGCCCTATCTACTGATTTGTGTTATTTTTGCTGTTCATATAATTTCTGCTTGTAATTTCTGTTTGTGTTTTCTCTGAAGTTCAGGGTGCTGACTTTTTCCCCTGAACTAAGTGAATGATATATTATGTTTAATTAAAGTGAGATTGTAAACCCCTTAAAGTTGCTTTCCTTAGAAAAGCAGATCAAAGAATCTGTGCTAGCAGCCCACCTGTGTGCTGGTGTTATTGGCCTTACACAGCCACAGCAGCTGCAAGTCCCATTGTTGTTACACCAAGAGGAGAAAGTGATGCACAGTGTGAAATACTACAGAGAGGTCAAGGAAGATAAAGACAGAGAAAAACCATTAGATTAATCAATTAAGAGATGACTGGTAACTTTGAAGACTGCAACTTCAGTTGAGTGATAGGGTCACAAGTCATATTGTAGAGGTTTTTAAAGAAAATGAAAGGGGTAGCAGTGGAGACACCAAATATAGATGGCTTTCTGAAGCAGTTGGGATGAGAAAAGGAACAACATAGGATGATAGCTAGTGGGGGTGGTAGAATCTAGTGAGGGCTTTTTCTACAGATAACAGGGAAGGAACCAGATTACTGGAAGAGACTGAAGATTGATGAGGGAGAAATTACAGTAGGGAAAATAGAGAAAATGAGAAAGGAGGAGATTAATCAATTAATCAAGAAGAATTTATGTATCAGGCATTGTATTAGGCTTTTGAAAAACATTTTAAAAATATAGTATCTACTGTAAAGGAGCTCATACTCTATTAGAGAAGAGAGCATATATATATATATACATATATATATGTGTGTGTGTGTGTGTGTGTGTGTGTGTAAGTATGTACAGAATAAACACAAAATAAATGTAAGGGATAAAAATACAAGTTAGTTATTATTAAAGATACTAGCAGCAGATATGGAGGGGACTAGAAAAGGCATCTTGTAAAGATGGCATTTGAACTGAGTCCTAAGGAAAGTGAGAAATTCACAGAGGTAGGAATAAGGAGGAAGAATATTCCAAGCTTGGAGGATGATTAGTGCAAAGGCACAACAGGAATGTTGAAAGTGAGGAACGGAGAAAAAGCCAATTTGGTTGGACCATAGATTATAGAAGGGAAATAACATGCAATGAAGCTGGATAGGTTGGGGCCAAACTGTGAAGAACTTTAAAAGCTAGAGGGATTTATATTTGGTCCTAGGGACAATAGGCGAGCTTTTGGAGTTTTAAAATAGCAAAGTGATATGGTTAGATTTATCCTTAAGGAAAATCACTTTGACAGCTGTGTGGAAGATGGACTGGAATGGAAAGAGACTTGAGGCAAGAAGTCCAACTAAGAAGCCACTGTAATGATCCAGGAAATAAGTAAGGAGGGCATGAACTAAGGTGGCAACTGGTAAGTTTAGTAAAGGAAAGGGGTTGTGGGGGCAGGGACAAATAATGAGTCTGTCTTGGACATGATGAACTGGAGATGTATATGAAAAGTGTATATGTGTGTATGTATGTATGTATATGTGTTTATGTAGGAGTGTGTGTATATATCCATAAGGATTGATGAGGTCACTGTAAAAGAATATCAAAAACAAAGAGAAGTAAGCCTAAGGCAGAATTTTAGGGTACAACCACACTGAAGTTAATAGGTATATGAAGGATAATCTAGGAAATGAGTCAAGAACATTCATATACATAGGAAGAATGTTAGAAAAGATTAGTATCACAAGAACGCAGAGAGAGGAGAGCAGCCAAAGGGAAGGAGTGATGAACAGTGTCAAATGTAGCAAAAGTCAAGGGGATGAGGGCAGAAAAAAGACCACCAGATTTGGGGATTAAAGAGTACTGGTGATTTAGGAGGCAGCAGCTTCATCTGAGTAATGAAGGTGGAAGCCAGAATGCAAAGGAATCAAAGTTACCAGTAAAGGCAGTGATCTGGTGAGAAAGGTCACCTCTTCAAAAGAATCTGGAATAATAAAAGAAGTCATGAATTAAATCAAAGCCTTGTGAGATGAGGCAGGGAGAAGCTGCAGCTCCCGGCAAATGGCCTCATTAGATAAAATTGAAATTGATCCAGTCAATACTACCATATGATGTCCTCCGGCTCATTTATTAGCACAAAAAGGATCACAGAATTTGGAAGGTGAAAGAAATTCAGGGCTGGGGTTGGCAAGTCATAAGCAAAGACAGGATGAGAGTTAAGGAATTCAAGGTTAGAGGACAGTGTAGAGTGAAACTGATTCACCAAAGGTTCGAGTTTGGGAAGGGAGGAGAATGCAGCCAGTGCACAGGTGATGGCCAGCTCAAACCATCTATACAAATACGAGATTTTTCAAGCAATGGTATTACCTTCTAGGTACAAACTAGAAACAATAGTGCATGCACCAACTAACACCTTCATCCAAATATTTGTTTAACCTGGTAGGATCTGATTTATTATAATAAATAATAAGTAATATAATCACCCACATTTCTGAGAGACAGAAATGGAGCCACGTTCAATGCTTTTATGTTATGATGAATGACGCTTTCATCAAGCTGGTACTTACTACATAGGCAGATTGCCACTCCCCCACACTTTCTCCATTCTCTCTTACTCTTGTCATTGTTTTTACATAAAAACGTAGCATTCAGACTGTCCACTTGTCCTATACTCCAAGGTTGTGGCAGATGCATTGGCTACTAAGTACACTATGACACAGTGGCAGAATTGTGAGGTATGGTAGTTATCTCAAAAACTTAGATGAGCTTTCAAGAAAGCAAGAAATTCTAAGAGGAAGAAATGTATTCCAGGCATGACTATGACCTTTGCAGAGGCACAGATTTGAGAGTTACAACTTTATGTGTGAGAAACGATAGGAAGGCTTGTTTAGCTGGGAAAAAAGATTGTGTGAATGGGAATAAAATGTAATAAGACTGGAAAGGTAAGTTGGAGCCAGACTGTAAAGGGCTTTAAATATCAGGCAGAGAAGTCTGCATTTGATACTAGACATAACAGGGAGAGGTTCAGTTCACTTAACAAAGGAATGACATGGTCAGACATGTATTGTAGGAATGTCTCTTTAGCACACAAGTGGAAGATGGATTGGAGGGAAGAAGATGATACATGTAAATCAATTAGGAGGTTTTTGAAGTAGCGTATAGGTAAAAAGTAATAAGAGTGGTGGCTGTATGAATGAAGACTAGGGAATGGATGGGGAGGAGACTGTCTTTAAGTAAAGAAGGTCTTCAACCCTTAGAACTAGTAGAGTTGGGGCAATCAATTTCTATTTACCTCTTTCCTGCCTCAGGATGCCTCAAGTAAGAGTCTGCTCTCACCCACATTCAACATCTTCCACTGAGTTTGGAGGTAGAATACATAAACACATGCAACTATTTTAGCTTTCCATTTAAATCCAGTCATGGCCCCTGGTAACCTGCAGCCATTCATGTAAATGGTGCTGAAGTTCCAATAAACTCCCAGAAAATCCTAAAAACAATGGAGGGGGAAGAGCAAGCTGGTGGAAGCTGTTGCCATTCCTGCTGTCATAGCAGAGTCCTTCCCACTTAATATCCCTAACGTAATATACTATATTAATGGCAGAACTAAGAAAAGTAACCATGTCTTATACTCTCATGTACTATGAAGCTCCTAATTAAATAACAAATGAAGAATATTTCAACCATTATATCTGAAGGTAGCAGTTATTAAATATTTCATCATAGCATTTAATAATAATTTCAGATTCAGAGTAATAATTCTATGCATATAAATAATTGGTCATTTAAAAAGGCATAAAGAAGATCACTCAGTTGGAAATAAGGAAGTACAACGGGATTAAAATTCATGATTTTGGAAAAGTAGAGTTTTACGCCCTGAAATGATTTGGATTTTTAGGCTACTCTATAGAAAAATGGTATGTATGCTTAGAGAAATAGTACTGAATTTCTGTAAAATATATTATAGTTGATTGCATAAATGTTTATCACACTCTTGTATTTAGATAACACATTTAGATTTTGTATTTAAGATATTTAAGATAATACAAAGGACTAGTAATGCCATTTTTTTTAAAAGAACATAGGAACACAGCATTTGAAAAGGTAAAATCAGGAACTTTTAGAGAGAGTTCATCAACTATAGTCTTACGTTGTTCTACAGGTGTTGCCACAACTGTGTGAGAGAACAGTAGGATATCACAGATAATCTTTCTTTTTTGGCCAGTACCTTATGCAACTGCTGCAGACCACCTAATGACTAGAGGTGCCACTGATATATTAATTTTTGCCAAAAGAGGTAAAATTAAATGATGGACATGCCTCATGTGTGATTGAATCTATTTATTACTTATTCCTAAAAACCATAAGTGTAACCCATTTAGCACAACTCCTTTTTCTAAGTAGAAGAAAAATTGTATTGAATATAAAGTATTATAACACTTTCTGCTCTGTGCTGAGTTAATAATTTTCTTTAAGATATATCACCCATTTGTAACTGCTTACTATTCTCATTTAAAAAATTAAACAAGTTAGTTTTATGGTTGCTACTATTTACTAAACCCTTTGTAACTTTAGTTAATAACCTTATGATTGGTCTCCCTTCCACAAATCTCTCTCCACTCCAGACCATCCTCCACTCAGCTGCCAAAACGGTTTCTTAGAACAAAAGTCTGACTATGTCATATTCCTACTCAATAAACACATATGGCTCCCTATTGCCTACAGGGTCAAATATAAAATTCCTGTTGGGCTTTCAAAGCCCATTACAAACTGGACCTTTCTTATCTTTCAGTCCTTTTATACCTTAATCCCTTACCCCTACTCTATGATCCAGTGACACTGGTCTTATTTTTCTTCTCACATGATACTCCATCTTCCCATTCCATACTTGTCACTGGCTGTCTCCAATTCTCTCTACTCATCTCTAATCTCACCTACTAATCTCACCCCCCAATACTCACCTTCTGTAAGAGATCATTCTAGGTCCTCCTCACAGTCAGTGCCTTCCCTTTGAGATGACTCTCTAACTATCCTGTATATATCATGCATGTATATAGTTGCTTGCATGTTAAATGGAAAAATATGAGCTCCTTAAAGGGAGGAATTAAGGTTTGCGGGGTTTGTTTGTTTGTTTGTTTGGGTTTTTTTCGCTTTTCTTTATATCTCCAGTGCTTAGCACAAGGACTGACACATAGAAAGCACTAAATAAATGCTATCTGACTCACTGCCTTACTGTGAAAGCTTTATCCCACCCCTTCTAAAATAACAATAGTTTATTCAAGGTCATTCTTGTAAAATTGAGAGAAAGTGCCAAGTTCAGGTCTCCCATCCAGGTAATATCCTGTGTCCAAAGCTGCTTAGTGCATTGCATCTATGTCTTGTTAATGCTATACTAACCTCAGAATATATCCTGGATCCTTTAAAAAAATAAATCCCTAAAAGATAAATATGCTTTGAAAACAAGCTGTTTTCTAGAAAAAGTAGAAATCATAATGTGCCAAAACAGAAAAAGATCCTGGTTATTTGTAATTTCATTAAAGGAAATATCACCAACATGTAAAACCTGAAGTACCACCAAAGTTACTATGAGATAACAGAATTATTCAATGATAAAAATGTGAAACATTAATTGTTGTGAAAGCCTAAAAAGTCTAAAAATACATATTTTAAGGTTTAGATGCAGAAAAAATAATTCATATTTTAGAATACTCTCACTATTGAGGACGCATCTCAGTGGTCAGTTTAGTAAGACAGGCTTCTAGGTTATCTGGGCAGCTGCATTTATTCAGACTGAGCCTCTAGGAAAACGCTGGCTTTGGGTAATTCAGGAAGCCACCATGGTTATAATCCAGATGTCTCTAGGACTCATTTCTGGCTCCAACATAGCGGAAGAAAATATTTCCTTTTGTAACAGAGGGCTAAAGAATTCCCAGAGTACTCCCATTTTCTGGTAAATTCTGAGTGTATAAATAAGCAATGTAAAATGGATTTTAGCTGAGTTTTCATAATCTAGTTTTCTCTGGATTGTCTGCAAGGTACAATGGTAATAGTTTGGTGGAGCAAATGCAGGACCTTGGCTCAAATATTGCCTCTGATGTCTGTGTGACCTTGAACAAGTAACTTCACCTTCATGGGCATTCATTTCCTCATCTATAAAATGAGGGTGGATTCATTTTGTGTACTAGATGGCTTCTAAGATCCCTTCCATTGTGCTGGAGCTGAATCATCCTGGCTCACAAGAGCCAGTTGCTAAATTTTTAGTGTGAACATTGATGCCTTGATATTTGGCAGATGCTATGAATGAGGGCTAGATTTATTGTTTTGCTGATTGTCAAGACTTAAGAAAATGGAGAAAATGTTAATAATTCAGATTAATTTTAAAAGCCTATAGTGTGTACATTTTTTGAGAACCAGTTGTAAAACATTTTCCAGCATACTCTGTGATTGTGTGTACTGCTTTACCCCTTCTCTCTCTTTTTCTCTCTCTCTTGACAAGTAAGAGGTGATAATAATTTGCACAACAATCAAAGATTTTATGGCAAAACAAAACGGTGTAATGATATTTCAAGTCTTACTGGAACAAGTCTATTTCATTGGGCCTTTTGATTTGGCTAATGATTACATTTTAATAGGTATGACACATTTGACACATTACAATCAGAGTTTATAAATTTTTTTTTAAAAGTTCTAATAGAAATGGTGGGGGAGGAGCATCATTATACGTAGATGAACAATGATTATGCATCTTTGACAGGGACTGTAACTTTTTTTTCAGATTTAACACTGCCTTATTGGGACTCTAAATTTTAATATACAAATGTGTGGGTGACATTTGCTAGGCTGAATGGAAATTTAGGACCAAAGATTTATGGTTGTAAGGGTTCTTAAAACCCCCTAATTATGATTAAACTGAGATCCATTGAGGGAAAGTGACATCCTTAATACAGATATTAAGTAGCAGAAACAAGACTCAAACCCAGATCATCTTACTGCAGGGTTTGGGGTTTTCTTGACAAAGATACTGGAATAGTTGCCATTTCCTTCTCTAGTTCCTTTGACAGATGAGAAAACAGGCCCAGGGTCCAGGGTCAGACAGCTAGTGCCTGGAGGCTGGATTTGAACTCGGGTTTTCCTGACTCTAGGCCTGATTCTACATCCACCATCCACTTAGCTGCCCTTCAGGGTCTAAGACAATATATTTCTTCTAGAGACGCCAAGGCCAAAGCTGTGTTTTCTGTTTAATCTCATGGCCTTGAGATATTCTTTGGTCCTTGTACCCAAATACTGGGGCTTGGAGCAAAGTTTATCCAATTCCATCTTGCTTGCATGATTGCTGGAGTGGGAGTTGGACTACTAAAGTGACCATGCTACTAAAAGGACTGCAGATGGAGGCCTTACTGGGGGTGCTGGAGGCTATGGATGACAAGAGAAGGGGGTACAGTAAGTGCAGCAAGCAGAAGGCACACAAGCAGACCCGTGAGAAAGGAGGCAATTAACACAAGGATATAGCTCCCCTTACCAAGGCCCACATCCTGAATGTATCTAGTTTATACCCTGTTGGTTGCTTAATTTCTTCCTTAATCAGTCTGTGAGCTCCTTGAGGGCAAGGACTATCTTCTACGTTTCTTTGAGTTCCCAGAACTTAAAATGGTACATGACATAAAGTAAATTTAATTTGACAATATTTAACTTAAAAATATTTAATAAGTGTGGACTGACTGATTGCCTGAAACTATGGCAGGATTGTTGCTTAGGAGGCAGAATTCTGAAACCTCAGGGAAGGAAACACATTGGAAAAGATGAATTATTTATATTAACTGATTAATTCCTGTTATTAATAAATCTGACCAGTTTCCAACTATGTTATGATCTTCACTATTTGCTGAGATAAACGGGGAAGAGGAGAGAAGAAAGCTGGGCCCTTAGAGAGACATGAGCCACATTTTTTATGTTTCCAAGGAATGCTCAGGGTGAGGACAGTCATTAGTCTCTTAAACACTGAACCCAGTCCAAGAGTACACAAAAACTAAGATTTGGAACCAGAAGTTGTACTTGTTTGGAAATTAATGAACCAAAGAGTAAAATCATAAAAAAGAGTATACATTTAGGGTGGGATTTTTTTTAAAAGAGATATATATTTTTGGTATTTTTGGTGGAGCATTATAGATGACCTTGCCAGATAGAGTAAATAAGAATGCTTCTTAATAAAGAACATAAAACTTTTATAAGGCAAGCTATAATAGTCATATGGTGGGGAATGGGGGAAGCACTATTAAAAGTGGAACATTAGATAAATATTGTATTTAATTTACCGACAATTTCATTTGTCAAAAAAAATCTAGTGGGAAACTGGACTCTGGACACAATTTTGATGAACAAAGGAAGGAACCTTGGAAGAAAGTGACCACCTCTGCTTGGAATTCATAATAGCACAGTAAAATAACACTAGAAATAAATATTAAAATAGCTTGATTTATGAGCATTTACAAATTAACACAGTGATCACTAAGAACCACTATGGATTGACTAAGAACAAGTAATATGAAAATACTTGCTTTTCATGTTTGATCTATTTACTATATTTGTAGATAATGAAATTGTCAAAGCATTTGACAGTCTCCCATATGTTTGTCAAGAAATATGAATTGGGGGCAGAGCCAAGTTGGTGGCTGGAAAGCAGGGACTAGCGTGAGCTCCTCACCAAGTCCCTCCAAAAACCTATAAAAAATGGCTCTGAACCAATTCTAGAACTGCAGAACCCACAAAATAGCAGAGGGAAGCAGGGCTCCAGCCCAGGACAGGCTGGATGGTTGCTGGGAAAGGTCTTTCGCGCACAGAGCTGGGAGCGGAGCAGAGCCCAGCGTAGACGGTGCGGACCAACTAGACCAGGAGCCGGGTGGAGCATGCCCTAGCGCCCTGAGTCAGTGAGCTGCAGCAGTTACCAGACTTCTCAACCCAAAAACACCAAAGACAACAGAGAAAGTTAGTGGGAAAAGCTGCTGGGGACAGAGTGAAAACAGAAGTTCCTGGTTCAGCCACCGCCCGGGGGCAGTGGAGGTAGGGCAGCTACAGAACTACAGCTGCAGTTGCTTCTGGCCCCAGGCCCACCTGGTGGGAGGAATTAAGTGGCAGATCAGAGCAGGAGTGCAGAGCCTGCTGAAGGTCTAAGTCCAGTGCACGTTGGGGGTTCTTGGGGAAGGAGGAGTGCTGGTGTGGCAGAGTTGGCACATCCCCCCAAGATTGGAACATAGTTCTCTTTACTCTACAAGCAGTCATACCCCACTGAAAAACTCAAGGGTAAAGTAAGTTGGCTGGGAACATGGCCAGGCAGCGAAAACGCACCCAGATTCAGTCTCAGACTTTGGAATCTTTCTTTGGTGACAAAGAAGACCAAAATATACAGTCAGAAGAAGTCAACAAAGTCAAAGAGCCTACAACAAAAGCCTCCAAGAAAAACATGAACTGGCCCCAGGCCATAGAAGAACTCAAAAAGGAGTTGGAAAAGCAAGTTAGAGAAGTAGAGGAAAAATTGGGAAGAGAAATGAGAAGGATGCGACAAAACCAAGAAAAACAAGTCAATGACTTGCTAAAGGAGACCCAAAAAAATACTGAAAAATATACTGAAGAAAACAACACCTGAAAAAATAGACGAACTCAAATGGCAAAAGAGCTCCAAAAAGCCAATGAGGAGAAGAATACCTTGAAAGGCAGAATAGCCAAATGGAAAAGGAGGTCCAAAAGACCACTGAAGAAAATACTACCTTAAAAATTAGACTGGAGCAAGTGGAAGCTAGTGACTTTATGAGAAATCAAGATATCATAAAACAGAACCAAAGGAATGAAAAAATGGAAGACAATGTCAAATATCTCATTGGAAAAACCACTGACCTGGAAAATAGATCCAGGAGAGATAATTTAAAAATTATTGGACTACCTGAAAGCCATGATCAAAAAAAGAGCCTAGATACCATCTTTCAAGAATTATCAAGGAGAACTGCCCTGATATTCTAGAGCAACAGGGCAAAACAGAAATTGAAAGAATCCACAGATCACCTCCTCAAATAGATCCCAAAAAGAAATCTCCTAGGAATATTGTTGCAAAAAAAGAAATATGAATTATTTATATTATAGTCATGTTGATCACATGACTAAGAATTCTCATTAGTTGTCGTATATAAATTTAAATTTATAAATAGATTTAAATAAATTTAAATTCCTGGGTTTTGTTATTGGCTCTGTTATCACATGCGCCACAATGGTATTACTGATAAAAAATAATAACTGATTTATATATCTGACATTTTAAAACAATGAATTTAATCAGTGACACAGAAAGGGCAAGATTACCAAATATTCAAATGATAGAAAGCTGGGAAATATATTAATATAATTGATGACACCTTTGAGGTTTAAGATTATCATGGCAGACTGGGCTGAAACAAATCAGATTTGATTTAACAATAATAAATCTCAATACTTGCATTTGGGTTCAAAAACTAAACTTCTGAAATACACGATGGAAGAAAGATATGTTGGAAACAGTTAATGTGAAAACTATGTAAAAGCTTAGTTATTCACAACACTAATGTAACTCCTAAAAAGAAAATGCAAATGTGGGCTGAATTATAAAATACAGAAATCTGCACTTGCCAGAACATACATGCAATAATTTGCTCAGGTCTGAGAACAGGAATTTACTAAAGGCACCGACAAACTGGGATTGGTTCAGTAGTGGGGGGTGGGTAGCACAGGGAGGCAGGGTTTCTATCTCATTCACCCCAATTCCCTATTCTGTTGATAGTACTGTCAATACTCCAGTCACACAGGCTGGAAATACCAGTTTTAGGCTCTTTACTCTTCTTTACTACCCACATCCAATAAGTTTTCAAATCCTGTCAATTCTATCCCCACAATAGCCCTCACATTTGGCCCCTCATTTCATTTACACAGCCTCCACCCCAATATAGGCCCTTATCACTTCCTGCACAGACTATTGTAATGGCCTTCTTACAGTTTTCCCAGCCAGTAATCTCTTCATACTTCATACCATTGCTGGAATAATTCTAATACTCAAGTCATGAAAACCTTTCACACCTCTAGTAAAAAATCCCTCAGGAACTCCCTAATTTCTTACAGGATGTGTAAACTTTTAAGCTTGCCACTTAGGAAAACAAGAAAACCAACCTATTTTCATAGCTTTTTTGCTTTATCGCATATTCTTTTTCTACATATACTTCAAATTCCAGACACTCTGGACAACTGCTGTCAAACCAAATTTTGTCCTGTTGTTGCCTGTCTCTGTATACTTTAGTTGTTGTTTGTCTTTCATTTTTGGAGAAGATCAATGACATCATGTAGTGAAAGTCAGGACAACTAGCAATGGCCCAGGTTGCAGTGGTTGTCCTTGGCATCTTTGATGCCTAACCAAGCTCCAAGCACTCCACAGCACCTGCTTCCATTGCCTTTATGGCCATTGGAACAAATTGTTCTCATCTGCCCACTCCTCTGGGGTAAGTCTTAATAAGTCACTGCCCATGCTTGGAAGATACTTTTCCCTCATGTCCAACTGTTGAAATCCTTCCCTTTCTTTAAGGTAATGCCTGGGTACTGACTCTTCATGCTGCTTCTTGAGTCAGAGGACTTGGGTTCAAATCCTGCCTTTCTCACTTAACACTATCCGTGTTAATTTAGATAAATCACGTAACTTCTCTGGGATATAGTTTCCTCATCTGTAAAATGAGGAGTCTAGATTAGAAAGTCTTTAAAGTCCCCTTCAGCTCTATATTTATGATTCTATCAGCCTTCTTGAAGATCTTCCTGAGCCCTCAAGTTGAAAGTGAGCTCTTCCTCCAAAAATTTCCCTAAAACACTATCTAAACTCTTTCTTTGCCCCGATCACACTTGATTTTACATTATACTTATTTATGTATATACCACATCCCTCCAATAGCCTGCCTAGTGCAACACCTTGCACAAAATAAGGTGTTAAATAAGGGTTTGCTGACCAGTCTCAGAAGGTGATATTGCCATCAAGAAACTACCTGCCAGAAGGCCATTTTTGTATATCCAAATAGACTTACAAATTAATTCAGTCAAACATTTAAGAAGAATCAGCATCTGTTATAAAAATTATTCTTGAAGATAAATATTTTACTGAACTCCTTCTATGAGGTAACTATGCCTCTAATATTGGTGGAGAAATGTTAAATAAAATCCTAGTAAAAAGACTAAGGTAACATATCCAAAATTTATTTATTATGACAAAGTTGAAGTTATACCAGGAATACAAAGATGGCTCAACACTGGGAAAACAATTAGCCTAAGCAATCTTATTAGAAGGAAAGCAACCAAAATCACATAATGTAAAAGCAGGGTTTGATAAAATACAGTGTTCATTTATGCTACACCCCACCCCCCAACACACACACACATACGAGGAAAGATATAGAAGATCCATTTAAAATGTCTGAATTGTAATCGCAAAAAAATTTCAATTGTTTTATTCCATAAACCTACTTTAAAGTACTCATAACCAATGTATTCCAACTTAGTATCCTTTTAGACTGACTTAGTTAAGTATACCTGCTTGTTCTTGCCCTTAAAACTTGTGTTTAGAGCCCCAAACCCAAAAGACTGATGAAAAATCCTTCCCTTGGTCCAAATAACTGCATTATCCCAATTAAAAATTTTGTAAAACACTGTTTTTTGGAATAGATTTTTATAAAATTTTAGATTAGTTTAAAAATTGTTTTTAATTAAAATGGCTTAAAGGAATGGTGGCTCCCTGACAATTTACCTCTCTGTAGCATAAATTATCCAGGAGGATGCTAGTTGTAAGACATTAATTTAAAAAACAAATAAGCAAGCAGAAAATCTTATTAATAAAATATCAACAATTTTCTTAGTGAGACTCAAATTATTCTCATGGATATCATAGGAACTTTCAGTTTTTCTAAGATGTGCCATTTTAATATGATAAAAAGAATGTTACAACTATTGGCAATGGAATAATCTCAGAAGTTTTCTCAATAAATGCAGGGACAAACTGAGGAGATCTCCTCATCTCATTTAAGTGACATAGTTCTAGGAGTGCCAACAACAGCAAGTATGACAAGTTAAAAAAGTTAAAGGCAACCACATTAGCAAAGAGAGGACAATATCTATTTGCAAATGATATGATAGTTTACATAAAAGACACCAGATAATCAGTGAAGAATACAACGGAAACCATTAATAGCATTAGTAAAGTAGGGGAAAAATGGTATTAAATCCTGAAAACTTGTCAGCATTTCTATAAAGTACAGGGGCAACTGGGTGTCCCAGTGGGTAGAATGCTGGATCTAGAATCAGGAACACCTGCGTGAATCAATGCTTTTAAACTATTTGATGAATTGAAATTGTAGCATTTGAAATTGAATTGTAGTATTTCAACCCTTCCACATATATTACTATAGTCCAGCAAATCACTTGTAATTCATTGGACTACTCCGTTCAGTGGGAGGAAAACTTAGCCACTTAGCACTTACCCCACAATGTTGTGCGGCTAGTGTTCAGCATTATGGTGATCTCTTATCCTTCTGTGTTCCCTTGGCCTGACCTAATCCCTTGTTCTATAAATCAATAAATTTAATCCATGTTTTCTTTGTCAAATGAAGACTCCTCTTAGTCTCTAAATGTTTACTTGTTTTTAACATGAAAAATAATTAAATATAAAAACAAAAGAAATATTCTTACCAAGAAGACAATGTTAGTGTTTTGATAGAGAGCTCGGGCTACACAGATTCTTTGTCGTTGGCCTCCACTTAAGTTAATCCCCTAATAAATAAAATAGATTATAAATATCAGTCATCTGAGCAAACAAAATGATTTGAGTATGACAAGCCATAAAAGTCAAAACTATTTTTTAACTAAAACTATTCTTCTTAATACTAGAAATTTAGTAATTTCTAATATTGTAAGTTTAAATCACTTCTATGGAGAAGGGAAGGGGGAAAGAAAAAGCATTTATATAGTGCCTACTACATGCCAGACACTGTAATAAGCCCTTTACAGATATTATTTCATTTAATCCTTACAACAACCTTGCGAAAGAGATACTGTTTTTTTCCTCATTTTACAGCTGAGGAAATGGGAGGCAAATAGAGGCTAAGTGACTTGTTCAAAATCCTACAACTTAAAAGTATCTGAAAATCAAATTTGAATTCAGGTCTTCCTGACTCCAGGCCCACAGCTCTACTCACTACACCATTTGTCTACCTCCAATTGATGTTGATGGGACATTCACAAGATGATGACTCCACTGACTAAAATTTTAATTAACTCAAGACAAGTTTTATATTTACTAGTAAATAGAACTTTTGTTCTATAGACACGTGGCTATTTAATAACAAATAAATGATTAGTATTATTCATAAAAAGAAACATAATAATAAATAATAATAGTGATTGTTATGTGTCTATTATTATGTTTCTTTTTCCTAAAATTACTCATCGCTTCTTTACTTTAGATTTATGTTATAAGTTACTGTCTCAGGAAAGATTCTCTGTTTGGCAACATTTTCTCTTAGTCGAATAGTCAAAGTTTCAGGCTGGAGAAATATTTCAGGATTTGCTTGAATATCAGAGATGGGTCTAAGGCAATTTTCACATAATGATAGAAAGGCATTCTGTCAAGGAACATATATAGAGGACTGCAGAGTAAAAAGTTATAGACACAATACCAATTACCAATGCACAAACTATGCACAGTTAACATAACACTCAATAAAAACATTTTGGTCAACAGGAGGATGTCATGTTTCACACTTGTTTTATAACTCTCAGGGTGCCTAGTACAGTATTAAGAAAATAGTAATCACCTAATAAACACTTTTTGAATTGAATCAGGTACTGAATGTGTTTCCTGCCAAACTGTTTGTGAGGGGCTGTTATAAGCAGTCTACATTTAACCCAATGATTAGATGGGATGGGTACTATTCTGTAGATATTTAAGGAGTACTTAATCTTACCCTGAAAACTGCTGGCTGGTGTTCCCACCAAGGATGCTCTTTAATCCCTCTATCCCAGTATATTTGCCCCACATAATCACAATTCTACAAAAATGGGAGACCAACTGTTCCTGTCGGTTCATTTCTCCTTGAATTGTCCTGGGCGCCCTTAGTCAGACTCTCAAAATCATTTCAATGGTCCATAAGAGAAAGCCTTTCGAAAACAGAACTACATTTTGGTGGGTTGCGAGGTGGTATTTAAGAGAGGAGGACTCAGGCAATTTCCTTAAGTATTTATAGTGATTGAGGGATTGGAAGTTTTCTCAGTCTAGTGATCTATAAAGGGCCATTTTTGCCAAAGCCCAGGGGTGTACAGCATTAGAAGCCATTTGCAGTCCTGTTTCTAGCACTAGTGAAATACATACTGCTTAGGATCTAAGCTCTTATAATACTTCATGGGAAATTAATGAGAAGATTAAAAGCTTTTCTCCATACTGTCTTTTATTTAAATAACAATATATTATGTTTAATATATTTAACATATTTAAATATTACATGCATATAATTATAGATTTACATGGATTATCTAACTCTTAACTTACCCTTTCTCCAATTTCAGTTTGGTCTCCAAATGGCAACAAATCAATATCTGGCTGAAGAGAACAGGCATCAGTGACAGCTTTGTACCTTCAGAGAAAAGATGAATTTTATTCTTGGGTTCTAAAGCTTGGTAACTAAATTCTAGAAGCATGGTAGCTATAAGCTGCAGCCCTACTAATCTTGGGCAAACACAAAAGTAGACAATATCACATTATTGTAGGCGATTTACAAATGTTAGTGCAAGTTTCATTCTTTTTAAGACCTGTCCATATACTAAGTGAAATACAGAAAATTGCTTAAATTTGTGGTCAGGTGACACAGCAAATCATTAGGGTCTTTTTCTCTATAGTCTTTCCCTTGAAGAGCTCAATCAGCTCTCATGGCCTCATCAGAGGCAACTAGGACGCACAGTGAATAGGGTTGAGATTGCAGTCAGGAAGATCTTATTTCAAATCTAGCCCCAGACACTTAATAGCCTGTGTGACTTTGGGCAAGTAAATTAACTTTCTTCTGCCTCAGTTTCCTCAACTGTAAAATGGGGGAAAATGGGTGTTATGAAGCTCAAATAATATAATACTTGTCAAGCACTTAGCACAGTGCCTTGCACATTCTAGGCTCCTAATAAATGCTTATTCCCTCAATCTTGACTATCACTTCCATGATGATTCAAAAATCAGGATGTTCAGTCCTATGCACTCTCCTGACTTCCAGTCTCAAAGCCCACTGACTGTTCCCGTTTATTTGGATGTTTCTAAATCTGCCAGGTTCAAAACCTATCCCAATCAAACTAGCTCTTCTTCCTGCCTTTCCTTTTCTCTTATGTGCCATCAGTTTTGAAATTTTGAAGTCATCCTTGACTTCATAGTATCTTATCAAGCCCACCTTTAAAACATTTCTTGTACCTATGACTTATTTTCTGTTCCCATTGCCATCATACTAGCCTACTATCACCTCTTGTCTCCATGTCCCCAGTATTCCCCTCCCAATTCCACTTCATTCTACATCTTGCCATTAGACTGATTTTCCTGAAAAAAATGCCATGATAAAAACCTGAAGAGATACACCATTGCTTATAGGTTAAAGTATAAAGTCATTAGTCTGAAATTCAAGGTCCTTCACAATTTGGCCTCCAACTATCTTTGCAAGATTATATTCCCTTTATATAAACTATCTACTTCAGTCAGATGTGAATGTGAGAGAGAAGGAAAGGAGGAATCATGGATGACTACAAAGTTTTTAGCTTAGATTACTAGGAGAATGATGGAATGTTCCAGGAATAGAAAAGACAGGAACCCTATGCCCTGACCATATCTTGGATCTTGAATAATCCTCACTTTATTAGATTGTTCCAACTTCATAGAATATCCTCCACCATCTTCTACATAATTATTCAGATCAAGCACTCTCTTTTAGATTCTTCTTGTGCTAATGAAGACAACTGTTTGGTCACATAAGATTAATGGAGGAGACTCAGGTTCTTAGAACAATAATAAGCCATAAAGTGGTGGCAAAACTAGTGTGGGCATACCTTCTCACCACTGGATAACAGTGCCTGATAAACTACTGAGATATGGTGCTCTTTGGCTGCTACCAGTGCCTGGAATCCTCTCCCTCAGTCCCATAATGGTACTTCCTATCCATCAAGTCACCCCTTCCCTTCAAATTCCCTCTTACTTTTCTGTTTCTATACCCCCTTTCCCAATATGTAATGAATAAACACACATACACACATATTTGTATATATACACATACACATGCATGTACGTGTGTTGATTCATTACATATTCATATATACACATGTGTGTTCATTTATACATGTGTGAATACAAGAGTCCAAATGATGAAAGACAGGCTTAAACTTTCCATTCAATCCTATTTTTCGTGTGGAGGCCCCATTTATATTGGTGGTATATCATGGAAATAGGCATAGGAGAGGGAAATCAGGGAAATCTATTTGATCAACCATTTGAAAAACTGGTCACATAAACTAAAAAGAATTAGTCTTTTGTATTTTGATCAATATCGATGATGAATTCATAATCACCTCTGCTTATTGAAAGGACTCCCAAAGGTAATATTTTCTTCTACTGTAGCATTCAATAGCCAGGGCTTCTGAGCTGCATAGGCCACAGAGTACCTGTTCCTACTGCAAAATTGGGGAAAAAAACAAGTAAACAAAAATGACAACAAGGTGACATAAAGAGGGGGCATTTTTTTTTCACTTGTAGCTGTAAGTCAAAAGGTCCAAAAACAAATAAAAAAGGGTCTAAAGGGGTCATTTTCAAAATCCACCCATCTTGTTGATTAGTTGTGTTGTTAATACCTCATCTAAAGGGGCTAGCATTTGATCAAACTGGAATATAAGGTGCATTTTTCTGTGCAGAAAATTTATACGTGTAAGAAACTACATTTGAATGTAAACTTTTAAACTTTAAATGTCCAAGTTATAGGAAAGTAAAATTTAAAATGAAATATATAAACTGACTTTTCATGGTTAATGTATATATAAATAGTCATTAAATTTAATAGCCATGAACTATCTTTAATAGCCACATATTTTCAAAATTCTAGTTAAGCCACTGTCCCTATGCGTTGCTTTTTTTTCTGTAGATGACCCTTCAAAAAAGGGCAGACTTCCCTCAGTACCATAATAGATCAATATGTTTTGTGGCTTAGTCACATTTTAAAAGTATATTTTGAATGCTTATATATTACATTAACCTAAGACATTGTTATCATAAAGAATAATCTGTTAAAAATTACATTTAAGTAAAATGCATTTTAATACATATTGAAAGAGTTTATACAACAAAATGATTACAAAGTTATCCTTTTTAATCTTGGAAATCATACCAGATGTCTGTGCATCAGATATTCAGTAATTAAGGAACTACCTTCTTTAGAATAAGATGGAATTTGAGGGCCAGTTCAGTTTTAAGTCAAACTTTCAATGTTAGTTTGAAATAAGTAAGTGCAACTTAAGGTTAAGAAAGAAAGAGTAGTTGTAGTATATGAAATATTAGTTAGAAACGCTGTTGTCCTATAGTATCGATTTTAAGAGTTTAAAAGATGTGAAAATATAATAAATGCAGATATTGCTTCTTAGATGGATGTATTCATACTCATGCAGTGGTGACCAACCTTGGGCACAAGAACCCATTCTGATTCTTTAGGTTTTTAGCATTGCTGCTTCTGGGTCTCCTTCCTTATCTGAGTAAGGATATTCAGATATCCAATGCTCCATTATTATTTAGTTCCCATTCCCACTTGCAATTTTATATAGACAGACTCTAATCCCAATTTGGTTAAAAAAAACAGTATGAATTTTAGCTGAGATCAAGATGTATGCAACTTACTGTGCACAAACTCTCTGGCCCAATAAGCCTATTTCTGCTAAATTGATAGTTGTGCCTAATCAGGTTGAGAACCACTGCCCTTAAAATTTGGCTAACGCATTCTCGTGAATGATTTGTTACATGAAAAGAACAAAATGACCAGGAAGTAAAAGGTTAAGTTTCAAGGAAAGTTTGAGAAAGAAAGTTATTTTTATTAAGCACAGTTAAAACAGAAATAATACCTTCTGATTGCTTCAATAGAAGGTTCTGATTCATTTACACTGCAAGTATGGTAAACAATGTTCATTATTCAAGAAATGGATATAATGATTGTGTACACATTTTATGTAAGGGGTACAGTAAACATTAGGTATAGTAAATACTTAAATTCCTAATATAATTTTTATTTTGATTTCAAAAAGAAATGCAGGTTAGAATTCCATAACAATAAACTAGACATAAAATGCTCCTCTTCTATGACTAAGCTAATGTTTAGTGAACAATACTATTCTCATCCATAACAGATACTGTTGTGACTAGATTCAAGTGATTATGAATGTATCTAGCTCTAGCACTGTTACAAGTCAACCTGAGCAAGTCATTTTATCTTCCTCGGTAATATTTTCCTCATTGGTGTTGACTCTTTCATTTCTAATATTCCAGGTAAATCTATCTAAATTCTGCTAATGAAGATGAACAATAACACAATACTCCAATAACCCAATAACGAGATATTCCAAAACTAAATTACACTTGAATGATGAATATATTATATGGTTTGGGGGTAACTATTTTCATTTGAACTGTGTTCATATTAATATTTTCTGAATATATACCAACTCATAGGTAGTTGCCAGAAGTATGCTTTGTAAGGGATTGTGCTATCTAGTAGTATGCTGGCATGGGTTTAAAATTATACCACAGTAATTAAGGGCCGTCTGTGTAAGAATAAATCCAATTAGGAGTAACTCATTCAAAAGTGATAAAAATGAATAATTGACAGATTTTGTCCCACAATGTAGATGAGAACAGAGATGTAGCCAGTGCAACAACCACAACAATACCTTCCCTTGCCAATCTGCTGATGGTTGAAATTCACTGAACCACAATGGCTGGTGGGTTGGGGAGAAGCTTTTCACTATTCAATTACAAATAAGGTTAAAATACAAATACCATTGGCAGTTAATGTATTAACTTCATACTAATTCTTGCATATCTGACATCAGAGTTTTGCCTGAGAGCAGGCTTTGAAAGAGAGGAAAAAAATTATAAAAACCAAAAACATATGAACTGAGAAGACAAAGAAGGTGACATCAAAGAATAGGAAAGACAAATTTCTGATTTCTTCATAACTTTATCTTGAGTTTACTTGCAGCTGATAATGTCTTGGAGTCCGTCAAAGTCATATATGTACAAAGCCTTGGGCACTAGGATTTTATTAATGCTGCTTAAGGGCCTTACACTTTATTGTTTTTATTGGAATTACACATTGCAGACCAGGGCTCACTGACAAATGATAGTCCAGTCTTGAGGTTTTTGTAATAGTCCCTCAGAATCACCAAATAGAGACAAAGGAAAACAAAAGGATTATTTTAAGTTTCCCTGGTTAGCCAATAACCTTCCACCACTACAGCAGAGGTAAGTGGTTCAAAGTAAATACTTTAGGACAGTCTAGTTTTGTTGTTATGAAACTGTATCTATGTCACTGCTTCCATTTATTTTTCCTTGATTTTTTTTGAAACTTCCTGGTAGGTATGGTCTGGACATAAAGTAAAACTCTTTTCTCTATAGGGAAAAAAAAAACTTCCCAAAGCAACAAGTTAGAGAACTTACTGCATCTGTTATCCTCCATGAAAAATTAAAAATAAAACTCAAAAAGCCAGGAAGCAGAGAGGTCTTCCTTGGAAAATGGTGGGAAGGTAATTTTGGTCAAGTGTAGTTTTTGTTTTGTTTCATTATTATTTCCCAAGTAAGCATATTGATCATGTTTGGCATAATGGCTAGGCTTGGAATCTGGAAGATTCAAATTCCATCTCTGATGTTTGCTACTGTGTAATCCTGGGGAAGTCATTGAACTTTATCAGCTAAGTCACTTATTGGTTGAGACCTGTATGGGGGAGGAGTCCCCTGTTCTGCTGAGGCAAAGGAGCTGCTTCCCTGCATTGTCAGCTTTCACTGTCAATAAGAATTATGTCCCCATCCCTTTTATCCCAATTGATTTTTATAATAAAATAACTCTTAGATCAACTGTTTGACCTCATTTTATTGTATCTATTTTAATGTTTTTCCTGGATAGAAATATATTAATTAATAATTCCAAGCTTTAAAAATGAAATAATTTTCAGCCCTTTACACATTCTTAATATATAAATATATAATTTTCTCAGAAAAGGAGGAAGACTATGTTTTGCTGTTAGAAAGACAAGGAGTTTATACTAATTACCTTAGGTGTTCTTTTGTAATCACCTTATATTAAGGTAGTCTGAAATTGTCAGCAAATTCATTTTTTGG
Organism: Trichosurus vulpecula; assembly: GCF_011100635.1. NCBI lineage: Eukaryota > Metazoa > Chordata > Mammalia > Diprotodontia > Phalangeridae > Trichosurus > Trichosurus vulpecula. The sequence goes on along the minus strand of NC_050577.1, from coordinate 182,756,879 downwards.
TCAGCTACAGTATTCATTTCAATATAAGTAATTAATAAGGTACTTGGTCCTCTGAAGAAAACAGTATCAAACATTTGAAAAACTTTAAAAAATATATACTATGTTCAAAGGGATATAATAACTTGTACAAGGAATTCAGTCAATGTGTCTTCTATAGTAATATTCAACGAGCCAGTAGAGCACAACAGAAAGAATAAAAAAACTTGATATCTCAGGACCTGTGTATAAAATCAAGCTTTCAAGTTCTGTTATTTTCTTACTGTATGATACACCGGACTACTAGCTATTACCTGAATTACACCTCCCATCTTTGTACATTCTCACAATTCATTCATTCAGTGAGTGCCTATTGAGTACGTTCTATGTGTACATAAAAAATATAAAAAGTTCAGAAGATGTATGAATTTAATGGAAAAGCTAATGACTTCCAATTTGGACATGTCTGAGATGATTATGAAATGTCCAGGTGGAGATATCCAACAGGCAGTATGGTCCTAGCAACCAAGGGAAAGATGAAGGATGGATATATAGATTTGAGTCATCTGTACAGACATAATTGAATCTAATAGATAGCTAATAAGATCACTACAGAATGGAGAGACAGACAGACGAGAGAGAGACAAAGAGAGACAGATACAGGTGGACAGAGAGAGACACTGAGACTGAGAGTCAGAGAGAGAGAGAGAGAGTCAAAGAGAGAAAAGGACACAGAACAGAGCCCTCGAGTACATCCACACAGAAAAGGAAGGTGAAGGAGACATAGTATCCAGCAAAGGACACTGAGGAGTAGCAAGACAGGAAAAGAACAAGGAGAGAATATTATCACAAAACTCCAGGAATAAGAGAGGATCTGAACTCTAAATCAGTACTCCTATAATTCTGTAGAAAGTGGGAAAAAGCAAAAGATGGAACAGCTCTTCCAGATCCTAAAATATATTATGAAGTAGTACTCATCGAAAGTATTTGTTATTATTTAAAAACAGAAAAATAGATCGGTGGAACAGATTACCTAAGTAAAAACAAAAAACAAAAAACAAATGAACTTAAGAAGAACAAGATCTGCTGGAGATACTTGAAGGCAGTTTGTCAAGTAATAGGTTTAGACCATCATCTTAGACAACCAACTACCAGTTCCAAATGGATATACAACCAAGATATAAAAATGATAGATTTTTTTTAAATGAAGGATTCCAAATGGAGAGACGCCTTTCACAACAGTGCCTATGGGGATATTCTTAACCAAAAAAGGGATAAAATTTTATGAAAAGCAACTGAAAAGTTTTTACCTGAACAAAATCAATACATTTACTGTATTGTAAGAAATAAAACTGTTGGATGACAAAATCTTTGTTTCAGATGTCTCTGATAAGAGTAACATATCGGTATATAGGGTAAAATATCATATATAGGAATTAATACAAACATATGACTATAAAATGCTCTAAATATTTATTCCCTCAATAGATAAATGATCAAAGCATATGAATAAACAGATTTTTTAAACTTTGAGGATATTTCATTGTTGTTATCACTAAACAGAAGAATTATAAACTATTAGCCACAGTAAAGACTGCTCTAAGATACCAATGATAAGAAATATCAAAACTTAAGCAACTTGAAGGTTTTGTCTTTTAACCTTTAATGGGCAAAGATGACAAATGAAAGCAATAGTCAGAGCTGTAGGGGCCACAGGAAGATAGAAAAACTAATACATTACTGGATAAGCTATGGATTACTCCAACAATTCTGGAAATACCATTCAGAAATAAGTGAAAAAAAGATACTAAAATGTTGATACTGCTAATGATATAATTGAAGGAAATTAAAAACAGAAAGATCCCATATATATAAAAATATTCAGAACCACCCTTTTGTGATGGCAAAGAACCAGAAACAAGGTGAAGGCCATTGATTGGAGAACAGTTAAGCAAACTGTAATATGTGAATAAAATGCATTATTATTTTGTATATGAAATGATGACTATGAGGAATTCAGAGAGGTATGAGAAGGATTGTATGAATTGATGCAGAGTGTCCTAAGTAAAATTGGGTAATGTACAGAATGATGAAAGCAATGTATATACAAAGAACAATAAAGAAAACAATACTGCAAAATTATCATAAATAAGCTTGTCTCAAAGAAAAAGTTGAGAGGTGGGGAACTATGGGTCTAGAATGTTGCATGTGCTTTCAGATGCAACTGATGTATAAATGGCTTCAACAAACCATATAGAAGTATTATATATGTATATGTACACACAAGTATACATATATGTCTTGTTTGTGTGTATCTTTGTTACAAGAAAAGATTCACTGCAGTGGTGGGGGGTGTTGTATATGAAAATGAATATGATTAAAAACTCAAGGATCAACCAAACTTAAAAAAATAAGAAAACAAGAGGTAAGAAGCTGTTCCAGGAGTGTAGTAAGTAGCCTCTCCACAAGATACTGCCACTTCAAGAAAACAGAGTATTTTTTCAAAGTTGGCTACTCTAGAATCAAACCAGAATGCTACTAGGTAAATTTAAGAAAGATAGTAGATTAGGGCAATGCTATAGATAGTTTACTTATATTTCAGCACAGCATTTGATAAAGCATCACATACTGTACCTGTGTAAAAGATGGAGAGATACGGGCTAGCTGACAAAACATTTAGATAACTTCAGAAATGGCTGAATGGCTGGACTTAAACAGTGGTTATTAATAGGCCAATGTAAGTTTGGAAGGAGGTCTCCAGTGGAGTGCCTTGGGTATCTCTGCTTGGTACCATGCTTTTTACAATTTTATAATACACTTAGATAAAATCATAGGTGGTAAGGTTATCAGATTTATAGATGACAAAAGGCTAGAAAAGATAGCTGAGAGACTAAATGATAGAATCAGGTTCTAAGATCTTGGCAGGTTAATCAGCAGGCCAAAGACGAAAATTAATAGATATAAATGCCTTACATATGGGTTCCAAAAATTTACTTCACAGGTATAAGACATGAAAGGCATAGTTAAGATAGCAGTCTTCTGGAAGAAATATGTGGATTTTAGTGAAATGTCAGCTCAATATGGATCAACAGTGGACTGGAGCAGTCAAAAAAAGTTTATACGATCTTGGGGTGTATCGAAAACCATAGTTTCTAGGAATAAGGAATGATAACTTCTCTGTACACTGCTCACCTGGAGTAAGCACCTCATACCTATGTTCAATAATACATACTAGAGTTTAGGAAGGACATAAATAATCTAATAAATATCCAGAGAAGAGTACCCAGAATGGTAAAGGGTCTCTAGTCCATGTCATATGAGTTTTGGTTGAAGGATTTGGAGCTGTGTAGCTGGGAGTAAAAGAAGACTCAGGGAGAACATGAAAGCTGACTTCCAATATTTGAAATCTATCATGAGGAAGAGGCATTTGACTTGTGCTGCATGACCCCAGAATGAAGGTCAAGGAGCAATTTGTGGAAGTGGAACAGAGGCAAATGTAGTCTTAATGTCAGATAAAACTTGCTTAAAATACGGCTATCCCGGGGCGGCTAGGTGGCGCAGTGAGTGGAGCACCAGCCCTGGAGTCAGGACGACCTGAGTTCAAATCTGGCCTCAGACATTTGACACACTTACTAGCTGTGTGACCTTGGGCAAGTCACTTGACCCCAATTGCCCTGCCTTCTCCCCTCCAAAAAAACAAACAAACAAACAAACAAAAAATACAGCTATCCAAAAGTGAAATGGCGACTTTGTGATGCAGGGGACTCTCACACAATAGAAGTCTTCAGACACTGGTTGGATGACAACTTCCTGTAGTGGTGATTATTTTGGGCTATGATTGGACTTCAAAATTTGGTGATTCTGACATGGTGAATGAGCAGCCCATCCAACTGTACAGTACAGCGTAGACAACAGATATTCTTCATAAAACTGTTTTTTCCTTCTTAAATAAATACACTAACTCTTTTGAATAATTATAGATTTCATTTAGAAGGATCTCCAATATTCCAGGGCTTGATGCAATCAACAAGCAGAGGCCTTCATCCGGCACAGGGAATCTCTTTTCTATTTAGAATCTCTACTGGGTATCCTCTAAGATAATAGCAAATACTTTTGGCCAACACAAGTCTCCCTGTTTACGCCTCATTTGAAATAAAGAAATCAAATAGCACTGAACAAAAGTTTTGCTGCTGCTACTTTTTTCAAGTAATCTATGAGATTTGTATATGTGTGGAAGATACTTTGTTAGAGAGGAGCCTTTAAGGTGGTATTTTACTATGACAAAATAAATTTTTTAATAGTCACAAACACAGCAACTGGACCTTTTATTCTCTATAACATTCAATCGCTTTTGTAAGTGTAAACATATAGTTTTCTTCAGAATTTAATTTATAAAGTCTATTATTCTTCCCTTTACATATCTTCAACAAGGAAACTCATCACCATCTTCACAATGCCCCACCAAGGATATACCTGCTACTCATCCTCAGATAATCTCATCACCAGGAAACTCATCAGCATGAAGACTGCTTCAGCCCTGTTACTCAAACCTCATCAATTGCTACTCCTTCTCTGGAGGGCAGAGCTTAAAAATCCCTCCTGTTGCTTCTTTTTATAGAGGGCTCAAAATGGCAGCCATCTCTTCATTTGCCACCAGCTACTTTGCTTGGTTTCAAGCCTTGGTACTTTTGTGTACTGTCTTCCCCATTAGATTATAAGCTCCATGAGGGCAGGGACCGCCTTTTTTCTTATTTGTATCCTGAGCACTTAGCACATAGTACTTGGCACATAACAGAAACTTAATAAATGTTCCTTTTAATAAATAAATGTTCCTTATGAAGCACACTATCCTCCTCCAGAGAAAGAACTGATATTGTTTGAATACAGATTGAAGCATGATATTTTTCACTTTCTTTCTTCCATTCTGTTTCTTTTATTCAAATCTTCTTGTACAAAATGACTAATATGGCAATATTTTATAGGACTGCATGAGTATAATCTATATCTGATTGCTTACTATCTCAGGAGGAGAGGGTAGGAAGGGAGGAGGGATAAATTTGGAATTCAAAGCTTAAAAAAAAACCAAATGTTAAAAAATTGTTTTAACATGTATTTGGGGAGGAGAGGAAATAAAATATATACATGTGTATATATTGCATATATATGTATAATGTTCATCCAATAGTATCATAATTTTAATAAATATTTTCTAGAGATATGAAATGAGGCACTATTGGCCATAGGTATCTTCTCATGTACCTTTTATCATTAATAAAAGACTTGATTTTGAAGACAATGAGGGAGCATTTTTGGAAGAAAAGAGCATATCCAATGCTTTAAAAAATTGTCTTCAAAATCATGTCACTCACAACAAAGGCTTCCCCTATATTTGCTTGGTGTGGCTCAGAGGTGCTTTTCATTTCCTTTCCATTCCTATTTTTTTGTTGGGATACTGGGGATTGTGATGGCAAAGTTTAAAAAGTGGTAGGTACACTGCCATTGATGAAAAAAAATGTTATAAAATGCTTAGGGATCTTTTCCCTTTTTTCCTCTTTCTGTTTCGTCCTTAAATGCCCTTAGGATGATCTGGCTAAACTGAGCATCTCGTAAAGCATTGTGTAAACTTGTTTTTTTTCTATCCACTGCTTCTCTCCATTTTATGAGGTGATACCAGTTATACCACCATCCTTCTTCATAAGACTTTAAAACCAAGTTTATGTTCTAAACTGGTGTTGCCCTGGGCAACACTTGTCAAAGAGAAAAGTGTTTGCTGACTAAGATATTTTTCTAGACTCTTTTAGTCTCCTAATTGTTGCAATTGATTTATATTACTTAAGCTCCCTTAGGAAATACCGATAGTTTGTGTTGATGTCTGTATTTTACAACTTTTCCATTTCTGACTAGGTCAAGCTGGAACTTCCTCAGTTCTTGGTCACAATTTCATCTTATTTTTATTTTAGTTTGATGTTAATTTAGATCTTTTCTCTAACAAGTCAATGCTCTAACTCTGCAGAGTCGGCTGATTTGGAAACTGCTCTCACATCAGTAACAAATTATTTTCTGTCTGTTGTAATAGTATCAATATTATATTTTTCAAAGTTTTGTGATCCTCACCATGTCTAACCCTTCCTACCTTTCTTCTTGAAAAAAAGAAATGTAGGCATTTGCCTTTGGCTTATCTTTTTTTCTTATTTCTAAGATATATTTTCCTTTTTTTAGTGTTTAAAAATAAATTTATAGTGAAATATTTTCTTTTTACATTGCCTAAATTTCTCCATATATCTTTCCCCTTCCCTTTGCTCAGAGACTATCTGCTATAAATATCTTTAAAAGAAAATGAGGAAAAAGGCAAAAAATAAGCAAAATGAAATAATTTCTCAAAAAAGTATGACTATATGTAAGTGTGTGTATTTGTGTAAATATATATATATACACACACACACACACATACAAGCACACATGGTGTGCCACTCTCATGCCCCACATATCTGCAAAGGAGTACTGGGAGGTATTTTTCATAACTCTTCTTTGGTCCTGCTTGTTCTTTGAAATTTCTGAAATACCCATTTTTGATTGTGTTGTGGTGGTTGTTCTTTCCATTTGCATTGTACAGTCATTAAGAATATTATTTTCATGTTCTGCTTATTCACTCTGCACCAATTCATGAAAGTCTTTCTATGCTTTGTTATATTCATCATATTTGTTGTATCTTATAACATTGTATTATTCTATTACATTCACAGATCACAGTTTGCTTGCCATTCCCCCCCCCTAAAATGGGCATCTACTTTGTTTCTAGTTCTTTGCTACTACAAACATTGACTATTCTTTTCATTTTTTATCTTTGCCAATTTTCTTGGTGTGAGATGAAACCTCAGAGTTGTTTTGATTTGTACTTCTCTTACTGTTAGTACTTTGGGGCATTTTTTTCATATCATTTTAATAGCAATTCTTCTGAGAACTGCTTGACCACTTATCTACTGAGGTCAGGGAGCAGAGCCAAATAGAAGGAAGCAAAAGAATAAAACAAAAAAACAGGGATAGCAATGTCAGGGACCGTGATGCCTGCTGGAGCAAACAACCGTGATTCTGGGGAAAAAGATCCATGACCCATTACAAGAACAGAAGATAACATCAAGAGAAGAGAATTGCTAGTGAAAGATCAAGCAGGTATAGAGTTCCTGGTGAAGGGGCAAAGTTGACATCCTCTCTTGCTGGGACCCTACCCAGGGCAATATGGTACAAGATCTGGGACCATTAGTATGGTACAGTGGAAAGAAAAAAGGAAGTGAAATCAGAAAACTTAGATTCATATCCCACCTTGACCATTTGCTAACAAAGGCTATGGGAATGTCACTTAACTTCTTTGGAACTCAGTTTCAATCACTCAATTAATCAAAATGTATTTATCAAAGTACCTACTATGCGCTAGATACTGTGCTAGGCGATGGGAATGAAAGTGCAAAGAATGCAACAATACCTACTCTCATGGGCTTAAATTTTAATGGGTTGGGAGGGGGGATGCTAGGCAACAAATGTATATAAAATTAATAAATACAAATATATGGAATGTAATTAAACAATCAATCAATGTTAAGTGCCTACTATATGCCAGCAATTGTCCTAAATGCTGGGGATACAAAAAGAGGCAAAATACAGCCCCCACTCTCAAGGAGTTTATAGTCTAATGGGAGAGACAACATGCAAACAAATATGTACAAAGCAAGCTCTATACAGGATAAATTAAAAATATTCAAAAGAGGTAAATGCAATCAGTCTCCTTCTGCTATGAGTGTAACAACATAGTGGAAAGGACACTGAACTTGGTGATTTGGGAGAGAAGGCACTAGCAGTTTGGGAGGCGTTAAGACAGACTTCATTCATTAGGTAGTGCTTGATCTATATCTTGAAAGGAGAGGAGACTTGTGAGGCAGAGGTGAAGAAGAGACGCATCCTGGGCATGGGAGACAAGCAGTACAATGACAAAGAGATGGGCAACGAGTGTAAAGTGTGAAGAAAGCAGTGAAGGCCAAGTTGGCTGGACTGTGGAGTGCAAGACATGGAGAAATATTCAGAGGGACTGGAAAATAGTTTGGGGTGAACCTGTGTAGAGCTTAAAAACTAAATAGAAGAGTTTATATTAGGGGTGAGAAAGAAAATTGCACTGGAAGGGGGGGCGGACATTAAATGGAGTAAATTATCCCACATAAAAGAGGCATGAAAAAGCCATGAAAAGGCATGAAAAAGGGTGAGGTGGAGGGCAAAGTTTAAACCTTACACTCATCAAAACTGGCTCAAAGAAGGAATAACATCTATCTTATAAGGAAGTAAAAGAGGACAGGGATAATAGAAAAGGGAGGGCATACTGAGGAAGTAAAACACTTGTAAGGAGGGAAGACTAGGAGGTGAGGTGGGGGATAAACAAGCAAAAAATACCATGGAAGAAAATAGACAGTTATCATAACTATAAATGTGAATGGGATGAACTCATCCATAAAACAAGTGGACAGCAGAATGGATCAAAAACCAGAATCCTACCATACATTTTTACAAGAAACACCTGAAGCAGAGAGATACACATAGGGTAAAAGGTAAGGGGCAAGAGCAGAATCTATTATGCTTCAGCTGAAACAAAGAAAGCAGGGATTGCAATCTCAGATGAGGCAAAAGCAAAAACAGATTTAATTAAAAGAGATAAAGAAGGAAACTATATCTTGTTGAAAGGTACCATAAACAATGAAGTAATATCAATACTAAACATACATGCACCAAATGATATAGCATCTGAATTTTTGAAGGCGAAGTTGAATGATTTACAGTCGGAAATAGAAATAAAATTACACTAATAGAGTACCTCAACTTTCTCCTCTCAGAATGAGATAAATCTAACCAAAAAATAAACAAGAAAAAAGGTAAGAAGGTGAATAAAATTCTGGAAAAGTTAGATATGATAGATCTCTGGAGAAAACTGAATGGGAATAGAAAGGAATATACCTTTTTCTCAGCAGTATATGGCACCTATACAAAAACTGACCATGTATCAGGACATAAAAAACTCACAACCAAATGCAGAAAAACAAAAATAATAAACACATAATTTTCAAATCATAATGCAATAAAAATTACAACCAATAATGGACAATGGAAAGAGAGACTAAAAATTAGTTAGAAATTAAATAATCTAATCCTAAAAAGTAAGTGGGTCAAATAACAAATCATAGAAACAATCAATAATTTCATTAAAGTGAATTACAACAATGAGACAACATAACAAAATTTACAGGATGCAGGCAAAGTAGTACTTAGGGGAAAATTTGTATCTCTAATTGATTACATCAATAAAATAGATAAAAACAGATCAATTAGTTGGGCATGAAACTAAGAAACTAGAAAAAGAACAAATTAAAAATCTCCAATTAAACTCCAACTGAAGATCCTGAAAATCAAAGGAGAGATTAATAAAATTGAAAGAAAACCATTAAACTAATAAAAAAAAACCTAGAAGCTGGTTTTATGAAAAAAAAAAACCAAACCATTGGCTAATTTAATTTTAAAAAAGGAAAGAAGAACAAATTATTAATATCAAAAATGAAAGGGATGAATTCACTATCAATGAAAAACAAATTAAGGCAATTGTTAGGAGCTATTTTGCTCAATCACATGCCAAATCTAAATGAAACGGATGAATATCTGAAAAATATAAATTATATAGATTAACAGAAAAAGAAATAAAATACTTAAATAATCCAATCTTAGAAAACCATCAATTAACATCCTAAGAAAAAAATCCCCAGGACTAAATGGTTTCACAAGTGAATTCTACCAAACCCTTAAAGAACAGTTAATCCCAATACTATATAAACTATTTGGAAAAATAGGCTACGAAGGAGTCCTACACAAAATTCCTTTTATGACTCAAATATAGGGCTGATACCAAAACCAGGAAGAGCCAAAACAGGGAAAAATTGTAGACCAATTTCCATAATGAATATTGATGCAAAAATTTTAAATAAAATACCAGCAAAGATATTACAGCAATATATAGCAAGGATCATACACTATGGCCAGGTGGGATATATACCAGGAATACAGTGCTGGTTCAGTATTAGGAAAACTAGTAGCATAATTGACCATATCAATAAGAAAACCAACAGAAATCATATGATTATCTCAATAGATGCAGGAAAAGTCTTTGACAAAATATAGCACTCATTCCTATTAAAAAAACCCTAGAGAACATAGGAATAAATGGAGCTTACCTTAAAATGATAAGTAATATTTATCTAAAACCATCATCAAGCATTATCTGTAAAGGGAAAAGCTAGAAGCCTTCCCAATACAATCAGGGGTGAAGCAAGGATGCCCATTATTACCTCTATTATTTAATATTGTACTAGAAATGTTAGCTATAGCAATAAGAGAAAAAAGAAATTAAAAGAATTAGAATAGGCAATGAGGAAACAAAACTATTACTCTTTGCAGATGATATGATGTTATACTTAGAGAATCCTAGAAAATTAACTAAAAAAACTCCTTGAAATTATTAACAATTTTAGCAAAGTTTCAGGATACAAAATAAATACACATAAATCATCAGCATTTCTACATACTACCAGCAAAGTCCAGCAGTAAGAGATAGAGAAATTCCATTTAAAATAACTGCAGACAATATAAAATACTTGGGAGTCTACCTGTCAAGAAAAACTCAGGAACTATATGAACACAACTATAAAACACGATTTCGCACAATTGAAGTTAAATCTAAATAACTGGAAAAATATTAAGTGTTCATGGGTAGGCAGGCCAAGCCAATATAATAAAAATTATAATTCTCCCTAAATTAATCTATTTATTCAGTGCCACACCAATCAAGCTATCAAAAATTATTTGATAGAGCTAGAAAATATAATAACAAAATTCATCTGGAAGAACAAAAGCTCAAGGATATCAAGGGTATCGATGAAAAAATGTGAATAAGGATGGTCTGGCTATAACAGATCTCAAACTGTATTATGAAGTGGTAATTATCAAAACAATCTGGTACTAGCGAAGAAATAGAGTAGTGGATCAATCAGTGGAATAAATTAGGTACAAATGACATGATAGTAAATAGCCATAGTAATCTAGTATATGATAAACCCAAAGATTCAAGCTTTTGGAACAAAACCTTATTATCTGACAAAATACTGCTGGGAAAACTGTAAAACAGTATGGCAGAAACTAGGTATAGACCAACACCTAATACCTTGAACCAAGATAAGGTCAAAATATGTACATGACTTACACATAAAGGGTGATACCATAAGTAAATTAAGAGAGCACGAAATAGTTCATCTGTCAGATTTACGGATAAGGGGAGAATTTGGACCAAAGAAGATACAGAGAGCATTACAAAATGTAAACTATATAATTTTGATTATACAAAATTTAATTTTTTTTTTGCAAAAACAAAACCAATGCAACCAAAATTATAAGGAAAACAGAAAACTGGGGGGAAATTTTGCAAGAAGTATCTCTGATAGAAGCCTTATTTCTCAAATATACAGAGAACTGAGTCAAATTTGTAAAAATACAAGTCATTCCCCAATTGATAAATAGTCAAAGATATGAACAGTTTTCAGACCAAGGAATAAAAGCTATCCACAGTCATATGAAAAATTGCTCTAAATCACTACTGATCAGAGAAATGCAATTGAAAATAACTCTGAGGTACCACCTCACATCTATCAGAGTGGCTAATATAACACAAAAAGATAATGTTGGGGATATTGGACGGGATGTGGGAAAACTGGGACACTAATGCACTGTTGGTGGCGTTGTGAACTGATCCAACAATTCTGGAGAACAATTTGGAATTATGCTCAAAGTGGTATAAAACTGTGCATACCCTTTGATCCAGCAATACCACCGCCAGGTCTATATCCCAAAGACATCCCCCAAAGGAGAAAAAGTCCTATTTGTGCAAAATATTTATAGTAGCTTTTTTTTCCAGTGGCTAAGAATTGGAAATCAAAGGGAAGCCCATCAATTGGAGATTGATTAAACAAGCTGTGGCATATGATTGTAATGGAATATTATTGTGATATAAGAACTGGCATGCAGGGTGATTTCAGAAAAACCTGGAAAGATTTACATGAACTGATGTATGTGAAGTGAACAGAACCAGGATAGCACTGTGTACAGTAATAGCAATACTGTTCAATGAAAAACTGTGAATGACTTAGCTATTCTCAGCAATACAATGATTCAATACAATCTCAAAGGACTAATGATGAAACACTATATCCACCTCCAGAGAAAGAAGTATGCCATTTTTTCATTTTCTTTCATTTTTCTTTCATTCAAGACTTGTACAAAATGTTTTGCATACTTGCACATGTATAATGTATATCTGATTGCTTGCCATCTCAGGGTCGGGGGAGGGTTGTGAGGGAGACAAGGATAGCATTTGCAATTCAAAACTTTAAAAATTTTAAAAATAATTTTAAAATAGTTTATATTCTATCTTGGAGGCAAATTGTAAGCCACTGGAATTATTTGAGTGAAGGAGCAAGATTATCAGACCTATGCTTAAGGAAAAATAATTTGGCAGCAGTGTGTAGGATGAACTGGAATGGTGAGAGACTTGAGGGAGGGAGACCAGTTAGGAGGCTGATGGGTTAAGCTAGCTGAGACTTGATGACAGCCTGAGCTAAGGTAATAGTTGTGTGAGTGGAGTGAAGAGGACAGATGAGAGAGATGTTGTGAAGACAGAAAAAGGAAGATGCAGAAACAGATTCAATCTATGTAGTACAAAGCATGGAATCAAAGAGAGCTAGAAATTATGAACCTGAAAGACTTGAAAGAAGTGTGGAAGAGGGAGAGTTTAGGGGAAAAGATAATGAATTCAATTTTAATTGTAAGATGTTTCTGAAAATCCAGTTTGAAAGGTCCAATAGGCGATTGGTGATGTGTGACTGATAATAAACTAGAGAAGGAAATTCAGAAGGGGGTCATACAAGTAGGAGGTAAACTAAGACAGAAGAGAATAATGAAAACATAGCAAGAAGAGTGACCAATAGTATCGAATAAAGCAGATATGTCAAGAAGGCTTAAGACTGAAAAAAGAACGTTAGATTTAGAGATCACTGGCAACTTTAGAGAGGGAAGCTTCAGTCAAGTGATATTAAAGTTTCCTTGCTTGTATAATCAGAGTTTGAACTAGCCTTGTAAGGCTCTTCCAGCTCTAAATCTATGATCACATGACCCCACTGGAAGTGGCCTCAGATCAGCATCTATTCTTTGCTCTGTGTAAATAAAGTTTTCTGTTTTGAAACCTTGTAAACGTTAATGTATACAAGGGATCTTGGTGGTTACTATCAGGGACTGTTAGATACTAATATTCTCCCTTTCTCCTTGGATTGAAGTAACGGGCAAGAACAATGACAAGTTCTGAAATCATCTGGACCTTTGCGTCAAGAATGAACCTCTGACCAAAGGATTAAATTTGTATTCATGTAATAAACTGTGGCCATAAGAAAAAAAAGGACTTCAGTTACAGATAGAATCCCAGTAATTCACAGAAGAGAATATCGAAGAGTAAGGCCAACAATAAAATCTATGCCTTTGGATGACACTATACAAATACACTAAGTATGAGTAATTTTAAAAGTCACCAATTTAAACTCTTGGGTATCACTGAGTCTTTGTATGAGAGGTAAAAATCCAACTGTACAACGGTCAAGTGAGACTACATTTGGATTAGTTTTATACTGCTAAGCATATCAGAAAGAATATTAACTATACAGAGCTTGTTCCTGAGAACATCACCTCCAAATTCATCACTCATTCTACTGTGTTTTCACTTCCATTTTTCTTGACATTATGCTTCTATTGATGCAGCTTAAAATCATGTTAACATTTTTTGGCTGCCATATCAGCCTTTCATATGATTGTATCATATATCTACAACAACAAGGGTTCTCAGAAACCATCTAATTTAAAACTCTCATTTTACAGTTGAGGAAGCTGAGGCCAGAGGCATTAAGTTATTTGCTCAAGTCACATAGGAATCTTAATTCCTTATGGCGCTTATGGCAGAGGTGAGACCTGAACCCAGATCCTCTGACTCCTGAGCCTGTACTCTTTCCTTTATACCATGGTGGTTTCTGTGAAGTTTGTTTTACCCTAAAACTTTCAAATCTTTTTTATACACACTGTTTTTCAACCATTCCAACTCCTCCTCCTTCCACATGATACTTATACAGTTGATTTTTCTGGTCCACATGGCTCTTAGTGATTACTGCTTCCCAGTCTAAATGCCCATAAGCTTTATTTTAACTAATAAATTCTAGAATTTTGTCAGGAATCAAAGTCAACCAGCCTATAGTTTGAAGACTTTGCCCTCTTGCTTTTTCTTGAAAATAAGGACATTTTCCTATCTATTGTTCTTTGTTATTTTCCCAAAGGAGCTTGAGGCCATGTTATATAAGAATCATTTGAAGAACCTGGAAAAGAGCATTTCAGGGGGACATGATAGTGATGTGCAAATATTTGAAGCTACTGGAGAGGTACTAGATGAGGTTTCATCACAGGAGTCAGAATTAAGAGCACTGGATACCAGTTTCAGGAAGACAGATTATAAGCCCAATATGAAGGAAAACTTCCTGATGATACCTGCACCAGGGTGTAATGAGATGTTTGGCAAGCTAAAAGTCTTTAGGTGGAGACTCATTCATCAGGGATAGTAGATGTTGGACAAGAGAACTTTTGACATCCCTTAGAACTGTGATACTGATGTGATACCAAAGAATGGTTGTTAAGAAAAACAATAAAATTAAATATTAAAATGCTATATTACAATCACATAATTATTATATTACCTCTCTACGCTGTAAGTATCTTTCTAAGACTCTAGACAAAGCATAGACTGGCATTGGTAAAAGCAAATTGCCTCACCCGGGAGTTTTCTACACCAAATAAACCACATGTCCAGTTCTTTTCCCTTTAGTCAAAATTAACCAGGAGACCTCCTTGCAGACTATGTACAAGCTATTGAGAAGAAATGGAATGCGGAATGGAACAGCAGAGCAGGATACACTTTGGTTGAAAAGTTCCTTGCCTCAGCCTTCAATAAGTCAGAATAGCACTAGTTTGATTCTTCTGCATTTCAAATATAATGCCATTTCATGGCAGGAATAGAAATGAAGCACTAATCTCCTAAGTTATTCATATTATTTTCTTTAATTCTGTTGATAAACAAGCATGTATTATATACCTTGTACCAGGCACTGTGTCAAGTGCCAGGATTACAAAAACAAAAATAGTCCTTACCCTCAAGAAACTTACATTGAGTGAGAGAGACAAGTAAATAAATAGATGCATTTAGAGCATATGAAAGGAAACCTAATAGGGAAACACGCTAGTGGGAGGGCAGAGCCCATTCTGGAAAGGCTTCCTGCAGCAGGTGGCATCTAAGGTGAATCACAAGGGAAAGAGAGGATTCTACGAAGAAGCAGTGATAGAGCATTTATTAAGCACTGACTATTTGCCAAACACTGTGCTAACTAAGCATTAGGGAAACAAATACAAGAAAGCATGACAGTCCCTGCCCTCAGAACTTACATTCTAATGAAGATGATCCTCATAAAGGTGCTCTAGGAAGGAGTAAAGGTTAAGAAAGGAGCTCAAATGGGGCAGTGTGACACTGAGCAGGCTGGGAAGTGGTATGAAGAACTGAGCCCTAGCAAGACAGGGCAAAAGGGCAGGGTGTAGGTTACCAGCAAGGAGGAAAGAGAAGTGCTAATACAAGTAGAGAAGGAAGATCATAGACTCGGTTAGAAAGATGGAAAGCATTATGAGCATGGGGAACAACCAGTAAAAAGGCACAGAGATTGAGTATGAAATGTCATCGGTGAACAATATTTAGGTCTAATATGGCTGAATCACAGCATATATGGAGGTGAGTAAGGTATAAGAAGACTTGAAAGACAGAAAGGGGTTAGTTTTTGAAGAGCTTTTCATGGCAAACAAAAGACTATATTTGATCCTGGAAGTAACGGTACCCCGTAGTTTATCAATTGTGTGGTAGGAGACTGATTTGTATTTTAGGAAAATCACTTTGGCAGCTGAGTGGACTGTGGGTTGGAGTGGGGAGAGACTTGAAAAAGAGGGACCAATTAGAAAACCATTTCAATATTATCGGTAAGAAGTGATAAGTGCCTGAACAAGGATAGTGGCTATGTAAGTAAAAAAGAAATATAAATCTGAGAGATATTGCAAAGGTAGAGACGAGAAGATTTAGCAACTAATTGGGTATGTGAGGTGAATTGGAAGACACAAGGATGACACCAAGGGTACAAATGTAGGTGACTGTGAGGATGGCGGCAACCTAGAAAATAATGAGGAAGTTTGGAAGAGGAGAAAGTTTAGAGGAAAAGATAATAGGCTCTGTTTTGAAAATATTTTTGAGGTTTGAGATTGTTACAGGACAACCAGTTTAAAATATACAATAAGCAGCTGGTGAAAAGCAGCAGGAATGGAGGTCAGGAGAAAGATTGGGGAAGACTCCATCGATCTGGGAATCATTTGCATAGAGATGACAATTGAACCCATAAGAACTCATGAGATCATCAAGTGAGAGAGGGTAGAGAGATAAGGATAGTACCTTAGGGGCACCCACAAGAGGTGGATATGGTATCAATGAAACTTAACAGAGGAGACTGAAACAGAATGATCCAACAGGTAGAAAGAAATCTAAAAGAAAACACTGCCATGAAAACCCATTCTATAACGTTAAACTCTTCATTTTTACAAATGATGCAAGTTTTCTGCATTGCTTTTTAATTAGAGAATGGAGTTTTAAATAAATTCTTTGAATGTTACTCACTTAATTTAGTTTTAAAGCAATGTTAAAAAAAACTTACTTGCTCCAGTGAACTTTTCCTTCTAGTGTCTGCATTTCACCAAGTATTGCAAGAAGAAGTGAAGATTTTCCACAGCCTACTTGACCCACAATCATTGTCAACTGACCTATAGTAATGAAACAAAATTAAATAATTGCATGAGATGGAAAATTCTGCATCGAATGTAATCCAAAAACATTTTAAACAGTTCACATCTCACTTTATATATCTTATGCCACTCCAATATTATCAATGTGGATATTTCATGATTCAGATTGTAACCCATCTATGCTTACTTATCCTGTGTAACTGCTATATATATCTTACTATAAGTTAAACACAAAGGGGTCTACCCAATGTACTGAGCACCTTCCTTACTTTCTCTAGACTTTATGAGAAACCTAATGGAGCATATCTGCTTTCCACCAATTACCAGCTGCTCTTACCATACATATCCCCTTTTAAGTTTAATTTCTAATCATCCATTTCCTTTATGCCATCCTTTACATCACTTTTTTGCTGTCATTTTTTTGGTAATGTTCCACACCCTCTCCACATGCTTCTCCACTGCCCTTTGGGTGATCCTTAACTTTAATTCTTTAGAGACTGTAGGATTCTATGGCCTGTAGCCATATACCATCTCTGAAAGAAGATTATTATGAAAAAGATGGGCCTTTTTCAGGAAAAAGCTCGAATTCATTAAAAGAAGTCTGCAATTTTCCAGAAGCAATCCAGCCCATTCTTCTCCTGTTTTTCTGGGCTCAATTCATTGCCCATTTGATATATCTACATATCAGTATATACTGACTGATGAGCTACCAGGATTTTTCCATTGAACTGCAAATAATAACTTACTATAGATATTCATCAAATGAGATCATAAATAACAATCGGGCAACAGTATACAAAATAGCTTGAAAGAGTGAAAGAAAATAGGGGAGAATGGATATTACAGTATACAGTTCATTCTACTGCCAATGTCAGTACTGGTCTCAAACTACCCCAAAGTGACAGGATGTTTCAGATCTCAGCTTATTGTCCACGAAGGTCTTCCTTATGCTTCTTTTTCAAATACAGCTGTTTTCTGCTTTTAAGTGCAAACAGCTCCTTTTTTCATTAATTTTCACATAATATCCCTTTACACATTCATAGAGTGCCTTGTGCAATAAAACACAAGCAATATTCCCTAATATTCCTGCAAAGACTAAATCATCATCTATTAGTTATTGTCATTATTATTATAGTAACTGTGTTTGAACTCTAGCTGTGCTACTACTACCAATGTGACCTCGGGGAAGTTAATTCACCTTTCAAGGTCTCAGTTTCCTCACCTGACTAGATGATGGAAAATTCCCTTCCAGTCAACAGTAAGTTAAAAAGGGAGCCAACAGGTATTTAGCATGTGCTAGGCAGTAGAAATACAAAGAAAGGCAAATCAATACCTGATCTCATAGTGCTCTAAAAATTAAAGATCTTTAAGTCAAGACATCCTCAGTGTGAAATACTACTGTATTACATTTAACCTCCAGAAGATGAAAATTTAAATCCTGACTTAGCTACCCTAGGGAGTCTTTTGACCTCTCCTCCCATGAAAATATAAGCTTTGGACTAGATTCCTAATGTCCATTCTAGCTCAAAATATTACGATTCTGATAAAAATATGTTTTGAATGAAATACTTAGGCAACTGTGGCAAAAGCATCACTGGTCCTTTTGCTTACATTTTCAAGATAAATGCCACTATTATTTGTTTACCTCTATATGAGTAGATACAGTCTTAGCTCCAAAATTTCTAGTCAGCTCAAAATATACTTCAAATATTTTGAAAGATCACATTTAAATAGTTCATTAGTTTTTGTGTCATATAACTTCCTCATCAATCAAAAACTGAGTAGAAGGTAAATTCAAACAAAAATGAAAACAACAGAAATCACTTATTGAAATGGCAAAATGAAGGAACAGAGTAAATATTTTCCAAAGTCACACTCTAAATTAATGTCAAATTTCATAATTTCCATTGAAATGTTCTGCTCCCTATATTATGATATCATGTTGGCTCATATCATAGTATATAATTATGTTTTACATCAGCATCATTTTTGCCTCATTGAGCTGTGATTCTTCATGTTCTGGTGCTAAATATACAATTTAGTTGTTGAACACTATACAGTACAATCCCTGAGTGACTCTTACCTGTTGGGATTCTAATATCTATGTTGGATAACGTGGCTAAACCACTCCCCCATGAAAAATACCCGTTTGTCACCTAGAAAACAAGGTCAAGGGAAAAAATTTATTAGGATAAGCAAGAAAGACAAATACTTTCATGTAGAATGGTTCAAACTAAAATAATTTTTTGTTTTAAAATAATTAAACATTTAAATACAAATATAAAAGTGCTAAAACATTATTCATCTCACTTTTATGTGGATAGATTTTTAAAAGATAAGATACTAAGGAAAAAAGACCCCCAAATTAGTGATATTCTAACAATCGGGCAACAGTATACAAAATAGCTTGAAAGAGTGAAAGAAAATAGGGGAGAACGGATATTAAAGTATACAATTCATTCTACTGCCAATGTCAGTACTGGTCTCAAACTACCCCAAATTGACAGGATGTTTCAGATCTCAGCTTATTGTCCAGGAAGGTCTTCCTTCTGCTTCTTTTTCAAATACAGCTGTTTTCTGTTTTTAAGTGCAAACAGCTCCTTTGTTCATTAATTTTCACATAATATCCCTTTACACATTCATAGAGTGCCTTGTGCAATAAAACGCAAGCAATATTCCCTAAGCCTTCAATTCTTCAAGCCAGATCAACGAAGCATCCTTAATTCTTTCACAGTGTGTATTTTTGAGATGAAAAAAAAATAATTACTTGTGTATTTTTTTCTAGCATTCAAATACTTTGATGTTTCATGATTTTGAATGACCAAAATGATACCTGACTTAACTTTAAAATTTTGAGATTATTAACATTACTTTGAAATCACAGGACCTTAGAGGCTTTTTAGTCTAACCCCATCATTTTACAAGTGAAGAAACTAAGGCTTAGGTAGCTTAAGCAATTTGCCTTGGGCCAGACAGTATCAGAAGTGGGATTTGAACCCAGGTACTCTGACAACAGAGATAATACCCTTGAAATAACATAAATGTTGTTATCAATTGTAGGGACTAACCATCTCAAATAAAACAACCACGTTTGTTCATGAGCAGAACCAGAAACTCAGAAAACTACTTGGTGGTAGTGCAGGTTCTAAAAAAAACACTTATGACCAAGGACAATTCATGATGACAGTATAACTGTCTACTCTAAATTATTTTAATCTGATACTAGATTAAAGGAGGAAATATTCTGGATATTTACTGCTAACAATGAGCCTGAAATAAAAAAGCAATTTGGGGGGGGAGTATTTTTTTACTATCTCAAAATATACTGCCTTTCTTGAGGCAGGAAGTGGATAGAAGGGAGGGGTAAAGGGATGAAGGAGAACTAAAAATTACAGTGATTTCATCTTACTGGTTAATTCCAAAGAGGTAATTTGTGGCAAAGACATTTGGAGTACAATTTGGCAGAATTCAACTATGAAAACAGTAGAAGTGTATGAATCAAGAGTGAATTCAAAAAATTAAATAACCTTAATTGCAATATCTTCAGTCTCTGGGGGATGAATTCGTCTAATTGATTGTTCATAGCTGTCCAGGTTATATCTTCCAGGCTGCTTCCTGTTTATAGTTTTGGTTTGCTGTATTCCAAAGTATAAAAAATAAGGCAAGCTGTCTTTATGAAACAATACAAACTTTTCTTTTATTAAAAAGAAATTCACAGTTGATTCCTCTGCCATCAGAGAAAAATTATAAAAAGAACACATTTCAACTATTTCTGCTTAGAAGATATACATATATATACATACATACATACATATATATATATATATATATAACTAAATGGCCTTTTATTTAATGTTTTGTTACATCTGCCATTGAAGAGGTAAAAAAAAACTACTAAGTATTATGTTATAATAAAAATCAAATGTAAGTTAAGAATATTTCTTTTTTCACACCTATATCTATCCAGCCTGACATATTCACATCTGTTACATACACACATACATATACACACATATATAAATATAAACAACCCAAACATAGTCATTTAACCCCATAGTGTCTCAGGTCACTCACTAAGATCATAAATTACAGAACAGTTGCTAATCTGCACTGACAGAGGGAAATTTTCTTTACCAAGAGTTCCTTCTACCATTGAAATCATTGGTCCAGACCAAAACCAAAACTACCAAAAGAATTGTAGTGTAAGTCACTATTGTGGCTACAATGAGATATTACAGTGTGTGTATGTGCATTTCTGTATATGTGTACACGTGACTTCATGTGGTTTTTAAATGCAGCTAAAATTCACTTTTTAAAAATATTTCATTTTCCCTAGGGTGGATGAATTTATTATTTAAATTTAAAATTAACCAAATAGAGTAGTTTTAAAGAGATACTTAAAAGTGACCTAGAAAATAGATCCAGGAGAGATAATTCAAAAATTATTGGACTACTTGAAAGCCATGATCAAAAAAGGAGCCTAGATATCATCTTTCAAGAAATTATCAAAGAGAATTGCCCTGATATTCTAGAGCCAGAGGGTAAAATAGAAATTGAAAGAATCCACAGATCACCTCCTCAAATAGATCCCAAAAAGAAAACTCCTAGGAACATTGTCGCCAAATTCCAGAGCTCCCGGGTCAAGAAGAAAATACTCCAAGCAGCCAGAAAGAAACAATTTGAATATTGTGGAAAAACAATCAGGATAACACAGGATCTGGCAGCTTCTATATTAAGGGACCGAAGGGCTTGGAATATGATATTCCGGAGGTCAATGGAGCTAGGATTAAAACCAAGAATCACCTACCCAGCAAAACTGAGTATCATGCTCCAAGGCAAAATATGGATTTTCAATAAAATAGAGGACTTTCAAGCTTTCTCAGTGAAAAGACCAGAGCTGAATAGAAAATTTGACTTTCAAACACAAGAATCAAGAGAAGCATGAAAAGGTAAACAAGAAAGAGAAATCATAAGGGACTTACTAAAGTTGAACTGTTTTGTTTACATTCCTACATAGAAAGATGATGTGTATGATTCATGAGACTCAATATCATAGTAGCTAAAAGGAATATGCATATATATATATGTGTGTGTATACATATATATATACACATATGTGTGTGTCTATGTATGTATATATGTAGCTATATATACATATATGTGTATATATATACACACACACAAAGGGCACAGGGTGAGTTGAATATGAAGGATGATATCTAAAAAAATAAAATCAATTTAAGGGATAAGAGAGGAATATATTGAGAGAGGGGGAAAGGGAGAGATAGAATGGGGTAAATTATCTTGCATAAAAGTGGCAAGAAAAAGTGGTTCTGTAGGAAGGGAAGAGGGGGCAGGTGAGGGGGAATGAGCAAATCTTGCTCTCATTGGATTTAACCTGAGGAGGGAATACCATACACACTCAAATGGGTATCTTACCCCACAGGAAAGAAGGAGGAAGAAGATAAAAAGGGGGGATGATAGAAGGGAGGGCAGATGGGGGGAGGAGGTAATCAAAAACAAACACTTTTGAAAAGGGACAGGGTCGAGGGAGAAAATTCAATAAAGGGGGATAGGTTAGGAAGGAGCAAAACATAGTTAATCTTTCACAACATGAGTATTGTGGAAGGGTTTTACATACTGATTCGCATGTGGCCTATGTTGAATTGCTTGCCTTCTTAGGGAGGGTGGGTGGGGAGGGAAGAGGGAAGAGAATTTGGAAGTCAAAGTTTTAAAAACAGACATTCAAAAACAACAACAACCAAAAAAAGTTTTTTCAAGCAACTAGAAAATAAGATACACAGGCAATGGGGCATAGAAATTTATCCTGCCCTACAAGAGAAGAAGGGAAGGGAGGATGGGAGGGGAGTGGGGTGACAGATGGGAGGGCTGACTGGGGAATGGGGCAACCAGAATATACCCCATCTTGGAGTGCAGGGAGGGTAGAAATGGGGAAAAAATTTGTAATTCAAACTTCTGTGAAAATCAATGCTGAAAACGAAATATATTAAATACATTTTTTTTAAATTTAAAAAAATAAAGCAAAAAAAAGAAATAAGGATCATGTGAAAACAAAGATGCCAATAAAATTTTCTAAAAAAAAGAGATACTTAAAAGTAAAATTATAATGTTGTAAATCTATAGTTCTAATTTTATTCTCATTAATAAAATTTGAAAGCAATGAGAAATTAAGGTAACGGTGATATAGTTTTCCACATACTATAAGAGTGAATATGCTGGGCCAAAAACAAGGATTTAGCATATTCTCATGCTGGAACCACTGATGAGTGTGCCCAGATTAATGCAGGCTAAGCAAAACTAAATGTTAAACAAGTATTTGGTGAATACACAAAGTGCAACCAGTTTATCAGACTAATTCAAGCCAAAATGAATTTTAGAGTCTGACTGTAAAACTATCTTGAGCTGCTAGGCATATACCCTAAGGGGGTTAGTGACAAAAAGAAAGGCTTCAAAATGTTTATAGCAGCACTTTTTGAGGCAAAAAGATCAAAGAATGGCTAAAAAAATTGTAGTATATGACTGCAATGGAATAATACTGTGTTCTAAGAAATGACAAACATAATGAATACAGAGAAGCAGAGAAAGACTTACATGAACAAATAATGTAAAGTGAAGGAAGAGAACCTAGAAACTAATATACACAATGACTACAACAACTTAAGCATAAAGAATAACTACCATTACACAATCAAAGCAGAAAGTTGTGAAATTATAAAGAATAAGTTCCAAAGAAGAGATATGAGCACTTTACATCCCCCATTCCTTTGCAGAAGTCAATGTCCATGGGTGTGGAAACTTGTATGTAATACACAACTGGTTTTGGCTTTGGTGACTTTTTTAATCCCTCTTTTTCTTTCTAAAGTCATTTGTTAAAAGCCATGATTCTTGGGGAAAGGCACAAAGATGGAGAGGGAAATCTGTAGATTTTATAAATAAAAACCTTTAAAAAAAGAAAGAAACTATACTAGGCCTTGGATCATCATATCCTTGACTACTCACTAAACAGTGGGGTAAGGAAAAAATTGTCCCCACTGGATATATATGACTGTGCCATATATCTCTACATTGTAGGAGAAAGTAAGAAAGGGACAAAAAAGGATGTGGTTACCGTGATTTCCCCAATTCAGGGCTCACAGTCCTGGTGAGCTCTTATTTCTTGTCTTAGGATTCAGCATACTGAACAAATTGTTCTCAGTCCTAGAGTCATAATCATGACTTCTCTGAGGTAGCTAGATATTCCACAATCCTGGTGAGCTTGAGGGGCAAAATTTTTTCTCCCTACCTTTATGGCATTCCTATTCTGAAGAGACTCTATTGTAATAACTACTACCACAATGAGTACTAAGATTATTTTTAGGAGTAGCACTTTTCATAGGAAGTTTGATAGAGTGGACAGAGAGCTGGCCTCTAAGTCAGAAAGACCTAAGTTCAAATCCCGCCTCTGATACGTAATGGTTGAGTGACTACGAGCAAATCACTTAATTTTTCAGTTTCCTAAACAACTCTCTATGACTAAGTTCAAGAACTGCTGATCTATATTGGGAGATGGAGTTCCTCACTGAAATTTGTGTATATCAGTAAAATCACAGGCCTGGATACAAATAATAAGACTAATAATAATGAGTAACTAGGATTTTGTTGATCTGATTTTTCAAGTCAAGAAATTTATGTAAAATGTATTTATTAAGAAATAACTTCAAGAGTGAATACAAATTCTACTTATCCCCTCCTAAATCTACATTTTTCAAAAAGATAGAACACAAATGGGAAACAAATTGTTTTTTTAATATTTAGTATATCCCAAACTATGTGATTCTGCTATTCTCTGAACTAATTTACAGTTATGCCTTCCATACCTCATGGTTTCGATATACCATGGGTTAGCATACGAAATTAAATGGGAATTTGGGGGTAGTTTCATGGAAGCACAGATAACACGGTAAGGCCAGAAGACAACACAGAACCTATGAGCAAATACTTAACCCAAATTTTACAATAAAGTACTGTAAACACCCTATAAAAGAAAAGAAAAAAATCAGATCTCTTGAGTACAAAAGTAAGGCCAAAAATTTTTACACGTACTTTCCAGATCATGGGGGCACTGCACCCCGAACCCCTGTGATGTGGAAGGGATACCTTTGTGGTAACTGTAGCCAGCCTAATGTTACTCATTAGATTATTTAAATATCAAAAGGAAACAATAAAACGCTTTTCAATATTATTGAGAAAATCAGATGTACAATGATCCTCACCAAAAAAAGAGGTTTGCATGACCAAGTCCTTTCACAACTATTTAAATGCAATCAGATCTATACTAAATATAATTATAGCTATTTCAGCAGAAAGAGAAGCAACATAGCACAGAAGATAGAGTTGGTCCCTGAGCCAGGAAGACCTAAGTTCAAGTTCCCCTTCTGATGCATAAGTTGCTTAACCTTTGAATGCTCTGTTGTTCAATTGTTTTGGTGATGTCCAACTCTTTGTGACACCATTTTGGATATTCTTAGCAAAGGTACTGGAGTGGTTTGCCAGTTCCTTTTCCAGCTCATTTTATAGATGAAGAAACTGAGGTAAACAGTATTAAGTGACTTGCCTAGGGTCTCACAGCTAGCAAGCGTCTGAGGTCTAATTTGAACTCAGGAAGATGAGTCTTCCTGACTTTAGGCACAGGACTCTCTCCGCCTCGCTGCCTCCTTGAAAGCTCTAGGCAACTCAGTCAATTAGTTGGAGAGAAGGTGCTGACCAGCAGTGGTAGAGAGAGTTTCCTCACCAGGGACTTGTATCTACCAGCTAACTTACAAGTATAGTTTCTATCCCTCAGGAGAAAGCCTAAATATATTTAAATCCGTCTGAGATTAAAAACTGAGGATTCGAAAAGCTATGATTCTCCAGATACATGAGCAACAATACCACGTGTACTTTTTTCTTCCTTTAAGAGTCAATGTTTTTAAATCAATCCCCAGAACAAGAATGTCGTTCCAATGAAGATGGCTGCTGAAAATTTCATTTGAGAGACCTAATAAGCTTAAGGTAGAATGAAGTATTTGGAGATAGGTTATGACTGGAAATGATTTACTGTCTTTCTCCAGCATCCCTAGGGCTTCATTTTGGCTCTATTTTTGATAAAAATAGGCAATGGTCCTTATATCTGCAAGAAAACTTATCTTTATAAATTTGTGACAGAAAAGCTTAGGAGACCTTGAGATCTGATTCAGGAATTTGCTGGGTGTAGTTTTCAGCCTAAAGTAATAATCCAACTCAGTAATTTTAAAAAGCCATTTCATGGAATTATAGAGGGCAAATAACATTGGGTTTAAAACAAAACAAATTAACTGAGAAAGTAAATATCATACCCATTACAACGAGTGGGCCATAACACAAAAAGTTCAAATAGGGTTCCTGACTAAGGTTCCAGATTCAAGATTTAGCCTGAGTAGATCAAAAAGGTCACAGAAAAGTACTTAGTTTAAGGGCAAGCAAGACAGCATTCGTATCTTTACGAACTGTGCTGTGTACCAAGAGATCATAAAAGCACCTGGTAACATTGATACACGATAAACATACAGAGAAAGAAGCCACTCAGTAAATTTGGCCTACACCTAAATGGAAAAAGTTTTGCCTATGATACACACATGTAAAGCTAATAATGCCCTGGATGAGATAAATTAGAAAAATGTCCTGTACTTTAAAACTAAGCGTGCTTTCCAATAATAATACTGACAACAAGAATATATGCATGAAAATCACTGTCTTCTAGACATATTCAGTTCTGTAGTAGTATTGTCCCCCAAAGACGATCAGCGAGAATGACTTCACCCTCTTCTCTAAACTATGGAGAGGGTGGGAGGAAGGAAAGTGTTGACAGAGATGTGAGTTGGAGTTTCACAGATGTAATTTGAAGAAACTTTGGCACCAAAATGTCACTAATGTTCCATGGAATTTCTACAGCCAAAACCACTTAACTCTAAGCTTTGACAGAATACATAGTATCTTTAGTGAACTCAGGGAAGAGTTTCCATTAGTGTTTTATTTTTAAAACACACAGCTTTTTTCACTCCATTTTTAAAGGTTTGTAGTTTTGCGTTTTGGATCTAGAACAATGACAAATGACCCCGAAAGAAATTAGTTTAATGTTTCAATACTTTGATGGAGCTGTGATAGTGTCAATGTTGACCTTCCTTCCAACAATGCAGGTCTCACTCCACTTCTGCCAGCCGAACCTGTGCAAGTCTGTCTTGCAAGAAATTCTTGACAGCAACTCTACCCAATATACTGAAGATTTTCCTCTCAATGTCTTGACAATGTGTAGCTAGTAATGAAGTACGCAGGCTGTCCATTGGTTTTCCCACACTTCCACTGTGTAACCAGTCATTTTTTCCCAATCATACACCTCTGATGACACAGTTTATACCATTCTTCAACTGTAATGTGTTGCAGCCTGTTCACTCCCATTATGTACCTTTCCATTACCCTTTGGGTGACCCTGACTTTAATTCTTTAGAGATTGTGCTATTCCATGAGTCACCACTATATAGCATCACTGGAAGAATCTTGTTAAAAAGATAGCCCTTTGTTTCAAGGAGACTGTTGGGATTATTAAAATCATTCCAGACAACACTCCTTCTCCTGTTCAACTCTGGGCCTACCATACTGTCCATTCACATTGTCTGGACAATGAGGGATGAGTTCTATAGGTGATCCATCTACCTGTACATTTTAATCTGAACAAAAAAAGGATTCTTCATCCACTTAGTTTTCACTATGTAAATAATTAGATCAGATTCCTTTAAATGATTCAACATTTCATTTAGGAGTAACTGCATTGCTCCAGCCCTTAATACCATTGACACATTGTTATATACAAAAAGGAAAATCTCCAAGACCACAAGATATATCAAGATAGACAAAAATACATCAAGGTTTTCTACATCTTTGGTAAATATACTTCTCCCTGTTTTGGAACTCAATTGATATTAATAATCAAGAAATATAGTATATTTTCAATATTTCTGAGGAATCTATATGCTTCTTAGATGTATTTCTTTTTTACTACCAGTCTCTAGTCAATTCCATTTATGCTGCTCTGCCTCCTTTAACAGATTTCTTCTGAGGACTTCAACTCCATGCATATAATTTTCATCTTGCACAATTTAAAGGATTTCTTTCTAATATTTCAAAATGTTCTTTCAAAAGATATTTGTATCTGATAAGAGCTGATTCTGACTAATAAACTTATTTTGCAGTTAGGTTTGGATAAAGCTTGAATGCATTGGGAACTTCTCCATTTCTTTTTGAACTAAGTATGTGTTGATCATCCAATGAAAGAATGTACACGAATCTACATCAAAAAACTCTGAAGCTTCTTAAGAGCAGGAACCATCTTGCTTTCTATATTTATATTCCCAGTACTTAGTTGAGGGCCTAGTGGATAACAAGCACTTAATAAGTACTTTTTATTTATTTATTCAAATGATTTTAAGAGGAAGAAAGCATTTATATCTCAGGGCATCAAGAAAGGCTTTGTGTAGGAAGTGGCATCAAGGACTTCTCAAAGACACCTCCAATTTGGGAGACCACCTATACAAAGGCATAGTCTGCATTCCTCTATGGTGCTTTAGGATCACCTGAAAATTTAATTCCTCAGAATATGTGGTTTTTTAAAGTCTCAAAACTATACAGTGTAACCAGAATAACTTTGTGTGTACTTATGAAAACACAGGTCTTTCAATGCAGAGACCAGCTTAGAATCAAGAGAACCACCACACAATTTTCCAAAGGTAATCCACTCTGCTCTCTTCCTGTTCAATTCTGGTCCCAACTCCTTGTCCTCCTGTAGTGCCTATCACAGATACAGGAACCAACAGGAATTTTTCATTCATTTAGTTTTTCCCTTTAAGGATTGTAAGGCCAACTTCTGAGGCATTCAGTAGGACATCATCCACAAAACCAAGCACCCTTTCCGTCAGGATTTTATATAAGGCCTCCAGGATATTAGGTAGATCCTCTTAGAGATTTTAAGGAAGGATGTAAACAAGAATTGCAAAGAATGAAAAAGTCTGGATGGTTTGTGATTTATACAAGTAAAGAAAATACACCATTAAGGAGATCAATTGAAATAACTATTATAGATACAATTTTAAGGGTTTCTTCATAGTATTTTGTAATCTTGAGCTTTGTATTTGATAAGAGCTAATGTTATCTTGTAAGGTTGTTTTGGTCTTAGGTGTGGCTAAAGCTCGAATGAATCTGAAACTTTTCAACTTCATTCTGAATTGGACATATTTTACCTTATAGGGTAACCCTTAGAAATGGACAAACCACATAATAAGATAATGCTCATGAATGTAGTTTTAAAATTATAAGAGACTAGGCAAATAAAACATATAATGATTAAAGTAATTTTACATATTCGAAAGAGTAATAAGCCGGAAATTAAAAAAAAACTCAATTCAAGTTTGCTACCCTTTTGCTTCCCAACAATTCGACTGTAGAGTTACAACTTCTCAATTTCAGTATGCCCATCCATTAAGTGAGAATAATAATATCAGCTATTTCATGGTATTGGTGAGAATGGGATGAGATAATGCACCTTATAAACAGAAAGGTATATGTCAATGTAAAAGCACTGTTACTATGCAGAGAGATACCGTTGTTATTTTTCGGTTTGGTCTGGTTTTTGCTTTTATTTAGTTTTATATAATCGATGAGTTTTTAAACCCAATGGCAACTGTCCTTACTTCTGGGTGAAAAAAGTTACCCCCAACCTAAAAACATAAGAGATTTCATACCATATGAATGACGTTCTTTTTTAATGCTCTCCCATTTAAAACACAACACAATAATAAGCCATTTGGTGAACAGAACTTACTACTCCTGTGTGTTTCTTACAAGACTCAAAAGTTACAGAACCTTCACCGCTCCTCCAGCTGTCATCACCAATCTCATCACTTAAAAGAAACTCGTTCAACTTCTGAACGCTGGCAAAAGAAAAAACATAAAGTGAAAAATATGCGTTAATATACATATATACACACTTATATAGCAGTCCTGTTTCTGCGCCTTAGTAGCTGTGAGACTGTGGACAAGTCATTTCTCTTCTCTGATCCACACTCAATTTCCTCATTTGCAATATTAAGCAATTGGGCGAGATAATCTCTAAATACCCTTCCAGGTCAAAATCTATGATCATATGGTTAAAAGTGAATCCTTTGAGTATCAAGTCCCCTCAACTCTCATTTGTTTACCTCTCCAAATTCATTTTTTTTCTGGGAGTTACTTTAAATTTCACTGATTCTGCTGCTCATTATAACCTGCCTATAATTATATTCTGGATTTGAAGAGGTAGAGTTAGGGATAGGTAAAACAAATTTTATGAGCCCAATAAATCGGAGTTCTTCCAAAGCTGCTTCCAACTCGACCCTGCCTGGCCTTGCGTGGCTTTGGACACCCCACTTGCAACTGACATAGAAGGGCACGGAATGAATACATAGAACTCTGAAATGTCTCCTAACTACTCATCACACTATGAACAGATTGAGTTTAGGAGAGAAGACAATCTTTTCAATGCCTGCCACTAGTAATATGACTAATGGCTGAGCCCATAAGGAGAAGGATTAGTGAGAAGAGCCAGTCTTCTGGATCAATCCCAGTGACCCACTCCAACTGAGCCCATCTCCTGTAGGAAGGGCTCTCTTACTTTTTGTGTTCTTCATTAGTCATTTCCTCAGGATTGGAAGTATCAGAAAAAATGGCCCACTTCATTAATTTATTATCACCATCATCATTCTGTAATATGTAAATATTCCACATTTAATTATACATATTATACATATCAAGAGGTATAATCAGCTTTTCTCATCTCTACCCTTAAGAGCTATAAAGCCAGGAGTTGTATCTTAGCTAAATATTCTGTATTACACAGTTCTAAACACAGTGTTTTACACACAGTATGTAATGAATAAGTGTTGGCTGAATTAGACTAAACTGAATGCAGATGATTCACAGATCTATTTACTCAGGCTTAGCTTCTCACCATCAACTTCCTACTGGGCATTTCCAATTCAATGTCCCAGAGACATCTCAAACTCAGTGTGACCAAATCACACTGAGTTTCCCCCAAACCTACTCCTCTTTCAACCTTCCCTATTTCTGCAAAGATACCACCACCTTTCCAGTCACCCAGGGTCCTAACCCTAGCATCAATCTCAAGTCCTCACTTGCAATTACCCCACATACCCAATCAACTGCCAAATACTTCACATTTCCCTCATATGGGTTCTCCTTCTCTCCACTTATATAGTAATCACCCTATTTCAGCTTTTCCTCACCTTTCACCTGGACTATCTCAATAACCTCCTCATTTGTCTTTCTGCCTCTAGTCTTTTCCTACTCCAAGCCATCCCTCCACATGGTAACCAAAATAATTCTTCCAAAGCACAACTCTGACCAACACACACACACACACACACACACACACACACACACACACACACAAACACACACACTCACTCATCACTCATTAAACTGTAGTGGTTACCTAAGGATCAAATGTAAACTCCTCTGGCATTTAATGCTCTCAACAACCTTGTCCTATCCTACCTTTCCTGGCTTACTATTTCATCCTTCACACCCTATACAGTCTAGCCAGCCTGATCACCTTGCTGTTCTTCATGTAGGATATTCTTCCTTCCTCTGTTGTGCCTTTTGTCTCTCATACCTGTAATATGCTTCCTCCTCCCCTCTACTTCTTGGAATCACTAGTTTCCTTCAAAATTCATCTCATGACGCCTTCTACACAAGGTCTTTCCAATGGTCAATGCATCACTCTGCCCAGGTGCCCTTCAATCTACCCTGGATGCATTTTACGTAAACCCATGTCAATGCATGTTGTCTCTTCCATTGGAATGGGAGCTCCTTGAGGGCAAGGCCTGTTTCACTTTTATCTCTGTATCCCTAGCCCTTGCACAATGCCATCTACATGACAAGTGCTTAATAAGTGCTAGTTGATTGACTAATTGTACAAAATAGATAGAGCTGAATTAAAGAGTAAACCCCCACCCCACCAAAAAAACCATGCAAGAAAACCATATGGTATTGTCCTAATATTTCTGAAGATCCTATTATATAAAATCTCACTTCTTCCAATTAAAATCTAATCGATGATTGTCTCCCTGAGGGCATATTGGTTTAATTAGCTATCAAATCAAGAAAATAGAATCTGGTGGGGAAGTAGAAAGAAGAAAACAATAAAAACAATATCATTTTGTAATTATTTTCTTGCAATAGTTTGATAAGGTAAAAAGGTGGATCCACTTTGTTATGAGGAATATATGAAAGTGGACACATATATGCTTTCTACGTAAAAACAACAAAACTGTAGCTTTTATTAGACAGGTAAACATATTTAGATACTTTCAAATAGTGTATTTATGGACAAGGCTAAATCATCTCAAATAAGCCTCTTTAGGTTTGTTTTCCCAACAAACTTATTAAATGAATAGAGGTCAGTTCAATTCAAGCCATTTACTATGATTCATAAAGTGTGCTCCTCTTTACATCTTGTGTCTCTCCATAGCAACACTGAAACACATACAATCTATTACGGCAGGCCACCTTTAAACAATTCACATTTTATCTCTAGGAAAATGGTAGCCATGTGTTATTTATGAAGAGCTTTTGTTTGGTCATCAAAGGTCTGCTTTGCAAATTTCCAAGGCACAGTACTCTGTAAATACATGTTTTCTCCTCCAACAGAATATATGAGCTTTTTTGAGAGCAGTGAATGTTTCATTTGCTCAATAAATGCTTGTTGATTGATGGATCATAATCAAATTTTTGTTATTTTATTTTCAACAAATGCTATTCATTGCTTCTCCACTTTTATCAGATTTATATATAATTGTGTTCTTGTAATGTGCTAATTGGTGTTGATCATAAAAAGCAGTCCTATATGCGGTCCTTTAAAATAAAAATGAAAGGCTTCCTGCCCTCACATCTTTGTCTCAGACTATGTCACTACATATAAACATACAGCTGAGGCCATACTCTTATATTTTAAGCAAAGTTGGTTCATTTCAATTCTCAGCTCCGCTTTGCAAATGTCTAGTAAATCTCACTGAAATCTGTAAGTTACTAAAACAAAAAGATCGGTTTTTGCCTGTTCATCCCTGCACATAAAAGAGAGTTTAGCTTCCTCTAACCTTTTTAATGTTTTCTTCTGTAACTCATTTACACTTGGCATGGATAGGGATATGGCTGACATTTGAGAACTGTCAAGAGAAGTAAAGAGAAGCACCCTTAGGGATTCACTCCTGCAGAATTCCTGGGGTCATGTGTGACCACCTACTTAGAAGCAGACAAACTTGCCTTTCTTCATCCTAAGACTTTTCCTTTCACCTCCCTCCATCTTCTGGCTCTCATTAAGGCCTCAATCCCTCCTGGCTACTCTCTCCAGTACTGGTTGCACCTTTTCTCAGATTCATACTCTAACTTACTGGTCATGGTCGGGGGAAGTCAATTTAGCCACCTTACATGGGTAAGTTATATAGTAACAGAGTTCTCAACTTGGAGTAAGGAAGACCTGAGTTTGAATCCTGCCTCAGACTTTTACTAGCTGTGTGACACTGGGAAAGTCACTTAATACGTCTCAGCTTCATTTTCCTCATCTATAGATGAGGGTTGTTGTAAAGAGCGAATGAGACAACATATATAAAACACTTTGCAAAGCACTATATGAAATGCTAGCCATAACTGTTTTACTCTGCCACTTCTAGACCCTCCCTCCATCACCATTACTCAGTAACCTCTCATCCTTTGATGTTTATTCAATCCAAATTTATTAGATTGTAGTGATTGTTACCACCCCCCAGACTGTTCTCTTTCCTTCCTCAATGAGTTCAGTGCTCAGCTCACAGTCTTTCTTTTCAACCCAACTCCTGGTGTCTTATTAGGAGACTTCACCATGCATATTTATATTCCTTCAAATATCCTAACTTTGCAGTTCTTCAATCTACTTAATTCTCAACAATTCTTACCAAATAATTCATTCTTATCCCATAAACTTTAGTCTTTAAACTTGTCAAATACAAAAATATTATATTCACTTGCTGCTGTAAATTGTATATCTATTCTGTTCCTCTGATCTACCTTTAAATTTCTTAGCCAGTATCAGATAGTTTTAATAATTAATTTCTTATAACATTGTTTAAGATCTGGTACTGCTAAACCTCCTTCCTTTACATTTTTCCATTGGTTCCTTTGATATTCTTGGCTTTTTGTTCTTCCAAATGAATTTTACTATTATTTTTTCTAATTCAATAAAATCATTTTTGGTAATCTAATTGGGATAGTATTGAATATTTGAATTGTGTTTAGGTAAAATTGTCATTTTTATTATATTGGCCCTGCCTACCCATGAACAATTAATATTTCTCCAATCATTTAAGTCTGATTTTATTTCTATAAAAAGATTTTTTTTATCATTTTGTTTATATAGTTTCTGGGTTTGTTTTGGCAGATATACTCCCAGGTATTTTGTACCATCTAGAATTGTTTTGTTTGTTTTTGTTGTTGTTTTTTGGAGGGGGAATGCAGTGCAATTGGAGTTAATTGACTTGCCCAAGGTCACACAGCTAGTAAGTGTGTCAAGCGTCTGAGGCTGGATTTGAACTCAGGTCCTCCTGACTCCAGGACCTGTGCTTTACTCATTGCGCCACCTAGCTGCCCCCTAGAACTGTTTTAAATGGGGTATCTCTCACTTATCTTTTCCAGTTGGGAAAACTAGAAAGTACTATAGCAGAAATTGGGCACAAACCAATATCTTACACCATTAACCAAGATAAGGTCAAAATGCATACATGACCTACATATAAAGAGATATTATAAGAAGATTTGAAGAATATGGAATATATGACTTATCAGACCTATGAATAGGCAATTTGTGAGTAAACAAGAGATAGAGAGCAGAATAAGGTATAAAATGGATAATTTTGATTACATTAAATTTCAAGGTTTTGTAAAAAATAAAACAAATGTAGTCAAGTTCAGAAGGAAAATGGAAAATGGGGAAAAATTTTATAGACAGTTTCTCAGATAAAGGTCTCATATCTCAAATATATAACGAGCTTTGTAAAATATATAAGAATACAAGTCATTCCCCAATTGATAAATAATCAAAGGATATGAACAGTCTGCATAATTCTCATGAACTGTTCCTTGATACCAACTCAGCTACACACAGAGATGGTCATACCTTTGATTTTGCCATTGTGTGTAAGTGTTCCACTCCCATGTTTGTGAATTCCAAAATTCTTTTATCTGATCATAATCTTTTATCATTTTTCCCTCTGCCTCACAACTCCTAACCTTGATTTTCATCTTCAATCACCTCCAATCCCTCAACCTTTCAGTTCCCTCCCAAGCTATAACTGCTCAACTAGCTACACTCTCCTCCTCCCTCTACCTTGACCCCTTGATGAATGAGTTCAACTCTCTACTATTCTACAGAATGCAGTCTCTTGCCCCTTTATCCTATCACTAATAACTATTACTTGTTAAACCTCGACCTTGGATTACTCCTACCATCCACTCCGTTAAGTCTCAGCTGCATGATGCTGAAAAAAGTCACAAAACCATGCTGACTAGGCACACTATAAATTTAGGTTACATAATCTCAACTCAGTCCTCACTCATCAAGGCAATTGTTTTACACCTTCCTAATTGATTTACTATCCTATACCACAACTATTTCAAATATTTTAGTTCTTCTTCAAGACTACCAATGGCACCCTCTTAGCTGGGGACCTTATTTTTATACTTCATTAAAAAATGAGGCCATTTACCAAAAGCTCCAACTTCTCTCTTCCTCCTCATTTCATATCACTCAAATGACTTCTTTCACTATCTCCTCCTTCACCTATGTCTCTTTCCAAGGCAAATATGTAAGATTGCCCCCTCTATACTTCCAATTATCTTGCTAATCTTCCGTCTTTCTATATATTCTCTGTTACCTACAAATCCACCAATGTGTTCCCTATCATAAAAAATCCTCATTAGATCATAACATCTCTGCTGGCTATCATGCTGTATCTCTGTTCCTTTTGTGGCTAAACTTTTTGAAATAGTCCTCTACAAGTAGGGCCTCCACCTCTTCTCTTCTCACTGTCTTCGAACCCCTCTGCAATTTAATTTCTAATGTAATCATTCAAGTGAAAATGCTCCCTCCAAAGTTATCAGTGATCTCTTTATTGCAAAATTTAATGATTCTCTTGGTCCTCAACCTTCTTGATCTCTCTGCAATTTTAACATTGAAAGTCATGATATTCTGAATACTTTCTCTTCTCTGGGTTTTCATGATGTTGCTCTCTCCTGGTTCTCTTCCTACACATATGAACAATACATCTTAGTCCCCTTTGCTGGATCTTCCTCCAAGTAACAATCTCCAAAAATAGATGTCCCCAAAAGCTCAGTCCGAAATCCTCTTCTTCTCTGCTTCTACACTATCCCACTTGGAGATATTATCAACTCCCAAGGGTTCAATTATCATCTCTATACATATGACTCTCTGATCCATTCATCCAATCATAACCTCTCCTCTGAGCTCAAGTCTGACATCTCCAATTGCCTCTTAGACATCTCAAATTGGAGGTCTTCTTAGACATCTCAAACTCAACATGTCATTAACAAAACTCATTACCTTTTCCCCAAGTCAACCCTTCCTCCCAACTTCTTTAGTACTATCAAGGGCACCATCATCTTCCCAATCTCCCATGTTTGCAACCTAAATGTCATTCTCAACTCACTTGCCCATGCCCCACATATTCAATCTGTCACTACATCTGCTTGTTTCTATCTTCATAACAGCTCTCATACATGGCCCCTTCTCTCCACTCATGCTGTCTCTATTTAGTGCAGCCCTCATCACCTCAAGCCTAGGCTACTGCAGTAAGTTCCAGGTTAGTCTTCATTCCTCAAGTCTCTCCAGTCCATCCTCCACTCAGCTTCCCAAGAGTTCTTCCTTAAGTGCAATTCTGACCATGTCACTTCCCTACTCAATAAACCCTAGTGTCTTCCTACTACCTTCAGGATCAATAGAAAACCTTCTGTTTGACTTTTAAAGTTCTTTACAGCCTATTCTCTTCAGCCCTTTCTAGTCTTCTTACACCTTCCTTTCTGCTATTCTCCCCCATGACACTCCATCTAGCAACTTTTAACTTCTTTTTTACAAGACATCTCTCATGTCTGGAATGCTTTCCTTCCTCACTTCCACCTCCTGGTTTCCCTGGTCTCTTTCAAGACTCAGCTCAAATCCCACCTTCTGCAATAGGCCTTTCCTGTGCCTCCCCTCTGATATGATCTCCCTTTTAAGTTGTATATGTAAGTTGTACATACATAGTTATCCACATGCTCTCTCCCCATTACAATGAAGGCTCCTTGATGTCAGGGAATCAGTTTTTGCCTTTCCCTATATCCCTAGCGCTTAGCACAGTGTCTGGAACATAGTGAGGACTTATAAATGTTTTTTGACTGTTGACTAACACAGATTCTCTCCCACATGCCCTACCACCCATACATAGAAGATAATATTTCTTCCCATGTAAATATACAGAAAACCTCCCCTCGCTGGTTCACAACAGCTTATTCTTCAACCCATTGGTTAGAGTATCTACTCAAGGGGAAAGAAATAAACAATTACGTAACAGCTACTATGTACCAGGCACTGTGCTAAGTGTTTTACAGATGTTCTCTTATTTGATCTTCACTACAACACTGTGAAGTAGATGTCTCAGGAAACTGAGACAAACAAATGTTAAGTGACTTGCCCAGGGTCACACAGCTAGCAAGTTTCTACAGCTAGATTTCAAATGAGATCTTTCTGACTCCAGTCCCAGGGCTATTTCCCCTAGGCCACCTAGCTACTTTGTCAAATAACTAAAATGTCTATTCTTGCAAATTACACAGAACATGACAAATGAGATAGTCACCCTCCTTCTGACAAACAGACAAGGGATTACTAAGGCAGAATATTGTATATACTGTCATTGTGACGTTCATCAAATGTTAAGACATAGCAATTATGCTTAACTGGTCTTTCTTTGTTGCCAAAGGGGCTTCCACTCTTCAGAAAGCTGGGAAAGGGGAAGAGAGTAATATTTCCAGAAATGACTGTGATGTAAAAACAGAAGACATCAATAAAACTTTTTATATGAAGCGGAGTTATGCAGATCAATCACAGAAAAAAGCATATGTACATATATCTATGTATATAACA
Source organism: Trichosurus vulpecula (assembly GCF_011100635.1). NCBI lineage: Eukaryota > Metazoa > Chordata > Mammalia > Diprotodontia > Phalangeridae > Trichosurus > Trichosurus vulpecula. The sequence continues at coordinate 182,718,622 of NC_050577.1, read as the reverse complement.
TATGCACGTATGTATACATGTAAACATATGTGTATATACATAATTTTCTATGCAATTCAAGACAAAAGGATTTCAGCCTCAATTGTATGAGTAATTCTTTCATTTTTGGCATCATCTGACACATCAAGGCACAACCTAAGTTTTTCGGACAGAGGTTGTATTTCTCTGATCATAATAATACCATGCAACTTTCAGTATGTATTTACATACTTATATATTGTCTCCCTTGATAGAATGTGAGCTCTCTCAAGGCACGAACTCTTTCTCTCCTGTCACTGTAATGTCCAGCTCTTAGCTAACATAATACCTGGGACCCAATAGGCAGTTAGGTGGTACAGTGGACAGTGTGCTGGGCCTAGGGTCAGGAAGACCTGAATTCAAATTTGGCCTTAGACACTTATTAGTTGTATGACCCTGGGCAGATCACTTATAGTTTCCTCAACCATAAAACGGAAATAATAGCAGCAGTTACGTCTTCAGATTTTGGTGAGATATAATTCATTGAGATAATAATTCATTGCAAAATACTTCATGAATCTTAAAGCATTACAGAAATACTAAATATTATTATTTTTGACTGCTATCAAGGGAACTGGCTGAAATATAAATGCTCTACCATAGATAGCAGCAACATATCTGATTGATGGCAAAAACCATAGAAGGTCCAAGCATACATTCCTTTAGGAGGAAGATAAGAACAAGGTAATGAAAAGTAATTTTTCCCAAAATTCAGAGGTCTTATCTCTTTTTTGGAAAACAGTAACTGGAACGTCCCTCACTGTACAGCTGCCTGTTTCCACTGAGAGAATGACAGTGGGCTTGGGCTAGAAACAAGAGAGGAAAGGCTGCCAGGAAGTGACATGAGATAGCTGTGGTAAGGAGGTTCTGTGCTTAAGGGCAGAGAAAAAAGATGGATGTGAGGATCCAAGGGAAGTATAACTTCCGCTTGACGAGACTACTAGGTCCACCTATCCTGTCCACTGGCAATGAACTAATGCATTCAGACAAGCTTAATGTTTCTCACAAGTGACAGGACATCCCAGAGCAAGACCAATTATCTTCTCTGATCCTACCTGGATCCCAAGTCTAGTTTCCATGGTTCCCATGCTGTTAGTCTCAAATTAAAAGACCCAGAGGCCAGAGTTTCTGTATTTTTATATGATTTTGGGGCTGGTTTACAGGAAGAATAAATAAAACTCATTCCTGCAAAAATCTTGTTTGCCTGCTTAAGGAAGAATTCAAAGTGTACATTTCCAGTGTCCTGGGTTCAATTGATCTTATGTCTTGAGGGATCTCCTGGGTTTAAAAGAGGGCCAGGCTCACCATCATTTGGTAGATGTCTTATTTTTCGCTATTTCCTCTCTATGATCTACTATCTATCCATCAATTCTAGGCTAAATAAATGCTACATACAACAATAAATATGCTTGTCTGCTTCGGTGTAATCATAATTTGCTCTCACAGAAATAGAGTAAGATCAGAAAGAAAGTGGACTTCACAAGTATAAAGAATCTCAGAGTTCATTTCTGACTGTGTTGATTCACAAATCCAGAAACCCTTTGACAGCAAATGAAAAGAGACAGATTTGAAGGAAATCACAGAGCACAGAGTGTTTACTCAGCATGTCTCCCTAGAAGACCAGGTGCATACCACCACGGTGTGTGACTCCCCAGAACCCAGATGCTTTTTGTTGAACATGATTAAATGGATGATCAGCTGCATACCACCAGGGTGTGTGACTCCCCAGGACCCAGATGCCTTTTGCTGAACATGATTAAATGGACAGCTATAAAATCCATTCGGCAATTAAATATCTTTGAATATCTTCAGTGTGTTTCACGATGCTAAGTAAAAGATTAAACATCTTTGAATATCTTCAGCATGTTTCATGATGAAATAAAAGAACTCTAATTCAGGATTGTTTGCAAATGTAACAGGAGACTGGTCAATGAGCACCCAGTCCTGACAGCACTGCTGAGCCTGCTTCAGGGTTTTTGTAACGGAGGGCATTTTGCCTTGTCTCGACTTTTATGGACAAGTCTACTTTGCACTAAAATATTCAGAAAGTTCAAAGTGCATAAGGTGCATAAAGTTGGGGCTACAGTTTTAACTATTACATAACCATCTCAGTTGATTGCTGGATTTCATATTGTAGTCACAGTCCAATGAGGAGGACTTTCATTGCTAGAATGATCCTTTTATGAAGAACTTCCTTCTAATCTTCACTGCTACGTAAAATTTCCTTGTAATAGTGGATTTAACTTAAGTTTCGAGGATATCCTCCTATCCTTGAATACTCTGAAAAGGGGCCATTGGTATAAGTTAGTCAAACAAGTTTTAACATCAAGTATTGCTGTTTCTCCAGTCCTATAAGGGACACTCTGAAACCAGCTGACTAGTTTCTCTCATTATAATGATACTGTCCAAATTGTGATAGGCCACCTGGCATCAAAGACTGATCATGGGTCCCCTAAGCACAACTGAAAATGCAGACTGATTCTGGCCAATTTGGCAAAATGCAATAATTATTAGGGAGTCTCTAGTTTGGGTTCCCAGAATGAACACACAGTGAAAGTTGGGTTGGCTTGCCATCTCTATCAAGTCTATGAACCAACATAAGCAGAAATCTTATTCTGTGGAAGATTTGAGGTGTCTGGAGCAGAGCCCTTCAAACAGATTGATCTTTATCAAGCGGGCAAGTGCCTTTTCACTCCTCAGTGGGAATGGGAAAATGAAGTACAGTATATCATTCTTGAAGGAATGTTATCATTTCTCAGTACCTGCTAAATCAGAATTGTTTGCAGAGGATTTAGAAATTTCCAAACATAAAAAGGTCTTAAAAATATTCTGTGTTACCCTATCCTCTTAATATTTGTAATCTTACTGATTTCAGTAGTTATGCCTTTTTATGTTATCATTTTTTTCTACCTCTGTGGCTGAACAGGATAATATTGTGAATTCAAAAATAACCATGAAAGGAATCAATGTTAATGAAGAAAATAAAAAAGAGACCAAAATAATAGGTGCTCTATGATTTATTAATTTTATTGTTTGAAATAGCTTTCCTTCTAAAATAAGGCCTGATTTGCAAGTGTTGCTGTAAAAATCAGTGAGTGATTTACATGATTTTTCAGCAGACAGAGCGAAAGGGCAGCTAGGTGGAACAGTAGGCCTGGAGTCAGGAAACCCTGAGTTCAAACCCAGCCTCAGACACTTACTAGCTATGCGACCCTGGGCAAGTCACTTAACTCTGTTTTACCTCAGTTTCCTCATCTGTAAAATGAGCTAAGGAAGGAAACGGCAAACCACTCCAGTATCTTTGCCAAGAAAACTCCAAAAATGAGATCATGAAGAATTGGACAGGACTGAAGCAACTGAACAAGAGTGGACGGAAACAACAACGAATAGGGAAAATCAGTACATGAAGAGTCTGCAAAGCTTGAGCTCCAAATCTAACCTACCTTGTAAGGGGGCAGAAAAACACAACTAGTCCCAGAGTCAGAGGATGTAATTCAAAACTCCTTCAGTTACTTACTGCCTATAAAACCTCAGTTATGTCACTTCCCGTTTGTAGGCTTCAGTTTCTTCATCTGTAAAATAGGGGGTTTGAACTATATAATCTCTAAGGTCTCTTCTAGCTCTGAATCCTATCTTAGTTAACATCACACGACTGAGAAAATAATTGTGCTGATACTGTAACTTTCATCATTTCATGGTGTCAGTGTAGAGCAACTTCCATTAGAGTAAGGGAATGAGCACCCAGCTAGGAAGTCAGAAAATTTGTCTTATAGTCCTAGTTCTGCTAGAATGTAGGAGACACTAAGAACCTTCGATAATCCACTTTCCATAGCTGGGTCTCAATTTCTTTATCTATTAAAGGAGGAGGTTCAACTTGATGATCTCTGAGGTCCCTTTTAAATTTAAAAAATACAAATATAACTTTAGGTTAGTTTGGCTAGAAGCTATTACTCCCCACCCCTAAAATTATAGATTTGGTCTTCCAGTATTATGGTTAATGTAATCTGAATCTCACCAAAGTAGGGTTAAGGAGAGATGGACCTTTGCTAGGGACTTAGTTGGTTCCAGAAAATCTGGGTAGAAGCACATGATATGGGCAGAGGATACTTCAGAAAAATGGTAGAGAAAGAAGAAAATTCTGAACTAGCAGATATTCATGAGTAGCTAGCTTCATCATGTGCCTGGACTCACTTGAAGTTTTAGAGACTGCAGAAAACAGACCTTCTGGGTGAAATTGTTGTGTCCTTAGTGAAGTGGAGATCTTATCTTACTTGAAGCTGAAGAGTTCATTCACACATGTATAATCCTTGGTTATAGTCTAGTCTGTATAATTTCTCTGCTGTTTTGCTTCGGGGTTTACTCGACATGCTATTTGTGATGGTCTCTGGTTTAACCAGTATTCGGTAGGAAAGAGCTAAGTAAGCTAAGGATTACTCTTTCACCTTTTGTTCCTAAAAGTCCCCTAGGTTAACAACACTAGGGAAAGGAAGAAGGGGGGACAATAGGCACAACTGTAGCTTAATGCCCAAAGAGCATCTAATTAGAAGGCACTCCTGGATCCTGCCTGTCCTTTTCACCCATCTAGCATGCTGGCAATGCAGACAAAGCTCTTAGGCATCCTCCTCTCTGCAAAAGCAGATCATCTCTATCCATGTCATCCATGAGTCACATTTACACAATGAAACAATCCATGTGGGCACAAATATTACACTAGAAAATCACAGTATTATGCTCTTTAGATATTGTATAGAGATTAAGAACAAAAGAAGCATATAGATTAAAAAAATACCTTAAAACAAATTCTTATAATTACAATATATGAAGATAAATCTTTCATATTCCTCAAAAATAGCCAAATATTCCTAAAATCTAGGTACACTCACATCACACCTCTGCTCAAAAAGGTCCAATAGCTCTCCACTGCCATTAAGATAAAGCACAAACTGGTCTGTTTAGAATTTCAAGCCCTTCACCATCTAGCTCCAGACTATCTTTCTCAGTGGATTACATATTATTCTCTCTCAAATACACACTATAAGCTTTAGTCAAATAAGCCAACTTGCTATTTCCTATATGTAACTCTCCATTCCTGACTCTATACCTTTACACGGGTTACTTCCTACGCCTGGGTGTTTTCTGTTTTCCCCTCTACCTCTTGGAATTACTAGAACCCTTGGAGGCTCAGATCAAGTGTTCTCTCCTTCAAATAGCCTTTCCTGATTATCATAATTGTCAGTTATCCTCCAAAAAATAAGTATGTATTTTTGCATATACTCTATATAGATTTATCGGTGAACTTGCTGTCTCTTTCTAGGAGAACATACACTTATTCAATCGCAGAGACTCTCTCTTACTCCTCAGTTGATGAAAAAGCTGCCAGAACATTCTTATTTTCCTTCACTGATGACTGTTGTTCATCCTTCATTTTCAAAAAGGAACAATGACATCACAGGGTGATGTCTTGACTCTCATACATTGGATTTAAGTGAAGCAGAGTTGCACAAAGTCATCACCCTCACTCTCTCTTCCAGAGTTATCAAAGTCCAGTGGCAAGACAAAAGTCAAGATAACTGGTGATGCCCCCAGAATGTAATGGATGACTTTGGCAGCTTTGGTTTCTAACCAACGTCTAAGCATTCCAACAAGCCTGTTTTAGCCACCTTTGTGGTCCTTGGAACAAATTGTTCTCATCTGCCCATTCTGCTGGAGGAAGTCTTCACTTGCATGGAGAGTAGACATCCCTGATGTATCCTGGATATACTCTCCCAAATGCACAACTAGTTGCATAAAACTCTTATGCAAAGATTCAGAATATTATTTTTAGATTACTTTGGCAATGGTAATTCATAAATGCTAATTGATTGATCACATTATGTGAGAATAAATAAAATTAGGAAAAAGAGAAGGAGGGATTATATGTCTTAGAGATATGTACAGCTACAAAACTGCAAAAACCCCAAAATATGCAAAATAGAGGTAGTGGCTATACTTACTATCATTCTTCATGTTTAAATACTACCCTGTGTTCAAAGAATCTTATTTTAGAGACTGTAAGTTGAATGTATAGTTTCCAAACAGTAAGGCGCATATAATGTTTCTAAAGGACCAAATAAAAATATAATCTAGAACTCTTCAAGAGAATGCATACCTGATAATGGCTTTGACTGCAAATCTGACCACTGTGGAGAGCAGGAAGAGAGGAGTGACCAGGATGTGAAAAAGTGACAAGGATGCAAAGGCCTCTGCTGGTTTTAACAGTTTCTTACTTGTATAAGCATGCGTCACAAAGGTCTATAGAATTACAAACAAAGATTCCATTAGGAACTGCCCCCAAAAGTCTCACCAAAAAAATTTACATTGATTTCATGTCAGAGGGAACTGAACTTTTCCATTTATTCCCTAATAATGCTAAAAGCAGAAAAGAAAAAAAAAAAACAAGACAAAGTCACCCAAGTTCATGTCACTTGAACAAAATAGGTACTTTAAAAATGTTTATTAAATTGAACTTAATTCGTTATCTGTAGTGTAATCAATATTAAATTTTCCAGAGAAACAAGAATATGTTTTTTTAAGGTTTCTCTTAAGTATGGTCTCATCATTGAGACTTCCAATATGCAAAATATAGTTGACCCATTTCCATTTCTATAAATAACAAGTTGTTCACTTTTACTTTTCATTTGAAATACAATGTGACAATAAAAAGTATATTAATCATATGATTCCAGAGCTGATAAATGTCGCTTTTGAGCAAGAAGAGAAAGAGGTGGGTAAAGGCACATCTCCACCTACACACCTCTTGGTAAGTCTTTTCTACAAACACTAGCATTTGTTTATTATTTATTCCTATAAGGAGAAAAAAATTTGCTTACTGCAAGAACAGCTGCTATGGGGATCGCTGCATTCATAAAAACTGTGGAAGGAAATGTATATATTAGAATCTTTGAGCTATTAAAGTATTTTCTTAAGTTTAATTAACCATCTATTATTACTTTTAAGTGTCCAAAGAGACACAAGAGACAGTTAAACAACATTCCATAAAATTTCCCCAAATGGTACTTTCTATCCACAGTCATCCAGGCTTCCACACAGTAGATGACTTCCACACAGTACACCAATAGGAAAATATTCTCCTCTAATTATAAAATTATATCTTAACAGGATAACATTTGAAACATCGTAAATAATGGAGTTCAGGAGACAATCTTTTGTTAGTAAAATATAAAAGGATGGTGAACTAAACAACTGTACATCTTTAAGAAGGATATTATACATAATATTACAAAGCCTGTATTCTTTTCTGTTTCCATAGAAAGGAAGTGCTGTTTGGTTAGTTGAAATAACTAAAATGAAGAATATAATCTGTTGTACAAATTAAGGACAAGGCTTTCACATCACTTCTAGTAACTCCTCCACAATGTCACAATTGGTTTTTGTTTTTTCTTTCTTTTTATTGAGAGACTTTTCACATAATGGAAGCAGCTATACACACAATACTTCCAGTAGCTCAGAAAACTTCAGGTGCTTATTCTGTTTGCCTATCATAAATACATTATCTGAAGCTAAAAGTAGGAAAAATGGATTTCATATTTTGTCCTCGATTAGATAAGATATCAACTCCAGTTATACTATTTGGAAGTCACATTTTTAAAACACCTAAGATAACAATGTAACATGACTGTTTCCCATAAATGATAGCACTGTAGTCTTAGAAAGAGAGACCCAGAGAGGATGAGTTACACAAATAGGCAAAACTCTGGAACTAGAATTTAAGTTTCTAGACTACATTCTCTAGGTCACCATGCTGCCATCTTCATCATACCTCATTTATAATTGTTAATTTCTAACAGTTATAATTGTTAATGAACAACCCTTTCTTGCCTCCTAGATGGCAGACTCAAAGAAATAAATGTTCAATTCCAGAAGTGAATCAGTATTCACTGAACCCAAACTAAGACTAGTAGAAATCTAAAATCTGACAGCAACGTCAAATCAACCCAATGAGCATGGAGACATATTTTAGGTGGGGGCCAAGTCTTAACTTCAGCTCTTTTATTTTTTGAGAATTATCATGGCTATTTCTACTCTATTCTTAGTATTTCCTTTTCCTTTAATTCATTCCTATAATTTATTTCCTATTCTTTCAAGCTCAAATTAAAATTCCCCCCATTAGAACAACCTGAAGTTATCTCAAACTTAATAAAAAGGTATAGCTTTGCCTTTCTTTTAAATAACTGAAATCAATGGGTAATGAACTACTGTGTAAGTAAACTCTGCACAAGGCTCCTTGGCAATGGAGAATCGGATATTCTTTTATGGAATAAGGCAAGAGAACTTTGCCCTTTCTCCCAGATATCATCTCAGCCACCAGGAACGTAGGCAAGCTCCTCTAGCTAAGGAAAGAGGACAATCTAATAGGAGTCTCCAACTATCAGCAAGGAACTCAGACATGGAGTAACAATTGGTTGTTCAGTTTCGGAGATATTGGTGTAGGCAGAAAATATTCAAAATGTAGAAGAAAAATAATATGAAAAATATCTTGCATCCTCCATATTTGACTCTCCTTTGTGCATGGGATGGGCATTAACGGAGCATGGAAGGGAAAGAAGCTTTTTAGGCCCCCTATAACACACTCTCCTACAACTAACCTCAAAGCCAGAGATTCTATGACTTTTCTATGCTTTCTGAGAATAAAGTGGAATCATCTCAGGGAATATTTAGTTCCTAATAACTAAATATACATATATACATATGTAAATATGTGTATACACACATATAGATATACATACATGTATGTGTATGTATGTATGTATGTATGTATGTATGTATGTATGTATATGTGTTATATCTCCCAGGAAGTCTAGAAATAGATTGGCATGGACTGGCACACAGGTCAGACTGGAGCTCACAGGGATTGCCCTATTCAAAATAATTAAGTAGATAAAGTTCATCTGGATACTTCTCTCTAGTTATTTGGTGCCCTCCTTTTCCTCTGCTGCCCATGAGCCAACCCTGAGACACTTCCTGCCCCTCACCTTTTCTCTCCCTTCAACGTGAACCCATTCCCTGCCCTAAAAACTTACTCACCCAATATCCTTCTCTACTTTCAAAGGGTAAGAGGCAGGATCTCGTAGTGGAAATAATGCTGGACTTAAAGTTTCAAAAAAAACCCTGTGTATCTATCTTGTCTTTTCTAGTTATGTGAAAAATAGGCAAGTCATTTCTTCACTCCAAGCCTCAATTTCTTCATCTGTAAAATGGGAATAATAATACTATCTATGGTACTTTACTTCCTAGGGTTTTTCTGAGGATCAAATACATATAAAGTCTTATGCAAACTTCAAAACACTATATAAATGTAAATTCTTACTCACTAGTCTGATAATAATAGCTTTTTCTCATATTGGACTTTTAGAGTTGGTAGGATATTCTATATGTGTTCCTTGAAAGCAGCTAGATGGTTCACTGAATACAGCACTGGGTCTGAACACCTGAGTTCAAATCTGGCCTCAGACACTTCCTAGCTGGTGACCCTAGGCAAGTCATTTAACCTCTATTTGCCTTAATCCACTGGAGGAAGGAAATGGCAAACCACTCCAGTATCTTTACCAAAAAACCTCATGTGTGGTCATGAAAAGTCGGACACAAGTGAACGAACGAACGACAACAATCTATGTTCATCGCAGTGACACTATGAGCTAGGCAGTGAAATTATTGTTATCATTATTTTATGAGGAGAAAACTGACACACTAAGAAATAGCAGAATTATGATTTAAACCAAGATTTTTGCCACCAGATCCATTGTTCTTTCCATGAAGACACAGCTCTAATTCTGCTACGCGAATCTAAAAGAATGGGCTAGCATATTCCGTTTCCCCTCCAAATTATGTATTTCAGTCTGACCCAGGTAAGAAGCAGAAGCTGGTGTCATGGGAGGGCAGAGTGGGAAGATATTTGAGAAAAGTGCCCTTTGGCACTGCTCAGATCATGATACATGAGAGTCAGTTTACTCATAGATGATTAAGTGCATATGAAATATAATTTGGGAGGCACTGAACGTTCCACCTGCCTCAAAATATCTGCCTAATAGTTTTTCAGTGCCTAGATTTCCTACCTCTAGATTCATTTCTTTTAGTTAAGGCACAGTGTTTTCCAAAGAGTCTCTATTTTTTGGAGTCTCTATTAAAAAGAAATTATGTTATTTCTTTGTTAACCTGATGCAACAAATCTAAACTCTTCACATGTGTCCATAATTTATCCCACCTCAACCAATTTTCTTTACCACTACTCCCTAATATCCTCTAGTCAGGTCAGTCTGCTCCAGGTTTTCCCAAAAACAATGTTCTACTTCTGTGATTTTCCTAAATTTGAGTAGCCTCTCCTTTCCTCTCACTGTAACCTGTCATTGTGAAGTCTTCCCTTTCATTTCTGCTTTTCTACATGATATTCTTTCTTTTTTTTTAAACAAGTGGTCCTTTTATTTTAAGCAATAGTCGATACAACAAGGATTCAGAATTCCAACACAACAAAATTACTTAGTTTCTTGGAGATAATTTTACTGAATTTTGACATGTAGATCAACTAATAGAAATTGACTGAAACATAGAAAACGATTCATATGGAAAATGAAATACAGAAAATGAAAAATAGAAAAATATAGAAAATGGTACATCAGTTTGAAAAATACATATATAATCATGCAATTAGTTTTTCTTGATTCTTAATGAAATCTTTTGATTGATACCCTAAAGCTGTTTCTTTTTTTAATTTGTTAGAAAAATATTTTTAAAAAATTATTTATTTTTAGTTTTCAACATTCACTTCCATGAGATTTTGAGTTTCAAATTTTTACCCCGTCTCTCCCCTCTCCCCACCCCAAGATGGCATTTGATATAGGCTCTACATATACATTCATATTGAACCTATTTTCACATTAGTCATGTTGTAAAGGAAAATTAAAATCAATGGGAGAAACCACAAGAAACAGGAAAAAAGAGCGAGTAAATAATATGCTTCTATCTGCATTCAGACATCAAAATTCTTTTTCTGGATGTGGATAACATTTTCCATCATTAGCCTTTTGGAGTTGTCTTAGATCCTTGCATTGCTAAGAGGAGATAAATCTATCAAAGTTACTCATCGAACATTGTGGCTGTTACTGTGTACAACGTTCTCCTAGTTCTACTCACTTCACTCAGCATCAGTTCATATAAGTCTTTGCAGGTTTTTCTGAAGTCTGCCTGCTCATCACTTCTTATAGCACAATAGTATTCCATGACATTCATATACAATTTTTTCAGCCATTCCCCAACTGATGGGCATCCCCTCAATTTCCAATTGTTTGCACTACAAAAAGAGCTGCTATGAATATTTTTGTACATGCATGCTATTCTTTCTTAAAAGACTAGTACAAGTCTTATCTCATCCATGTGAACTCTTAGAATGTGTTACCTGAATTGGTCATTCTTGTTTCATTTTCATTAATATTATCTAAAAAGCCTATAAATTCTTTGAGGAAAGGGAAGGGATACTGTCATAGCTTCTTCTATACTCCCACCCCATAACCCCTAGTTCTGAACACATAGTAAAAGAACAATAAATACTTGCTTGGGGATTTGCAGAGGTCCTGAAAATGTACCTCACAATTTTGCTTATGACAAGCCCTGGTTGCTTCAAGTCAAATCAAGACAAGTTAACAATCATTTATTAAGTACTTACTGTGTGTCAGGCACTGTGCTAAGTATTGGGGATTTAATGAAAGGCAAAAACAGTTCCTGTCCTCAAGGAGTTCACACTCTAATAAGGGATGAAACATGCAAACAACTATGTAAATAAATCTATATTCAGGGTAAATTAAAGGTAAGCCCAGAAAGAGAGCACTAATAATGGAGCACTGGAAACTAGGGGAAAGAGGGAAAACCCAGGAAGGCCTCTTGCAACAGGTGAGACTTGAACCCAGTCTTGAAGGAAGCCACAGAAGCTAAAAGGAGGAGGTGAGGAGGGAGAGCCTTCCAGGCTTGGAGAAGTTGGGAGATGGAATGTCACGTGAGAAGAACATTGAAGAGGTCAGTGTCATTGGATCATAGCTTAGTGAAGCAAAATTAAATTTAGGAAGTCCAAAAACATAGGAAAGAGTCAGATTGTGAAGGGCTTCAAATGCCAAACAGAGGATTTTATATTTGATCCTAGAGGTAATCAATTGAAGCACAAGATTGTATCTTTTCATTAAGGTTCCAGAAGTAGCCAGATGAAACCACTTACCTGCTGCCCCTTTGTTATGAATGTGGCTATTACTAATAAAGGCATCAGCTTCATTCACCAGTTCACCACTTAACTGGTTGTTTCCAGTATTCATGAGATTTCTAAAGCTTTATCCAGCTCTAAGTCTTATCATCATCTCTATGTGATATTTAGCAATCTGACAAAGAACAAGCACCACAACAAAATCTCACTAGGCAGCAACTAGGCTGATCTGAAATATTCTTTGAGACCTAGACCATTCTTGACTTGGCTAAAATGACAATAGCACTAGTATTAAACGACATTGGTCTGGGCTTCTTTATCTAGGGCATAATTTTGTTGCACATTTGTTTGGTTTAAGTAGGTTTTAAATGAACAAATTAGTTGGCATTTTCTGAACTTGCAATATCCTATGGTACAGGGAAAGTGACCGAGAAATATTTGGGGTCAGTTTCTTTTGATTTCGAAACAAAATTTTTTTAAAAGGCAACATGATGAAGTGGGAAAAAGTAAAAAGATTTGGTACTTAAAATTTCTTTGCATAATTTAAAAAGTAAAAGAATACACATGGAAGTACTAAAGAGTTGATTTGGGATCACTATAATGATAAAATATTAAAAAATTAGAAAATCAATTAGAACATATTTACTAAAAATTAAGTCTTTCTGTAGTGGCTTAAATGTCTCACTGAACATTATGACTTACCATTCCTTCATACATATCTCAAAAATTTCAGAACCACAAATTTAAACCAAATAGAACACAAACAATTGTTAGTCACCTTTAACACTATCCTGGCAACAAGAGGCAGACTGATAGTGGATGGAGGCCTGGGTCAAACAGACCGATGTTCAATTCCAGATTTTGCTACTTAATACCTATGTAACCTTAAGTAATCACTTCATCACCCTGAGACTTCGTTTCCTCAGCTGTAAAACAAGGGAGACAGAGGAGATCACCTCTAATGTTTTCTCCAACTCTTAATCATATGAACTTACTGGAAAGTGATGTATAAAGTGCAAAGGTTTTGAGACTGGTCAGCTCCTTCATTCTTGTTTCCTCTACACTTTTGCAAAATATGTGCTCCCAGGCATACAACTTTAAAAGCTTGATGCCTTTTAGTATCTCATTTGTTTTCTTCAGCCTTTCAGTAGAATAATCCTGCAAAACAATGAAACAAGAAAATGTGAGGAGAGTTTAAATGAAAGAACAAGGTAGTGATGTGTATTAAAGAGAACTCTAGACTGAAAAGTAGAAGACATATTCTATTCTGGCTCTGTCCATCAATCAGCTGTGTGACATAGGAACAGGCACTTCTTGTTTCTGCAGGTCAGTTTCCTTATCTGTAAAACCAAGTGTTGGATGACATGATTTCTAAAATACCCTATACCTCAAAAAATTTCTGCATCTTTTGATTCTTCGATGGAACACTAACATTCCTATAACAAGTCTACTAGAAAATACAGAGTCATAAAGAGGAAGTACATTTGTCCTATCTTGTTGAGGCATGTGATTTACTTTTTTTCAGAGCCATAAATAGCAAAATTTGGACTAAGGGGAAATAGTACAAAACATGCCATGTAAGAAGTAAGAAAAATGCCTTCAAATTAACTTTATAACATATTCCTGGGGGATGTGAGGAGAGGGGTGGAAGACTCCTAGACAACACTATGCCACGTAGGGAAGGGGGTGAGGAGATTAGACACAGACCTCAGGATACCATATCAGAAGAGACAACGGCTGGCTCACCTACAGACTGGAACAGAGAAAGCAGCATGATGATATCATTTAAAGGTATTCGTGGCTCTGAGCCATTAGAGGCATGAGTTGCCTCTCCACACTAGTGCCATGGCCACATGTGGTCCTTAGACCTGTGCTCCCATATGTGATCCCACTGTGTGTCCACATCTTCCACTAATGAAGTGTGTACTATTGGCAAAGTATGTCCTAGGTTTATAATATATTTTTATTGCTGTTATATTATTATATCATGGAACACTTTGCTTTGAAATAATTTCGTCCCCTGGCTGATTAACAAAAGTAAATGCATTGAAAAGGGCTTGTGATCTATGTTTTGAGTGTGTTGACTTCAACTATGATACAGCTATCCTAGGGTCCCTCCTGCCATACAAGAAGTAGTGTAAATGTGTTGTAAAGGCATAATTTAATCACATGACATTTCCATCAGTAGTCACAGAGATGCAAGGGATAACAAGGAAAGAAGTACAAGATATATATGCAACAGACTAGTTGGAAAATTGATCACGGGAAACAATTCTTCCAGCAGTAAAAACCATGCTAAATGTTACAGATTTATGGATATCACTTGCCCATATTTAATCAAACTTTATTTCTAAATTGCTGTCAACAATTTCATAATTCTCAAATATTCCTTCAAAATGGGCCAATTCATACTCAAATAAGAAATGTTTCCATGGAACAGTACAGCCAAAGAAGGTCAAGGATTTTTTTCTCTTTCCTTGCTAAGCTAACCAGGAGCATATTTAACCAAAACAGCTGCCGCTGAAATCTTTCACTTAAGTTCCATATCTCATCACATGTTGTGATTCTCCTCTTGGGAAATTTAGTTTTCAGAAGCATGAAAACTGATCCTTTTCTCATCCCTTGATATATATATATTTTTTGCGCCCCATTCATCAAATGGCTCTAAGTGTGCTATGCTAATTTTAATTCCTTAGGCAAAGTATTTTAGAATGGGGTTCAAAGTCTTATAACTTCAGGGTAATTAATAATATCAAAATCTGTTCACATGGGGTTTGGGAAGCTAAGAGCTTCAAGTCTTGGATTTCTAATTCCTTCTTTCAAATGATCTTTGGAACATGAAAAATTCATGTTTTCTGCCTATAATATAAAAATTTAAGAATCAAGATGAGCAATATCCTTCCAAGACATCCCAAATGATATGTATCAATTTTCTATATTTGAAAATAAATAGCAGCACAGGATTTTCCTAATAGAGAAGCCAAATGATGGAACTTACCAGAGTGCTCTTCTGAGCCTCAGCCAACTTTGTAGCTATGAAGTACTGAATTGGCGCGAGTAACACTATGACAGCTGCACCGACAAGCGCACTTAATCCAAGTAAGTTATAGAGCAGAATCACTCCCATTATGATCTAAGGAGAAAAACACATGTAAAGAGGAAGAAACAGAGAGAAAACTCATAGAGGAATTCTTTTTAATGGAAAACTTAGTACTCTTCAACTATACAGCAAGTAAGCAAAAAGAATCAGGTAAATCATTGTCCATTAGAAAACCAACTTTTTCAACAAACGAGATTATTATGATTTATCTGGGGAAATGTAGATCAAAGAATTGACGTTCTACCACTCTGCTATGCCATACAATTTTACCTCATGAGGCTGCTGAGGATGTCCAATTTCCTAACTTGACCTATATCAGTCTCCAAAGGGGAGGGGGAATTTTAAAGTTACATTTTTTTTCCCTTGAAGGTGCTATTACCCACTGAAGGACTGGACGTCCTCACCAGTATTCTCTCTATCTGGATCACAGTAGATATTAAAAGCTTACAGGACCAGAATATAAGTGATGAATCAATACTTAACAAAAGGGGAAGAAGTCAGTTCCAGCCAATGTTTGGCAGCACCTATCACTAACAAACAATTGCTTGGGGTTCTAAAATAATGGTCTCAGGGACTCTTAACATTTCCTTGGAAAACATGATCTATAGTTGGAGAAAGTTTGTTATACATTTACAACAACCAGTGCGATCCCGAAGTAGAATTGTAAAGTAGGAGGTGTTCCGGGGGGAAAAACTTTAAAAAGATTTTTGAAAAGAGAAGACTAAAGATGAAACATGCCACTCAGCTTCTGTGTGAGATGTGATAAACCCCAAATACAAAGAGAAACATACATTTTTAAGCATGGCTAACATAAGCATTTACTTACTTGTGCTATACATGTCTGCGATAAAAGTTTTCCTTTAGGTTTGTTCAGTGGGAGGAATAGATTATAAATGGATGTAAAGCCAAGTAAATAGTTTTAAAAATACATATATACAAGTATGTGTATGTATCTATGTGTGTGTGTGTATGTATGTATATATGCTGAGGACCAACCTAGTTAGGTTTAGAGAATTATCAGCAGATGGCTTCTGGGCAATGACTTTTTTGGTCACAAGAATTCCCAAAGACTACTTACAAAGCTGTAGAAGAGTTTCTATCTGTATTAGCAAAGGGAATACCCATGTTGATGAAACTATGAATCCTTTGTGCATTAATAGAAATAACAGAAACTAATAGTTAATATTTTTTGATGTGAAGACTCTTTTGATACACAAATATTGTGTATCAGCTCTCTGGTTGTCAAGATTTTTAGGAACCCATGGACAGGATTAAAAGTGACCTGAGAGAGCCTCCTTATTTGACAGATGAGAAAAATGAGGCCCAAACAAAATAAGTGATTTACTGAAGTTTACATAGTTGACAGAGGCAAGACAAAAATCCTGGTACTCTCAACTCAAGTTGTATTTTTACAATTCCCAATTTCTAGATCAAATTGTTTTAAATAAGCTAGGTTTTCTTAAATGTTTCCTACTTCAATATTTCAAGGATCTATTTCTTAGTAGCCACTGACACATACTGAAATTCCTCTATGATTTGAAAGATGGTCTTTGAGAAATGATTTTGCCAAAAAAATTTTTTTAAGTAAAACTTCTTTATTTGGAATTTTGGAATTCCCAATCATATTACATCATTTATTTGATAAATATGACTCCCCCAACCCTGGTTTTAATTACTTTATTTTTAAAAAAATCTTACCTCAAGGTTTAGAGATCCCTGGTTGGTTGAAAATTCTAAAACACTTATCAAAGAAAAAAAGTGGACTCCAAAGCTGGTTGTGCAAATGGGAAACAGTGGATTTAAAAGTCACCCTGTGCCTTTCACCTGGGGACTGGAAGAACTTTAGAAGCCAAATAAGGCTTAGAAAAAGAAAGTTTGAAGTTTAGAAGGCAGGAGAGAGCAAAGACAGCCCTTTTGCTCCCATATGCCCACACACAAGTAATTAGAGAAAACACGGCCAAAAATAAAAACCTGGCTGCACTGAAGACACATTGACTAGAAAAGAAGGCAGAGCTGCTAGTATGAGAAAAGGCTCTTGGCTCACGTGATAGTACAAACTTCTGGAGACTGTCCTAACCCATCAAGTGTCTAGAATAAATCTGGTGCAAAAAACGATGTTGAAAAAAAATTACTGAAAAACACCAGTTAGGATCCTATTTCTTAAACAACCACAGAAAATACTGTCTGCTTTAAGTTAAGGGATTGCCATTTTAGATTCTCTCCTACCTCTAAAATCTCTACCAAGTAATAGGCCTTCCCTTCAAAAAAATTCCTGATAAAAACTGGCATTTGTGGTAGTTGGCTAAGAGTACCTAAGCTGGAGCTAGAACAGTTAATAAGTCATCTAGATGTCCAAAAAAGGTAGCACCTACTGGTTAACCAGTGGATGGAGGGTCTTTGCCCAAAGATGTATTTGAAGGTTAATTCTGTAGAGTGTGGAAAGCTTGGGGATAACTTTTTTCAAACTTAACTGAGTGATTCTTCAGATGGCAGACACAGAGTCACCAGGATTATACTTTAAATATTACTTCTAAGTAGGGCCCATCAAAATTTTTCTCCATTGCCACAGTATTCAATAGACCTGTGTCATGACCAGGTCAAAATGAGGCACTGGATTAAGACACAGGAAGGCTTACATACTGTAAGGGCCAGCAAAGTGGGACTTCTTACTGTTTTTTCTTTTGGGGTGCTTCTTAGCACCAAGGCAATCAAGTGCCTTTGATTGAGTCTTGCCTTTGTTTGTAGGAAGGCCCACACCCTTTTGCTAATTGGGTCACAAAAGGTGTGAAGCCTTGAAGAGGTGTGAAGCCCTCTGGCCCTGAAAAAGGATGTATATACTCTGAGGCCAACATTTTGTTTGGGGCTCACTCATTGGAAGAGTGTTGGTATGGAGACTCTGGGTAGCCGTTAAGGAGCCCCCCAGCTTTGAAAACCCAGATGTTGGTGCGTCTGTCTCTGGTAACTATGTATGTATAGCTTTGGTCAGACAGCTAGAAGCCTGTCTGTTGATTTGTGTTATTTGCTCTGTTTATATTTTTTCTGTTCATAATTTCTGTTTGTATTTGCTCTAAAGTTCAGGGTGCTGACTTTTTCCCCTAAACTAAGTGAATGATAAATGCATGTTTAATTAAAGTGAGATTGTAGATCCCTTAAAGTTGCTTTCCTTAGAAAAGCAGATCAAAGAACACATGCTAGTAGCCCTCCTGTGTGCTAGTGTAATTGGCTTTACACAGCCACAGTAGTGGCAAGTAGCATTATTGTTATACATACTTAAGATTATATTTGTATTCTGAGGGGATTGAGGGGATTAGGACTGGAAGTGGTTTATTTTTATTTTTTTTTGGAAGTGGTTTATTATGGGAATTAAGTGAACCACACTGACTTTATCTTGTGGTCTGATTCTGGAGCTAGCTCAGTTCCCTTTCTATTCAGTTATGGGTCTAGTCCAATTTCTATCACATGAGAAAACTTTACTCAATTGTGGGAATTAGGAGAAAACCCTATTGCATTATTTGAACCTAGCTCTGAGTGGCTGGAAAGCTGGACCACCTCTACCTGCTACTGAGAGACCCTTAACCAAGGACCTAACTTATACTGACCAGAAACCCAGGCAGATCCTAAAATGGATGCAAGGAATTTCCCCACAATTAAACATCTCAAGAAACTCATACATTTTATCAGAAAACTGGCCCCATACTGATCAACCAATTATTGTTTCCACGTTTCTTTGTTTACAAACACTCTGGGGGAGTGGGACACCTCCTTTCTGATTTCAGGGAGTTGCACCTGTTTGTTCTCAACTTAGAAAGGCCCTAATCTTTCTTTCAATTAGAAATCAGATAATCTATTGTTGTATTGTTTCCTTTTAATTAATTGATCTTATTTGGTTAATTGTTTTTAATATACAAGAGTCTGAATTCCCCCTGTATTTGGGGTCTAGGCCTAAGCTGAGACAGTCTGGTGCTAGTTTTTTGGGCAATTGCCACGCATTGCTTAATAAATCAATATGCTCAGAAGACTGAACCTTTGTTTCCTCAGTCATTTCATCTTTCCTCCACAGCTTCTCTTTTCAGTATGGAAAATTGACACTAAAGCAAAGGGTTTCTTTTGACAATTTCCTGAAAAGCTCTTAGTAAGCTAACTGACTTTCCACTTCTTTCCTTTTTTTTAAATAAATTAAAACCTTACTTTGATGCTCTACCTGAACAGGCATGGCCCATAGATTAGGACACAGGAACAAGAACCACATGAGCTGATTAGTTTCTATGGCGACCAAGTTATTGATTTGTCCCAGAGTCATCTCACCCATAGACAAATTGGATGTAGAAAGCCTCAGGATCTTATTGTATATCATAGCCTACAAAAAAGAAACAAAACACATTAAAATTATAGTTTTAATAAAGATTACTTCATTATTAAATGGGGAGGCTAAATCAAGAGATTCATAGGATTAAAAAAATCTCTTTTTTAACTTGTTATGTGGACTGAAAAATCTATGTTTTATTCATTTTTTCCATGACGTCTATCAAATAGAACTCATATAATTTTGATCTTAATATATTTTATGAGTTGAAACATGATGTACCCAAAAATTCAAAGTCATAATTTCTTGGCATAAGATGAATTGTGATGAAGAGTACAAAACAACATACATTTCTATAATTTATCGTCTTTACACTTCCCTGGAAGTATTGTTGATATAACCTAGTTAATTGAAAGAAAAAAGACAAAATTGTGGATATTATCCTATCTGGATATATTTTGAAGACATAAATATACTAAAGCACATATTTACCAGCAAAGCTCCACGAAGATTAATACCAGTTTCTATGGTGACGTAGTAGGAGGCCTGTAAAAATGTTCTTTGTAGAATCAGGGCCAGGAATAGAAGAACAGCTAACACATAAGCATTTTCAAGGAATTGCTTTGAGGTAAGTGAACCTGAAAGCTTGCCATTAAAGAAAGAAAAAAAATTAGAAAAGCTAACACACCTGGTGTAGTACCTGGTATGATAACTATAAAATTATTTAGAGGAAGAGCTACCTTAAATGTAAAAAAAGATATAAGATATGTCATCAAAAAAGTAAATATAAATTATGCTTTACTTCCAAAGGCCACTAAGGCACTTGCCAGCACTAAATCTAAGATCCTTTGAATTTGTTTTGACTGTCTCTTCTTTAAAATTGCATAACGATCTTATAAATACAAGTATTCCATGATTCTCCACACAACTGCCATGATAATCTTCCCAAAACCTAGGTGTGACCATGTCACTCCTCTACTTAAGAACCTTCTTGTCCTCAGTACCTCTAGAAAAAAATAAAAACTCTTCAACATGGTCATCTCCTTGAAGACCCCTCATAGCATGGATCCAATTTGCCTTTTCAGGCCTATTTCATTATCCTTCACTTCACACACTCTGTAATTCAATTAAGTTGGCCTACTTGCTACTCCCTAAGTTGGCCTCATCTCTTGCATCTATGCTTTTATACACACCTGGAATGCAGTCCCCTCATCACCTCTGTCTCTTTGCCCCTTCTAGGCTTCCTTCGAGATTTATCTCAAGTGCCAAGGGAAGCCTTTCCTGATCATCCTAATTATAGTGTTTTCTCTTTCATCAAATTATATTAAAATACATTATTTGTATAATATTTAATAAAAATAA
Source organism: Trichosurus vulpecula (assembly GCF_011100635.1). Taxonomy (NCBI): domain Eukaryota; kingdom Metazoa; phylum Chordata; class Mammalia; order Diprotodontia; family Phalangeridae; genus Trichosurus; species Trichosurus vulpecula. Next base: position 182,697,598 of record NC_050577.1, on the reverse strand, counting down.
AATAAGCATAATTTAATATAAGCAATATAATACTATAAATATAATTTAATATAAATAAAATTAATTATTTGTATGTTGTATCTCCTAGTAGAATGTGAGCTATTTAAGGTAGGGGCTATTTGCCATTTTGTTTTTGTATACACAGTGCCTTGCTCATAGCAGACATGTAACAAATGCTTTAAGAAAAAATCCAGGCCCATACTTTCATCTGTTTAGGGAGTTCTTAGTGAGAAAATCCCCTCTGCCAACACCAATAGGCTCTAGAATTTAAAGTTTTAGAGAGATGCCTAGGGCACTGACAATTTCAGTAACTTGTCTAGGGACACAAAACTAGCATGTGTCAGAATCCTGACAAACTCAGATCTCCTGACTACAAGGGTTTCTAACCAGTACATTTGGCAACTTCCCAGGTAATGTTTATTGAATTGCATTAAATTAAAAGATTATCAATTTAATTGATCTTTCCTATTTTGAACTCCAAATTGGACTTGTCTGTAGCACTGAACTAAACACTTCGTTGTATCCTGTCTCATTTAATGTACATATTATATAACCAACTAGACTTTAAACACTTTGAGTGCATTTCCTTTGTAACTCCCACAGTCTAAAGCGTGGTACTCTGCACGTAGTATCTGATCAATTGATTTCACTGAAATTATAAAAACTTGCTACAAAAATAATGATAGCAGCTATAAAAGAAATATGAGGTCAGCTGCAGAAGACCTAACTCAAAATAAGCTTAATTAACACGAACAAATGGGTTTCAGTTGCTTGGGAATCTTTGTTCTCTCAAGTCTTCAAAGCACTATATGTATATATGTATATATATATATATATATATATACATATACATAAATTGAGCATAGTTATTTTGAATTTTCCATCAACAGTGACAACTGATGCACATCATGATTTAAATTGACCGTTAAAGTAGATATGAGATATGGATGGTTTGGACTATATGTCTACTGAGGTCTCTTAAAGCTCTTACATTACATGATGCTATGAATCAAAAATAACTCTAAACTTTCAAACTTTACTGGTTAGAAGTACGGCGGTGCAATTAAGATGACTTGAAAACCCTTAATCAATTATTCCAGCAGAGAATTGTTGCTATTGTTGGTGGTGGTGGTGGTGGTGGTGGTGGTAGTAGTGTGTGTGTGTGTGTGTGTGTGTGTGTGTTTAAAGACTGGATTTCTCCATCTTGCCCAAGAGCTTTAAAGCTTCTCTGTTTCCAGTTTGTCCCTCCTTAGGCAACATGGTGGCTGGCTCTCCACTCCCAGAGATTTACTATATTGATACCAAATTTCTTGCAGACATCAGGTCAGCACAGCCCACTGGAGTTTGGAGCTCCTGAGCTCAAGAGATTCACATCTACTCAGTCTTCCCAGTAACTAGGATTGCACATGCCACCATGCCTGCAATTATGATGATACATGATGAGCATATATGATGAAAATACATTCCCATATGCTGTATTTAGAGCAATGAAATAAATCAGTTTGAAGGTAATTTAATGGTAGAAAGGAGTGAACTGACAAATGCGTTCATGCCTAGGGGAAATTATGATTTTTAAAAGCTAATATATAAAAACAAATATCACAAATCTGATTTAGATTAATAAGCACAAATTAATATTTGTTTAAAATTCAACTGTGATTGATGACTAGAAGAGTTGACTCAATTGCACCAGGATAAAAAAATTTGTAGTGTTGAAATAAAACATGACAATCATTTCTATTGATGGTACCACCACACTCCCAACCATTAAAATTTGCGAGTCTGCAGTTATTTTTGATTGATAAAATCATATAATTTCAAAGTTCAAAGGCACCTCAAGGGCCATATAGTCAAACAGATACCCAACCCATATCCATTATTTGCTTGCAGTCCCAAATGGGATGGGGATGGGGGAGATAGAACCCATTAAACTCCCAAGGGATCCTTGTCCTGTTGAGATCTTTTTTTGGATCCTGACTCCCATTTAGCATTTTGGCTATCCCTCCTGATTTTAGGAGGTGCAGTGGATAGAGCACTGAGCCTGGACTCAAAAAGACCTGAATTCAAATCTGACCTTAGACATTTACTAGCTATACTGTATTTTTACATATATATATTTATGATGTGTATACATATATATGTATATATCGTATATACCTTGGGCAAGTCACTTAACCTTGTTTGCCTCGGTTTTCTCATTTGTAAAATGAAATGGAGAAGGAAATAGCAAACCACTCCAGTATCTTTGCCAAGAAAACCCCAAAATGGCATCACAAAAGTTGGATATGACTGAAACAACTGAACAGATACAGCCTATTTTTATGTTAAATTACAAAGTATATGTCAAATTAAAAATTATATATCAAATTATAAATTTGATAATCATGCCATCTATATCCTCTATTCCCAGTCACATATTAAACGCAGGTCCAACCACAGATCCCTAGCACACTCTACTAATGACCTCCTTCCAAAGTAACTAGTCTTTGAGTTCAGCCATTCAACCAAGTCCTAGTTCTAAACTGTATTCTCATATAACCCACATCTCACCATCTCTTCCATAAGAGTAGCAGAGAAACACTGTCAAATATTTTGCTAAAATCTAGGGAAGTATTTCTATAGCAGCCTAGTAACCGTGTCACAAAATATAACAAGGTTATTAACTGACTTGACAAATTCTTGACAAAGAAATGTTAGCTCTTCGTGATCCCTGACTCTGTTGCTAATGATTTAATAACATGCTCTAGAATTATGCCAGGAACTGAAGTCCAACCAACTGGCTCACAGTTTGTAGACTCCATTCTCTTCTTTAAAAAGAAAAAAAAAACAATATGGATTTAAGGAAACATTTGCTCTTTTCCAATCCTGACAATGTTCCCCCAACTCTATTAGCTGTTTTTAATTTGTCCTTTCCAATCCAAAGATCATTGCCTTTGTAAGAGAAAACAGAAGTAAAATAGGAGCTAAACCGTTTTATATTCTCTCCATAATCTATTACCACCCCCCACAACTAACCTGAGCATCAGTCCTCTTCCTTTTTTGATCCTCCTATTCCATAAATAGAACAAAACCTTTCTTTTTTGCTGTCCTTAGCATTCTTCCCAGACTGTTCTTTCTGAGGCTTTATAAGAAAGTATTTTTTATACCTAGGCCATGGTAAGTGCCTACTACAGAATTTTAAATATTTTATTCATCCTTTTTTTAACCAGTCCAGATTTTTTAAGCTAAAATCAAGGATATATGTAAGGGTGTGCCTGGCTTTCCTCTAATTCTGTATCAAGAAAAATTACTGCTTGACCCGTTCAGAGGTACCTAAAGGACATTTCCTCCTTACAAAGATTAATCCATCTTCTTTCACATGCATAAAAATCTCTGAAAATAAACATTTTAGAAAGTGGAAAAGGGAAAATAACAAAGAAATGATGTGACAATAATGCACTGTGAACTTACTGTGTTTGTTGTATTTATTGTTCCCACAGTGTCATTTACACTCTGAACTATTCCAGAAATACAGAGAGGTCCAGCAAAGCCCAAAAGGTCAGCTAGATAGCGGAATGTGCTGCTCAGCAGGATTGGTCGCCCGAAGGCCTTGTACATTGCTAACCAAATAGAAGGAGTTCTCTTGGGATGGTCTGCTGCTTTTTTCTGAAAGAAAACCAGAAATTTTAAATGGTATCTATTAGGCTAGTAATTGATTCTAGCAACTAAAATGTTGTACTGGTTCATACAACATTACATGGGCAAATACACTACATCTTTCCAAAATATGAAAAATGTTCATAAAAATAACCAGAATGAGTCAATTTTTCATGATCACATACACTAATATTATGTCTGATGCCTAAATTCCAGGATTCCTGTGAGTATCAAGCTGAAATGAGAGTGGTTCATAAAACACTGCATGAAGCATTTTTAGTCTTAATATAGTTGCATATAGACAGTGGAAACTAAATAAGATTAGTTGGAAAATTAGTAGATAAGGAAGAAAAAAATTTGTTATTCCTTTTGGTAAATCAGTGATTCCCTACCCAAGAGTTTGCCATTCAATTAAGGTGAGAGAGTTAAGATGTATCCATACCCCTCTTTAATTTAGATGACATATTCAAAAATTGCTATAACTAAAAAAAATATTATCCTGTGACCAATTATTATTGACTGTGTAGAGCCTTCTCAAATTTAGCAAGGCTAGTCCTAGGATGATAGTCATACAAACTACCATCAAGTGAATATTCAAAGCCATTCCACTTTGGTATAATTTGTCAAAGCTCCACTGACATAGCCTTTGAGAACTAAGGAAAGGGAAGAGAAAACATCATGTAACATTAAATATAATCATAAAATAGAGTTTGTTATTAGCAATAACAATAATAATGATTAATTATATTATTAGAGTATTGATTTTTGTGATCATCCAAATGGTTGTAAGTTTCTGTTGTAAACTTCCTAAAGAAACATGAATCATATTTCTAGTAATAGTCTGCAATATTTAAAGCTACAAGAAACGTGATTTCTAGAAAATGGGAGATAAACCAAAGAAATATAAATTAAGAAATAGGTATTCAAACTAATTGCTTTAATTGTGTAACTATCTATGACATTTTGGAGCAAGTCTTCCAATTTTACTATCAGTTATTCATCATTCCTAAAGGGAAAAAATAAACACAATTGCCATCGTTTGCTGTAGTTGATTTGCCTAAGCTGAATGCAATATATATATATATATATACATATATATGTATATATATAATTATATGTTACAACAGATATAATATATAGTTCAATTATGTTATACATTTCTTTCCAGATAAGAATAAATAATTTAGTTCCTTTTAGGAATAGTTTATCAGAAATCAAAGACATTAAACAGAGAGTTTAAATTTTTTTCTTATATAGATTAAACTTAAACACGTTATGGTTCATTTCCCTTTCAGAGAACAGTTTTCAAGAGAGAGTTGTGGTAACTATAAAAAGTGTTAAGCAGGCTGATTTCAGGAAAACCTGTCAATATTTATATGAACTGATGCAAAATTAAGTGAGCTGAACCAGAACTTAATACATAGCTACAGCAATATTATATGATGATCAATTGTAATGACTTGGCTATTCTCAACTATACAATGATTCAAGATAATTTCAAAGGACTCATCATGAAAAATGCTATCCCCCTTCAGAGAAAAAAAATGATGGAGTCTGAATGCAGATTAAAGCATATTATTTTTCTCCTTCTGTATTTTTTTCACGAAATTTTTCCTTTGAGTTTGTGTCTTCTTTCAACATGACTAACATAGTAATATGCTTTGCATAACTGAATATGTATAACCTATATCAAATTGCTTACTATCTCAGGAAGGGGGTAGGTGAGGGAGGAAGAGAGAAAATTTCTTCATTCAAAATTTCTTCAAGATGAATGTTAAATATTGTCTTTACATGTAATTGTGGGGAGGAATAAAATACTTTTAAAGGATAGTTGTGAAACAGTCTTCCCAGAGGTACAACTAGAGAGATGACTCAGGTTAGACTGTAGTAATCATTTCCTGAAACATTAATTTCATAATACACTTCCAAAACAAAGTAATTTGTTTTGTGGCAATTTTCATCACTTCCCATAAATGCATAATTGATTCTCATTTACAGAAGTCATAAATTCTTTTTTTCTCTTTTTAAGATATGTTTTATTGTTTTTTAATGTGATCATAATTTCCCCCATCAAAGCCTCTCAGGTTTAGACTATAGTTACCATTTCCTGAAACATTAATTTCATAATACACGTCCAAAACAAAGCAATTTGTCTTGGAGTAAGTACTCACTATTTGACAAAAACTGACAGGAAAACTGGAAAGCAGTCTTAGCAGGAGCTAGGCATAGAAGATTAGGTCAAAATGGGTACACCATTTAGACATAAAGGATGATATCGAAAGGAAATAGAAAGCATGGAAAAAAATTAGCTGTCAGATCTACGGATAAAGAAAGAGTTCATAACCAAACAAGGACTAGAGAGGAACACAGGATGTAAAAGAATAATTTTTATTACCTAAAAATAAAAAAAAAAGTTTTGTGCAAACAAAACCAATGCAGCCAAAATTAGAAAGTAAACAGGAAATTGGTGGGGGCAGAGAGGAGAAATTTACAGCAAGTTCTTCTGATAAAGTATTCATTTCTCAAATATACAGGGAAATGAACCATACTTATAGAAAATGAGAGGCATTTCCCCATTGATAAATGGTCAAAGGATATAAACAGGAAGTTTTCAGAAGAAAAAAATCAAAACTATCTCTAGTCATATAAAAATGCAGTCTAAATGACAATTGATTACTAATCAATATTAGACCCATATGGGGTCATGATCCACAGTTTAAGAAGTGCTTAAGGGGTTATGAATGGAAAAAAGTTTAAGAAGCCCTGGATTAGAGAAATGAAAATTAAAACAACTCTGATGTACCACCTCACACCTATCAGATTAGCTAACAAGAAAGAAAAGGAAAGTGACAAATGCTACAGGGGATATAGAAAATAGGTACATTAGTGCATTGTTGATGTAGTTAAGATCTGCTATAGCCATTCTAGGGAACAATTTGGAACCATGCCCAAAGGGGACCCATTGAGAAAACAAGCAATATGATACTCGCTATACATGTGAAATCATGTAAAACATATTTCCATATTAGCCATGTTGCAAAAAAGCAAGAAATATAAAGAAAATGAAGTAAAAAAATGTAAAAAACCAATGCTTCAATCTGTATTGAGTTCATCAGTTCTCAATCTGGAGGAGGATAGCATCATGACTTCACATGTATAATGAGTATCATATTGCTTACTTTCTCAATGAGAGGCATAGGGGCTAAACAGAGGGACAGACTTTGGAACTCAAAATAAAAAAGAATGTTAAAAATATAATTTTGAAAATTTTAAGCAGAATTGCTATTGATTTTGAGAGCTTATTTTATAGCCTATAAATCTGCTGAAGCTATTAATTGTCTCAGCTGGTATATTTGCTAATTCCTTAGTATGTTAGGTAAACCATCGTGTCAACTGGGATCTTTTTATGTTCTCTTTACCTAATGTTGAACTATTCTTGCATCCCTGACAAATCCAATTTGATCACAATGAATGATCTCTTGTATGAATTGATATTATCTATTTGCATGACTTTATTTGAATATTTGAATCAATATTCACTAATAATATTGTTCTATATAGTTTTCCTTCAGTGCTTTACCCTTCCTTGATTTAGATATTAGGACTACATTGGTCTGATAAAAGGAATCTAGTAGGGTGCATTTTTCTTCAATTCTTTGAATAATGTGTGTTGTATTGGTATTAATTGAACTTTTAGAGTCTGCATTTTCTTCTGAGTCCATCAGGATTGCAGGGGGAGGGCAGGTGCTATTGGTAGTTCTTTTACAACTGGTTCTATTTATTTATCTGAGAGGAGTTTAAGACCCCTATTTGGCCTTATGTCAGTTTTAGTATTTCATATGTTTGAAGATATTCCACCATTTCCTTTGTGTTCTCAACTTTGGCAACACGTACCCATTCACATTAGGTGCAGATAATTTTTTTAAATTTCTTCTAACTTTATGCTTTTATCTTGTTCATTTATTATTTTGTTCATTTGATTTTCTGCCCTCTTTAATTAGGTTAGCTTTCTAAATATCTATCAACATTATTAGTCTTCTCAAAGTACTGGCTTTTAGTTTTATTCATCAAATCTACAATATTTTTGGTTTCCAATGTACTTCCCTAATTTTAATATCTCCTCTTTTGTGCTTATTTTAGGTTTATTTATTGGCTTTCTGATTTTTTGAATGCATATTCAGTTCATAAATCTTCTCTTTTTCTATTTTGTTAAATATATGTCTGTAGGGGTATTATTTTTCCCCTGAGGGCTGCTTTAGCTACATTGCAGATATTTTGATATGTCTTTATAATTTTCTTTTCGCAGTTATTAATTGCTTCTATGTTTTCTTCTATGACCCACTCATTACTCAGATTTATCTGTATTTGGTCTATGTCTTCTTGTGTTTGTGTTCCCTTACTACTATTTGTATGTCACAGTCTGGAAGGGATGTATCTATTATTTCTGCCTTTTAATATGTGTTTATAATACCAATATTTGTTTATAATACCTTTACTATTTGTTTAGGAGTATTTTTGCAGTCCCATTTAAAAGATCCTATAAGTCTTTTAGTTCATTTTTTTCAATTTTATATTTTCTCTTCATTTTTCTATTCAATTTGTCCAAAACTGAGAAAGTGTTCTTGAAAATTCCTTCCATTATTAAATAATAGACTACATCTTCTTGTAATTCAATTGTTTTTTCTCTTATGAATTTAGATGCTAAGGCATTAGGAACATATAATTTTAATGTTATTATTGGTTCATTATCTATGGTTCCTTTTAGTATAATGTAGTCATCTTGTTTAACTCTTTTTCTGTTGTGAATTTTTGTTTTTGTTTTGTCTCATAAAATGATTTCATCTCCTGCTTTTTGGGATTCACTTGATGCATGGTAAATTTTGATCCACCCCCTCATTTTTTTATTTTGTGTATGCCTTAATTTTTTAGGTGTGTTTCTTATAAACTACAGATTGTGGGGTTTTGTTTCTGATCCAATATATCACTCTCTTTCACTTAAACTGTGTAGTTTAATACATTCACATTAAAAGGCATAGGAGTTAGGTTTATACTTTTTGTGTAAATTTATACAAGGGAATGGGTGCAGAAAAAATGTTTATGCTTTTTTATAAACCTAACTCATTTGTCTCTAATGACGGGATCACAAAAGAAGAGATTGATAGATAGTATCATGCAAACAACAAACAGGAATTTCGAAGGACTTCAAGAGATAGTAGAGGACAGAAGGGGCTGATGTGCTATGATCCATAGGGTCAAGAAGGGAACATGACTGAAGAAGTAAATAACAATGGTGTTTCTAAATTAGGATTTCTCCCTCTTGTTCTATTAAGAAAGTACTTCGTCTCAGTGGTTATTTTAAATTAATCTACTCTAAGACAACTTTATTCCCACTAGTTCTCGTCCCTTTACCCTCAAGCCATTTTTTTCTCTGCAATTTTTTGCTTTTCCCCAGTTTTGGAGTTTTGCCTAACTTTGGTCCATTTTATTACTTTTTTAAATCTAGTTATTTAACTTTTTTTCCCTCTCGGTTAAGTAGTCAAGTAACATCGCCCTCCCTATTGTTCCCTTCAATGTGTTTTGTTAGTTTTCAATTTCATTTTTGATATCTTTTTCTATAATGGATTTTCCCCTAATCTTCTTCATTATTTTTCTTCTTTTCTGTCCATTCTAGACTTTTATTCTTTGATTCATGGCCTTTATACTTATTCTTCTTTAGTCTCTGTATTCTTCAAGGAATTAAAGTTTTTAAAGCACTTATTTTGAGTTCCTTCTTCTAAACTGTTTTTACATAAAAAATCTAGCAGATCTTGCCCACTAGTCTCCTTTTTCTGTTATGCCTCACTCAGAAATACTCATCCCTGCAGGCAATATAGAGAGGAGACTATCGTTGCATGGGAGAAACTTTTATGTTCCTAATCACAGAGTTCATTACTGCCCATTTGTTTCCCCATGAATATTTTCTTCCATGGGAAGATCTTTCCCATCCATTGACAGGCCCATGTGACCTGAGTCACATGAGTCTGAGTCACATGAGCCTGTGGTGGGAGGAGCTTGCTGAATGGGTGGAGCAGAGCTTAGAGGAAGTGAGACAGAGCAGTCAGAGCTGGGAGAGAGAGACACAGAGCAGCAGCTAGCGTGAGTGAGAGGAGTGATTTTGGCCTTGTTTGTGGGAAGGCCCTAATGAAGGGAAGGCTTGGGGATGTTGTTGCCTCCTGCACTGATATTGTGTATAGATTTCTCTGCTGCTATAATGGATTTGGCTTTCTGGTGTTGGAATAAATGTTTTGGTTCTATCTTCCACGAAGAGAGTCTGTTATATTTTGTAATTCACAACTGCGCCGGCATATTCATAGCAGCCGTAGCCACTGAGGGTATCGCATTGGCGCTACACCCATTTGCCGTAAAATCACTTCTCTAAGTCCCTGACCTCCCTCTTTCCTGGGTGTCAATTGCCCTCACAAGCTCTAATTTCCTTTCTCCTGAGGCAGCACAAGTGCTCTAAGCACCCTCCAATTCTGCTATTTAGTTCTCAAGGAAACATTGAGTCACCTGGAGGTGAGTGAGTGTGAGGTCTGGTCATGATGTCTCAGGACTGTTTGCCCATTACTTCTTTTATTTTGACTTCCACTTTCACTCTGGTCTTTTTGTGTACTTCAAGGAAGAAATTAATTGTCTCTCTTAGGTTTTTTCTTGGTTGTCTCTGGTTGCTGTATTTGTATATTTCTTGCATTGCTGCCCTAGATTGTTTGAAAAGCAAATCATTTGTTCAAATCTAGTTTTCCTTAAGAAATGCTTTGAATTCCTCTTTTCATTTAAGATCTACCTTTTTTCATTAAAAGTTAGGCTAAGGTTTGACAGGTATGTCACCCAGAGTCTCAAGGTACTCTTTGAAATACATTATTCAATTCCTGATGCAGTTTTCTGCTAAGTGCAGAATAGTCCTAATTAATTTGAATTTCTTTTCCTTTACATTTGAAGTTCTTTCGCCTAGTTGCTTGCAAAATTTGTTGGAATTAGAATTATAAAATTTAATTACTGAGCATCTTGGAGTTTGCAGCTAGGGTTGTTGTTTTTTCCCTGGGAGGTAATCTATAGTTTATTTTAATTGGAATTTTTTTCTGTGTTCAGATGTTTTAGGTTGTTTTCTTGTATTATTTCTTGCATTCTGGTGTTCAAGTTTTTGGACTTGTGTTCTTCTGGAAGTTTCATGATGCTTAGGTTGACTCTACACATCCTATCTTGAAGATCAATATGTTTTAATGGTATGGACATTACATCTTCTTTTAACATTATTGCTTTCCAATTTTCTCCTTCCAGATTCTTCTTCTCTTCTATGTATTTGCATTCCCAAGCAGTTGTTCTATCTTTTATTTCTTTAGTGAGGTTTGCTACTGTTCTTTCAAGTTTTTCTATTCTATTCTAATATATTCTCTTCTGTTCTAATAATAATAGCTTAAAATCATATTCATATAGAGCTTACTATGTGCCAGGTACTGTGCTAAGCACTTTACATATATGGTCTCATTTAATACATATTTACGCATATTATCTCATTTAACCCTCATAACAACCCTGGGAGGTGCATGCTGTCATCATCCTCAATTTGCAGAAACTTAGGCAAAAAGAGGTTAAGTGACCAAAGTTATATAGCAAGTAAGTTTCTGAGGCCAGATTTGAACTCATATCTTCCTAACTCTAAACTCAGCACTCTGTCTACACTCCTCCACCTTGCTGCCCCAATAATTCTGCCAATTATTTCTCCTTTCAGGCCATAAATTCTACTTTTAAAATTCATTCTTCTTTTTTAAACCATTCAGGAATAACCTCCTGTGGTTCCGTGCTCTCTTGAGAATGCAAGACTCCTCTACCTCATCAGCTATTGGTTCATTTTCCATTGTCTTGCAATATCTATATTCATAGATACCTGGACTTGATTAAAGGATTTACATAGATGTCATATTCTCTTCTATTATGAATATCTTCCTTGTTGTTTTATCTGCTTAGGTTCAAGGTCTTTGACTTTTTCTGAGATTTTTGGCATTTGCTTTTTTTTTTTTTTTTTTTTTTTACATTTCCACATTGCTAATATTGAGTTGAAATCTGCTTCCTTGCTTTCAAGGCTACATTAGCCGTAGCCATTTGTCTCAAAAGAACAAAGATCACACATCCATTAAAGTAAATTCTAGTTCTACTCTCCATGGTCTAGAAGAGGAAGTTCAATTCCTCTCCATATGATAGTTTTTCAAGTATGAGCTACTAACTTTATCATTTCATAATGAATCAATGTATTTCTTCATTTATCAATTTTTAAATCATTATCATATGAATATGTATAATCTATTTCACATAAGATTTTTCAATATAAGGCATGGTAGAATTGAAACGCAAACATATGTATATCCTACAAGCATCAAGCATAATTAATATTTTCTCATGTAAAAGGCTGATAGTACCATTTCTTCTTTTCCACAGAGAAAACACATCTTTATATCTTTCATGAACTAACAGCTAAGCAACTAAATCCTTTTTATCCCATACTTGCCCTATAGGGTGTTAAAGAAGCCTTGATTCAAGGGGGACATTAGAGCTAATATAGCCCTCCTGTGATACCTGAAGCTTTAATATCCTCTACAACAGTGGCATCAAACTCCAATGGATACAAGGGTCACAAATCTGTACAAAAGTATCCGTGTGAACTGCATACTGAGTTTTAAAATGTAACATTATCTGTTTGATTATATTTTCATTTATTTTGTTAAATATCTCCCAATTGCTTTTTAATCTGGTTCATACACAGCTGACCAAGTGTTACATCTCTCTTCTCTGCAACATCTCCATTATCTTCCACTAGAAGATTTCCATTGACCAAAGTACTCACTTCCTTGTGCTGTGCTGCTCTGTTTAGCGAAAAGTACAATGTATCATGAATCTAATGTGTATGGTGGGACTTCACCTACTGAGGAAAGAAAAGCAAAGTAATCTACCCATCCCCATTGATAAGCTCGTGCAAGCAGGATTTATCTGCCAACTCATTAAATTCACAAGAACGGAACAAGACTGATCATTATCTACCTTCTGCTCTTCATATGCATCCTTCAGGCAAACATAATTTGTCATTGCCCTCATTGCTATAGGGAGTTTTCCAATTGCTTTCAAATCAATAGGTTTTTTGTGAGCTGATATAATAAGTGTGTTCATCCACCAGTATGTGGCCTTTGAAAGCAAATTCACAAATGGTTGAAGAAATCTCACACCCAGATCTTGAAGGTCTTCAGGAGGCTTTACTTTTTGAGGCTTCATAAAAAATACATATCTCTGCAAAAAGAAAAAAATATCAACAGACCATCAAGGGATACAAATTCCTTACCCATAGATCACTTAGATAAAATATATTTTACATTTGCTACATTTTTGGGAACAACTGTTTTTGGTTTGGGTTTTGCTTCTGGGTTATTGAAGCAGTGCTGGTGTTGTTTTTTTCTGGGGCGGGGGAGAGCTCCTAGTATATAAACATCATGATGGTCAGGAATAAATCTGTAACTTAGAATATTAAGAAAGTTGCCTTTGGCACTAAGAGGTTAGAAGATTTGCCCATGGTCACCAAGCTAGTACGTATCAGAGACAGTATTTGAACCTATGTCTTCCTGACACCAAGAAAAGCTTTCTATGCACTAGATAGGTCCTCTCAGTCACTTTGAGGACTTTAATTGATTAAAAAAAATAATAATAGCAGTTCATATTTCTATAGTGCCTTGTAATTCATAAGACACCTTTTTTACAACAACCTTGAAAGGTCATTACCATGTCAGTTTTACCAATGAGGAAACTAAGGCTGAGGAAATTGGAAGATCTGCCCAGTCACATAGCCAAGACATGGCAAATAAAGGACTCAAGCTCAGGTCTACCACATTTCTACTTGAAGCAATTAGGTGGCACAGTACATGGAGTGCTGGGCCTGGAGTCAGGAAGACCTGATTTTAAATCCAGCATCAGACACTTTCCTGCTGTATGACTCTGGGTAAGTCACTTAACCTCTGTCTACCTGAGTTATCTCAACTGTAAAATGAGGATAACAGCATCTATCTTCTAGGGTTGTTGTGAGGATCAGTGAGATAATATTTGTATAATGCTTGGCACAGTGCCTTGCACAAACAGATTAGGTACTTAATAAAAATTTTTTCCTTGCTATTATTTTATTATTCAGTCACTTTTTGGTCATGTCTGACTCTTTGTGACTCCATTTTGGGTTTTCTTGGCAAAGATACTGGAGTGGTTTGCCATTTCCTTCTCCAGCTCATTTTACAGATGAAGAAATTGAGGCAAACAAGGTTAAGTGACTTACCCACACAGCTAGTAAGTGTCTGAGGTCAGATCTGAAGTCAGCTCCATCCTGACTCCAGGGTCAGTGCTCTATCCACTGTGCCACCTAACTGCCCCTTGGAGTTAACAATAGTCCTCCAGAAAGGCTGTAACCAGATTTGCCTTCGCTAGGTCTCTGTCTTTCACCAACTATCCTGGGTTCTTTGATACTTTCATAGCAGGGAATCTTAATGATACTGGTAATGATACTCTCATATAGGGAGGTAGGGTAGGATCTCACTGAAGTTCTATTTTTTTCTGATGATACAGCCAGAGAACCGCTTGGAACTGACTACTCACAGGCATGGAAGTTTCTAATTGGTTCATATAAACAAGCAGGACAAAGAAATGCGAGGAGGGGGAACTGCAAGAAAGAGGCAACATGTTACAGGCAAACCTAGATGCAAAAAATGTGACAGGTATTTTAGTTTTTTGTTTTGGAGTTTTGGGGTTTTTTTAACCAAAAATACTTAAAGAAGCTAGGCAGCTTAATGGATACAGTGCTTAACTCGAAGTCAGGAAGATCTGCCTTCAAATCCTGGATCAAACACACTTATTAGCTATTTGGCCATAGTTAATTCATTTCATATCTCACAGTCTCATTTTCCCCATCTATAAAATGAGGGCAACAGTACCTACCTCACGATTTTGTTCTGAGGATTTAAATGAGAAAATATATAAATTTTTACATATTTTACACTTGGCAAAACTGAAATTATTCTTTAAGTGCCAGCTATTATTATTATTCATGATTTAATCTTGTCAAGGGAATTTCACCCCATTTTAAAGAGATGTAAGAAAAATGACCTTATCTGTGGAGCAAAGAAGGACTCAGGACATTATCCAGGCAAACTGCCTCTGTTTATTTCTTATTTACTCCTATTTGGCAGTGGCTCCTACTATAATTGATAAAAAGGTTCAACTGATTGGTTTACCTTTCAATGCACTTCAAACTGTGAAAACACTCAAATGTTAGGTCAATTGGACATTAATTTTGCTTAAGCTCAATTTTATAAAATCAATTAACCTTCTGTAGGTCCCTTCATCTATAGCCATCTCAGGTCTAAGTTTCTCTGTTTCATATAGTTGATGATAAAAAAACAAATACTTAAGTTTATGATGATGGCTTTTTATTGAAAGTCATTTTTCTTTTTATTCACATGAAATGAGTCATAAGATCACAGATTTGAAGCTGGTAGAGACCTGAGAGAACATTTAGATCATTCTCCTCATTTTACAAATGAGGAAACTGAAGTATAGAGAGGTAAGAATTAACCCAATATTAAATGGGCAGTAATACAAAGAGCCAAGATTTGGACCCAGGTCCCATGACTCCAAATCCAGGAGCCTTTATCTTACGCCATAAACCTATATGCACATGCACGCACATACAAACACACATAGAAATACTCACAAATATCTGGTTAATAAATTTTTATTTTTAGTGATTCAATTTTCTTAAAGCTCACATATATTTATAAATATGTAATGGTTTAAAGACTATACAGGATCCCAAAAGCCTAAATGCAGTTTTATGTTATAATAACTTTTTAAATTTTTTTTTTTTGCAGGGGAGAAGGCAGGGCAATTGGGGTTAAGTGACTTGCCCAAGGTCACACAGCTAGTAAATGTGTCAAGTGTTTGAAGCCGCATTTGAACTCAGGTCCTCCTGACTCCAGGGCCGGTGCTCTACTCACTGCACCACCTAGCTGCCCCTGTTATAATAACTTAAAACTTCAGTAACTTAGCTTTACCAACTTAAAGCTCAAAACTGCACTAAATTTTAAACTTTTTTAGATTTTTTTGATTTTTAGATTTTTAAGATTTTAGAGCTGGCTCTCTACCCTTTTGGTAGCTAGGTGGCACGGGGGGGGGGGGGGGGTGGAGTAACAGGCCTGGAGTCAAGAAGACCTGAGTTTAAATGTGGCCTTAGATATTTACCAGCAGGGTGACCCCAAGCATGTCACTTAACCTCTGTTTGTCTCAGTTATTTCAAATGCAAAATTGGGGATAACAACAGTACTACTACCTTGCAGAATTGTTGCAAGTATCAAGTGAGATAATATTTTTAATGAGTTTAGCACAATGCCTAGCACATAGCTGGTGCTGAATTAATGGTGTTTAATCCCACTCCTTCCCTTTCCCTTTCCCTATCCAATTCAACACCTGGGCACACTTAAAATCCTGGTAGGAAGTAAGGGGAAAGAAGGGAAGGGAACACTAGTCAAAGAGAATAATGATAAAGAAAAGTCTCTGAATAGGCATTCCCTAGTGGAAAAAAAAAGTAATTTAATGCCTCCAAAGAAATTACTTTAGCTAGAAGCTGAGAAGTGGAACTAAATAGCTAGAAAAGGTTGATAAGGAATGAGCTGGTAGGCACACTGAGGTACTATAAATGAAGCTATGAATCCATTCAATCATTCTGGAAAACAGTTTGTAATTATACTATACCCAGTGACACCTCCATTTGACAAATGTCCCAAGGAAGTCAATGATATAAAATTAGATATCTACAAAAATATTTATAGCTTGACTTTTTGGAATAGCAGAGAACTAGAAGGAAAGTTGAGTATCCATCCATCAATTGAGTAATGGCTCAACAATGTATGGCATAGGAATGTAATGCAATATTATTATGACATAATGACAGGTGTGGAGAATTCAGATAAACTTGGAAAGACTTCTGCAAACTGATGCAGAACCAGGAGAAAATGTATATGATTACTCCAATCATGTAAAAGAAAGCAACACTAAAAGATTCAGAACTCAGATCAATGTAGTAACCAGCTATAACTTCGGAGGACTAATGGTTTAGTTGACTTACCAAGTGATTGGATATATGTTGAATAAGGCATACATTTTATGGTTAATGTGATTTATTTTGCCTGACTGTACTTATTTGTTACAAAGTAGAGCTCTGCTATATAATCATAATGATCAATCTTGGCCCACAGAAAAGTTGACAAAATATACCTTTCTCCTTCCACTGATGAGGGAGGGACTATTAATGTAAAACACTGTCTATATATTTGGACACAGTTAATATATTCACTGCTTTTGGTGAACTAAATTTTTCCCTCTTTCTTTATAAAATATTTAAGTCTTTGTTACAAAGGATGGCCCACTGGGTAGAGAGGGAGGAGGGGTATATTCAGAAATTAATATTATTTTAAAATAAAAATACAAATGGGAAAATTAAAAATAAATATGAATATTTTATGCAAAATGTCAGTGGTGCTTTTTTAAAAGCATCTATAAAACATTTAAAAAGAAAAAAAGAGGACTTTGTCAAGAGAGACACCACAGTTCTACTTAGCATTGATCTTGTAGCCACATGGGTTCAAGCCTTGGCTCTGATATTTATCTTTGACAAATCACTTTGCCTAGCTTTCCTGTTCTGCAAATGGTAATAATTATCTTTACACTCCCTTCTTTAAGTGTGAAAAATTCTATAGAAATATATTAACACAACCACTGTCTGATGTATCATGGGTTAGTCTTGCCATGGCCTAATGATGCCTCATGTAGCTGACCCTTCAGAGATAGTATAAAGCAAAGTCACTACTCACCCATCACTGGCTACCTTCACACAACCCAATTAAGAATCTTGGGTAATTATTTGGCTTAATTTAATCAATATAGGCTACTAACATGTATAAATTAGGACTGCAAAAAAACCCTCAAGACTTGAATGATCTGCTCCACATATGTTAAAATTAACTGTGCAATTGCAAAAAACCCCACAGTTTTTGCAGGTTAATCATTGTCAAAAACCTTGTAGCATTCAGTGGTCAGTGGTTTCAGTATAGCTAGCTTATAAACAGGGCTGACAATTTGTCTAAGGAGAATAGACAAACATCTAGGGTGCAATACACTGAGTCTCAATGAGGGGTGCTTTTTAAATAATTTTTTTATTAATATAAATAGTTTAATGTCAGAAAATTCCATTCTTCATAACAGGTATGTAATTACTTTATAATAAGTCTAATTGTTTCTTTAATAGTGAAGGATCAAATCTCCTAGTGGATTCTAAAACAAATGTAGAGCATTTTCAATTTTTATCTCAGGCAGAGAAAAGTCTTGCTCATCTCTGATGAAAATTCTCTCTATTATCAAAAAAAGGCAACTGACTGTCCAGATCTAACATGGTTTAGTCAATCAGGCCTAATCACTGAGCTGTCTTGATCTTGGTCCATTGCTCTTAACTACCCATAGTATGTCTTTCCTACAGCTGATTCAGAAGTGCTCTATCGGAAATCCAGCATTTTTCAAAGTGTACATACTGACAACTCACTATAAAAAAGTCTAACAGGAGTTGGAATTTAATTCACCCACGTCTGATACGTACTTTGTCCAAGGTACTATATAACAGAATTATCAGGTGCACACTATATAACGTACAACACAGCATGGGCCCTGAGGACATGTTGCAGAGATGCAATAGCAAGATAATATGTACCATGAGAAAAAGCTTCCTTGGTCCTGGTCCTGAACTTTGTAAATAATTCAGTTTTTTTTCCATCAATATTCCTCTCTCTCTCTCTCTCTCTCTCTCTCTCTCTCTCTCTCTCTCTCTCTCTCTCTCTCTCTCTCTCTCTCTCTCTCTCTCTCTCTCTCTCTCTCTCTCTCTCTCTCTCTCTCTCTCTCTCTCTCTCTCTCTCTCTCTCTCTTTTTCTCCACCCCTCCCTCTCCCTCTGTGCCTCACCCCCACCCCAGTTTCAGAATAACTAGGTTATTCTGCTTGGAAGCAAGGATATCTATGAAATGAAACAAAAATATCATAAAACACTTACCCTAACTCGAATGACATTGATCTCCACAGCCATCAATAATCCATTCAGGATGACCATCATTCCCGTGATGCAGAAGCGAAGTTCAGATACTCCCAAACCGAGCTGACAGTACTTAACTAATTTTATTGTTTTTGTGATAAAAGCCATGACCCAATAAACAAAGAGGGCTGAAAAAATGCAGTAACAAAAAATGTCAGAGTCTTATTTTTAACTTCATGAGGGTTTAAATGTGCAGATAGTCATTTTCTATAAAATGTATTCAAATGCTCAACTGGATCTGTAATCTCATCAATATTGCCTCCAATGCAGATTGCAACCCATCCAATGCGGTTCTTGTCTTCCCATAAACTCACTACAAAAGATCCTGGGCTTCTTCCTCACTTTCTTTCAACAATGAAATCATGCCAAAGGAATGGCTAAGACTGTTCATTTGCTATTCCTCACTCTTCCATGTAAGCAGTACAACTTCCTTTTCAATAACACATTATTTTAGTGACATTTTTATTATTCCACTTCACCTTATTCTTCAATGCCAATCACAGCAGCTTGCTCATGTCAAAAGTGTGCCTCTCCTTTTGGCTACAGGTGATCCCAACCTTCATTTTTTTGAAATTATAATATTCCACAAATGTTCTGTTTCTACATAGTTTTATATAAAATAACAGATCATTATGATGATCATCAACCACTGCGTGCACACTATAAATGCCTTGAATTTTCAAAAGGATAACACATTAAATGCTTCTTTTAAACATCTTATTTATTCTAGAATTATCTCCTTCCATACTGATGAATACAAAGATCAGGTACATGTGTGAGCACATACAGATGAGACATTTAAGGATAGTCAAGAATGATTTGGCATGTCTTTGAAAGTATATCACATAGCACCCTTACATATTTTATGGAACTCTGATTTCTTAAAGTTCTCAAAACCTGATCTCTGGAAACTGGTTTTCTGTGTAAAACAGATGTGATGATGTCTCTGCATTGGGAAGACCTTCTTTAAAGATAGATGGAATAAGAGTCTATAACTGAAGATAGCCCACAGCAACAAAATGGAGAATATGATAAATTGGGGAAAGTGTTCTACTTAGCCCCTTGTTCCCCACTTATTGATAAGTCATCTTGTTGCTTTATAAAAAACTTCCAACAAATATAAGATGCATCCCTAAAATTGATCAACAAAATTTGTTAAGAACCAACTAAGTGCCAGGCACTGTGCCAGGCATTGGAGATACACATACAAAGAAAATGAGATCTCTCTGAAAGTAAATCTACATACAGGAGGGAAACATAGATATTTAGTAGATAGAGAGCTGGCCTCAGAATCAGTGAGACCTGAGTTCAAGTCTTACCTCTGACACACCCTGTCCGTGCGGTCCTGGGCAAGTCACTTAACAGTGTATCAGGCAATTCTCTAATGCTACAAGTTGCAGAGAAGGTGCTAAGTTGCTTTGGTAGAGGAAGTCCCCATATACCAGTGAAACCACAGGTCCAGACAAAAGAACAAATGAATGTGTGTGATCTTCCTGATGTTCCTATCTTCTCATAGTGCTACTTTGACTAGCATTCGTTGCATTTGCAAAGAAGCCATTTTTAAAAGTCCCAGACAACAGATTCAAGAGATATTTTCCCTATCAATTAAAACCGTTATGGTAGAATAATGAAGTTCTGTGTTGTTTTAGAGGTCTCCTCATAGATCATAGTTTCCTTACCTGTGATACTAAAAATATGATTATACATTATACTCAGGCTTTTTTAAAGCTTGAATTAAAGGAAAGGTGTGGCTTAAATTTAAACCGAATAGTATATTTGTCTCCACAGATAATACCAACAGCCCCTATAAGAAGACTAGATTAAGCATTAGGAGATCTGAGTTCAAGCTCTGTTCATTAGAATGTTATTTTGTATCAGGGGTAGGATTCAAATCTAATTCTCTCCTGACTCCAAGTCTATGGCTCTTTCTATTATGTCATACTGCTTTCAGTTGGTATAATCTATGCTTTATGCTACTTTCCTGGGGGTTTAGAGCCAAGACTTACAAAAAGACACGAAGCAGGTGTTAAATAAAGATTGAGCAAAAGGAGTCTCATCTTTTTAGTATGTGCAGTGTTCTGCCTGCTATATACACATGAATATAAGTAATTCTTTTGCAAAAGGAGAGAATCTGGGAGGAGAATGATGGGAAGCTTGTCTTACTTGCAAAGCCTCAGAGGGCATCCTATCAGGAATGCTCCCACAAGTCTTGAAAAGGAAAACTGAGTTGAATGAGAGCAATTTTTAAATTAAATGCTTTATTGAAAACTTATGAAATATCAGTGCAACTGCATAATACTTGTTTTGTAAACATCTGTAGTTAAATTAACTGATTTCAATAAATATGATATAATTTGCTTTCTTTTTTCTTATTGATTTTGAAGCACTGGGGGTCAGGAGAAAATGAATTTTTAAAAAAACACTTCACTTACCTGTATTTTTAAAACCACCTCACTTACCTAAAAGCAACTTAGGAAAGTTTGATGTTTCAATATTGTGATAATAAACTATCGATGTAGTAGTGGCCACAAATCCCATGACAGCAGGCATGAAGAGATGAAGGTGACGAGATTCCATATGTCTAAAAGGAACAGTGAAATATCAGTGCCTAAAACTTATATCATTAATCCTTTCATTTGGCTTCATTAGTGTTTATTTTGGTCTCTCTTTCAATTACATTTCTTGAGTGGAAAAGATTGTACTATATATGGTGAGATACATCACCTGATGAGCAGTTGGATAATTAGCAACTATTTGAATAAAAATAAATAGACGAATATAAACACAACATAAGTTTCCTCAGCTATAGTATCTTGGGAATGTGTTTCTTACTAAGAATCTTCTCTGTTATCCTAGTTTGTACTAATTTATCCCTTTTCTAACCTCCTCACTTAGCTGTACCATTTCTATATTGATTTTATCTCCCCAAGGACTCACTGTAATAACAGCTTACTCTATCTTTTAGCTTTATTTTTTAATCTAGTCTCAATACATAATATGGTGCTGGACAAATAGTATAAGCTTAAAAACTTCATTGGGTGATTAACTTCAAGGGATTTCACATATCCTTTAAATCTTTGGGTTTATTCAATCCATCATACAATTTTAAGGGTGTGAGTCAACTAAGTCAACCAACTGATCATCCCATCAATCAAAGGCACTGCAACTAGGTGTGCAACACGAAGTCTGCTGTGATTGACCAAGGATTAACTGAGGTATGACTTGTGAAGTTTGTATGAAAACAGTGAACTAGTTTGAAAATGGGAATTTGAGCATCTTCCTACAAAAGAGCAAGCCATTTTAGCCAAGTCCCTGAGAATGAAATGTCTGCAGGGAGGAGAACTCCAGCCTTGGTCTCAGTCTCTCTTTCTGGAACCCTCAGCCAGAGAAGGACCTTGAGAACCTCAAAGTGTCATAGGATTCTGGACTTCCCATAAGCATCTTAATCCTAGAAGCTTCCTGGAATAGCTGATTCATTGAAGAAAAGCTACATCAGGACTGACCAGATATGATGTCTAAGCCTGAGCCCACTTTCCCCAGGATTCTGTACATATTGATGCAAAAGTGTCAAGATTTTTGTGCGGAAGTCTTGTAGCAACTGTTCTAAACACTAGTTTCATAAACAATCCTTTCAAAAAATTAATTACGTCTGACTGACTACTTGTCATCAACTGATGATCATGGCTGGGATGGGGCAAAGCACATAGGTGAGGTCTTATGAGCTACAGCATCAGAAAACCTCCCCACTCCTTCAAGGCTACTTCTAGAACCCTGAAGGGAGATGTAGCATTCTTGCCCTAGGGCCCACGTGTTATACAATGGAATCTGAGTTAACAAATTTCCTGGAAGCCAAGCTTCCTTTAACAAAGTCAGTGTTTACAAAGAGATAGTTGACCTCATTTCTGAATAAATAATTGGGAGGACAAAGGAAGGGGTCCTGTCTCAAGAACAAATGTATGCAGGAAAAGTGAGGAAATAGACCTAGTTAAGGTAAGGTGCATACTTTTGGTACTTGACCATCTGGTCATTTGTCAATGTGTAGGAAAAACACAGCCTAGAATGCAGCTATGAGCAACCTCAGTGCTAATGGGTGAAGGAATAATGAACTGATGAAAGAAAGCCAGTCTCCCATGGGGTCCATGGGCCAGGCAGCCACCACCTGTTCATTGGTGTGAACGATGGCATCCTAAACATTCTAAAGCTGGTCAAGAAGAGACTGGTCCTTATCCCTCTACCTTTGGTAATATAACTTCTGACAGTGGCTTAATTAGACATTATCTCGTTGTTCGTTTCCTTACCAGAAATTTAAGCTTCGTCCCTTGGCTAAAGTTTTAAAAGTCTCCCATTTCCCCATTAATTTCAAAGTAAAGAGACCAAGGGATAAAGCTGACTGGGTGATAATACATTTTCAGGATATATATTTAGTACCTTTCTTTTTTAATAACTTTAAAGTTATGCTCAGATTAGCCAAATACATGAAAGTTTTACTATATGAGCATCATGTTGTAGACAACATTATGTACGAGCATAATGTTGTAGACAACAAAAATTTAGTATTTTTATAGGCCCTGAATTTAACAGCTATGATGTTTATTAAGAAAATAATTATAGGTTATTTTCAGGATTATAAAATAGCATTCACTCTGTGAATGATGATAAAACCTAGGTTTAATGATCAAAATCTAATTCTAGAAAGCTTTTATGGCTGGTGTAAATGTGCACATCATAGCATTCTCTTGGGCTATTGAACTGCATCCAACTTATTCACTTGAGAACTAAAGTTGGAGGAAATAGAACCATGTATAAGGGTTATGAAGTGTATAAATAAAAAAGGCAAAAGAATAAAAAGTTTTTAATGAGTGGGGATAAATAATACAGAGGGAAGAAATAAAGAAACATACATAGATAGCAAAGACATCTATAAGTATGTGTGCCTATAAGCATGAAAATTAAAGAGAGAAGGAAGCAAGAGTTACATACTATAGTGAGTAGGAGAGGAAAGGGAAAAAGTTAAGTGGCAAGTGTTCAAATCAAAGATGTACTAATATAAATTACTAAATAAATCTTGTCTCAGGAAAAGGATGAAGGCATATTTAATACCATGACAAGACAGGATCTTAGCGTTGCATCTGTCACTCCTTATGAATTATGCCTAGAAGATTCTACCTTTTTTTGTATACACTCAGCTACATTCCACATTTATATGTCTACTAGAACATCATGCTATTGTTAGCTAAATGTTGACTTACGTATCAGAAACAATACCCTCAGCTATTTCACAAACATGTACAAATAGGAGAACAAATGTAAGAATCCATCTCAGGTTATGTCCAGGGAAATGAAGCCATGTGTTGTGATGAATCTGTACTTTCGAACTTTGACTTCCCCACCCTGGAAAAGGAGAAAAAGGAAAGGCTTGAAAAATGAGCTTAGAATACAATATGAAAATAATATTTAGCCAATTGTTATAAATTATTTTACTAATAATATAAAAACTATCATCGAATCAATACTATTCAATTGGTATCTTTCAAAAATAATTGCTACTTATTTCTGTGAGTATGTGAATTTTACATTTGTCTCTATCAAATGCCTTTTTCTTACTCTTGGGTGAGAAGAAAGTATCTCACTAATGAAGTACACAACTTTTCCTTCAACATTATAAAAATATATATGAAGAAAATATCCCCAATTTCTGATCAATATCTTAGAACTTCTCATTAGCAAAGAAATCTAAAAATATTGTATTCTAAAGTATTCTCACTTAGGATTAAGGCTTTCTAATAATAATACATTAATTTATGGCATGTATATTATAAACCTATTGAAAGGGGAGTTGTAGAGAGAAGTGCGCACCTTGTTTCTCCAGTTGTGACTGTGTACAGCATCCATTTATCAGAAACAACAAATAAAGATTATCAGTTCATTATGAAGCTCAGTATAATAATATCATAACCATAGCTAACTTTTATATAGCACCTACCTTGTGCTTAACAGATATTATTTCATTTGATCCTCACAACAACCCTGCAAGGCAGGTGCTATGATTATCCCTATTTTACAGATGAGGAAACTGAGGCAAGCCAACTAAGGTGTCTTGCTAGGATCACACAGCTAGTAACTTTCTGAGGCCACATTTGAACTCAGGTCTTCCTCGCTTCAGGCTCTATCCACTGTGCCAACTAGTGCCAGAGCCTACTTTACTGAATGTTTGCCTGCCATTTTTTCAATGCTATGTTTAAGTTAATGTTAAATTTATGTTAAAATTTCTATTTTCTGTGGGAAAAGGACTCCACTGGAGGAGACCACTGAAGTCCTAAAAGTCAGCACTCTTCATACATTCATACCTTCTAGATGGAGGTGAAGTACCACATTCCTTGAGTGGAAAGTTGGCACGTGTTTAAACTATCCTAGTAATAAAATAATTAAAAGTCCAGAGACTCACAAGAGGTGTGAAAGTCCTGGAAAGGTGTGAAGCCCTGTGGCCTTGAAAAAGGGTATATATAGTCTGGTTAGCATTTTGTTTGGGGCTCACTCCCTGGAAGAGTATCATGTGATCTGACCAGACGAGACTCTGGGTAGCCACTGAAGCCCCCCAGCTTTGAAAAGCCCAGATGCTGATGCTTCTCTCTCTGGTAACTATGTATATAATGTCTTGGTCAGACAGAAGCCTCTCTGTTGATTTGTGTTATATTTGTTTTATTTATATATATATATGTGTGTGTGTGTGTGTGTGTGTGTGTGTGTGTGTGTATGTATATGTATGTATATAGGTATATATGTATGTATATATGTATGTATATATATACACACACATATTTTATATATATACATGTATATATATATGTTTAATTAAAGGAAAATTGTAAACCCCTTAAAGTTGCTTTCTTTAGAAAAGCAGATCAAAGAACCTGTGCTAGCAGTCCTCTTGTGTGCTGGTGTTACTGGTCTTACACAGCCACAGTAGCGGCAAGTAGCACTGTTGTTACAACACTGTTCAGGAAGGAATTACTATACGGGTATTCCTAAAGTCTGGACACATAGGCAACTGACAGCAAAGGTGGAGTTATTGCATTGAGTTCACGTGAATCTTGCAAAGTGCATCAACACTTGCATCACAAATGATGGAAATCATATTGAAGATGTTATTTGTTAACGTTCCAATTAAATAAAATTTTCATTCATTTCATTTCTTGAAAATAACCATTTTGCCTATGTGTCCAGACTTTAGGAACACCCTGTATAGTCACAAAGCATCACTATAACATTTATTAAAATATTTCATTCCTTGTTCCTTTCAAAAATAGTTTTTATTCTTATGTACTAATTACAATAAAAATCTTCCCCTCAGATTTTAAATTCCTGAGGCTAGAGAAAACATTTGCTAAATTTCTCTGCAAATTTCTGAGTACAAAGCACAAGAAACACCACTCAATTAACAGTTTCCAAATTTGAATATTAATGGTACTTTTAGGAACTCATGCCACAAATGATGGAGCTATCTCTAGCTGAAAACACTTAACTCATTCTTCTTGTCATTTCAGCACACCAACAATTCAAGCAATTCATTTAATTATATCATTGAACTTTTCTTTTAAGTTCTAATTTTTCTAATATGGGTAATCTGATCCCTAACTGAAAACATTTATCCATCTATAACAGCGAAAGCACAACAGTCTTAGATTCCCCTAATTACAGAGATCTCTTAAACGTTAAGCATGAATTGGGAGGATGTTTTCTATTATTTTTGTTGTTGTTGTTGTGGTGGTGGTGGTGGTGGTGTTGTCATTTCAGTAATGTCTGACTCTTCATGACCACATTTGGGGTTTTTCTTGCAAGGATATTGGAGTTGTTTGTCATTTCCTTCTCTAGCTCATTTTACAGGTAAAGAAACTGAGGCAAACAGGGCTGTGACCCACCCAGGGTCACACAGCTAGTAAGGGTCTGAGGCCAGATCTGAACCCATGAAGATGATCTTCCTGATTTCATGCCCAACACTCTATCCACTGAGACACCTAGCTAAAGGAAACTTTATGTATTCCATTGATTAAATCTTTCCTGTGCTCCTACCTGAAGGTAATAGATGCAATGTAATTGTGGAGGTACTAAAGTCTTATGCTTGGATTCAAAACATCAATTTCACAAATACAAGCTGAAGAAACTGTGCCTACAGAAAGATACAGGTTGTTTAGTAGACCTCCAGATCCAAATGGGTCAGCAGTATGCTATGACAGCCAAGAAAGTTAATACAATCTTAGAATTTACTAGGAGAAAGCATAATACGTAGAATAAAGGAGGCAACAATCCCATTGCAGTATGACCTATTCAGGCTACATCTAGTTCTGGTTCAAACTACATCATTTCTGGGAATATTTTGGGAAAGATATTGCTAACCTGGAGAGCATCAAGTAAAGATTAATTTCGTGTTACTGAAGATCAGTTTAAGGAATTAGAGCTGTTTTAACCCTGTTTAGGGAAGAGTAGACCATGGGATAGTGTCTTCAAGTATTTGAATGACTGTCATACAGAGAATAATTAGCCTCATTCTTTGAGGTCTCAAAGGGCCAAGCAGAACAAAAAGCAAAGGATAGAAGTTACAAAAGAGACAAATTTAGGTTTGAAATAAGGAAAAACCTGAGCAATTTATGAAGGAACAGAAATTACAATACCACTGGGATTCCCAAATTAACTTAGCTGCTTTCCTCTCCATTTAATAATGTAGGCACCAGGACTAACACCTCTTTTACATGTCTGTTTTGTTATTTTGTATTTATTTCATGTATGTGTATAGCTAACTTTGTGGTTTCCCCATCAGCAGTCTGTAAGTTCACTGAGATCAGAAGGGTCTGTTTCATTTTTATGTGTGTATAACTGGAGCCTAGCACAGTACCTAACACTGGGCAGATTCTTAATAAATGTTTGTTGAATTAAAGTTAGAATTATCCTTAATGTAATGCATCCCATTCTATAGGTTAAATGATCTCAACTACTTTAACCTTTAAACTGTCACTAAACCTACTCTCCTTCCTTCTCATAATTTTGTTTACTTTTCTTTGACTTTTCCTTAATTTCTCCAACGTAATCCTACATCTTATTAAAATTACTTTACCTATACTAAATCATATACCATAAAATGTGGGAAGTGATATCCAAATACTAATAAGTTTTCTAACAGTTCTTCTATTCCATATTTTAAGGAACAAAACTAATGTTTTATTGAAGCTTATCTATTGACAATAGATATGAACACGAGATTACTTACCAATGAACAATATTGGAAAAGTAATAAATAACAGGAAGACATGAGGGACCAGGTTAAGGGCATCCACAAAACAGACATTTTGTAATACGCCCTCCTTGATGTCATAAGAAGAAATGTTGTTACCACAAAAAGAAAGGCTCATTTTCTCCTGTTGCTTTTCCTGAAAATGGAGAGAAAAAACAAATTTAAAAGCATAGTATATAATATAAACTATTATTAGATTTTCTTGTGAAGTACTCAATTTTTAGAGTATGAAAAGATCTTGGAAATTTATAGATAAAGAAAAAGGCAAATACCTATAACAGTCTCTTATAGTTTCCTTAATAATTTCATTTTAGAGAAAATAGTAATCTATAGAACTCACTGATTTTAAAAAAGAGAAAGGATGGGGCCACAAGGGAAAGAGAAAAGAGTATGTCGATTACTGAAGAGGCATGCAAGGATGAAGATTTCAGCAAGTATGAGGCCAATTTAGCTAAAAATATAGCTGAAATATTTTATTTAAATGCATAAAGTAGTTAAGCAGAAGCCCAATAGACACAAGTCCGTGGACATGAGTTTTCCTAACAGAAGGATGCAAAGTAGCATTTTTGTGGTAACAAAGCACTAGGGAAAAGGAGATGCCCATCTGTTGGGAAACAGCTAAAAAAATGTGGTAAACAAATGTAATGGTATACTGTTGTACTTTTAAGAAATGTCAAATGTAATCAATACAGATAAGCATAAAAAGAATTCCATGAATTGATGCTGAGTGAAGTTAAGAGTCAAGAAAACAATATGCACAATGACTACCACAATGTAAATACCAAGAACAATCACTACAAAACAACTGAAACTAAACATCTGAAAATTATAATGAACAAGACTGGCCCCCAAATAGAGATAAGAGAAAACATATTCCCCTAGTCCATTGCTGACATGACAGGTTCAGGCACATGGTAACTGTAACACATTTTTCATGTATTCCTCACTTTTGCTTATTTTTTCTCTTCTTTTTCTATTTGAAATACATTCTTTGTTACATAGGATGACACTGTGGGAGAAGAGGAGGGATAGAAGGTAAAACTTAGAGGAGATGTAAAAATAAAATATATCAAAATTTCTTTTAAAAGAAGAAATCATCAGAAAAAACTAAGAGCTGGTATTTTTTAAAAGATTATCAAAATTGATCAACTTTTAGCTAAGCTCATTTAAAGAAAGGTAAATTGTTGCCAAAATCAAACGAATAAAGTAAATTCACAATAAAAACAGAATAAATCAAAAGGTTTAGCAGAATTACTATGCACAGTTATATGTTACTGAAGCCATGAATCTAAAAGGACATGGATGGTAAAGTGCAACAATATCAAAAACAAAAACCTAAACTGACAAATCAAGTCAGACACCATGCTAAGCGCTGAAAACAGAAGAAAAGCAAAAACAAAGTGGTCCCTGCTCTCATGGAACTTGCAGGTGAATAGGGGAGACAATATGCAAACAACTAGGTACAAACAAAATATATACAGGATAAATTAGAGATAATCTCAGAGAAAGTGTGCCGAGATTAAGGAAGACTTCAAAGGCTTCTTGCATAAATTGGGAGTTTAGTCAAGAAATGAAGAAAGCCAGGGAGGCCAATACACGATGGAAGATTACAGGTACCACTAATAATATCTACGCTAACCTAACTGGTCAATAAATCCAATGACTCTCTAAAAGGAAAACAGCTTTAAAAAAGGAGACTGGGCCAGAAAAGTTATGCACGACAGAGGAAAAGAAAACTGAAATCTTTTCTGAGGCAAATCCTTACATATCCCAAGGCTTTGTTAGCACCCTGAGACAGGCTATGGATATGACAAAGGAAACAGAAAAGGAGTGTTGAAATCCACCATTTTCAACCAATCAGAGGTTTGTTTCAAGGAAAGACAAATAAGAACTAGGCAACTATTTGCTAAATTCAGTTTCTTTTAAAATTAGCATTCATTTCTACTTCACATCTGATTCTTTGGGGTTTTTTAGGTTCAAATGGTCATAGATGGACTTTAATATTTTAAGTCCCATGGTCTTAATAACTATGTTAATGACTTTATTTACCAATAAAATAATTTGGCAAATAGGTAAAGAAAACTGTTACTTGTAGTTAAATCAAGTAATTGTTGCTAATTAATTAGTTTCCATTTAATGGGGGAGAGAAATGTCAAGATCAATAGATTTCAGAACTCTAAAAAATTATGTTTTGGCATAGAATTGCATCTATTATCTAGCATATACCAGGCTACTATATATCCCAAGATCATAATCCTTGGTGACATACCTCCTAAATTATCTGAAATAAATCACTTTTTTCTTCCTTTTCCTGCCTTCGCTTATGTTTCCATTTCTTTTCATTATGTCTATTAAAAGGAATCTGGATTAAGACTAAAGCTCAGATGCTCTATTTTCCATGATTTATAGAATAATGTTTCTAATTCAAAAAACTTTATGTGCCCATAGTTTTAGAGGAGGTAGGGTTAAACATTTTAGACAATGATCTATTCCACTATCTGAATTTAAAGAGGATATTGAGTACTAGGTTTTAGTCCAGTCGCCCCTTGCACTATTTGAGTGGTTTACCAACAATCAAATTTTGAGTGACCTATTCCCCATTAAAGCTTGCCCCAGAGAGAATAGTTTCATAGCCATTCCTAGCACTGGCTTGGCCCTGGTTACTACTGATACGAATACAGCATCTTACTGTAACTTTTCAGATGGAAAAAGCCAAAACTTAAAATGAATAATAAGATACAGGCCAAAATTATTCATAAGTATATCTGAGGGAATTTTACAGAATTATTTACATGGATCTTGTTTTGTTTAAAAGGGACTAAAAATACAAAGTTCTTCTGCAACAAAACATGATATCTAAGCAACCTAATCTCAGAAAGTGACACTGCACAAGCCACATAGGAACTATGAATGGGAAAATTACTGTCCTGAATGGATTAACAAAAAAGTTCCGTTAAGTTTTATCAAAGAGAAATTAATATATGTGCTATCAAAAATTCAAAAAAATAAATATAAAAGGTACTCTATCAAATTCCTTTTGTGAAGAAAATGTGGTCCCAATACTTAAACCAGAGAGGGAAAAAGCAGAGAGAAATCTTTACAGCATTATTACTAAAATTGATGCAAAATTTTTTAATAAAGGTATAGCAAAAACGACTATAGTAATATATGCAATAATATATATATATATATATTAAGGTAAGCAAAAATTATTCACTCTAACCATCAGATTTATGCCAGGGTTATAAGGATAGCTGAAGATTGGAAAACAATTAATTGCATAAACCATGATTGACTTCAGTCAAGTCTGGATCACTGCCTATTTTTATATAGCCCAACAGCAGGGAATGTTTTTTTTCAACAATGGTACTTAATGATGTAAAAACCATTTTTATCTAAGTGGCATACAAAAGCAGTCAGTAGACCAAACTGACCCTT
Organism: Trichosurus vulpecula; assembly: GCF_011100635.1. Lineage (NCBI taxonomy): Eukaryota > Metazoa > Chordata > Mammalia > Diprotodontia > Phalangeridae > Trichosurus > Trichosurus vulpecula. The sequence continues at coordinate 182,666,047 of NC_050577.1, read as the reverse complement.
GAGCTGTAGTTTACTGATCCCTTGAAATAAACAACAAAATTAATTACCATAACAATGAGCATATCAATAGATGCAGAAAAACTTCTAATACAATATTACACTGCAACCTTAGCAAGTGTAGGCATGAAAGGTTTTTGTTTAAATATTAAAATATATCTAGTATCTAGAACCAAATGCCAGTCCATTTGCAACGGATAAGCATTAAAAAAAAACCTTTCACAATAATTACATGACTAGAGCAAGGATGATCTTCCACTGTTATCTGACAGGTTCAGAAATGCTAGAGATAATGCTACAAGAGAAAGAAATTGAAGGCATAAACAATGGAAAAGAGGAGACAAAATTATCCTTATCGTAGATGGCACAATGGTTTATTTTAAAAACTCCAGAGAATCATCAGAGAAAGTGCTTGAGATAATATAGCTTCATGATATATTGCAACAATAATACTACAAAATAAATCCAAAAGCCTTGGTCCCTCTCTTGGAAGCCAACATGTGGCCCTATGAAAAATCCTCATTATTTTGCCTTGGTGTTTCCATTTGAGGTGAAGGGATTAGAGACTACATCCTAGTGAGTTTCAAAAGGCCAAGAAAGTAAGAATTCTGGGAGCCTGGCACTGATGCCCTAAGGAGGAAGAGCTAACCTTTGGGGGTGACCTTCAATACCCAGCCTAGCAGTACCTAAAACAATTTTACAGCAATGATGCCACGTTCGGAGATGGAAGTTGGTAGAATCAGTGTCATATAGTAACTTAGCTAAGTCTAGAGGAGACCAGCTCTCCCCAGAGAACAAATTGGAATAGAGGAGAGTGTCTCTTTGAAATTTGGGGGGAAAATGTTTTTACTTTTGTTATTCCTATGTCTTCAAAGCACACAACCTTTAATAAAAGATAGACGATGTTAACTGCTAAATGAAACTGAGGTGTTAAACACTGATTGGTGATTAATGGGGGAGAACACAACTGGTGAGAGCTCAAGCTGATGGTAGTAGAGAAGAGATATCCCAACCTCTTAGGGTACCACTAAAGCCCTGAGGCACAGACGTAGCTGACTTGGCTCAGGGATAGTCAACCAAAGAACATACTCACTACATAAGCATCTGTCAAATGACCCAAGTCCCAAATGGATATTCAATAAACAATATTTTAAAAAAACCTTTAACAAGCATTTGTTAAGTGGTACTACGTGCCAGCCATTATGCCAAGTGCTTTACACATGTTATTTTATTTTATTCTCACAACAACCTTGAGAGATAGGTGCTATTACTATTCCCATTTTACAGATGAGAAAACTAAGACAGACAGAAGTTAAGTGTCTTGCCTAGGGTCACACAGGTATTAAGTGTCTGAGACCAGATTTGAAGTCCTGTCTTCCTGACTCTAAATCCAAGACTCTATACACTGTGCCACTCAGCTGCCTCAATATAGACAGTTACGTTCTTTCTCTTTCTCTGTCTCTCTCTCTCTCCATCTCTCTCTTTCTCCCACACACCCCACCCCAGGCTCTGTGCTTGTTTAGTCCACCTGACATGGAGGTACCCATGTGGGAAACAGCAGGAACTTGCTTTTGGGAAAAGACATTTTTTCATTGCCCTCCCATGTGAGTGGAATAGCCTCTTAATCGACTGCATAGCCTGAACGTAGCCTGAACGTAGCCTGAACAGGCTACTTCTTTAAAACTGCCAGTCTTGCATACTCTCACTCTTTTGCCAGAAGCTTGGGGGGCGGGGGTAGTGAAAGTCCTGTTTGCCCACAAAAGAGGTGTTATGAACTAGGATGGACTCTTTCCTCGCCCCACCTTTTAAGCCCTCTTGCCCTGAGAAATGGGTTTGGGGTTTTGCTCTGTTTCCTTTACAATTCTAGATTCAGGTGACAGAGTCTCTGGATCCAGGAGCTCAATCCATGGAGACCCTGGAGGCAGAATTCCATGCTGAATGCTGCTTCTAGCCTAGCAAGAAAGCCCCGGGAAGCCAAAGTGCTGGGACTCAAGCTAAAGAGAAGAAGGTTAACTTGGAAAGTGACAGAACCCATACTCTATAGGAACGGGGCTATTTTGTGAACCAATCCATCTCCCTTTCCCTGAATCTGAGGTGGTATAAAGTGATTATGTTTTCTTGGTAAAAATCTATTAAGTGGTGAAATGGAATCAGAGCTCAGGGAACCCCCAAAATTGGAGAACCCAATTGATAGGAACTTGAGACAATGGCAGGGACTATACACCCCAAACACCCTTATGGGTACCAGAGAATCCTGGGAGAGGGGTAAAATGTAACATAACTGGCCTTCAGACAGGGAGAACCAGGGTAATCACTGCTGAGATAGATGATCAAAGACAAAAGAAAGATCTCATATTTAGCCAAATGTTCATAGCAGCATCTTGTGGTAGCAAAAATAAAAACTGAAAATAAAGCAGATACTTAGCAATTGAAGTGGGAAATGTCTATACAGATTGTGATATATGAATATAATGGAATATTATTGCATCATAAGAACCTATACATATAAGGAACTCAAAGAAACATGGAAAGATAAGTTTGAACTGATACAGACTGATACAGATAAGTACAACCAGCAAAATATGATACAAAATGATCGCAGTAATGTAAATGAAAAGAATATTAAAATAAAACAGAGCAGTATGTAATTATAATAGCCAAACTTGTCCCAGGATATGAGATGAAAACATGCAATTTCCTCCTTTTGTTACAGAGGTAGGAAAATACAGATATGGAAGGTTACATATAGTGTCAATCATGTTCACTGCCAGGTGGTTTATCTTTGCTATAAGAGAAAGATCATGGGGTTGGGTTAAAGGGTAAGTGAGGATGGCTAAAAATGACTGATTTTAAAACAAAATGCATCAATAAAACTCTAAAAATATATTTTAAATGTGTAGGAATGAGCATATAACCAATACATTACAGCAAACTAAAAATAAATCTCTATAGCATTATTCAGAATAATTTATTAAAAGTTCACATTTAAAATTCACCTCATGCTACAAAGCCAGTCTTCCAAATTCAAAAAGTTCCAGTCACATAAACTATTATGTATCTAAGTTGAATTTATTCAGAAATCTCTGTCACCTAACAAACAACTTTGGTGGGAACCAAAGTAGAAATGCAAAACCTTAGAGGAAAAACTGAGGATTGCTAAGCAAAGTAATGTAAAAATGAATACTATTTGCAAGAAGAATAAGAGATAAAAATCTTCAAAGAAAAAGAAGGCTAATGTCATGCTGAACAACTTATGGTAAAAAAAAATAGCCTCATTGATGCTCCCCTTTGGACTCAAGAAGGAAACAGAATCCCTGAGTATCATAGGAAATTTTTGAGAAATGACTATAAAACAAGAGCTCTCTCACTCTTGTGCGCTCTCTCTCTCTCTCTCTCTCTCTCTCTCTCTCTCTCTCTCTCTCTCTCCCTCCACCCTTCCCTCTGGGTGTGTGTGGAGGGGAGGTGTTTGTGTGTAGTATGTATGTGTTTTCTCTCTCAAATATATATTGTCAAATTCATAGTTATTTTATTTGATTATTCACTTCTTCTGATGGTGTTATCAATGCTCTAAATATTTATTTGACTTATCTATGAAACTACCTTCAGAAACAGCATATAAATACCACAAGAAAATCAGTCTTATCATTTGGTATTTGTGCCCTCTTCTTTTTTGTTTATAGAAAAAGTATTACACTAAGCACTCATCTTATTCAATAGAATAGACTTTATGTTGACTGGCCTTTGACTGTACTAAAAGTCAAATTCACCCATAATGGACAAGTATGATCTTCCCCTTGTCCACTTTTCCCTGACATTCTACTTGTACTTATATAACCTTCTACCCTGTATTACTGTTATTTGCATTCTTATCCTCCTTATTGGATTATAACTTCCATAAGGGTAAAAAAAATTTGTTTTATTCATCTTTCTATTCCTTGCTGTACCCACTACAAGTACTTAATTAATGTTTACTGAATGAAATAAAGCATCATTTATGCCCTGAAGCCAATTCCAAAAGAACAATGCAGTTCAAAAACTGTTTGGAGCCTCGACAGTCTGGTTGCATCATATGCATAGATCGTCACAAGATCACTGCTTTGATGAGGAGCCACATTTGTTTAGATGAATAGGCAAAGATGAGCTTTAGGATTCCCTTCAGCTTCTGCCTGCCCACACCTGCTATGTGTATCTATACCGGGAAATACTAGGAATGTGGCTAGGAAGGTGAAAGAGATGATAACCTTGTTCCTCTGCATAGCTTGGTCTAAACACCCCACCTCTCCCATATACATGTGAAAACAGAAAAGGATCAGGGTTTGAAAACTACTGAAGCCTTTCACCACAGAGCTGTTTTGTGCAAACAGGACTTACATAGTTGGTTTATAGTCAAGCCTAGAGAAATTAAAATTGAGTGATATGTTAAATGCCCACCAAAAGCGAGAATGAAGTAACTCACAAAGACCCCACCATCCCAACCCCAGTAAGTTGAGTCAAAAAGATTATAGGCTTGAACCTGAGGAAACTAGTTACTAGGAGTAACTCTACCCTGAGTTTTAAAGTTCAATGCCTAGGCTAAGAATCTCCTATTGGGGAGATGAGTGAAAAATCATGGCTAAGGTTCTTAGAGGAACAAAGCAGTTCACTCCACAAGTAAAAAAGAAGACTGAGAAGCTTGTTTCCAACAGGGAATCTTTTTTCCTGGCTAAAATAATGTTTTCTGCCTCTTCTAAAGGAATTGGTGAGAAAAAAATCCTATGGGTTTTAAGCTAAATGATTAATTAGCACCTGCTCTTTCCTTGAGGACGGAGAAGGAAATGGCAAACCACTCCAATACCTTTTCAAGAAAACCCCAAATGGGGTCACAAAAAGTCAGACTTGAGTGAACGACCGAAAAACAAAAACTTTCCTTGAGACAGAGAAAGCCAAGGATTTTAGCTGAGCCAGAAGCTCCAGGCCATGAAGTAGCATCCAGAGAGCTAGATCCAGTGGAGGTTATATGTCCACCTGAACAGTGTCCAATCAACCAGCATCTGATAGAAACTACACATATGGATAAGCAGAATCCAAAAGTGTTGCATATGGCAAATACCATGAAACCAGTAAGTAGGGAGCAGGCCCAAAGGGAGGAGGAAAAAATATGCACATACACACAGTTGGATGCAGAAATCTATTTCACACAAGGAAAAAGAAGGGAAAGGAGAAAGGGGTAAGTAGAGAGGAGGTAACAAGGAGAAAATTAAAAAGAAGCCAAATTCAAGGAGGGATTAGTCTTAAGCAAAAAAACTCGTACTACTGGTGGATCATGAAGAATGTTTTAAAAGGAAAGAAAGAAAAATAAGATTAGGCTCTGAGAAGGGCAAAAAGTTAAGAGGTGAGGAAGCTGAAAAAAAATTCTATCAAATCTAGACTACTGATGCTGAGCACATTCTACCTTGCTCCCCATCCTCTTCTTTGTAAAGAGGATCTAAATCCAAGAGCAAACATTATGTGAAGAAAAGTTAGAGACCTTTCCAATAAGATCAGAGGTAAAGCAAGGATGCCCATTTTCACCATAACTATTTAATATAGTACTAGAAATGCTAGCAATAGCAGTGAAAAGAAAAAGAAATTGAGGGTATAAGAACTGGTGAAGGGAAAACACAATTATTATATTTTACAAACAATATGGTCTACTTAGAAAATACAAGAGAGTCAATTAAAAATTAATTGAAAATTAATAACTTTAGCAAAGTTACAGGGAATAAAATAAAACTATACAAATCATAAATGTTTCTTTATGTTGCCAATAAATCCCAACAGGGACAGACAGAGAAATTCCATTAAAAATAATTACAAAAAATATGAAAGACTTGCAAATCAATTTTACTAAGACTATATAAGTACTACTGAATTCAACTATATAATTTTCTTTACAAATGTAACAACAGATCTAATAATCAATGAAGTATTAATTGCCATGAAATACTATCTAAGTATTATTTAAATTCTACTTATCAGATGCTATACCAATAAAACTACAAAATGATTCGTTATGGAACTATACAACAGGTCAAGGGAAATGGCAACAAAGAGAACTTAGCAGTACCAGATCTGAAACCATACTACAAAGCAACATTTACCAAAGTGACTTGGTACTGGTTAACAAGTAAAGAAGTCAACAGGTACACAGTATAGAGAAATAAACAAATACAGCATTGTGTTTGATAAACCCAAAGACTTCAGTTGCAGGGATAAACTCATCATTTAACAGAAACTGTTAGGAAAACTGGAAAGTAATCTGGAAGACCAACAGTTTACACCACATTTTATGATAAACTCCAAATCCATGCACAATTAAGACATAAAAGGTGAAATCAAAAACAAATTAGATTAACAAGGAGAAAAAAATCTTTGGAGAAAAAAAAGTTGATAACCAAAGGAAAAGAAAATTGACTTTTTTTAAATAAAGTTAGGAAGTTTCTGCAAAACTAAACCAATGTGGCTAAAATTAGAAGGGAAACAAGTAACTGGGAAAAAATCTTCATGGTAAGATTTTTTGATAAAGATCTCATTTCTAAGATATAGATGGAAGTGATTTAAACTTATAAGAATAAGAGCCATTCCCAATTGAAATGATCAAGAGATATGAATAGGAACTTTTTTAAGGAAGAAATCAAAGCTACCAACAGATAATTTTTTAAAAAATGTTCCAAATCACTAATAATTATAGAAATTCAAACTGAAGCATCTATCAAGTTCCATTTCACATCCAGAAAAATTAACCAAAAAAAAAACAAAAGAAAATGATAAATGTCGAGGGGCTGTGCAATAACAAGTACATTAATTAATTGTTGGAAATGCAAAATTGTTCCAACTATTCTACAAAGAAGTTTGGAACTATGCCTAAAAGTTACTAAACTTTGTATATCCACTCCTTCTAAAGAAATCAAAAGAAAAAGAAAGAGGACCTATATTTGCAAAAAAACATTTATAGTAGCTTCTTTTATGATGGTAAAAAAGTAGAGCTTATGGGGGTGCCCAATGATTGAAGAATGGCTGAACAAACTAGGAGATTTGAATTGTAATGCTATTTTATTGGGCTATATGAAATAATGGAAGGTGATGGCTTCCAAAAAATCTGGGAAAACTTGTATGAACTGATGCAGAATGAAATGAGCAGAACACAGAGAATAATTTACACAATAATATCAAAATTGCAAAACAAACATATTTGAAAGATTTAAGAACTCTGATAACACAATAACCAACCATGACAGTGGACCCATGAGGAAACATGCTATCCACCTCTTCACAGAGAGATGCTAGATTTTGGGTATAGAATTAGACTTTTTATACAGGACAATGTAGGAGTCTTTTGCTTGTCTATGCATAATTTTTAAGAGGGTTTGGCTTTTCTTTTCTTTTAACGGGAATTTATTTTGTTCTATGCATATTTTTTACAAAGGCTTTTTTCTTTTCTTTTAAAGGTGGAGGAGAGTGAAAAATAAATGTTTGTTAATTGAAAAAAAAATTTAATTTATAAATTAAGAGGCAGTATGATTTAGAGGAACTTGACTCAAATCCTGTCTCTGTCACTAAATGCATGGCTGTAGACTTCAGTTTCTTCATCACTAAAAGGAGGATGTTGGCCTAGATGACCTCCAAGGTCCCTTCCAGCTAATGAAAACAAAAAAACCCTACGGATCATATTGCAATGAAATTCAAAAAATCAGTCTGATTACCTCAGAGTTATGCTTTGGTATTCCTCAAAAAATCAAATTCAAAATTCACAGCTGTTATAGATAAGAACACTGCATCTGCCATGATGGAGAGGATTTTGAGTACTATGAGATCACCCTCAGATAGAGCAGTTGCTAGAAAGGTGAATCACGATATCAATGCTACTAGCAGCTTTATAAGAATTGACTCTTCTCTACCAACTGAGCCGGCCTGACAATGAAAATGTTAATTATGTTCTAATTAACTATACTTCTAATCAATTATGTTCCAATTAATTATATTTATAGTTAGTTATAAATATAACCATATTCATGATTCTTTTACAATAAAATCATACAACTACAAGAGAACATCTACCATGTCCACTGGCTCAGTATACGTGTAAAAAATGAGTTGAAAAAGACTATGAAGTGGAAATTGGCAAATGAATAAGAAACAGAGCAAAGAGCCTCCAAATTCCACGGCCATTCAAACAATAAAATGATAGATAGTATAGGCTGTAGCAGAGATATTTACTTCAAATCCATGAGGATATAGGAAATATCACTAGGTTTAGGGACAGATGATCTGAAGATAGCTGACATTCACCATCCCTTTCCCCTGAATTGCTTACTAGAGACAGCTAGGTGGTGCCACAGTGCACAGAGAGCTGGGCCAGGAGTCGGCAGGAGGCCCTGAGTTCAAATTCTACCTCAGACACTTACTTAACTGTATCCCTGGACAAGTCACATAACTTCTGTCTGTCTCAGTTTCCTCAGAAGATAGTAACAATACCAGCATCGCAGGGTTGTTGTATCAAATGAGATAAAAATTGTAATGCACCTCACACAGTGTCTGACACAAAGCAGATAACATATAAATGTGAGCTATTATCATTATGATGATCATATGTGTGATCTTGTGACTACTCCCTTAACTTTCCTGGGCCTCAGTTTCATCATCTGTAAACATGAAGTGGTTGGATTGAATGGTCTTTGACGTCCCTTGCAATTCTAGATCTATGTTGTTGTTTGTTTGTAGATTAGACAATTTTGAGTTTCTACCACATGAAAGGAAATATATATATATATGTGTGTGCGTGTGTGTGTGTATATATATATATATGTATGTATGTATGTATGTATTCTAGTGGTCTTAAAAATTCTTCCATTTAAATCTGGCATTCCAAACACTTTTTTACTTACTCTTTCTGAAGTCACTAGCGGTATATAAGATTCTAAAATCACAAAATATCTGTTTCTCTATTTCTATGTAAAAACATTTAGACAGCAGTACAGAGAAGACCACGCATTGTGAATCAACTGTTGAGTCATTAAGCTCAACTTAAAAAGAACCTCTTCTAAGTCATCCGAGTATTAACAGCTTCTCTTTTCGTATTTAGTAAATGAGTCACACATACACCCGTTTACTGATATAATAATATCACTATCATCTCTAATTCTAGATGCTTATTTTTTTAAAAGATAATTCTCAAATGTAAAAAATCAAGATGAGGTAACATATTTGATAAATGGTAACAAAGTATTATTGCTTTAGCCTGGGGAAAAAGGGAATTAAAAATGGCTTGAAGCATGAATTTACAATTGGAATTATTCCTTTCCTCATTCTTAATTTATTCATCTGTTAAATGTATTTCTGGTAAAAAAAAAAAAGGGTTAAAAATAGAAAAAAAGTGCTTTTTTCTTTGTGAAGTTTTTCTTAGATTGTTATTTTAATTTATTAGAAAAGATATTAGGAGAATTCAAGGATACTTACAACGAATGTGTAAATGATTCAAAAACAAGGAATAGGAATATCAATTGTACAGCATTCCAATAATTAGATGAAACAAGTATTATTTTTCTTTAGCTAGATTTTAAAACTTGAACCTTAATCATTATTATTTTTGTAAGAAAAATACCATGAATTTACCTGACACATAAGTTCTTCTAATGATTTCTGAGTACTTCATACACAGTATCTTAATCCAAAAATATTCTCCTGGAGTAAGATGGGTTTTGGGTATTAGGGATGAGTTAAGAAAATAAGCAAGAAATACAATGACCTGCTAAGAATAAAAACTTAACAAGAGGAACACAGCTAGGACTGATATTCAGGGATCTGATTCAAAGACCATGCAACACTGTCTATGAATATTATGTTCACCTTAAATCACCCCTGATTTGTTATCTAAAAGATCAGAAGCACAACCAAGCATGCATTTCACATCAGTAACATAAAGGTCTTTAAATCATTTCTTCCTTCCAATTTCAGCCTTTTCGTTTCTTATATAGCCCTTCACTCTCAATTTGTTCCTTCAACCCAAATCTCTCATTTAAATCTCCCCTCCCATTTCCTGAAATTCCCTTTCCTGTTTTCACTCAATTGTTTCTTTCAACACCCTATTTACATTAATACAACCTTAAAAAGCATTAGATATCATCTGATCCAACCTTTTTCCATCCCCTAAATTGAAGAGAGGACAATCTTTCCAACATTCCTTGTATATTCTTTTTTCACATACTCAGATGACAGTTGTTATCTCTCACCCTCTGCCTTTAATCATTGATCACAGGTATTAAAATACTTCCCCCAAGGCTGTTTTCCAAACTGAGGAGCTTCACTGTACTTTGCATCTCCCTTCATTTGGAAGACTTCAAACTGACAGTAGAACTCATGTCACACACTGACCAATGATTGAAATATTGGGAAGATCACCAAACAACTCTTTGCTGTTTTCTCTACTGAAAAAAGGGCCTCATAAACAAGAACTAGTTCGTAAATATTTGATAAATTTCCATAGTACAATGAGTAATATCGGAAGATATTAGAGCTGGAAGGGACTCCAGAGATCACTTAATCTAAGTTATTTCATCTACTAAGAAAGAAACCAAGGACTCAAAAGAAGAAGAAACCTGACCAAGATAACACAACCATCTGCTAATACAGAATCTAGGTCCCCTAACTCATCCTTTCCCCTACACCATTGTTGATATGTATCACTGTGTCCATGTTGGGCATTGAGAGTGATATATGTATGTTCGTAATATTGTGTGGGTATTTAGCAAGATCCTCAGAGAGTATCATTCATTTAGTAAACTAGTGTTCAGGGAGAAGGCAGCACAGGTGTCCCTGTAGTGGTTTCAAGTAGCAGCAAGCACGTGGCCATGCCATTTGCTTTTTACCTTAGGTGTTTAATGTTCACATCCAACAGTAATTGATGGCAAAGATTATCATAATAAAAGATGCCTCAGAGAATTATATCCTAACTAGCCATCTCTGACTACAAAAATGGGTAGATTCTAGGATGGGTATGTGATAGATAATGGGGAGAATATCTGAAGAACTCTAGTGGGGGATTCTTTCTATTTATTTTGGTATGCTGTCAACTCTGAACACATAGGTATTCAGCAAAGCTTTTATGTGATGATAGTGATTCCCTAGGCTAGACCAATAACCTGCTTATGGCAAAGAAATTTGTTATTAAGTGCATTCATGGTTGCTATTCAGGAAGCAAAGTTCCTGTTCCTGTGTAAAACCCTTGACATTTCTGAACCATATACACTCTTTTGCCAAGCTGTGACATTAGAGGGTGTCACTGACCAAGTGGTCCTAGATGAAATCATTTTTCCATGGTAGTAGAAGAGCATAATCCAATCTTTCCTGTGAATGTCAAATCATAAAATGCAAGTTAACTTCATAACTCTGCAGGTTTTTGGTGGCATGCAAGGGAAAAGATTTAGATTTGCTAAATTTTTAAAATATAGGATGAGAAAGTCAAATATTTTTGATGATGATCATAGCTCTTTCAGGAAAGTAGGTGGTATTTATTTTTCATTTACAGATTCCCAAAATTATTTGGAAGAGATGCCAATGAATAAATTCTGGTAATATAAAACATTTCAATCAAACTTATTTTTAAAATGCCAAATACCTTTTGAATACTGGGGACATTAGTATTTTCAAGAAATATTTTAAAATCAACTGTGTACAAGATGTCCCAAAAGTCTTAGTGCCATTTTAAGCATTAATGCCACTAACACTTTTGGAACATTCTCAATAAAAAATGTTGAGGCATGTATTGGGATCATTTTCAACAGTATCCCTAACCTTAAATGGGAGGGGGGAAAGGGAGCACAGATCACTAAATTTCATTAAAAGTCATTAATTTTATAGCAGAATTACTATTAGAAATATTCTTATTTTGAAAAAAAATGAATAAATATTGAAAGTCAAGAGACCTGAATTCAGTGATTGCTATCAAAATAGCATGTAGAATTACCAGGTCATTTGGTTCTTTGACTTCTTCATTTTTTTAGCTGCAAAATGGGAACATAGCAATCTGAACTATAAAGTACTGTTGTTCCAAATATGTAAATAAGTATTGTTTGATAATCATGTCATTTATTTTTCCAACAATCCCCTCCACTGGAGGTGCAACACTTAAAAAAAATCCTGTGAGGGTTGTAAGAAGCAAATAGAACTGTTATTGTTGATTGGCTTCTTAAATTGTAAATGTAAAATTATTACTGATATAATTGTCCCTCCTTCTCTAGTACTTCACACAAATCATTACTTCAGAGTCTCTATTTTCTAGGCTGTTTTAAAGTATTCTCACAACCCAGAACAGGTATCATAAGGAATTTTTTTTTTAAATCTTATGTACAAAGTAAATTTGTATGTTGGCTATGCAGTTCAATTCAGCAAAGATTTATGGCTTCGAACAAACCATTTGTGTTTATTCAGAGATTATCTAAATCTCTGTAGGTGTGCAAACCATTAAGTTTTAAATATAATTTTCTTATCCATGGCTAGAGCTTCTTCACCAAAAGCTTACAGAAGCTACCACTTTGTCCTCTATTCTGCAGAAATTATCAACAAAGTGAGCAACAAATACAGTGCTTTTAAAGAAAAGATTATTGAAGAAATGTCTGAGAATTCAACTGTGACAACCACTAGTCAAAAATAAACACTAGTTAGCCATTTGGTGGCCTGAACTAAGTTTACTCTTCTGCTTTTAAGAGACTGTGGAGACTAACTCCCAACACTCTCAACACTCAATTTTTAGAATACAAAAAAAAAGGGCAAGAATTGGCCACATTAAATACCTAAGGTAAAAAGGCAAATGGCATGGCCACGTGCTTGCTACTACTTGAAACCACTACGGGGACACCTGTGCTGCCTTCTCCACGAACACTAGTTTGCTAAATTTTCACAAGATCTTGTTTCCAGCGAAGCAGCCATACTCCTAAAACCCCCAAACATTGGAAAAACAAACCGAGAATCTATCCACTAAATTACAGATGTCAAGGGGAAAGAAGAGCAGCACCCTGAGACTTCTGAATGTTTTCCATTGGTTCAGGAAAGACAGCTTCTAAGTTTCGCATCTCACCCCCCCGCCCCCCCCCCACAGTCTTCCCCTCCCCCAAGGTTCCGCGCAAGTCCGCGAAGGGTCCTGTAGACTAAGTCGCAGGGGTTAGGAGAAGGGGCTGAGGGGCCTGAGGAGGGAGGAAAAGATTATACTCCCTCCCACTGATTGCCAGTTAAAAAGTTAAGACCAAAATGTGTCGCTTACCTTTAGTCTTAAAAGAATTTTTAAGAGCCGGTGTTGCCCTCTTACTACTGGAGTATTAACTCGGGTGGTAGAGTTTGCCTTCGCGAATGAAGCACGTAGAGCCCTGCCGCGAATTATTTTTAGGGTGGTCTGAGATCAGCTGCTGCCTCCTATCGAGTTTCTAAATTGCACGAAGTGCTCTCTCTCCCAGACAGACACTGTTGCTTCAGAGGCAGGAAATGGAACGAGAGACATCGAGCGAAGGCATCCGATTTAAGACCCCCCCCCCCTTCATCCTCCACCCCCAACCTTGTCCCAAGTCCTGATCGCCTCCTTTTCAGCGACCTCGCTTGAGGTGCAAACTCTCTGGGGTTACATGTTCTTCTCGGTATATTTTAAAATTTAGAACAGCGTTCTTTGCTAAACTGATTTAGGCTCTGAAAGACGCTGAATATGAAGATTCTCACGACTTGTATTTTCAATATCAAAGACACACAAAGTACTGATTTGTAATGTGATTTTTAAAATGGAATCACTACGTGCATGTAGACACATAGTCTTATTAGCCACATAAGGAAACAGATTTGGGACAAGGGCCATTTATTTCACAGTGTTTTCCTAAAAGAATACCCTTCAGTGTGTAGGATAGCTACGCAGCTGTATGGTATGTGACGGAAACATTTCTTTGCGTCTTGGGATCTGAGATGCTTAATTACTTTTGAGGTTCTTCCTGACCAAGGTCGCAGCTCAAGGGATCACTCAAGCACAAAACTCAGTTCCTAAAAAGGGGGAGGTTGGTTCCCATGAGCGGAGTGGGTGACTCTCCACCTCTTCCTCTCTTTAAAATCCTCTATAAAAATTCCAAAAGTAAACCACCCTTTCTGGCACTCTTAGACAATTCACCCACCGACTCCTTAATTGCAGTTAAAGAGAGAAGGGCCGTCTAGGTCTTAATCTCGCCTTCTCTCTGACATTCGGGATGTTTCACTAAACATATTTTTAGTTACTATATTAATTTTTAAAATCCAGGTTCCCAGAGCCATAGGAAAGAGCGGTGGCATGACTCCCACGTGATGTCAACATCAGCCTCAAACACCCAGTGTAGACATTGGCTTTGGAGTTAACTCCGAGAGACAGGTGAATGATAGCTGCCTTCCCTCCCGTGGGATTAAATTAAAAAAAAAAAATGAAAGGAAGCAGACGTAATTCCATCAGCGGAGTTGTGCTCCAGCTCTTCTAGGGTAGGTTTCTCAGTCCCTGGGAATTGCAGGAAAGGAATTAAACTCTCCGCTGAAGGTAGTTGTACTTTTAGAGGAAGGACATTTCACTTTTGCCCAGAGAAACCATGGAACAAACTTACTGATTGCAGTGGCAGGCAGAGCCTGACGTCTCTGCTTATGCAAAACAGCAATTCGTGGTTAAGAGAAGTCAAGATTTTATTTGCTTGCTCGGCAATATACCAGATAGAGGGACCCAGCCCTAACTTCGAGTGCTCAGATACTGACGCCCCTAGCTGAGTTTCCCTGGGGTCTCAAGAAAAAGATAAGTTCTTTTACCCTTGCAACAGTCAGTTGGTCTATCCACAAGAAAAAGAGGGGGCGCAGGTGAGGGGGAGGGGGAAGAATCTCTCTCTTTCAGGACAATTTGATCTATTAAAACTGCTACTCTAGATGGGTGACGACCAAAGATAATATTCTGTTCTGTAGTAAATTAATCAGATAATTAACCTCAGTTGTCCTTTCATTTTTGCCAATGTGTTAATGTGGCCTTACATTATCATCTGACCTGTCAGGCAACCCATCAATAGGCATTTATTAAGCACTGAATTTGTGCCAGGCCCTAGAGATACAAAGACAAAAACAAAACAAGGACCTTACCTTGCAATGAGGAAACACTTTCTTGGTTTCCAACCTGTAAGCCAAAAGATACTTTACAATTAGTAATGAAGGTAAGAGGCAACCTGGTAAAAGGAAATTGTGAAAGGAATTGTTTCAGAGTTAAGAAGACAGATTCAAGTCTCATGGCTTTGTAACCCTAAGGAAAATAAATAACCCCCCAGTGCCATAGGCAACTCTCTAAGACTTTAATGTGCAGAGTAGGCTGACATGCATTGGCAGAAGGAGTTTCCTCTGGGGGAGTTCCCTACCAATAAAATCTTAAGTCCAGTTAAAAAAAAAAAACCACATTATATTAGCAACCTTCTAATTTAGTAAGGTCTAATTTGTAATGGTATCTTGGACTATGCTGGTGGGAGGCAGACATTGTTATTTTACTACCCACCCTCTGATCGATATACCCCTCTGGGTAGTGGCATTTCTTTCAAACCAGGTCTAGGAAAGAAGGTTTATAACCACCTCAATACCAGTCTGAGTGGTGAGCTAGCCACAGCCATTGCTTCTGACTCATTTGCACTTTTGTCCCCTCTCTCCCACAAAAGAAAAATAGCAGCCAAAGTATTCTCTCTGACTTTGGAAATTGTAAAAAAAAAATTGATAATTGTCTTATCTAGCTCAAGGCCTTGATGTTGGGAAAGATTAAAGGCTAAAGGGCACCACAGAGGACAGACGAGATGTATATATGGGATCATGGAAGTAACAAACATGAACTTGGACAGACTTTGAGAGACAGTGAAGGATAGAAGGGCCTGGTATGCTATGTCCATGGGGTTTTTAAGAGTCAGATATCACTAAATGATTGAACAACAAAAGCTCAAAGCCATGGCCAGAGGGCCTGCTCTAGCAAAATATCAGTTTTAAATCTATCTCTTTTCTCTCTCAGGAGCCCCAATTATCCCTCGAACTGTATTCTAATACATAGTTTAGCAATGAAGATGGTTGACAGCTTTATCACAAAGAGACAAGGTAAACATTTAAATACAGAAAGCGAAACAAACCAAGAAAGATAATCTTGGGACAGAAGGAGAGAAAGAAGAGAAAGGGAGAAGGGGAAGAATTGAAAACTTACCAGGTGCTCTCTAAAGCTGGAGTGGATTTCAGCAATAAATTTCAGAAAATCAGATTCTGTCAGAAGCATGCCTCTTAACTACTGCTGATATCCCCAGGTCATTGATGATAGACAACATCCCCTTCCGGCTTCCCTTCAGAGGCTTCTACCAGGATCTCAAATCCTCCCTCAACTTCTCTCTCCCATCAAGTACAAGGGATAGAAGGAACCAGCTCATGACTTAGTCTCCTGTCCCAAGTCCCAGGGCAAGGGTCAGGGCCCTAGTAAATAAAAGAGTTCGATATGGGGAGCTCTCTCTCTGAAATCAGGAGGCATTTATCTCTAGTGTCTTTACCTCCTAGATTATGCCCAGAGTAGGCAGGACCAAAACAGCGTAAAATTGATCGCACATGACCTGCAGAAACAAATAACATGTTTAAAATAAAGCTTGTGCTAGGCAAGATAACTATTCAAGTCCTAACTTAATCACAAAATAGATTTCTGAGAAATATGACATAATGCAGTTCATTTTTAAATCTAAAATATGTAAACAAAATGCCTTTGTAGATGCGTATCAGTAATTGCAATCTACCTGCTACTATTAAAGGTCCTTTTCCATGCCTGCCTTAATTCATCCACAACTTTTTCTGGAAACCTTTATTCCAGACAAACTGGACTACTTTCTTATCTTTCTTGCCTTGGTGTCTTTCATCCTACTGATCCCAAAAAGTGAAATTGACTAACACACATGCACCCATACTGATTCACTCACTCCTCAATGACATCCTATTCTTCCTTCAAGACACAAATGATGTGCCGTATCTATGAACCTTCCCTAAGCCCATCTCTAACATGTGGCTAACAAGGATCCCTTTCTCAAATTTCTCAGAGCACTTTGCTGAGATTTTGATTTTGTATTAATCATGCTCTCTCTTGTATTATAGTTATTTGTCCATATGTAGTCATTACCCACATTATCTACCTCCTAGGGAAGGATAAGTGTTGTATCTGCCTTTTTATTCCAAAGACCTAGCGAATGCCTTACAAATATATGAACATGTTGTCTCCCCTCTAAAAATGAAAGTTCCTTGAGGTCAGAATCTATTTCAATTTTGTCTTTGTATCCCCAGTACCTTGTACAGTGCCTGGTACATAGTAGATCTGTGATTTTCATATTAATCAATATGATATATATATAATGATTACACTAATTATTTAGATTTCTTAAGAGTTGCCTCTCTGGCTTGGGCGTCAGAATTAACGATGCAGCTTGAAATGATCAATCAAACCCCTGACAGCACTCTCACAATTACTGGCATTCTTGTACCTGGGTACCTTAAGAGAAGGAAATCAAAGATTGTAGAATCTGTTCCTGTCACAGAACTTTGGTGTGCCTTGCAGGGCTGGGAGATAGTCACAAGCCCCAAAAATTTGACTCCAGAATTGTAGTGTGGATTTGTGGGCTTGTTCTGGGGAACGACTCAAGCCCTGGGTAACAACTGTTTGTAATCCACTTTCCCCCCTCCCCTCCAGTTGTGATTTATGTATACAATGTCTGTCTTCACTTCTGCAAGGTAGAATTCTGATCAAGAGAAATCTCAATTTGCAAATCTGTTCCTCATAGTGAAACTAATTAATTAAATGGCTACCTGATTACTGACACTTTGTCTCTGGCCTACTGTTTCTTCATTCTCAGGTTAGAGACTGACTCAGTAAAATCCTGTTAACAGACGCTTAAAATGCTTTCTTGCTTGACTGAAATAATAGACAATTAATAACTATCTGTTGGGCTGATTTGCCCTTCTGGATTTGTGCAAAATTTTCCAAGAGTTCTATATTATAAAAATTGGAGAGTTTAAAGAACTTAAGACTGAAATATACTGAGGATCACTTCCAAGTAAAATTAAGAATTTAAGGAATCTGAACATTTCGAACATACAAACTTGCAAAAGAAAGTAGAATTTCTGTTTTGGTCCTAAAGCATTCTCATTGAATGCCAGTATTGAGCTAGTTATAATAATAGTGATGATACCTGTGATAATATAGTCATGATGATAATAATAATGTATTTAGAAAGATATAACAGGTGGCTAGAAGGAAATGGCAAACCACACTAGTATCTTTGCCAAGAAAACCCCAAATGGGGTCACATGACTGAAACAATTGAACAGCGACAGAATTATGCGCCACAAGCTCACTCTCTTTCTATAAACTAACAGACAAATCTCCACACTCTAAATTACAAGTCCCCAAATATCCTCGAATAAGAATGTTGACATAAAAGCTCCTTTTCTTTAGACTCACTGAAAATATCCTCAGGACAACTCCAGTAGCAGACAGGACAAGAGAAAGGACATGTACCTCGTTCAATTTCTACATATCTTTAATTCTATAAACTAACAGACAAATCTCCACACTCTAAATTACAAGTCCCCAAATATCCTCGAAGAAGAATGTTGACATAAAAGCTCCTTTTCTTTAGACTCACTGAAAATATCCTTAGGACAACTCCAGTAGCAGACAGGACAAGAGAAAGGACATGTACCTCATTCAATTTCTACATAGCTTTAATTTTGTAGCCAAATAGACTTTACTGAAACTGAAGCATCAGCACAGACAGAACTGTTCCCCACAAACACATAAAATGTTTTGATCCATAAACAGTAAGAACAATGTTTTTTTAATTAAATACCACCTTACTCATAAACTTAACTATTTGGAATAAAAAAGCTTTCAAATTATAGAGACTTAATGGAAGAAATTAAAACTATGAAGAAACTGGATGAGGTACATATCATCCCTTTTGTATTGGCAGCTACTGGAGTTGTGCTGAAGATGTTTTCAGTCAGTCTAAGGGAGATAAGCTTATATCTCAGCATTCTAATTCAATTGTAAAGAAAAAAGCAGTCTTTTTTTCATCTGCACAATACAACACAAAGAATTAACTTTAAAAGAATAATACTTGGACCATTAATTGTCCTCAGATTGTATTTGAACTACAAGAAAAAAGATGAGAATGGAATAATAATACTAATAGATTTTTTAAAGTTTTATTCATATTTTTAGTTATGTGGCCATAATTTTCTGTCACACCCCTCCAATCACATACACGAACACTCCTACACCAATCCATAGTTAGCCTTTCCTTGTGAGAAAAAAAACAATCATAACAAACCAGTACAATATATGAAACATTCCATACTCATTATCCCCTACCTTTCTAGCTGAAATAGAGAGATGAAGCTTCTCATCTCTTCCTTGAGGTCAAACTTAGTGATGAAACTATAGATTTTGTGTTCTTTCCCTTCACATTACTATAACCCTTCTATGTGTTGTTTCAATAATTATGCTTTCCCTTGTTTTTCTCAAACTCTTTTATCCACAAGTCTTTTATTATGCAATAGTATTCCAGATGACAAATCTGGACAGCATTCTAAGATGCAGAGACATCACCTTGCTGACAAAGGTCCATGTAGTCAAAGCTATGGTTTTTCCAGTAGCAATGCATGGCTGTGAGAGTTGGAGTATATAAGGAAAGCTGAGTGCTGCAGAATCAATGCTTTTGAATTATGGTGCTGGAGAATTTTGAGAGTCCCTTGAACAATAAGGAGATCAAATCAGGCAATACTTAAAGAAATTGATTCCGGCTACTCGCTGGAAGGTCAAATACTGAAGCTGAAGATTAAAAACTTTAACCACATAATGAGAAGACTAGACTCATTGGAAAAGACTCTGATGTTGGGAAAGATTAAAGGCAAAAGGAAAAGGGGATGACAGAGGATGAGATGGATAGATAGTAACATGAAAACAACAAACATGAACTCGGACAGACTTTGAGAAATATTGGAGGACAGAAGGGCCTTGCTTGCTATGGTCCATGGGGTCATGAAGGATCAGACCCAACTGAACATAAGCCATTTCTTTCCTGTACCCTAGTTGATGGGTACTCAATGTTTCCAATTCTTTGCTATTACAAAAAAGTGACATTATGAAGATTTTGGCTAATATGAGAACTTTATGTCTCTTAGGTCCTTGGGGTATGTAACTAGCAATGGGATCTCTACATCAAAAGGTATAGACATTTTTGTCAAATTTTTGCATAATCCTAAATTATTTAACAGAATAGACTAATTCACAGCTCTACCAATAGTATAGTAATGTGTCTGGACTCCCAAAGCCCCTCCAACATTAACTATTTCCATGTTTTTTCTTGATTGGCGATTTCCAGGTCTGAGAAAAAAATCTCAATGTTGTTTTAATTTACAGTTGTTTTATTATTTAGTGATTTCCTTCTAGTCACCATCGTCAAAACTAACTTTATTATGGTGCTTTAAAAATTACAAAACACTTCAAACATAAGGTTCTTGAAGGAAGAAGCTGTTCCATTTTTGTCTTAGTATCCCCAGCAATGAGCCCAGTGCTTGGTACATGTAGGCTCCTAATAAATGCTTGTTGATTTGTTGATTTTGAGCAATATTTGACATTTTTTTAATAGTTTGCAGTTATGCTGAGAATTGTTCATGTTCTTTGATCATGTGCCTATTAGGAAATGGCAAGAAGCAGCCTGGTGAGAGACCTTGTATATTTGATGCAACTTATATGCCATAGTGGATAGTGCACTGGGGCTGGGCCTGGAGTCAAGAAGATCTGAGTTCAAATTCAGTCTCAGATACTTAAGTTAGCTGAGTGACACTGAGCAAGTCACTTAACTTCTCATTGCCTCAGTTTCCTTATCTGTAAAAATGGGGATAATAATAGCACCTACCTCTCAGGGTTATTGTGAGGATCAAATGAGATAATGATTGTAAAACATTCAGTACAGTAAGTACTACACATATATTGACTGTGTTATTATTTGTGTTAATTCCCTCTCTTTCTTAAATATCAGATTTTTCATGATGATATTTAAGGAAAAGATTTTTTTAACTGCCAGTTTTCTTCTTAATCCTATCTGCATTTATTTTGCTCATTGCAAATATTTTCAATTTCATGTCATTAAAATTATCTATTTTATTTTAGTGATCAACTGCATTCCTTATTCGTTTAAGAATTCTTCTTATGACCTTACTTATGAAAGTTATCTCCATCATTTTCCTCCAATTTTAGAAATATAATGTTACATTTTAACTCATGTGTCTACTTGGAATCTACTGTGGTAAAAATTGTAGAAAATACTGATCTAACCTATTTTTTTAATCAAACTGATTTCTAGTTTTCCTAACAATTCTTATGAAATAAGGAATCTTTCCCCAAGTACTTTTTGTTCCTGGGTTTATTGAACACTGGTTTATTGAATCTGATTGTTTCTGATTCTAGCCTCCATAATCTGTTTCACTAATCTACTTTACTATTTTTAAACCAATTTCAAATAGTTTAGGTTAGTCTTTTATGACCTACTATTTTATAACATCTGGACATGCTGTTTCATTCCCTTGAGGTTCAAAGGCCTTTTGTTCTTCTAAGTTAATTTTGTTATTATTTTTGTCTACCTTGATCAAATAACTCATTGGTAGTTGGATTGGTAGCCCTAAATCTGACAATTAATGTGTCATAATTTTTATTATATTTGGAATTTCTGTCATTCTGAAACAATTCTTCTTACTTTACTAATACATTTATCAGAGTTCATCAATCTCTCAATGAAGCCAAGGCATACAGGAATACTGGAAGTAAAAATAGATCCCACCATATTTTTTACATTGGTATTTTGCATATTACTGAAGATGCCTAGACCTTACAGACTCACCTGGAATTCTTTTGAAAATGGTTTTGGCTTAGCATTATGGAATAATCATAATCATAATATATACCTGACATTCATACAGAATGTTAAAGTTTGCAAAGCAGTTTACTATCTAAAGTTATGAGCTATCATCTAACTTTATTCTTACAACTCTGTGAAGTAGGTACTTTTATTTTCTCTGTTTCACATATAAGGAAACTGAGTGAGACAGAGGTTAAGTGATTTACCCAGAATGCCAGAGCTAGGAATGTCACATTCTGGATTTGAACTTAGGTTTTCCTGACTATAGGGCCATCCTCTATCTACTGCCCCAGCTACATGCATTGTGGAAAGATGATTGGATTCAAACCCAGGAAGACCTAGATTCAAGTCCTGTCTCTGGTGTATACTGACTGTGGGACACTGGACAAGTCACTTAAGTTTTCAGTGCTCTAGGCCATTCTCTAAGTCTTTGATTGCAGTCTTTGTTGTTGTTCTTGCTGAGTCATGTCCAGCTCCCCTTGATCTCCTGGACTGTAGCATGCCAGTGTTGTCCATGGGGTTTTCTTGACAAAGATAGTGGAATTCCTTCTCCAGCTCATTTTACAGATGAGGAAACTGAGGCAAACAGCATTAAGTGACTTGCCCAGGGTCACACAGCTAGTAAGTGTCTGAGGCCAGATTAGAACTCAGGAAGATAGGTCTTCCTGACTCCAGGCCTGGTATTCTATCCGCTGCGCCACCTACTAGTAGTTTGTTTAATGGAAATAAGGAAGTTTGGAAAAGGAATAGTAAGGGAGAGAGGAAATGAGGAAGATAGTAAATTCCAAAAATCTGGAATGCTTTAAGAATTTGTATGAATTGAAACCAGAACATCTTTAATTCATTTCTATTTACATCAAAGGACTTTTTTTCACTTTGATGTATCCATGATTTCATGTATTTGGGTTTTTTTTACATATCTCCAGTGCTACTAAAATGCTTGCTATTTAGTAGGTACTTGTCGCTATCATCTTTTTTAAAGAAAGAAAAAGTTAAGTACAGCTTAAAGAGATATTGGCATGTATGAAACTTCGATGGTCTTTTCATAAAGCTAAATGAAACTAACATAAAAAATAAGAAAAACAGAGAAGTCAATGGTTTGTTGTATAAACTTGATGAATCATACATTTTAAAAGACTAGAAAAAATGAATAAAGTAGGAATAGAGATAGGACCTATAATTTCATTGACATATAAAACACCCAGGGTAAGGAAACTTCTCTACTAATTCATTTCAACACATTCTCTGAAGCTCATAGAGTTGCCTAGAGTACTGAGAGGTTAAATGACTTTCCAGGATCCCACAGCCAATGTGTGTGGGAAGAAGGAATTTGAACCCATGTCTTCCTGGTTTTGAGACTGGCTCTATATCCATGCTGCCTCATAAGAAAATAAACAAATTGACAACTCTAATATAATGACAAAATCTTGAAAATTAATAGATATAAATAGATTTGAAAATTTAAATAAAACTATCGTGGTGATGTAGCATCTAGGTGGCACATTGAAGAGAGCATCTGGCCTAGAGTCAGAAAGACTCATGTTCCTGAGCTCCAAATTGGTCTCAGACACTTACTAACTGTGTAACTCTGGGCAGGTTATGTAACACTGTTTGCCTCAGTTTCCTCATCTGTAAAATGAACTGCAAAAGGATATGACAAACCACTCCGGTATCTTTGACAAAAAAATCCCGAATGAGGTCATGAAAAGTCATAAAGACATAACTGAAATGACTGAACAACAACAAAATAGCAGCGATATAAAGAAAGGACAGTCCCTATACTCAAGAAGCTTACAGTCTAACTGGGGAGTCAATGTGCAAATGACTATGTACAAGCAATCTATATAAAGGATAGATTTGTAATAATCATCAGAGGGAAGGCACAAGAATTAAGAGAGATCTGGAAAGGCTTCCTGTAGGAGGTGGGATTTCATCTGGGACTTGAAAGAAGCCAGGAAATCAAGGAGCAGAGAGGAGAGACAGTGTTTCAAGCATGGGTAATAATAGCAAATGCCTGAAGCTGGAAGATGGAGCATCACATTTCAGGAGCAGCAAGTAGGATGGTGTCACTGGGTCACAGATTATGTGAAGGAACCAAGATGTAAGAAGACAAGAATATTAGGGAGGGGGCCAACTTATAAAGGGCTTTGAATGCCAAATAGAGGCTTTTCTATTTGATCCTGGAGATGATCTAGTGCTATACAAATGCTACTTATTATTATTAGCTATTATTGGTCATAAGCCTTTTACTTTTGTGTTTTGTATACTTTATCCCCAAATTTCCTTTTTTTAAAGGAAATTGCTTTACAATCTTGTGTGATCATGACTATAGTTCCTTTTAACTTGATTTTTTTTTCTTCTTGGCTGCTTGCCTTATTTTTTTCTTTGGCTTAGAAGCTCTTGACGTTGGCTATGAAATTTCTCATTGTGTTAAATTTCTTTTAGGTAATCACTAATGGATTCTTTCTGTTTTTCCTTTGTCCTCTGATCCAATAGTTCTGGGCAGTTTTGGCTTCTTGAAATATGCTATGCATATTTCTATGCATTTGGTCATTGTTTTCAGAAGGTCTGGTGGAAATATAAGAGGGGGCTATGTGTAATTTTTTTTGGTTATCACTTTGGCTACATTCTCACCTACACACTCACTTGCCTCACCGCAACTTCCCTCTACCCAAAAAATACCCTTCCTTGTAACAAATAAGTATAGTTAAGTAAAACAATTTCAAATGTTGAGTAAGTATGAAAATACGTATGTTTCGATCTGCATGTTTAGTCTATTATCTTTGTTAAGGAGCAGAAGGCATACTCCATCATCTATTTTCTGAAATCATAATTGGTTAATGCATTAATAAAGTTCTTAAGTCTTTCAAAATGATTTTCCTTTACATTATTATAGTCATTGTATAAATTGTTCTGATTCTGCTCTGCATCAATTCATACCAATTGTTCCAGAAATCCTTCAATTAATACTTCTTAAAGTGGAATAATATCCTGTTGCATTCCTGGACCACAATTTGTTTAGCCATCTAGCAACTGATGGTTATCCACTTTTTTTCTAACAATGCTTTGCTACAACAATAAGTGTTACTATAAATCTGTTTATACTTATGAATATTATACATTTTATAAATATGATAACCTCTCACATGGACTATGTAACAGCCTTCTAACTGATCTCCTTGCCTCTAGTCTCTGCCCATTCCAATTTCTCCTTCACTCTGAAGCCAAGTAATTTTTCTAATGCTAGGTCTGACAATGTCATCCTCACCTCCTTCACCACTCAGTAAATTCCAATGGCTTGTTATTCCTCTAGGGTTATACATGAAGTTGCCTGTCATTTAAACTCCTCATAACCTGACCCCTTCCTGCTTTTCCAGTAGAGCAATTTGCTTCTCTCCATGCACTCTATAATGCAGACACACAGAACCAGTTATTGTTCCTGCTGAGACATTACATATACTACATCAGTTCCTCTGCCTGGAATGCTATTACTTTTTACCCAGGCCTCTTACTTTCCCTGGGTTCCTTTAAGACTAAGTTAAAATCCTACCTTCTTCTGGAGGTCTTTGTCTTTCTAGTTGCTAGTGCCTTTCCCTCTAATATTAACTTCTTTCTATTTTGTGTACATCCCGTATGTAACTAGTTTACTTACACATTGTCTCTTTCATTAGAATGTGAAGTCATTGGAGCCTGAGTAGGTTTAGTATTCTTTGTATCCCCATTGCTAAACACAGTGCCTGGCATAGTGAGTATTTAATAAATATAAATAAATTTTGGTGGATTGACCGGCCCTTACTAGCCATATATCTACGAGCAAATCACTTATTCTCTCTGAACCTATGTTTCCTTAACTATAAAAATGGTATGATATTTGTACTACCTACCTCATAGGATTGCTTTTAAGGAAAATATTTTGTAAACCGCCAAGTGCTATATAAATGTAAATTCTTTCATTTCCCAGTGGATAAATGGTCAAATGATAGGAATAAGAAGAAATCCAAGCTATTAATAACCATATTAAAATGCTCTAAATCATTAATAATTAGTGAAATGAAAATTAAAACAGCTCTGAGATATCACCTCATACCCATCAGATTGACAAACTCGACAAAAAAGAGAAAATGACAAATGCTGGAGGGGTTATACATTAATGTACTTCTGATGAAACTATAAAGTAATCCAGACATTCTGGAAAGCAATTTGGAACTATGTCCAAAAAGCTATTAAACTGCACATAGCCCTTGACTCAGTGATATTCTAGAAGGTCAATACCCCACATAGATCAAAGAAAGATGAAAAGGACCCACATGTACAAAAATATTTACCATAGCATTTTTTGTGGTGACGAAGAATTGGAATTTGAGGAACATGTATATCAATTGGAGAATGGTTGAATAGGTTATGGTATATGCATGTGACAGGCTGCTATTACACTGTAAGAAATGAGGAAAGAGATGGTTTTAGGGAAAAAGCTAAGAAGATCTATATGAATTGATGCAAGGCAAAGTAAGAAGAATCCGGAGAACAATTTATACAATAACAACAATATTATAAAGACAATCAATTGGCAAAGATGTAGGAACTCTGATCAACACAGCTACTGATCACAATTCCAAAGGACTCATAATAAAACACACTACCCACTTCCAGATAGAGAGGTAATGGACTCAGAGTATAGATTGAGACATAGATGTGGGTAGGACGTGGCTAACGCAGGAATTTGTTATAATTACCATATGCATTTGTAAGGAATTTTGTTTTACTTACTTCCTGGGAGGTTCAGTCATTTCAGTTCCAGTCTGGGAAGTTAGGGAGGGAAATAATGTAGACCTAAAAGTAAAACAAAATTGAAATAAAAGATAAAATGTGGGTTATTATTATCATCAAGATTCTTACCTCATCTGTGCTGAATGCTTAGATGAAGAAATTGTGCTTTAGGTTGTCCTAGGAAGGAAATATGGTAGTATCCATAATATGTTCCTTTTAGGAGGTAAGCAACATTTGTGAGGATAATCTGTGCTAGTTTTCTTAATACCATTCAAATTTGTGAACTTGAAATTCCAACCTTAGGAACTCCCATTCCCCAAAACAATACATATGTGCTGACCTGCCCACATACAATGTCATGAGGATCCTCATGAATTTAAGCTCATCTTTCCTTTTATTATATCTAAATTATATCTTATAGGTGTTTAACCTAATTGGTAGTGCATAGTAGGTTTGTCATCAAGGACTAAGAATGTTCTTACTGTTTATTCATTTTTCTTTTTCTGAAATGTTGTAGCTGTCAATATAATATTTTGTATTAGTTGTAAAGCTCCTATTTTAGAATGCTGAGTTTTCATGTCTAGCAGTGTTGCTCCCTCTAGTGCCAAATTAAACAAAATACTATGTGGGATTAAATCTAGACTTCTGATGAGGTGTAAGCTTTTTCCTTTTGACCCCCAAATCACAGAAGTTTTAGCCAGAAGATATCTTATAGCCAATCTAAACCAACCCCTTACCCTCCCACTACAGATAAAGAAACTGAAGCCCATAGAAGTTAAGCCACTTTAAATAATTTATGACCCTCCTTTTCTGAACCTCCCATAGTCAACTTTGTACCTTTCTAATGAACTATCAGTATATGTTTCTAGTAATTATTATTAAACTCTACCAGCTAGGAAACCCCTCCACTCAGAATTCGTCTGATTCAGAGATATAGGCTACCGATGTGAAAACTCCTCTGCCTGGCTACCACCTTTCACTTCTTCATGACTCTTCCATATTCACCTCCAAACAACCATAAAATAGCACCCCAAAACAAATCCTGGAATAGTAGAACCAGCAAAAACACAGGGTAAAACAATCTTTTAGCCCCCAAAATTTGGAATATTGGCAAGAAAGATTTGTCTCACTCAGGTAAAAGGGGAGCACAGTCCAGGACATAAAGCATCCCAGCAAGCTCCACCTCAGCAACCCACCAGGAGATCCTGAGCCCCAGTGCAGACTCTAGTTCTATGAACCACTACATGCTTCAGTTTAGCCTGGGGCAAACAGGCAGCCTCCAGTGGCCAGACCTCCAAGTGCATAATCCCAGGCAAACGAATACCCACCACTAGCCAAATTCCCAGTGTAGCCTCAGGGAAACACAGAAAGACCCCCACTGCACTCAGCACATGCCAGATAGCACCAGGATGCCAGCTAAGCACCGAGTAAGCTGCCAGCAGCACCAGCACCCCCCCAATCCGACCCCTCAGCACAGCACCAGACATGAGGGTCCCCCATGGACCTCAGAGCAACATCAGTACAGCACCAGGTAAACAGGGCCTACAACCCCTGGCACAAGAAACCTGAGACAGTGCCCCTTCCACCCTAGGAGCAGAGCTCAAATTTAAAAGAAAGAAAAAATGCCAAAGAAGATAAGCAAAAAACAACAAAAAGAATCTAACCACAGCAAGTTATTATGGTGACAGGGAAAACCAAGACACAAACTCAGAAGAGGACAACAGTGTCAAAATACCTATAGGCAAAACCCCAAAGAAAAACAGGAAGAAGTCTCAAGCCCAAGAGCTCAAAAAGGATCTTAAATATCATAGAAGAGAGCTAGAAGAAAAATTGGGAAAAGAAATGAGAGTGATACAAGAGAATTCTGAAAAAAAAGAGTCAACAGCTTGGAAAAAGAAAATGATAGTTTAAAAAGTAGAATTGGCCAAATGGAAAAGGAGATACAAAAATCCATTGAAGAAAACAACTGAGCTAATGACTTTATGAGACACCAAGAATCAAACAAGTTCAAAAGAATGAAAAAATAGAAGAAAATGTAAAATACCTCATGGGAAAAAACCTGACCTGGAAAATAGGTCAAGGAGACACAATATCAGAATCATTGGACTACCTGAAAGCCATACTCTAAAGGAGGACCTGGACAGCATCTTTCAAGAAATCATCAGGGAAAACTGTGCTGATATCCTGGAACCAGAAGGCAAAATAGGTACTGAAAGAATCCAACAATCACCTCAAGAAAGAGATCCCCAAATAAAAACTCCAAGGAACATTATTGCCAAATTTCAGAAATATCAGGTTAGGGGGAAAATACTACAAATGGCCAACAAGAAAACAGTTCAAATATTGAGGAGCCACAATCAGGATTACACATGACTTAGCAGCTACAATATTAAAGGATCAGAGATCATAGAACATGATATTCCATAGGGCAAAGGAGCTAGGATTATAACCAAGAATCCTCTTGCAAAATGCAAAATTAAGCATAATGCTTAAAAGGGGGAAATGATCATTCAATAAAATAGAAGTGTTTCAAGCTTTCATAAGGAGAAGACCAAAATTGAACCAAAAAAATTTATCTCCAATATCAAGACCCAAGGGAAGCCTAAAAAGGTAAAAAGGGAAAAAAACATAAGGGATTCAATGGAATTGAACTGTTTACATTCCTACATAGGAAGATGATACTTGTAATTCTTAAAACTTATGCTACTAATAATACAGCTGGAAGGAATATACATAGAAAAGGGTACAGGTATAAGGTGAATTTGAGGGAATGACATAAAAATAATTAAAGAATGAGAAAGAGGCATATACTGGATGCACAAGGAAGGGAAAGGTTGAATGGGGCAAATTATTTCACATGAAGGGGTATGAAAAACCTATTATAGTGAGGGAAAGATGGGAGGAAAGTGGGTGATGGGCATCACTTGAGCCTTACTCTCATTAGCATTGGCTCAAAGAGGGAATAATATACACAATCAGTTGAATATAGAAATCTATCTTACCTAACAGGAAAGTAGGAGGGGAGAAGATTAAGTAAAGGAGGGGAGGAGACTAACAGAAGGGAGGGCAGATCAGGGGAAGTGTTAGAAGCAAAACACTGGTGAAGAGGAAAAGGGTGGAAGGAGAGAGAGGACAAATGGGAGGAAAAATAATATGGAGGAAAATACACAGTAATCATAATTGTGAATAGGAATGGGATTAGCTCCCCAATAAAATGGAAGTGAATAGCAGATTAGATAAAAAACCAGAATAATACAATATGTTGTTTACAAGAAACACATTTGAAGCAGAGAGACCCACATAGACTAAAGGGAAGGCAGTGGAGCAGAATCTGTTATGCTTCAGCTGAAGTAAAAAAAAAAGCAGTGGTAGCAATCCTAATCTGAGACAAAGCAAAAGCAAAAACAGACCTAATTAAAAGAGAAAAGGAAGGAAACTACATCTTACTCAAAGG
Organism: Trichosurus vulpecula; assembly: GCF_011100635.1. NCBI lineage: Eukaryota > Metazoa > Chordata > Mammalia > Diprotodontia > Phalangeridae > Trichosurus > Trichosurus vulpecula. Next base: position 182,635,870 of record NC_050577.1, on the reverse strand, counting down.
TGCCATAAACAATGAAGCAATAACAGTACTAAACATACATGCACCAAGTGTTATAGCATCTGAATTCTTAAAGGAGAAATTAAGTGAGTTACAGGTTCATGACCAAGCAAGAGATATAGAGCATTACAAAATGTGAAATAGATAATAGTAATTATATTAAATTAAAACACTTTTGCACAAACAAAACCAATGCAACCAAGATTAGAAGGAAAGTAGAAAGCTGGGGAACAATCTTTACAGTAAGTGTCTCTGATAAAGGCCTCATTTCTCAAACATATAGATAACTGAGACAAATTTATAAGAATGCAAGCCATTCTTCAATTGATAAATGGTCAAAGGATATGAACAGGCAGTTTTCAGTCAAAGAAATGAAAGCTATCTGTAGGCATATGAAGAAGTGCTCTAAATCATTTTTGGTTAGAGAAATACAAATTAAAACAACTATGAGGTACCACTTCATACCGATCAGATTGGCTAATATGACACACAGAAAGGAAAATGATAAATATTGGAAAAGATGTGGGAAAATTGGAATATTGATACATTGTTAGTGGATTTGTGAATTGATCCAACCATTCTGGAGGGCAATTTGGAACTATGCACCAAATACCCTTTGATCCAGCAAAACCACTACCAGGTCTGTATCCCAAAGAACTCATAAAAAAGGGGTAAAGACCTACATGTGCAAAAAAATTAGCCATTTCTGTGGTGGCAAAATATTGGAAATTGAGGGGATGCCCATCAACTGTGGAATGGCTGAACAAGCTGTGGTATATGAATGTAATGGAATACTATTGTGCAACAAGAAATGGTGAATAGGCAGATTTCAGAAAAACCTTGAAAGACTTACATGAATGCTGAAGTGAGCAGAACCAGGAGAACATTTTACACAGTATCTGCAACACTATGTGATGATCAACTGTGAAGGACTCAGCTCTTCTCAGCAACACAATGATCTTCACATAGATTCCCAAAGTGGGTGATGCCACCACCTGGGGGGTGCTGGAACAATCCAGGGGGCAGCCTCAGGTGCAATTGGGAGGTGTTAAATAAACATAAGAGAGTGGTGGAAGCCTAAGGAAAGAAGAGAAGGGAAGAAAGTTTTGAAAAAAGGTTCATATGTGTTTTATCTGTTGTATAACAAAGATAAAGTCATAGTGATTACATTATTTTCCAAATAAACACACAAAATGCAAGTTCAATTCAGTGGTCAAAGCTGCTGACAGATATTAACAAGCAAGTATTGACAGGAAAGCATGTCATGCATTGTCAAGAAGTCCAGCATGGACTGGTCTGAGGCAGAGCTAGGATGGCAGAGTAAAACCAGTGACTTACTGGAGCTCTCTTACAAATTCTGTCAGATACCTCTAAAAAAGTGAATCTGAGCAGATCTGAGAGAGGTAGCAGCTACTAGAAGACAGTGTGGCAGATTTCTAGCCAAAAAGAGTACACAGGGTCGACAGGACAGATCTGTGGGCTGGGAAAGCACTGGACATGTAGAACTGCACCCAACCACACCAGAGCAGGAGCAGCAGTGGAACCCAGCCAGCGGATGGGGCTGGGAGAGTGCTGGGCACATAGAACTAAACCATACCAGAGCAGGAGCAGGAGCAGGCCCAGGGCTGAATTGCCAATTGTGGTGGCAATCCTCAGGCCTCTCGGTACAGGACGGGAGTCTGTTGGAAGTAGGTGAGACAGCAACACAGAGCCTGTGGCCATGGCAGCACCTGCTCTTGAGGCTTTCAGCCCACAGTCTAAAGATTTGAAATTTGCCTTCTTGAACTTCCAGGAGCCATGATGACTGAGTAAAATGGCTCTCATCCCTCCCTTCCTCACCCAGATAATACTACCCTGGGAAAAACCCTGGAATAGAGGAGTCAGAAGTGGAGGTTCAGTAGTCTTATAGCTTGGGAGGCTGCAGAGACAGGCCCCTCATGTGGTGGTGGAAGGAAACCAGTGCAGGAAGGGAGACCTCCCAGCAGGTCCCACCTCAGCAGACCAGTGGGAGTTCCTGAGCCCCGGGGGCGGGGGGGAGGGTGGAGCTGGCAAGTGCCAACACCAAGAACCCAGACATGCCTTCGCACACCTAAGGGAATTGGTAGACGCCAGTGCAGATAATGGCTGAGACCACCTGTGCTATAGCACAGCCACAGGGGAAGAGGAGACTTCCAGGAGCCAGACTGTCCCTTCCCCACACCTCACACCAGGAGCTTCAGTGTAATCCCAGGGAAACTCAGAAAGACATCACCTGGCCTTGACTTTGGCACACACCAGACAGCTCCAGCTCAGCACCAAGTGAGCAGCAGCATTATATAGCCTCTAGCTAACAAAACCAGAGGCCACAACACACAAAGCCAGTAACCAGGCAGGTTGGGGCAGAGGCCCCTGTGCTCCAGAAGTAGAGATCCACTTAAAAAGCCAGAAAAAAAGGCAACCACCATGAAGAACAAGCTGGAAAAGTAAAAAAGACCATTGGATTGTATTATGGGGACAGAGAAGATCCAAATATGAAATCAGAAGAGGATAACATTGACACCATACCCATATCTGAAACCTCAAAAGGGAATATGAACTGGTGTCAAGCCCAAAAACAATTCCTGGATGAGCTCAAAGAGGATTTTAAAAGCCAAATTAGAGAGGTAAAAGAAAAAATGGGAAAAAAAATTCACTGATGAGAACAAATCTTTAAGAAGTGAAATTGGTGAAATGGTTAAGGAGATTCAGAACCTAATTGGAGAAAATGACTCCTTGAAAAGTAAAATTAGCCAAATGGAAAAAGAGGTACAGAAGCTAAATGAAGAAAACAATTTGTTAAAAATTAGAATTGTGCAAGTAGAAGCTTATGACTCTATGAGGCATCAAGAATCAGTCAAAATCTAAAGGATAGAAAAATAGAAGAAAACATAAAATATCTCATCGGAAAAACAACTGACCTGGAAAATAGATCCAGGAGAGATAATCTGAGAATTTTTGGTCTACCAGAAAGCTGTGATGAGAAAAGAGCCCAGACAGTATCTTCCAAGAAATCATTAAGGAAAATTGCTCTGAGGTCCTAGAACCAGAGGGCAAAATAGTCATCGAAAGAATCTGTCAATCACCCCCTGAAAGAGATCCCAAATTGAAAACTCCAAGGAATATTGTAGCCAAATTCCAGAATTATCAGGTCAAGGAGAAAATACTGCAAGCAACAGAAAGAAACAATTCAAATATTGCTGAACTACAGTCAGGATCACACAGGACCTTGCAGCTTCTACATTAAAAGATTGGAGGGATTGGAATATGATATTCCATGAGGCCAAGGAGCCTGAATTACAACCAAGGATGAACTACCCAGCAAAATTGAGCATAATTTTTCAGGCAAAGAGATAGACATTCAATGAAATAAGGGAATTCCAGACATTCTTGATGTGCTCAATGGAAAATTTGATCTTCAAATACAAAACTCAAGAGACACATAAAAAGGTAAACAGGGAGAGAGAGAAAAACCTTGTTATTCAATAAGGACAAATTGTTTACATCCTTATATAGGATTATATTGTTTTATATATGTTATATATATTAATCTTGAGAATAGTATAATTATTACAACAATTAAAAGGAATACACATAGACAGAGGGTGTGAGTATAAACTAACTGACGTGATGATAAAAACATAATTAAGGGTTGCAAAGGGATTGTTCAGGGAGAAAATGTAAGGAGGAGGTAGAAAAGGGTAAATTACATCACATGAAGAGGCATGAAAACATTATAGTAGAGGGAAGGAAGGGAGGGATAAGAGCAGTGTTTGAGCTTTACTCTCATTGGATTTGGTTCAAGAAGGGAATAACATACTCTCATAAGTATAGAAATCAAACTTGTCCTACAGGCAGTAGGAAGGAAAAGGGAGGGGTGAGTTAGAAGAGAGGGAAGAAGTAGTAAGGGGGAAAAGGTAAGATAAGAGGGGAGCTGAAAGGAAGGCAATATGGAGGGAAATGGTGATCAAAATCAAAACTCTTTTGAGGAGGGGAAAGGAGAAATAAAAACATAAATGGGAGTGGGGAAACAGGATGGAAAAAAATACGCAGATAGTCATCATAACTGTGAATGTGAATGGAATGAACTCTCCCATAAAAAGGAAGTGGATAGCGAATGGATTAAAAACCATAATCCTACAATATGTTGTTTATAAGAAACACATTTGAAATAGGGGGATACATACAGAGTAAAGGTAAAAGGCTGGTGTAGAATATATTATGCTTCAGACTGAAGTAAAAAAAAAGCAGGGGTAGCAATCCTAATCTCAGACAAAGCAAAAGCAAAGATAGATCTAATTAAAAGAGATAAGGAAGGAAAGTATATCCTGCTAAAAGGCACCATAGACAATGAAGTAATATCATTACCTAACATATATGCACCAAATGGTATAGCATCCAAATTGTTAGAGGAGAAGTTAAAGGAGTTATAGGAAGAAATAGACAGCAAAATTATACTAGTGGGGGATCTCAACCTCCCCATCTCTGAAATTGATAAATCTAACCTCAAAATAAAAAAGAAAGAAGTTAAGGAGGTAAATAGAATTTTAGAAAAGGTAGATATGATAGACCTCTGGAGAAAACTGAATGGGGATAGAATGGAATATACCTTTTTCTCAGTGGTACATGGCACATACACAAAAACTGACCATGTATTATAAAACCTCACAATCCAGTGCAGAAAGAAATAGTCAATGCATCCTTTTCAGATCATGATGCAATAAAAACTATTTGTAATAAAGGGCCATGGAAAGATAGACTAAAAACTAAATAATCTAATCCTAAAGAATGAGTGGGTCAAAGAACAAATCATAGAAACAATCAGTAACTTCTTCAAGAGAATGACAATAATGAGACAACATACAAAAACTTATGGGATGAAGCAAAAGAAGTTCTTAGGGGAAGTTTTATATTTCTGAATGCTTCCATGAATAAAATAAAGAAGAAGGAGATCAGTGAATTGGGCATGCAACTGAAAAAGGTAGAAAAAGAACAAATTGAAAATCCCCAATTAAATACCAAATTAGAAATACTGAAAACCAAAGGAGAGATAAATAAAATTGAAATCCAGAAAACTATTGAACTAATAAATAAAACTAAAAGCTGGTTTATGAAAAAAACAATAAAATTGATAAATCTTTGGTCAATTTAATTTTTAAAAAAGAAAACTAAATTACCAGCACCGAAAATGAAAAGAGTGAATTCATTTCCAGTGAAGAAGAAATTAAAACAATAATTAGGAATTATTTTGCTCAATTGTATGCCCATGAATTTGATAATCTTAGGGAAATGGATGAATATTTACAAAAATATAAACTGCCCAGATTAACAGAAGAGGAAGTAAAATACTTAAATAACTTTATCTCAAAAAAAATTGAACAAGCCAACAATGAACTCCCTAGGAAAAAATCTCCAGGGCTAGATGGCTTTACATGTGAATTCTATCAAATATTTAAAGAACAATTAATTCCAATACTTTATAGACTATTTGGGAAAATAGGTGAAGGAGTCCTACCAAATTCTTTTCATGACACAAATATGGTACTAATTCCTAAACCAGGAAGGGCCAAAACAGAGAAAGAAAATTATAGACCAATTTCCCTAATGAATATAGATGAAAAATTTTAAACAAAATATTAGCAAAAAGATTGCAGCAACTTATTACAAGAATAATACACTATGACCACATAGGATTTATTCTAGGAATGCAAGGCTGGTTCAATATTAGGAAAACTATCAGAGTAATTGATTATATCAACAACAAAGCTAGCAGAAACCATATGATTATCTCAATAGATGCAGAAAAAGCTTTTGATAAAATACAACACCTTTTCCTATTAAAAACACTAGAAAGCATAGGAATAAATGGAGTCTTCTTTGAAATGATAAGAAGCATCTACCTAAAAACATCAGCAAGCATTTACATATATGTATATATATATGTATATATATATATACACATATTTAATGGGGATAAGCTAGATGCATTTCCAATAAGAATGGGGGTGAAACAAGGATGTCTGTTATCACCCCTACTATTCAATTTTGTACTAGAAATGTTAGCTTTAGCAATAAGAGAAGAAAAAGACATTGAAGGAATTAAAATAGGTGAAGAAGAAACTAAGTTATCACTCTTTGCAGATGATATGATATACTTAGAGAATCCTATAGAATCAAGTAAAAAACTACTTGAAATAATAAGTAACTTTAGCAAAGTTGCAGGATGTAAAATAAACCCACATAAATTCGCAGTATTCCATATATTATTAACAAAACCCAACAGCAAGAGATAGAAAGAGAAATTCTACTTAAAGTTACTGTAGACACTATAAATTATTTGGGAGTCTACTTGCCAAGACAAACCCATGAACTGTATGAACACAATTAAAAAACACATCTCACGCAGGTAAAGTCAGATCTAAATAAATGGAAAAACATAGGTTGCTCATGGTTAGGCTGAGCTAATACTTAAAAAATGACAATTTTACTTAAATTAATTCACTTATTTAATGGCATACCAATCAAACTATGAAAAGGTTATTTTATAGAGCTAGATGAAATAATAACAAAATTCATCTGGAAGAACAAAAGATCCAGAATATCAAGAAAATTAATGAAAAGAAATGCTAGAAAAGGAGGCCTAGCCATACTAGATATTAATCTGTATGATAAAGCAGCAATCATCAAAACTACTTGGTACTGCCTAAGAAATAGAGTGGTGTATCAGTAGAATAGGTTTGGTACACAAGACGCAGTAGTTGATCAATATAGTAATCTACTCTTTGATAAACACAAAGAGTCCAGCTTCTGGGATAAGAACTCACTATTTCACAAAAACCACTAGGAAAACTGGAAAATATTATGGCAGAAATTGGCCACAGACCAATATCTTACTCAATATACCAAAATGAGGTCAAAATGGTTCATGATTTAGATATAAAGGCTGATACTGTAAGCAATTTGGGAGAGGACAGAATAATTTACCTGTCAGACTTACGAAGAAGGGAAGAATTTATGACTAAACAAGAGATAGAGAGCATTACAAAATACAAAATGGATAATTTTGATTATGTCAAATTGAAACAAAGCCAATGCAACCAAGGGGAAGCAGGAAATTGGGAAAGAATTTTTACAGCCAGTGTCTCTGACAAAAGCCTCATGGCTAAAATATATAGGGAACTGAGTCAAATTTATAAGAATATTTCATTCCCCAATTGATAGTCAAAGGATATGAACAGGCCATTTTCAGAGAAAGAAATTAAAGATATCTATAGTCATATGAAAAAATGCTCCAAATCCCTATTGATTAGAGAAGTGCAAATCAAAACAGCTCTTAGGTACCACATCTCTCTTGTCATATTGGCTAACATGTCAAAACAAGAAAATGATAAATGCTGGAGAAGATGTGGGAAAATTGGAACACTACTGCATTGCTGGTGGAGTTGTGAATTGATCCAACCATTCTGGAGAGCAATTTGGAACTATGTCCAAAGGACTATAAAATGTGCATAATCTATATCAAATTGCCTACCATTTTTGAAAGGGAGGGAGAAAAATTTGAAACTCAAAATTTTGTAAAAATGAATGCTAAAAATTGTCTTGACATGTAATTGGGGGAAAATACTATTTAAAAAAACAGTGGTGCCTAGAACTAAACACAGTACTCCTATTAGATTTGTTTGCTGCTACATCACGCTGCTTACTAATATTAAATTTGCAGTCCACAAAAAGCCACAGATCTTTCTCATAACTACTTGGTGACTATGCCTCCCTCATCTTATGTCTGTGAAGTTGAATTTTTTTGTACTCAAGTTGAAGACTACATTTATCCTTATTGGATTTCATTTTTTAAATTCAGCCAATGTTCTAGCCAGCAAATATCCTGTTAGATCCTGACTCCATCATCTAATGGTTAGATATCATGCCCAGCTTTCCATCATACACATAATTGGTGAGCATACCATCTTTGTCTTTATCCAAGCTACTAGTAAAAATTTTAAATAGCAGAGAGCCAAGGACAGATCCTTGGTGTACTTGACTGGAGACTTCCTGCCTCATTGGCATTGAACCATTGACAGCTATTCTTTGAATCTGTCCCTCCAGCCAGTTCTGAAGATCATTGTATTGTCTAAGCCATATTTCTATCAGAATAGCATAATATACTTTATCCAAAGCTTCATCAGAACCTAGTTAAACAATACACACAGCATTCCCTTCATCTGCTAGATTAGTAATCCAGTGTCTTCTCCCCCTCAAAAAAAAAAAAAACAAAGTCAATCTGTAATCTATTCTCTTTTTTTGGGAAGGGGTGGGGGCAATGGGGTTAAGTGATTTGCCCAAAATCTCACAGGTAGTAAGTTTCTGAAGCCAGATTTGAACTCAGGTCCTCCCTGAATCCAGTAGGCTAATATTTTATCACTGCACTACCTAGCTGCTACTAGAATAACCTATTCTTGATGTAGCCAGGTTTACTCTTTGTAATTACCTCTTCCCTTGTAGATGTTCAGCAATCCACTCTTTAATGATCCATTCTTGAATTTTCCCAGGAAACAAAGTCAAACCTACTGGCCTATGGTTTACAAATTTTGTTCCCTTTCCCTTTTTTTAAAATCAGGACACATTTAACCCCAATTGCCCTGACTTCTCCCCTCCAAAAAAATCAGGACAGCATTTTCCATTCTCTAATTTGGTGATGCCTCTCCCTTTTTTCATGATCTTTCATATATCACTGACAGTAGCTCAGTGATCACATCTGATGGTTCTTTCAGATCCTATAAATATAATTTATCTGGGCCAGGTGACTTGAATTCATTACAAGAGCAGCAGTAACCTTTGTCACATCCACCCCAAGCAAAAGTCCTATCCCTTCTTTGATCATCCTTTTTATCTCAATAAGGTTTTTTTTTTAAAAAAAAAAAACTTTTTTGTTCTTAATTTCCTTCACTAGCATTTGTTTATTCTGAGCTTTAGTTTCCCTAACACTATGTTTGCAGGACCTTGCCACAATTATTCTGTTTCCTGGTCTTGCTTCTATCTTCTTAGATCTATTTTTTTAATCTACATTGATTAGTGAGTTCTCTGGTCTCTTCAGAAAAATTCCACTTTTCCTTCTTGCTGGAATTCATTTTGTGTCTTCAGAATATCACTCTTAAGTAACTTCATACCTTCTGAGACAACTTAGTCTAAACAAGCATTTTATTCCATAGGATCCCACCATCTTTCCTCTGACCCCAGTAAAATCTACCTTCCCAAAATACAGAGTACAGGTTAGATTATACCCAGATTTCCTTTCCTTCTGTATCACAGACTCCAAGACAGAATAGTCATTTCTCTATTGAGTTCCCACAGTCCGCACTTCAGCAACTAGTTAGTGAGAATCAGATCTCAAATAGAATTTGCACTTGTTGGGTCCTCCACCTTTTGAAGGATAAAACTTTCACTAAAATAAATTAAAAAGTTATTAACTCTTCTGGTTCAACAGAAAGAGAACTCCAGCATACATGTATTTAATTGAAGTCCCCCATCACTACACTATGTTTCACAGAAGCCTCATCCATTTCTTCTTTTGGTCCAGGTGGTCTATAGCATACTCCAAAAACAAAATTACTTGTTTCTCACTCTTTTGAACTTCATCTAAATACTCTCCATCATACTTTCTCCCTTTGATTCCCGGATTTCCTCACATGAGTATTTCTTATTATCATAAAATATCAAGTACTCCCATATTTTACCTATTTATTTTGAATAAAGTATTCTTATCAAGAACCATAGTTTAGGCACAAATTTTATCTTAGTAATAACTATAATGTCAAATTTACTTCCTTGAATTAGGACAAAAGGAATTAGAAGGATACTCAGTGTATATTGTAGAACAGGTTGATATAGGAAAGTTATTTATTTCCACCACACAAAAGAAACACATAAAAACAAAAGCAATACATAAAAACAGAAGCCACATAAGTGAATGCTGACAAAGATTTAGAACATGAAATAGCAAACTATAACTTCTGTTATACTCTCCCCAAAGGTTGATACTTAAAAGATTAATATATGAGATACTTTATAGGACTACTAAACTATCATTTCACATTCCCCTCCTCTCTGCTTTGTCTAAATAACTTGATTAAGGTCCCTAACTCTTAGCAGGCCAGGGAATGGTTTGGAATCCTCCTGGACTCTTGAAAGAAAGGCATAATTTTTTTAAAAACTGCTTTTGCTTCCGTTCAGCTCTGACTGAAGGACGCAGGGATACGTAGCCTCTCAAATGCACAAAGATGCCTCCAAGGCTGAAATATCCATTCCTGGATCCCTATTTGGTCACCTATGGTCAGGGAAACAGCATAAAGCCGAAGAAAGATCCAAGGACCCATAGTATAGGCTCAAATTCACTTAGAAAACACATGTGCTCATTGCCATGTGTGAATATCTGCCATAAGTGCTAGTGAATGGGGTGGGTTGAGGATAAGGGAAGCCCCCTCACTCCTCATCCACATGAAGTCCAAGAGGGAAGCTCACAGATGGAAAGAGAGGGCATACCAGACTGCAGTCACCCCTTTTAAAATCTAACGAATGGGACACTCATTCTGCTTCAGTGCCCAATCTTCTATTCACAATATTGTATATATCCTTTAGCAAGTGAGAAAAGCCTTTCCCCTGCTGCCATCATGAGGACCAACACCTTGCAGCATAATCCCAAAGTCCTTCAATCCTGCTTATATGTATCCTCAAAAGTAGGCCAAGAGAAATTCAGCTCAAGTCTACACACACTCTCCTGCGTGTGTTCTACCTCATCACATTGACATGCTTAGACTCTTTCTCATCCATGCTCACTTCTCACCTTTGGAATTTGGCATTTGAACTTATCAGGGGCAGGGGATGGAATAAGTACCTACTATGTGCCAAGGACTGCACTAAGCTCTATACAAATATTATCTTGTTTAGCCTCACAACAATCCTGGGAGGTAGGTGCTATTATTATTACTTTTACAGGTGAGGAAACTGAGATGGACAAAGGCTAAATAACTTCCCAGAGTCTCATAATTAGTAGTGTCTGAAGCCAAATTTGAACTCAGTTCTTCAGCACTCCATCTACTTTGCCACCTAGCTATATTCAATTAAAACTACTCTCTAAGATTATCAATGATCTCTTCATCGTTAAATCCAATGATTTTTTTCTCAGTCCTCATTCTCCCTGATCTCTTTGCAGCATTTTGCTATGAACTCCTTCTGGATTCTCTGTCCTCCATTATTCTTCATGATGATATTCTCTCCTTGCTTTCTTCTTCCCTGTCTGATTATTCCATCTCCTTCTCCTTTACAAGATCATCATCCATGTCCCGTTCCTAATGAGTGGGCACACATCAGGTTTGGTCTGGGCTTTCATCTCTTTTCTCAGTACAATCTTTTCTTTGGTAATCTCACCAGTTCCCTTGGGTTCAGCTTTCAGTTCTATATAGATCATTTCCAAGTCTACATATTCCTGCCTGGTCTTCAGTCCTATGTCAACAACTGCCTCCTGGGCAAGTCTTTCTGAATGTTCCAGAGGCAACTTAAAGTCAACATGTCCAAAATAGAACTCATAAGATCAAAGATCTGGAGCCATAAGAGACATCAGAGGCAATCTCATCCAGCCCCTCCCATTCCTAAAGCACAGCTCTGACCTTGCTTCAGAAGCTCCAGTGTCTTTCCACTGTCTCTTGGATAAAATATAAGCTCCTTTCTTTGACATTTTAAGCCCTTCCCAGTTTTGGGTCTGACTTATATTTTCAAACTAATTTCACATCACTCTCCTCCATGTCCTCTGTGAGATAGTCAAATTGGTCAACTTGATGTTTCCTATGCATGACATTAGGGGCAGTTGGTTGGTGCAGTAGATAGAGTGCTAGGCCTGGGGAGTCAGGAAAACCTGTGTTCAAATCCTGCCTTAGACTCCTACTAGCTGTGTGACCATGGAGGATTATTGTTAACTCCAAAGGGCAGTTAGGCGCCACAGTGGATACAGCATTGATTCTGGAGTCAGGATGGAGCTGACTTCAAATCTGACCTCAGAAACTTACTGTGTAAGTCACTTAACCTTGTTTGCCTCAGTTTCCTCATCTGTAAAATGAGCTGGAGAAGGAAATGGTAAACAGTTCCAGTATCTTTGCTGAGAAAACCCCAATTTCTGTTTTGGACATGTTGACTTTAAGATGCCTCTGGTCACCAAGAGTCAGATATGACTGAAATTATTGAACACATATGACATTCAATTTTCTGCCTCCATTGTTTTTTGTGCCTCATGCTGAAATGTTTTTCCTCCTCATTACCATTTCTCAGCATAATCAGCTACATGCAAGGTTCAACTTAGAGACCATTACCTACATGAAACCTTTCTGATACATAAAAATTACTTTATATAATCGCCTCTGCATATAGTTTCTTCCCAGTAGAATATAACCTCTATTAGGGCACTGACAGTTTTTATCTTTGTATCTATCTCGAGCACCTAGTACAGTTCCTGTAACATAGTAAGTGCCTAATAAAACTTTACTGAATTGAAAAACCCAAATGATGAAAATGAAAAGAGGATTTTAGTGACTGCCTACCATGATCACATGACTGGTTTGGCTCAGTCTCAGGATTCTATGCCAGGTCTTTCCTGTCTCCAGTTCACTCTTTCCACTAAACAATGCTTCCTCAATTATCTTCTCCTCTGTATCCTTCTCTTCCTTCCATTCCCAAGCAAATCTTTCCCCATCTTACATATAAAAAGCTGTAAAATCTTCAGGTTACAAAAGTGTACAAAACCAATTTTCTTTCCTGTGGAATTAAACATGAAAACAAATCTTCCCTGTGTTTCAGGGGACATAACTTCCCCAAATACACAATTGAAGAGAAATCTTTTTCAGCATGCCCTGTTAGATCCTTCCCAAAGGCCGCAACTATGCTTAAAATTGCTTATGCACTGCCTCAAGGTTTGATACTTTTCTGTTTATCACTGAGAGATGCCAAAGGAAGACAAAAGCTAGATTAGGAACCATGAAAGAATGCCAACTACACAACTGGTAGAAAGCAAGTGGGAAGTAAGTTTATGTCTATTACTATACAGAAGAGAATCCCTTTCCCTTCCTTCAACACAAACTCACATAATGCTTTTCCCTACAGGATTATGACAGCCTGCAAGCTGGAAGTCAGTCACATATTTAGTTTCTCCTTCTATGAGAGCAAGTAGTCCAAATTTAGTGAGTAAGATGTTTTAGATGTCTTTCTGTGTGAATAATCCATCTTAGAATCATCTATCTAAGGCCACTAACTCTTTTTACTCAATCCTCCTCATATGTAGACTTCCCAACTTTAAGACAGACGATGGCAGAGAGCATGGTTAACTAGGAGTAATTCGCTCAGTTCCCAACTAATGTGTTCTGACACATAAAACTATAACTTCGAACAGGTCTTGGTGTAAATGATCAGTTTCATAGACATAGATAACCACTCAAGCACCTGTAGGCAGCAAGATGGCACACTGGATAGAGTGATGAGTCTGGAATGAGAAAGACCTGAATTCAAATCCAGCCTTAAACAATTACTAGCTGTATGACCCTATATAACTTAAATTCTGTTTGCCTCAGTTTCCTCAACTACAAAATGGGGATAAAAATAGTGCTTATTTCCCAGGGTTCTTGTGGGAATTGAATGAGAGAATATAAAGTGCTTAGCATAGTGTCTGGCACATAGTAGACACCTGATAAATGTTTGTTTCCTTCCTTCTTTTCTTAGTCCTTCCCTTTCATTTCAATGCTGGGGATTTAAGAGGCCAAAAGTTAAAAATTAACTCCAACAAGTAGAATATCTTCTGACTCAATAAAGGATATTTATAGAGTTTTGTTAGAAATGGAAAGCTTAAGAAAATATTGAATTTATATCCAATACTTATTTTGGCTAACTTCATTCCTGAGTAAAGCTTTGTAAATGTACACTCTATGTTGACTACTTTTCTGAAGGGCGCCTATTAATCCCAGGTTCTAAGGTAATCTGTGGGCCCACACTCCTAATATCCCTTACCAGTCAGGCAGCAGACATAATTAATTCAAAGGAAGGCATTTATTAAGATGATACAGTAAGAACAATGGCTATAAATCAATACATCACAGGACAACTATCCCTCTCTCCTGCATAATTCTAGTTCCTACTTGGCTTCAATACCAGGACCATTCCCAGCATGGCCTTCTAACAAAGGGCCAAATGTTATCTGGGCTTTTGATGAGACCGAGGATGACTCTACATTGGCTTACTTGGAAGTGACCAAGGATTTGATTTTACAAGACTGTTGGCTAAGCCTTGCTAACTGATCATGCATGTTTCTTGTTAGAAGGTAGATTAAATTTCTCCAGAATAAATTAGGAAAAATCCCCAATAGTTCTATAGCCTCAGTATTTGTACTGTAGCAATGATGTGGGGTGGGCAGACTGAAAAATCTTAGCTTCCCCACCCCACTTTTGGATTAAAACAACACTGGTATATTTTAAAAGAACCCCACATAGTGGTGGGAACGTCAGAGGAAAATGTATTTCTTTTGGTGAGGTCAATAATGTGTGAGAAATTAATTATTTCTTGCTTATATTTAACAATGAATTATTGAATCAGGACCAAGGTTTTTCCCCTTTTCTCCCTCCTCATCCAGAAATCAACTAGTACAGAAAATCTCTCTTAAAGATTTATCCAGGCCAAGATCTAACCAAACCATAAAAGAAGTTCTCAGTTGAAGCTAATAGGTGCATTCCTACTTGTGTTTGCTCAGACAGGTCTGGGAAGTATTGATTCTCCCTTTTGTCAGACAGATGATATGAAAATTGCTAACTCTCTTTGACCAAGATTGGGTGATCCAAGTCTGTACTCCAAGACCATATTTTAATATAGCTCACCTCCAACTGTGTTAAACAATCAGTTGATTGGTACCCCTCAGGAACACTTATTCTTCAAATGGCACATAAACTGTGAGCCCACCACCATGAGTGGTCTTTAGCCTGAGAGAAATGGCCAAATAAATGACCATCCTTTTATTAATAAACATGTTGGCATTATTCATAAAATGATTAAATTACCCAGAAACTTTGTCTCTGGGAATTGTTTAATCGTTACAAATATGGGTGAGTGGTTCTGGATAACTATAGTGACTTAAAAAAGAATCCAGGTTCAGATATGGGACTTGCTACAATTTTTTTTGTTTTTATTTCTTAGTTTCTTCCCAATACTAATATTTATGAGGATTGCATTCTAAAAGTTCAGTATCTCAGGTCTATTCCTCTACAAGAATCCTATAAGGAGAATTACTTTTCTTGACCCATTTTGCTGAGAGTTACCTATTAATTCAAAATTAACCTATGTCATGGAACAAAAGGATCACAGTATCATAGATTTAAAACTGGAAGGAACTTTAAAAGTCATCTTGTTCAACTTGCTCATTTTTATGCAAGGACATGGGGGCCCAGAGAAGTGAGGAGACTTTCCCAAAGTCATGTAAGAATCAGGAACAGAACCATGGCTACTTACACCTCACAAAAATCGTCAAGGTGACCCAAGTCATAACAGATGGTTGGTTGGGGTTTGTTCCAAGAATTTGAAATGTTATTCCTAGGGATCATTCTTTGGGGATGCCAAAATAGTTGTAGGTACTGTTATACCAAATCCATTAACCAAAGGTCATTTCTTTGTCAATTTATTATTTATCAGCAAGGTGGTTTGTTTTCTTTAATTTATATCTTTCCAATACATTCTCCAGATGAAAAGCTCATCAGAGTTTGCTCTCATGGGAATGATCATGTTGCTTAAAACAGATGCTAATGAATGACAATCTGTTTGGAAGGAAGAATGAGCAAAGATGAAACAACTGTGGGAAAAGTTTTAATCCCCTTTGGGGTTAGAAAAATACCACTATACTGGATTGACATACTTGTGCACTTTTTACGAATTTTTTCCTACGGTTAATTCTTCACTCTCTGAGTGAATTAGACCTTTAAATGATCACCGAATATAGTAAAAAAAAAATTAGCTGTGAAATTATACTATAATAAGTTAGATGCAAAATATTCAGATTTTCAAATCGATCTGTGATCTCAGCAATATAGGTACTCCCTCCAGGGATGTGGATCCCAACCCATCATGGCAATCAGACCACCAAACTATTACTTTATAGAGTGATAAAATAATAATGAATTCACCTTTTAGAATAATGTGTCAAGAAACTCGAGAGAAATAATGGAAAAAAATTAAAAAGAAAGAGGCCTACTAATACCAGATCTCAAACTATACTTCAAAGCATTAATTGGGAAAGTGATTTGGTACTGGTTAAAAAATAGAGAGAGGTTTATCAGTGGAACAGATTAGGTATGCAACATACAGAAGCAAACACAGTAATTTAGCGTTCAGTAAGTCCAAAGACCACAACTATTGGGATAAGAACTTAGTATTTGACAAACACTGTGGGGAAAACTAGAAAACTATATGGCAGAAAATAGGTTTAGACCAACACCTCACACCATATGCCACAAACAAACACAAAATAAATATATGACTTAGATATAAAAGGTCACATCATAAACAAGAGTAGTAAAGAAGAAATTGCTTTTGAGATATATTGACAGGAGAACAGTTCATGTCCAAGTAAGGGACAGAGAGAATCATAGAAGTTTAAAAATACAAAAAAAAATTTCTTTAAGTTTTGCACAAATAGCATCCTAATGGAAAAACAACACATAAAAGGAATCTTAACAAGGAAAGCTGGACAGAAGAGGAAGGGGATGTTGGAGAAGTCCAGAGATGTACAGCCTTGTGGGAAATGAAGAAGTGACTGCCTGCCTTGTGCACCTTCCTTTAAATTGAGGTTCTGGGAGGAGTCCTGTAATGGGAGGGAGGGGTCCCAGCAGCAGAGGGCACTTCCAAAGTGTAGCTTCCAGGGCTAAAGTAATCTCTGAGGATGAAGAGGTTTCTGAGGCATGGTGGAGAATTCCAGTGGAATACAACCTGATGGGAAATGAGGAAAGACCTCTATAATGATGCAGAGTGAGGTGGGCAGGAGCATGAGAACAATTTATATAACATTTATAAAAACAAACAACCTTGAAAGTCTTAAGAACTTAAAGCATAGTGATTATCAGCCATATTCCAAAACACCAGAAATACTAGTAACCCCTTGAATGTGAAGTGATAGATTCAAGGTGCAGAAGGATGTATATATATATATATATATATATATATATATATATATATATATATATATATATATATATGTATTGGGACATGGCCCATGCAGGAATTCATTTTGTTTGACTATGTATGTTTGTTATGAGGATCTTGTTTTCCTTTGAGGTAGGTGATGTGGAGAGAAAATAAATGCTTACGAAATGAAAAAAAAGTAAAATTAATAATACATAAAACAACCCAATACCATCTTTTCATGAAGAGGGTACCAAGGGCACATATAGGCTGGTCATCAGTCATACCTCACTCTTACCTTGTGTCTAAGCCATTTTCTTTCTCTATCATATGTTGATTTGAGAGAAACCTTTTACACTGTTTCTTTTATTCATTTCCTTGTTTATAATGTGCTATAGCCTGCACACATCTGCCATTACTCTTTTGGTGATTCTCAACTTCAATTTTGTATTGTTCTATGACTTATAGTCATATATCACCCCCCCAAAAAAAGTTATTAAACAGACAGATCTTTGTAAGCCAGGTTTGACTGGTATGGCTCCAGTCCTCAGCATGTTTATATACTAAAATTCAACTAAACCAGAGAGTAGACATTACCTCCCACCCCAACCACTTGCTTGCTATGGCACAGTTAGGGTTAAATTCCTTCATCCCTCAATTCTTATTAGATAACTCAGAAAATACCCTAATTTCAGTGGTCTAGATTGCCCCATTGCCTTCCCCCACAAATGACAGGGCTATTTCCTATAGTGTCATATCTAATGGCAATGTCTTTTTGTCTAAAATTCTGTACAACATTAAGCTCTGAGTGGCTACCAGAGTGTCATTCTTCAGCTATGATCCCCTCCCCTTTTGTCCTGTAGTCTTTATTTCAGGAAGAAGCTTAATGTCATTAAAAGAGCTTTACAGTTTGACCTTGGCAATACAATTCATTCTCTTGCTTCTGTTTGACTCTAGGCTCAACTAAGTTTCCCTTTTCAAGCTTTGTCCAAGATACATACACTGATAGACATGTACTAAGTTTTCATTCAACTATATGTGGTAGATTGAACAATGTGTATTCTTCATCCCTTGTTTGTTTGTTTTTACTTGTTTGGTTAGTTTGGCCAAACTCTTTATGGTGACTAGGGATTGAATTCTGGAGGCTATTCAGTGTTCCAGGAATGAGTACAATCAGTACAATGTTATGTGTAAACAGAATCATCTAAGGGAAATCCCTTTTCACTTTGAATCTTCCCTGAATCCCCCTTACCAGAGTTGTGAGCCCTTCTGGTGAGCATCCATTTCCCTGTCTTATCCCTCACCTGATGTTCATATTCAGAGGTGGCATAACGAGGTTATCTTTGTTGTTATATCTTTCAAAGAAATGAGTATTTGTTACAAGATTTATGCTTTTCTTCCCCTTCCCGCAGTGGAATGATAGGAAAGGGGGTGTGGGGGGAGGGAAGAGAAAACAGATTTCTGTTAACTCAAAAAGTTTAATTTTTTAAGAAAAACATTTCAGAAGGAAAGAAAAGGTACTCAGTCAGATTAAGGAAATTATCTCCATTGCTTGACTATGTATAATTGTTATAAGGCTTTAATTTTTTGTTGTTATTGCTTTTATGGGGGAAGGGAAAATGAGATGGAAAGAAAATTAAATGCTTGTTAATTGTAAAAAAAATTACAATTAAATTTTAATTTTAAAAATGCTTAGGAGTTATACTGTTATGGAAGAACATTTAAGGTGATATTTTGTTTTACCATATAATGTGCTTTTCCATAACTAATAATCAATAAGCATGGTGGAATTTTATACGATCTTCACATCTTCCTCTACCATGGGGATCTAAAAGCACTTATTGCACAGGTCCAACATCAAGAACCACTAGTCTTCTAGCAAACATTCTAGGCTATCTTAAATTTGTAGAATGGTAAATAGTCCTTGCTAGTTATCTTGTTCAAGGTCTAGTAGTCACACATGCAGATCTTCCATGAACCAAATGATTTCTAAAATGCTGAGGTATAGCTTCACTATCATTAATAAAGAGGCAGGAGAGGTCATATAAACTCCCTTCTCCCTGGCAATAACCAGCTTAAACTGTCTTCCTAATCTCATGGAGCTGCCAGATGTAGGAAAGAAAGGAAAGGAGCTTAAAGTTTGATAGCTAAAGCTAATGGAGCCATGACCAGTGTTCTTATCCTGCAGTCAATACCTCTCACCCCCAAACCCCACCCCTACCATCCCAACTTCCATCTCTTGCTCTGGGAATGGCAATCACATCAATTCTGCTATTGCTGCCACAAAGTTTGTGACAATAAATTGCCTTATGGCTCAACTCACAATCCCTGTGACTCCCCAGAAAAGAACTCCTTTGCCTGGCCCTAACTCCCCTATATGTTTTATGTCTCCCTATTAAAATATAAACTCTTTTAGGGCAGGGGTTTTGAATTCGTATACCCATCACCTAGCATAGTGCCTGGCAAGTAGTAGGCACTTATTAAATACTTTTTGATTCATTTGTTCATTCACATCACCCTCCCCATCTCTATTTTCCCTATTCATCTTTACTTCCTATCTTAACCTTGGCACCATGTATTACATCACCCCTGGCTATGCTTGGCTCAGTCTGGGGAGCAATTTGCTAGAGCAGTCTTTGTGAAAACATCAACCAGAGTTGCCACAGACATAGTCAAATAGATACACCTCCATTCAATTATGACAAGGGTGGTCCACCTGGAAATAATAAATAATTATTATTTGGTCTTTTGTTTTATGTGATATTAATGCACATATTTCAAGGGTATGTAATTTTATCTTTAAGGTTATCCCCTGCATTAACACAAATTACAAGCCTTCCATGTTTTAGTAGGCAGGTTTCATAAAATACTAATCATATTGTAACCAATTTTCTGGTGACTAGACTCTCCAGATTTACATAGGTGGATACTTAGCTGACAAATACACAGCATTGATAGCTTTGTATTTAAAGTTTGGTAGGACCTGCTAACTCTTAAATTCCAGGGTCACCTCTATTCTCTGAGAGTCAGGATAAAATATTAGTAGAACATTAATGCCATCCTTAAAACGCACAAATCATTAATGAGTCATATATATACACACGCATATGTGTGTGTATGTATGTATGTATGTATGTATAACAAGAGATCTCAATGTGGGCCAAAGGTCTGGAAATGTCCTCTCCCACAAGATTCATCTTCCATATGCAAGTCTGCTACTATGGGCATCAGGGGCAGGATCCTCATTGTCTCACCCTTCAGAGGAAGTCCCAGAAAGAAAGCTCTATGACAAATATATTCCAGAAAGAAAAGAGATTGAGAATGTCTCTATCTTTAACATTGTCTTTACCTTTAAAGTCTCTGCCTTTAAATACTGATGAATATGCACTCTCCTTGGATCACTGGGCAATCCTCCAGCTGTCAAACAGAACTGTGGACCAAGGGGATTGTTTAATCATCCCAAAGTCCCAGGTTATTTAACACTGAGGCAGTCCTGGAAGTGGTCTAGTGGAGTTCAGCTCAGTTCTATGAATGTCCCATGAAATGGCCCTGATCCTTGCTCTACATGCACACACACCACATGCACATACACCTATGTATGCGTATGTATGTATATATAGATATATATACTCACTCTCTTCAAATAGTAGGTTAGATTGACTATTCTAAGATTCTCATATTTTAAAAAATGTCTTTTCTCTGATTCCTAAGGGAAGCTGGGTAATGCAGTGGAGTCAGAAAGACTAATCTTCCTGAGTTCAAATCCAGCCTCAGATACTTACTAGCCATGTGACCTTGGGCCAGTCATTTAACCCTGTTTGCCTCAGTTCCTCATCTGCAAAATGAGCTGGAGAAGGAAATGGCAAACCACTCTAGTATCTTTGCCAAGAAAACCCCAAATAGGGTTACAGAGAATCAGACACGACTAAACAAGAAAAGGTAACTTTTTGACTAAATTTTTATCTCATGGTAAAATTCAAATTTGTTTTTAAATGTCTTCTTTTGCTTATGGAAATGCAATTATATTTTACTACTCAGTTTCAAGGTAGTGAGAACCTTTCTTCAGGAAGGAAAATATAAGTTCAAACATAATTTACGAAACTCCTAAATGTTCAATGGATTGGACTTTAGAGATTTTCTAGTCCAACATCATTATTTTGTAGCTGAGGAGATTGAGTCCCAGAAAGATGAAATGATTTGCCCACAACTATGCAGTCAGTGGCAGAACCTGAATTAGAACCCAGATCTCCTGATACCCGGGCCAATGATTTGTCCATTCTGAGATGGTGTTCACACTTTCTCTATATATATGGTTTGAGTCTAGTCATAAAATATACAATGAAGTCCATCACTTCATTGTCCAGAGACCAAGAACTCATCATTATTCTCACTTTATAAATCTCCCTACCAAACATTCTTTTGGGGAGCTTGACAGATTAAACAACTGTCCAGGAAATGTTATTTATGGAGTCCTTCTGAGCTCAGAAAGAAGACCAGCCTCCATGGACCCTGCCACTGCCACCCCTATGCTACAGTCTTCCCTTGTCCAGAAGAAAGAATAATCTAGAAGACAGAACACTCTTGAACTTTTTAAAGCACGAGACACTGTTAGAGATTAACAGAGGCAAGTGTACTTCAAGATGAATATATGTTGCTTGTCTCTTCCCTTCCCATCTCTATGTTCTTTTACGGGTCTCCCCTTAGTCTACTTCATGTATGGCCAGACCTTGGTGATTGTACAAAGATGGTTCTCAGTACGATGCCAGGAATAGTGCCAGTGTTAGTGTCATTTTCCTAATTCACCGGGGTTAGGAGATCTATTTTTCTCCTTTCCTCCTCCATATAATGACACAAAAGGACATCTGGGATTGTCCTCCTCCTGCCCCTAGAGAATTGAATGGAGTATGTTTTAAGCACGTAATCAGTTCATGTGGGAAGTATCGTTCCCATGAGATCTTTGGCAGGATTTTTCAAATTTAAACAATATATGTGGGAAAGAATTGAATGTGGGAAAGATATAATAAGATTTCATTGCATATAGGTACCATTTCTTTTTTAATGAAAAGAATATGTAGTAAACAGTTCCATATTTTTCAGCCCTTGGGTTTGAGCCAAATTGAAAAATAGCTCTCAGGGTGACTCCAAGTCTTTTGAGTCTCCTTTCAATGATTCTTTGGTGAGAACCACATCTTAAGATGTTTCCCTTGTTATGAAATGGAGAAACTGTATGTGCAGACCTGAGTACTGTGGCCTTGTCATTAACACTCCCCAGCTGTCTCAAGACATATGACCTTAAGATAAAAGTGATGCAAAACATCCCCTGGCCTAGAAGTCACTCTAATAAGCACTGGGGCATGAGAGAAGAAGGAACTTTCTGTGACTCTTTGCTATTGCCTAAGTACCAAGGGAAGGAACTTATTTCCCAATGGGTATAGTTACAAAGGTAATATGGGAGGATATGAACTCTTGTCTGGTCGTCAGGAGTATCCAAAATTGTTTCCTTGTAACTAACTTGTGAACAAGGTCATTCATTTTAATTTTGAAAATGAAATACATTTGGTATGTGTGCTTTCTGTCAAGGCTTTGCTTTTTAGGTCATCAGCTGGGGAGCAAAGGCAGAAATAGGAACTTCTCCAATGATTTGTTCATAGTATTTTCCCATTCAGAACTGGATCAAAAGAGAGGATGGTTTTTATGGGAAGCATTAGAAAAGAACAAATATTATGCTGTTGAGACCTCAAAAACTCCATCAAACAAATAACTTGAAGTTGAAGAAACCTCGATTGGCTGTTTAGGGATTAAAATAACAGAACTGACTTTGTCCTAGTTTGATTACTTTATTCAAAAAATGTGACCTACTCTGATGTCTCATTATAATGTGGAAGTACCCCCAAGAGTTGAAGGATGTGCCAGGGCAGCAGGAGATCTGCGAGGGTTCTAAGAGGCTGGAAAGACTTTGAGTATCTTCCTGGACCAAAAAATGAGACTGCTGTTACAGAGCTAAACGACAGAGAAGTTCAGCAGCAGTGGGTTAGGTAATGGGTAATGAATTCTTTAATCCAGGCATTTCACATAATAAAAAAATATATAGACTGAGTCAATTCATTCTTCATGAGAGGAAAAATGGGTTCAATTTAAAATATGATGTGAATATTTTGATCTTACTAATCCCAAATTGGGTAATATATATCTTTTGTTTTTCTTTTTGTTTGTTTGTTTTTTGCTATGGGATCTGAAGCCAAGGCCACCAAGGGTGAGTGCAGTAGGAAACAAGTTAGAGATGGAGCAAATAGTGCTGGGACATCTGAATCATGTGGATTTTCTCATATCTCATCCTAAAAAATTCAGATATGTAAGCTTCTACAGTTGATTGGCTATATTTTCATCTCGTCCTGTGAGTCAACTTGTTAGGACCTAATGACAGGTGGAGTCCCCATTTGAGGCAAGGTAACTTCAAAGAGGAAAAAAAATCCACCCCACTGACTTATACTCCTAAACCCAGACAGCTATCTCATAGAATGTCTTTCACATTATTTCAGAAAGAGGATTAGGTGGGGTTTGTATACACTATTAGTATACACTAATAACCACTCCTGGATAAAAAAATATTTTATGCATTTCTTACTGAAAATGAATCAGTGATTTCATATTCAGACTTACAAATCTGGAAGATTCTCACCCCATGGTCTTGTCACCCTGAAAGCTGTCTCTATCATCATTCCCAAGTAGCTTTCTCACATGAGAAAATCTCTGCAGATGTTTCCTTTCCGGTCAGTTGTTCTCAGAACTTCCATTTTAAGGAAGTACTCAAAACATCTGTATTCACTCCACTCCCGACTCTTTGGACTTCTTTCTCCACCATACCCCTGTACAGATACCTCACCCCCCATTTTCAGCTTCCTTTTATGTGTCTTCTCCATTAGAATGTATGATTCTTGAGGGCAGGGACTATCTTTCAGTTTGTTTGTATTTGTATTGCAATGCCTGATGCATAAATGTTTGGTAAATGCTTGGGTTTTTTTTTTAATTTTTATTTTAGACTCAACCACCACAACACAAATACAGAATAGAGAAAAGAAATAGGAACATATCATAAACTTAAATATTAGAACTTAAATACAAAGTAAGAAAGAAAAAAAGCATGTCATGTGCATAGCAGAACATAAGAGAGGATTCAAAATATGTAACAATAAATTTTCATTTCAAGAAAGCCTGTATGATAAATAATACATGTTGTGTTGAGAACTGTCCACCTCTTCTTTGCTTCCTTGTAAGTTTTCTTTTGTTTTCTGCTGTGTACTTTTTTACTTTGTTCTTTCCCTCCCCCCCCCCCACAAAGGCTACAATTAAGTTTGGATATGTTTCTCTATAGATATATATGTATAAATATGTACATACATATATAGACATATACTTTCCCAATTCTACTCCTGATCTTTGTTTTTATGTTTGTTCATATGTCTTGTTTCCTATACCTCCTGCCTCCTCTACTTTAGTTCTACCCACTACCTTGCCATCCTATTACTTGCCTACCCTCCCTTCCAAGGACCCCTCCCCTATCCTCCTATTTCCATAAATCTAAACACTCTTCTATACTCCCCTTTTACCTATTCCCTCACCCTTCTCTCTAAAGATCACTCCCTTGTCATCTCCCCCTCCTTATCCCCCTACCATTTTATTTCTTCTGAATTTAGAAGACTTTTATATTCTTCTAAATATATATGTATTATTCCCTCTTAAACCCATTCCCCATGAAAGTAGGTTACCAGAACTACCAGCCCTCCTCCTCCATCTAATTCCTCTGTATCAATTCTTCCTCTTGCACCTCATTTGTATAACTATTCTTTTTAGTTGTTCCTAAATGGTTTTACTTTTTAAATTCATATCATACTCATGTTTACCCCAATCTTTCTTGTGGGCTACCCAATTATTAAGAATCTTAGACATATGTTTTACATTTTACATATGTAAAGCGTAAACAGTGTGTCCTTTTTGAATCCTTTATAATCAGTCTTTGGTTGTGTACCTTATATTTCTCTTGGCTCTTGTGTGTCAAATCTTCTATTAAGTTCAGGGTTTTTTTTAACAAAATCTTTAAAGTCTGACAGTTGATCAAATGTCCATTTTTTTTTTCATTCAGGATTATGTTTAACTTTGCTGGGTATGATATTTTCTCCCAGAGGGCTAGTTCTTTTGGTCGTCAATATATAGTGTTCCAAGACCTGCAAT
Organism: Trichosurus vulpecula; assembly: GCF_011100635.1. Taxonomy (NCBI): domain Eukaryota; kingdom Metazoa; phylum Chordata; class Mammalia; order Diprotodontia; family Phalangeridae; genus Trichosurus; species Trichosurus vulpecula. Next base: position 182,610,439 of record NC_050577.1, on the reverse strand, counting down.
TCTGTAATGTCTTTGCTGCTAGGTCTTGTGTGATTGTAATTGCGGCACCATCATATTTAAATTGCTTTATTCTTTTTGCTTTTAATATTTTATCCTTGAGCTGGGGGTTTCAGAATTTGACTCTGATGTTCCTATGACTTTTCCTTATAGGACCTCTTTTAAGTGGTAATGGATGGATTTTTTCTTTTTCTACTTTCCTCCTTGTTCTAATGCTTCAAGATAATTTTCTTTATTTCTTGTACTATTGTATCAAGATTCTTTTTTTGATCATAACTTTCAGTTAGTCCAATTATTTTTATGTTTTCTCTTCTTGATCTAGTCTCCAAATCTGTTGTTTTTCTTCTAAGATGTTTCATTTCCCCTTTATTTTTCATTATTCATATTTTGTTTAATTATTTCTTGTTGTCTTATAATTTTGTTGACTTCACCTTGCCCAATTCTAGTTTTCAAGGTGTCATTTTCTTCCTTAAGATTGTGGATCTCTTTTTCTAATTGGTTGACTTTTTTCATAATCTTGTTTTTCTTGGATTATTATTATTTTTTTTAGCTTTTCCTCCATCTCTATCATTTGATTTTTAAAGTCTTTTTTAAGATTTTCTATGAATTCTTTTTGGGCAGGTGACCATTTGACGTTATTCTTTGGGGGTTTCTTTACTTCAATATCCTCCTTTGAAGATGAACCTTTGTCTTCTCCATTCCCATAATAGCTTTCTATGGTTGGATTCTTTCTGTTTTTCCTGTGCATTTTTTTTTGTGGTAATAGCTTGATTTTTGTAATCACTTCTAGCTTTGGGGTATGGGAAATGGTGCCTCTTGTTCCAGGTCTTCAGGTCTCCCCTCTAGCCTGGAACCAAAGCCTCCCACTCAACCTCCTTTAAGTGCACACAGCCAGGGGCTTTCTACCCCACTGCTTCTGCAGTCACCTATGTGTGCTGGTTCCCTCTCGCCCCCACTGCTTTTCACAGCACAGCTGGGTCTGGAGTTCCTCATCAGTAGAGGTTCCCTAGATCTTCCCCTCACTCTCTCGAAGGTATAAGTTCCTGGGGCTGGGGTAGAGGCAGCCTCTCAAACCAACTAACCCCAGGGCTTGCCGCTTGCTGTTTAAGAGGCATGCCACTTGTTAAAGTGGACCCTAGCCTAGAGGTGTTTACTCTTCACAGGGACCACACCTCATCCTGGGATTTTTCTTCTGATCTTCTCAAATTGTCCCAGGAAGACCCCTGTTGTGCCCCTATTTTTATTTATTTTTACTGCACTTTGCTAGCCCTAAGGTGTTGTTTTATCTCTTTTGTGAGGGAAAATCTTGGGAGCTTAGAATTTTCTGGCCTACTCCACCATCTTCCCAGAATCCTTCCTTAATAAGTGCTTGTTGACTTGAATGGACCTGTGATCACAATGATGTGGCTACCAACTCCAGTAAGTTGTAGATGGCATTCCATTTAAACTTTCTCATTGTGTGTGACAAGTCTTGTTCATGTTCTATAAGTCTGCCACAGACTATCTACCCATCGTTGTACTAGGAGCTCTCTTCAAGTCTGTTGACATCAAGCTATATTAGTAAGGCTCCCAGGCTGTCCATTTGTTATCTCTCACTCCTACTACATGACTAGACAACCTCATTTTTGGGTCACATACATTTTTGGTTTCTTTTTACATTGTCATATGTGTAGTTCTTCATTGGTCACATGATACAGCCATAGGTCTTTCTGTTGTTCTTTGGGTAGTACCTCCAAATTTTAATTCTTTAAAGACTCTGATATTCTATGTATCATCCAAGGAATATTGGTATAAAAGAGATGAGTTTTTTTTTCTTTCAGGGAGCTTGGAATCCTTTAAAAGCACTATATAATTTCCCAAATGCAAACCAACACACTTTCTTTTTCCTATTCAGTTTGTTATCCATCCACAATGTCTTCCTAAGGTCTATATACTGACAAACCACTTATTCTACTTGTCCTTTTAACTATATATCATAATCTGCAACTTTGTGGCAGAACCAGTTTGGGACATCAACTCTCCTACTCCTTCCACTAGATCACATACTACTATACATTGGTTTTATATTCAAATGAACGTGATTTCCTACTTTTGGTCATCTGGTATGACGTTATCTACTTTTATTTGCCAATGTTAATCTTATAAGGGAATGGGGCCACCTAGTGGCTAATAGATGTTTCAGCAATCATTTTCTCATGCATAGAGAATGTGTTGATATTCATTCTTAAATCATTTTTCTGGAATAGGTCTTACTGGAGTTGATGCTTAAGATTAAGATCAGGGCCTTTGGTCAACCCATGGTAGAAGATACAAAAATATGCTCTGAAATAGATGTTGGCAAAGTAATGTTTGCAGGAGACTGGGGAGGGGGGGATAGGAAGGTAGAATTTTAAGCAAGGGAATAACTTCAGAGTGTTTATTTAAGTTATTTGGGTCCCACTTGCTGCCGCCAAAAAGACTTAGATTTGAATTATTAGGACTTTTAATGATCATTTACCTAGCTGCAAATAGTAAGGGCAAGACTTCCCTCTCTATCTTCACCCTTCAGTAATCAGTTCAACTCTACACAATCCTTGAATTCCTTGCTGCCCCGCTTGGCACTAATTAATACCCTGCCACATCTCAACTATGAATCACTCCCCTATCTACCTTATTCACTCCTTTTCACTTGCTGCTGGAGGAAATAATGCAATGAGACTTATTGGATCCACTACAAAATTATGTTACATGATCTCAACTGAGCCCTTACTGTGGGAGAGCAATGTTTTTATACCTCTCTAATTGATCACTATCCCAATACCAAAGTAGCTGTTCCAGACCTTTTCTTTCCTCCTTCAGGTACGCCAAAAAAACCCATCCTCTCAGCTGAGAACTTGCTTCATAATTCATCCTCCAAAACTTGGGTCATTTGTCATGAGCCCTCTCTTATTCTTTCCTCCTCTTCTGAAATCATTCAGACAACTTTCCCTACAATCTCCTTTGCTCCTTTTTCATGAAGAGGTGACCCTTCTTGCTAAGGCAAATCCCTCTACATTTATCCTTGATCTCATCCTACCATTTTCTCCAGCAGACTGCCACTACTATAATCTCCCCGCCCCTACCTCCCTCCCACCTCTCTCTCTCTCTCTCTCTCTCTCTCTCTCTCTCTCTCTCTCTCTCTCTCTCTCTCTCTCTCTCTCTCTCTCTCTTTCTCTCTCTCCTCTCTTTCTCTTTGTCTGTCCTGGTTCCTACACACAGCTCACAAAAATGTCAATGTCTCCCCTATTCTCACTAGATCTGACCAACACCACTAGCTATCAACTCCTATCTCTCCTCTTCTTTTCTAGAGTCCATGAGAGAGCCATTCACACTAGGTTACTCCTTTCTATCTCCTCTCACTAGTTTCTAAACCTTTTGTAATCTGAATTCCTCATCTAATTGAAAATGCTTTCTATAGTTACCAATGAACTTTTAACTGCCAAATCTAATAGCTTTTTCTCATTCCATCTCTGAAAACTTTAACACCGACAATCAATTTCCTGAACATTCTCTCCTTTCTAACTTTTTCTGACACCGTTCTCCCCTGGTCTTCCTACTTCTTAGACTACTCCTCTATATTCTTTATTGGATGCTTATCCTAGTCATACTCACTAACTATGAGTGTCCCACAAGGCTCACTCCTGGGCCCTCTTTTTTTTCCTTAATATCACCTAGTGATTTCATCAGCTGCCATTGGTTCAACTATCATCTCTATGCCAATGGTTCCTAGACCTATATACCCAGCCGTAATTTCTCTCCTCCATGGGGTTTTCTTGGCAAAGTTGCTGGAGTGGTTTGCCGTTTCCTTCTCCAGTGGATCACCTTTTGTCAGAACTCTCTACTATAACCCTGCATGGCATAAGTAATAGTTTCATTGATCTTCACAAGCCCCTCCATCACAACAAAGCAGCGGTCCATCTACTTCTGCTTCATTAATTACACTAAACCTTTGACTTTGTGGATCACAACAAAATGTGGCAATTTTTCTCAAAGAGGCGGGAGTACCAGATCATCTTAATTGTCTCCTGTCAAACCTGTATGCAGACCAAGAAACACAACAGTTAGAACTGAACATGGAACAACTGATTGGTTTAAGATTGGAAAAGGAGTACAACAAGGCTATATCTTGTCCCCTTATTTATTTAACTTATATACAGAGTACATCATGTGAAATGCAAGGCTGGATGAATCAAAAGCTGGAATAAAAGCTCCTGGGAGAAATATCAACAATCTCAGATATGCAGATGATACCACTATGATGGCAGAAAGTGAAGAGAAATTAAGAAACATCTTGATGAGAGTGAAAAAGGAGAGTGTAAAAGTTGGCTTGAAGCCTAATATCAAAAAAAAACTAAGACCTTGGCAACTGGTCCCATCACTTTCTTGCAAATGGAGGGAGAAGAAATGAAAACTGTCAAATTTTACATTCTTGGGCTCAAAGATGATTGCGGACAGCAACTGTAGCCAAGAAATTAAAAGATACTTGCTCCATGGAGGGAACACTATGGCAAATCTAGAAAGCATACTAAAAGGCAGAGACATAACCTTGCCAACAAAGGTCCACATAGTCAAATATATGGTTTTTCCAGTAATAATGTATGGCTATGAGAGATGGACTATGAGGAAAATTGAGTGCCATCGAATCAATGCGTTAGAATTGTGGTGCTGGAGAAGACTTTTGAGAGTCCCTTGGACAGTAAGGAGATCAAATCAGTCCATACTTAAAGAAGTTAATTCAGGCTATTCACTGGAAGACCAAATAGTGCAGCTGAAGCTTAAATACTTTGGCCTCATGAGAAGATGGGACTCATTAAAAAAGATCCTGATGTTGGGAAAGATTGAAAGAAAAAAGAAACAGCAGAAGATGAGATGGATAGAGTATCATGGAAACAATGAACATGAACTTGGACAAACTTTGAGAGATAGTAGAGGACAGAAGGTCCTGGCATGCTATGTCCATAGGGTCATGACTGTACCACAATAACAACAACAAATCTCTCTCCTGAGATCTAGTCCCACATCACCAGCCTCCTCTTGCACATCTTAAACTGTATGTTCCATAACTATTTCAAACTAAATATACCCCAAAAGGAACTCAACAACTTTCTTCCCAAAACCTACCCTCATTCTTCCCAACTTTTCTGTTACTATGGAGGGCATCAGCATTCTCCCAGTCACTCAGACTCACAGCCTAGTTGTCATCCTCAACTCATCACTCACATTTACCCCGTATATCCAATCTGTTGTCATATGTTGTCATTTTCCATTCACAACATCTCTTGTATATGTTCCCTTCTCTCTACTTACAAAGCCACCTTCCCTATATAGGCTCTCATAACCACTCACTTGGATTATCGTAAAAACCCTCTAATTTGTCTCCTTGCCTCAAGCCTCTCTCCACTCCAATCTAACTTTCACTCAGCTGCCAGAGTGATTTCCCAAAAGCATAGTCTTACCATGTCAGTCTACTACTCAAGAAACTCCAGTGCCTCAAGATTGCCTTCAGGTTCAGATATAAAATCTGTGTTTGGCCTTCACAGTCCAACCCTTCCTATTTCTCCAGTCTTCTTTTATTTATTTTTTTTTGGAGGAGAGAAGGCAGGGCAATTGGGGTTAACTTGCCCAAGGTCACACAGCTAGTGTGACAAGTGTCTGAGGCCAGATTTGAACTCAGATCCTCCTGGCTCTAGGGCCAGTGCTCCACTCACTGAGCCATCTAGCTGCCCCTCCAGTCTTCTTATCTTTCGTTCCCTTCCATATACCATATGACCTAGTTATACTAGCTTACTTTTGCTTCTCACCCAACACTCAAGTTTACCAACTCTCTGCTTTTGTACTGGCCATTCCCTGTGCCGGGAATGTTCTCTCTCCTCACTTCTGCCTCCTAGTTTCCTTGGCTTCCTTCAGGACTCAGCTCAAATCCTGGAAAATGGAAGGAGAACAAATGAAAACAGTATCAAATTTTATATTCTTGGGCTCAAAGATGGTTACAGACAGCAACTGTAGCCAAGAAATTGAAAGACACTTGCTCCATGGAAGGAACACTATGGCAAATGTAGAAAGCATCCTAAAAAGCAGAGATATAACTTTGCCAACAAAGGTCCACATAGTCAAATACATGGTTTTTCCAGTAGTAATGTATGGCTATGAGAGATGGACTATGGGGAAAGCTGAGTGCCGCCGAATCTGCAGAAGGCTTTCCCATTCTCTTTCCCAGTTTACCTCTGTGATCACCTTCCATTTACACCACAAATATATTATATTATGTACCCTGAGCCCCAAAGCCCTTTGGTATGGGATTCTCTTCTCATTGCTGGAGATCAAAATAGGTTCTTGGATGAAGGGAGGAGTTAGCAAAAGAAGAGAAGAGAAATCGAGTCTCTTAGGGCTCTTCAGTCTCTTCAGGTTATTCTGGCTTCCACCTTCAAGAGAAAAAGATGGACAATTTCAATCCTACTTCAGGCTGAAGGTAAAGAAAAAAAAGACCCTGAAAAGAAGCTGACATGTATAATCCTGATCAGGTCTCCATTCCCAGCTGGCTACACTAGAAACTTTAGGGAATTTCCCCTTGGGTGAGATCTGGTACTATCTCTTGGTTAAGCTATTACTTTTACCACCACCACCCCCCAATGGGACAGCTCCTTCACTTTCTGTGATTTGTTTCATTCTTAACTTGGATAAGTGGATTTCCTTGTTATTTCTTACATCTACCCATTGTAGAATTGACATTTGATAGAAAAGAAGTCAAGCCTTAGAATATAAAGCTTAGGGTCCTCCTTTCCCCATTAAGGAATTGCTGTTCTTGAGTCATGTCTGACTCTTCATGACCCTGTGGATCATAGCACACCAATACTATCCATGGGGTTTTCTTGGAAAACATACTGGAATTATTTGCCATTTCCTTCTTCAATTGGATTAAGGCAAACAGAGGTTAAGTGACGTTCGCAGGATCACACGGCTGGTGTCTGGCCAGATGTGAACTTGGATCTTTCTTACTTCAGGCCCAGCCCCTATCCACTGAGCCATCTGCCTGTTTAAAAAAACAGTGATCAAGAATTAAACTTGAACCTCAAACTTATCCCTAGATTTAGTATTTAAATATTTAAGAGAACAAATAGATATAACCCAGAACACCCTAACCCTCAGGAGAAGAGAGTGGCCAAGCTTCTAGTCCTAGAAGCTTTCCTTTCTGGGCAGGAATTGAAGTCTCCCTTGGAGAAAAGTGAGAAGAAGTAAAACTAACGATATATCGATTCTGGCCCCCCTGAAAGCCAAATCAACACACCCCATGCTTTATGTGGAGAGACGGCCTTGTTACATATACGGAGTTATTTGCTGGTTGATTCCCACATTAGAACGTGAGCTCCTTGAGAACAAGACCCATGTTTTTTCCTCTCTTTGTACCTGCAGTGCTTAGCACTGTGCCTGGCTAATAGAATTCAATAATTGCTTCTTGACTGACTAATTAACTGACAGGAAAACTAAAGACCAAAAAAAACCAAAAAAACAAAAAACAAAACATTGCCTTATCTCAAGGAGTTTGCATTCTATATTCACTGAGTAAAAATATTGGGAACCTCTGAAATTAGTACAGTTCCAGGCTTATATTTGTTCACCATGATAAGAGAATCAAACAAAAAAAAACATAACATTGAAATATACACTGTTATATTTTTCAGACATTAATTCTATAAACATGCCCATGGGAAGATTTTGTTAATATTTCTCAAATTCAGAAAACAAAAAAATTAAAATTCATTTATGAAATAAAACAAACATTTCTATAACAGTATAATAAAGAAGATGATTGCGCATGAAACTGCAAATCTACTATGTACAACTTGCTATTCTTTTGAAATATACAGCAAATTTATCATATAAATTTCTTTTTTTTCCTTTTTTTCTTCCTTCCCTCCTGCCCTGCCCTAGCAATGGCCACCATTAGACACAAATAGGTATATGTGTGTGTGTTTGTATGTATATGTATATATGTATATGTATGTACATATATGTATGTGCATATATGTATGTTTATGTATATACACATATGTATGTACATATATATGTAAAATTATTCTATACATACTTCTATTTAACAGTTCTTTTTCTGGATGCACATAGCATCCTTTGTATGTCTTTTATAGTTAATTTGGATATTTACAATAGTCAAAATTATTTAGTCACTCAAAGTCATTCTTAAAACAATATTTCTGTTACTGTATACAATGTTCTATTGGACATCCCTGCAATTTCCAGTTCTTTGCCACCACAAAGAGAACTGCTATAATTATTTTAGAAAATATAGGTACTTTTCCTTTTCCCCTAATCATCTCTGGAAATAGACCTAGTAGTAGTATTGCTGGGTCAAAGGTTAGAGGCAGGTTTTTTTTTTTACAGTTTAATAGATTTATTTGCACAGTTGTAAATTTCTTTTCAGAATGGCTGCACCAGTTAGCTCCACTAATGGTGCATTAATATATCTGTTTTTTTTCACATTCCCTACAGTATTTGTCATTTTCTTTTTCTTTTCTTTTTTTTAGGTCAAGTTTGAAAATCTGGTGGGTGTGAGGTGGTATCTCAGAGTTGTTTTAATTTGCATTTCTTTAATTATTAATGACTTAGGGCATTTTTTCATATGGCTACTGATGGCTTAGATGTCTTCCTCTGAAAACTACCTGTTTATATCCTTTAACCAATTGCCATTTGGGGATATTGCTTTTATTCTTATAAATTTGACTCAGTTCCCTATATATCTTAGAAATTAGACCTTTATCAGAGAAACTTGCTTTAAGGAGTTCCCCTTCCCAATTTCCTGCATCTCTCATAATTTCAGATGCATTGGTTTTGTCTGTAGAAAAACTTAAATTAATGTAATGAAAATTGTCCATTTTACCTCCTTTAAAACTCTCAATTCCTTGTTTAGTCATAAACTCTGACCCTATCTGTACATCTGCCATGTAATTTCTTCTATGCTTTTCTAATTTGTACATGATGTTACCCTTTATATATGAATTATGAATTGTGTACCCATTTGGAGCTTGTTTAAGTATACATTATAAAATAGTGGTCTAGACCTACTTTCTGCCAGACTGCTTTAAAAAAAAGTGAGTTCTTGCCCCAAGAGCTGTGATTTTGGGGTGAATAAAGCACTAAGTTACTATGTTTGCTACTTATTTCTGTATATTTTGTACCTAACCTGTTCCACTGATCAACCTTTCTATTTCTCATCCGGTGTAAAATTATTTTCATGATTATAGTTTTGTAATATAGTTTGATATCTAGTACTACTGGGGCCCCTTGCTTCCCACTTTCTTTTCATCAATTCCCTTATAGTCTTAATCTTTTGTTCCTCCAGATAAATTTTTTCTAGCTCCATAAAATGATAGTTTGATTGGTATGGCACTAAATAAATAATTTAAGCAATATCATCATTTTTATTATACTGGTCTGTCCTATTCATTAGCAATTAATATTTCTCCAACTATTCAGATCTGCCTTTATTTGTGTAAAGAGTGTTTTGTAATTGGGCTAATATAATTCTTGTGTATGCCTTAGCAGATAGGCTTTAAAGTATTTTCTACTATCTAGTTATTTTAAATGGAATTTCTCTATCTCTTCCTGCTGGATTTTTGTTAGTAACATATAGAAATGCTGATGATTTGTGCGTTTCATTATATATCCTGAAGCTTTGCTGAAGTTGTTCATTGGTTCACTTAGTTTTTTAGTTGACTCACCAGGGTTCACTAAATAAATTATAACATATTCTTCCAAAGTGATACATTTATTTCCTCTTTGCCTATGCTTATTCTTTCAAATTTGTTTTATTGTCTTGTTGCTAGAGATAACATTTTAATCACAAAATTGAATAGTAATGGGGAAAATGGACATTATTGCTTTACCCCTTTTCTTATTGGAAAGACCTTTAGCTTATCCCCATTCTATATAGTGCTGGCTTTTGATTTTAGATAGGTATTACTTATGATTTTAAGCAGTTTTTTTCTATTTCTATGCTTTCTCATGTTTTTTTTTTAAACAGGAATGGGTGATACAGCATCTCAAAAACTTTTTCTGCATCTATTGAAACAATGTGATTTTTGTTTTTTTATTATGAATTCAATTATGTTTATCATTTTTCTAATAATAAACTGGTCCTGCATTATTGGAATAAATACAACCTTGTCATATTATATAATCCTTATGATATGTTGTTATAGTTTCCTTAACATTTTATTTAAATTTTCTGCATCAATAGTAATTAGGGATGTTGGTCTATAGTTTACTTTCTCGGTTTTGATTCTGTCTGCTTTAAATATCAGGATCACATTTATCTCATAAAAGGAATTTGACAGATAGTTTGTGTGACATTGAAAATAATCACTCTTTAAAAAATGTTCTGTAGAATTTGCTTGTAAATCCATCTGGTCTTGGTGTTTTTGTTTTTGTTTTTTGCTTTGGATGTTAGTTTATATTTTGTTCAATTTCTTTTTCTAAGATAGAATTATCTAAATACTCTCTTTCCTATTTTCTTGATATAGGTACTGGATATTTTTGTAAGTGTTCATCTATTTTCTTTAGATTGTCAATTTTGTTGGTACATAGTTAAATGAAATAGCTCCTAATAATTGCTTTTATTTCTTCTTCATTCATTGTAAATTCGCCTTTTCATTTTTGATACTGGCAATTTGGTTTTTTTTTTCTTTTTAAAATCCAACTTGCTAATGACATTTATTTTATTTTTTCAAAAACAAGACAAAACTGAAGAGCCAGTTTTTAAGGAAAAACATTTAAAGTATCAATAGTCATAAGAAGAAGATGCTGCAAATAACTAATAATTAGAGAAATGCAAAATGAAACTCAGTTTATCTTCACAAGAATCCTGTATGGTAGACACTGTAGGTATCATCATTTTATACATATGGAAACTGAAAACTTGAACTTAATTTTACTTTTATACCAGGGTTTCCTAATCTTGGGTCTGTGAATTTAAAAAAAAATTTTGATAACTATTTCAATGTGATTGGATTTCTATGTAATCATTTCTATTTTATTTGATGCATTTAAAAACATTGCTCTGAGAAAGTCTACAAGCCCATCACACATACACACACAATGTTAAGAAACCTTGATCTAAGTCCAGGACTCTTACATCTCTCTAATCAATAATAATTTAGAGCATTTTCTCAAATGACTACAAATGGTTTTGATTTCTTCACAGGAAAACTGCCTATTCATATCTCTGACCACTTATCTGTTGGAGAATGACTTGTATTCTTACAGATTTGACAAAGTTCTTTATATATTTGAGATATGAGACCTTTATCTGAGAAACTATAAAATTTTTCCCCAATTTTCTGCTTCTTTTCTGATCTTGGTTACATTTGTTTTATTTGTACAAAATGTAATGTTTAGTTTAATGTAATCAAAATTATCCATTTTATACCTAACTTTGCTCTCTATCTCTTACTTACTCATAAACTAAAATCCTAAAAAAATACAAAATAATATTCATTTCACCAGAAAATCAATGCATTCTAAATCAATGAAAACAACCACAGCTTCATTTCTAAAACAGTATGGTGTATTTCTACTCCTCTCTGCCCCAACCCCATTGCCAACCCAAGAGTAATTCAGGACTCAAACTCTTCCAAACTTAATCTGCTACTGCTATAGTGATGAAATGGATTCAGTTCCTCTGCAGCCAGAGAATATCTTAGATGGTCTGGAACCTAGATTTCAATGAAGTGCTGAGTCTGTCTACTGTGAGGCTCCTATGAACATTATTTTAACCATGTTTACTTTAAAACAGACTTTCAGATCTGCCAACAAGATGTTGACAGAAGCCCCTCCTAACCCTGGACATTAGAACAAGTAAGAAAAAAAAAAGATCCATCTTTTAAGGACAAAGTAACACTCACAGAGGACCGCTAGGTGGCACACTGGATAGAGAACCCACCCTGAAGTCAGGCCAACTCATCCAACCTCAGATACTTACTCTCTGGGTCAGTCACTTAATCCCCTTTGCCTCAGTTCCTCATCTATAAAATAAGCTGGAGAAGGAATGGTTAGACCACTCTAGTATCTTTGCCAAGAAAACCCCAAATGTGGTCACGAAGAGTCAGTCACGACTAAAACAACTGAGCAAAACAAAACAAAAACACCAACAGTCTTTGTATGAGGCAATCGTTGCTGAAATATCTGTTGGCCACTAGGTGGACCCAGTCCCTTGTAAAACCAAGGGCAAGATAATGGCAACTCTAATTAAATTAGTGGAATAAAAACCCATTAGATCACAAAGTTGGAAGCCATATTCCATTGGACATAAACCTAATGTATAGTAGTAATAGCTAAAACCGTGGAAGGAGTAGGACAGCTAGGGATCCAGAATTAGTCCTATCACAAAGTAGCAACCTGAACTTAAACCATTTAGCTGTTCCTTTTTGTCTTCTATTGGGCTGTGGCCTCTGTGCCACATTGAAGGACACATTGAAAATATGGTTGACATACACATTGCCAGAGCTAGCTCAGTGTTTAGGAGGCTCTGAAGGAAAGTGTGGAAGAGAAGAGGTATTAGACTGACTACCATACTGAAGGTCTACAGAGCAGTTGTGCTGACCTGTTCATTGTGTGCCTGTGAAACCAGCACCATGCCAGGAAGCTGAATCGCTTCCACTCGAATTGTGTTAGGAAGATTCTGAAGATCGCCTGGTAGGACAAGGTACCAGACACCGAGGACCCTTCTGGAACATAACTGCCAAGCATTCAAACACTACTGCAGAGAACGCAGCTCCAATGGGCGGGCCATGTTGTTCAAATGCCAAAAGTATGTTTGTCTAAAAGACTATTTTACAGAGACCTCACACAAGGCAGGTGCTTGTTAGGGGTCCTTGACCAGCAAGGATCCCTATCTCAGTACGCAATGATGAGGCGGGAGTCAGGGAAGATGCAACTCCGATTTATTGGCAGACATTATCCAGTTTTATAGGGTTTTGCACTACATAAGCAGAAGCAGGTGTTCAAGGGGTAAGGGGATGAGAGCATGGGAAGATCGATATCTGGTGGGAAGAATCTGGATTGTTGTAAACTATGTTTCCTACAAGCGTATGGGAAAAACTAGGGCTGTAGTAAGGTAATTTCCATGGGAGTATGGGAACAAAGTGGGGGTGCTGTCCTACAGTATCTACGGAGGCATGGGAAGGCTCAGGCATGTAGCCAGCTGATATCAGAGCTGTATGAGCTATGTGAGGCATGGGGCAGGATGCCCTTGTAAAGTATCAAAGATGTTCCAGTAAGTAAAGTATCAAAGCATTGTTGTGTTAGGCACTGGTTCAAGAGCATTAGGTAGTGACCAGCTGGGTTCCTCCTTCTGGGCTTGTGAGTCCCTGGTGAATGGACTCTGCCTGCATGAGAAAGTATGGCTACCAGAGCAGGAGGGGGGCTGCAAGGGGGGCTGCTAGGGACGGAAGTCTTTCCTCCGGGGGCCTCACCGTTCCAACTCCTACTAAGCCAACAGGCCAAGCGCTAGGGTCCGAGCACCCCCGGGGTCAGCACTAATTCCCTACAGGTGCTCACATGGAGGTCAGAAGAAGCCATATAAGGACACTTTCAAGGTCTCTCTCAAGAACCTTGGGATTGAATGTGTGGCATGGCAGACACTGGCACAGGACCACCCAGTATGGCATGCCCTCATCAGAGAAGGTGTTGTGCTCATACAGCACAGCAGAATTAAAGTATCTCAAAAGAAACCCAAAATGCATAAATTTAGCAAATCTACCCCAAATGCTCACATGGACCATTTGTGCCCAACCTGTGGTAAAGCATTCCAAGCTCGTATTGGTCTGTTCAGCCACAGTTGGACACACTGTAACTTGACTCTAATATAATGGTGTCTTTTTGGTTCTTTTCGAGAACGAAGGACAACTAACCTGTTTGTCAAAAAGCTGAGAACTTTCTGTGATTGTTATGAAAATTTTAAAATGAGAAACATATGAAAACTTTTTTTAAAAAAATTAAGTGCCTTATAGATACTCTCCTATTTACGAACATCCATACCAATAAAATAACTTTCCACAGGCTATGATACCCCTTCGAACAAAGTACTGATCTTGGCTACTGGTGGCCAGAAGCTTTTCTGGACTATTATGAGAACCTTGACACCATTTCTCATAAAAATATGTTCTAAGTTCTTGACAAATGACTTTCAAATGAACTTTTAGAACATAGTCTATTCTCAAGAAGATTGCTGAAGTTATTAGTATCAATGGGTTGTTAACCTGAATCAGGAATTAGGAGAAATAGCATTAGTGTAATTTTCAAATCCAAACAAAAAGATTATGGGATTAGGTTACTCACACTTTAACTGGTTCTGTAATATCAGGCTAAGCAGGCTCCTCACAACATACAGTGCCAGGAGCCAGAGGGAAAATTTTTATTATTTTCCCAAGCTGGGTTATATATGACTATGAAATGATAAGGTTCACAAGGTTAGTAACAAAATTGGGATGAATCTCATCTTCAAGTGGCAAGTTGTCTTAGTTGGAGGACAGAGAAGTCTAGCATTTATGTAGCATTTACTATGTGCCAAGTACTGTGTTAAGCAGTTTACAATTAATATTTCATTTGAGCCTCACAACAACCCTGCGAGTTAGGTGCTGTTGTTGGTTGTTCAGTTGCTGTTTCAGTCCTGTCCCACTCTTCATGACCTCACCTGGAGTTTTCTTGACAAAGATACTAGAGAGGTTTGCCATTTCCTTCTCCGGTTCATTTTACAGATGAGCAAACTGAGGCAAATAGGGTTAAGTGACTTGCCCAAGGTCACACAGCTAATAAGTATCTGAGCTTGGATTTAAACTCAGGTTTTCCTGTCTCCAGGCCAAGTATTCTCTCTACTGTGCCACCTAACTGCCAGAGAAGTTTAAAGCTTGTCATTTTTAGTCAGGTGACTGGAGAATGTAATAGTTGGGCAGTTTTGACGCAGCTATCTAAGATGCATCCTATATGTTTGACAGGGAAAAGACCTTTCTTACAGTGAAAGAAACCTAGGCTTTCTTGTGGGCAGAATATCATAGTTATATAGCTGACAATAAAACTGCTACTATGATTCTAAGTAGAATTCTTCCAGAGCTCAATTAGTACAGAAATGGAAAATGGAGGGTACCCTGTCTCTTTAAGACCCTTTTCATAAGGGGCAGGTAAGGGTTAAAAAGAAAAAAGGAAAAAAAATAATTATTGTCAAAAGATGTAATATAATATTGCCTCTGTTGTGGATGAACATTTTGATACCTAGCAGAGTGGGAAAAGAACTTTGGTTTAACATAAATCGTTGAAAATGTGTATGAAGAAACAGCTTATGGGATTTCGGGAAGTTTTGGAGAGAAAATGATCTGTAGTGTGGATCCAACAACCTCAATCTCTTTGTTAACAATGTGGAATGATGCCTCACTTATGTCGGAACAGTTTAATGTTATAAATAGCCAGAGAAATATTTATTTTTTTAAAAAGTGAGTAATTTTAAGTGTGAAAGAAACAGTTTTAACGGCACTGGTCAGTCAACTAAAATTTATTAAACACCTACTATGTGCCAGGTGATAAGGGCTGGGAGTACAAAGACAAAAATCACTCTCTGCTCTAAAACAGCTCACATCATATTGCATATTGGGAAGCCGATATGCAAACGACCACATACAAACAAGATATGTATGCAGAATAAATTGGGGGTTATCTCAGAATTAAGGTACTAAGATTAAGGACTGGGAAAGGCTTCATGAAAAAGGTGGGACTCAAGCTGAGATTTAGAGGAAGCCAGAGAAGTCAGGAAGTAGACATGAGGACAGGGAGTGTTTCATACATGGGGGACAGGTGGTAAAAATGCTTGGGATTGAGAAGTGTAGTGTCATGCTTGAGTAACTGCCAGTGCCACTGGTTTGCAGAGTATGGGAAAGGGAGTAAGATATGAGAAGCCTAAAGTGGCCAGGTTATGAAGGGCTTTGAAAGACAAATAGAGAATCTTTATATTTGATCTGGGAGGTGATTGAGAAGTACTGGAATGTATTGAATAGGGAGGTCAGATGAACAGAACTGCATTTTGGGAAAATCACTTTCATGGTTAATTAAAGATGGATTGGAGAGGGAAGATTTGAGGCAGGGAAACCAACCAGCATGGCATTCTACTAGTCCAAGTGGGAGATGATGAGGGCCTGCACCAGGGTGGTAGCAGGGTCAGAAGAGAGAACAGGACGTATAAAAAAGATGTTTCAATGACAGAATTGACAGAAATTGGCAACTGATTGTATACTGGGGTGAGAGAGAGAGAGGAGTTGAGGGTAACACCTAGGCTGTAAGCCTGAGTGACTAAAAGGATGGTGCTACCCTCAATAATGATTGGGAAGTTAGGAAGAGTGGGGTGTCTAGGGGAAAAAATAATGAGTTCAGTTGTGGACATGTTACGTGTAAGATGTACAGGAATATCCTGTTCAAGATAGCTAAAAGACAATTGTAGATGAAAGACTAGAGGTCAGGAGAGAGGTTAGGCCTAGATAAGTAGATCTGAAAGTCATTTTCATAAAGATGATAATTGAAATAATGGGTGCTTATAAAACCATTAAGAAATAAATGAAATTGTAGAAAGAATTCTGGCCTGGTTTCATATACAGGTGACATTGGTTCTGGTTCTAGTGCTGTCACTGGCTAGGGGTATTATTTAGGAGAAGTTACTTAACTTCCCTGGGGCCCAGTTTCCTCATCTGTTAAAAAAATGGACACCACCCCCATAGTTTTCAGTATAGTCTGAAATTTTGTTTTGTTTTAAAAGCAAAAAAGGTAGCATTGTGGAGTGGGAAAGAATCAAAAGATTTGGATTTGGACAAAGAAAATGTCTTAAAATACAAGCTCTGTCACTTTGTATGCAAAGAAAATCATTTACCTTCCTTGGGCCTCTGTTTTCCTCGATTGTAAAATGACAGTTTAGGCCTATACAATCTCTAAGCCCTCTTCTAGTTCTCTGATCCTATGATTGTGTATAACATATTCCCCTTATGTCTTATTATATCTTCCTTCTCTGTAATGAAATTCATTCAATAAGTACCTTCCAAATACTTAATCTCTTTGGGCTTCAGTATTCTCATCTGTAAAATGAGGATAATAGACTAAGTGATTTCTAAATTTCCTCCTTTTAAATCCTAAAATCCTACGATAGAAGCATTCAAAGCAATATTCTCAGCACCTGGCAGAAACAAAGATAAATAATTGAAATGAATTGAATTGAATGATCCCTGACTTTAAATAGCTTATCAGTTAGTAAATGGAGATAAGACATGTATATAAACAAGCATATTTTAAGGTAAAACATTATACATGTATAACAAAACTATAACCAAAATCAGAGAATCAGAGTGCAAGAAGGGGCCCTAGAAATAATCTCCCTTTATAATATTTCTCACCTTTGTTCCCTTCTCTCCACTCATGCTGAGGGCCTCAAGAAAGGTTCTCAATAAACTAAGACGATAACTGGACACCACATTAAATCTTTGTTTTGTTGTTTTTCAGTCTCTTCCAGCTCTTCAAACTCCATTTGAGGGAGTTTTTTTTTGGCAAAGATACTGGAGTGATTTGACATTTCCTTCTCCAGCTCATTTTATAGATGAAGAATTGAGGGAATCAGGGTTAAGTGACTTGCCCAGGGTCATGCAGTTAAGAAGTGTCTGAGGCCACATTTGAACTCAGGTAGATAAGTCTTCCTGATTTGAGGCCCAGCATTCTATCCACTGCACCACATTGCATCCTAGCACCAGACGTCCCAGTTGTCTTGACTTTTATCTTGCCATTAGACTTGGATGATTCTAGAAACAAAAGTTAGGCTGAAGACTATGCAGCTCTGTCCACCTAAATCTGATTCATGCTCAAGTCAAGACATCAAGCCATGATGTCACTGTACTCTTTGAGAAGGATAAACAACAAATGATACCATCAACTACTGTGCTAGCCTTCTAACTCTTCTGGCCTCAGGGGTTCCTGTACCCCACCCCTCTGTCAAGATGATTTTCCTAAAGCTCAGGCATCCCTTTGTCATTCCCTATCTAATGAACAAATATACACTCCTCTGTTCAACATCTAAAAACGCTTCATGATCTGGCATCAAACCATTAGGGTGTGAAATCCTTAACAGTGGGTATTGTCTTTTGCCTTTGTTTGAATCCCCAGTTCATAGCACAGTGTCTGGAACATAGCTGGCCCTTAATAAATGCTTACTGACTGACTGACTGACTTTAAATTAGAGCCCACTGTCCTCAAAGAATGAAGAGGTATATGGGAATCTGTGCCATGCCCCTAGGTGTGCCATTACCCTTCCTGCACACCCACCACGGTCCAGCCAAATTTGCCTTGTTATGCATCTATAGTACAGCATCTCCTGTCTCCGTGCCATTACCCTGGCTCTCCTAGTCCAGACTTGGCACTCATTCCTTCCTCACTTGTGCTTCTAAGAATTCCTAGTTTCCATCAGGCTCCCTCTTCTACATGAAGCTTTTCCTTTTCCCCTCGGCTGCTTTCTCTCCTCTCCCCTCATTATCTTATATCCATTTGGTATTTATTTTTATATGTAACATTTTAATCCACAATGAAAATAGCATTTGTACGCTGCTTTAACTTTTGCAAAGCAAAGCACCTGAAGCAGGCAGAGGTGAGAGACTCGAGTTGCTCTTCTGTGTTCCAAACGCACTCTCTATCCACTGACCCACCTCAGGCTAGATTGTAAATCCTTCAAGGGGAAGGAACTATTTTACTTTCCCTTTGTCTTTGTATCCTGTCAGCACCTAGCACATAATAGGCCATTAAAAATGATTGTTAATTGTTGACTTTTGATGGAGTGAAACTGCTTTTTTTCACGGAAGATAAAATCCTTGGGCCCAATAAGTGATTTGCCCGGGTCACAAGGAAGGCAACTGTGCCTGTATTTCAAGCCAGGTTCTTCCACTAAATCTCAAGATCACTTGACTTTCTGACTTCAGCTTAGGGACCAGACAGAAAAATATCCTTTATTGAGAGGGACTATTTCCTTTTTGTCTTTGTATCCGGGCAGCACCTAGACCATAACAGACCTTTAGTAAAGGGTCACTGATTGTGGATTGATGATTGGATTAAAACGCCTGGAGGTACCGCACAGTTAAAGAAAACCTAGGCGTAGGAAGTGATTTGCCCAAGGAAATAAAGTCACAGGGAAGGTAAGGGAACCTGTATTTCGAGTCAGGTTCTTTCACTAAATCCCAGTGTCTTTCGAGCATCACCTTCCTGGTTCTATTTCCTGACTTTAAAAAACAAAACCAAACCACCACGTTTAGTCCATCCTCGGCCCCTCCCAGGCCACAAGAGTCCAGAGTCCGAGGTAGCCCAAGAGCCTCGTGGTGCGCAGAGCGCAGCCAGAACTACAACTCCCAGCAGCCTTCGCGCGGCATCCCGCGGGCTGGGCGGGGAAGGGGGGGCAATACGGAGCCGGGGCTGTGCTGAGGTGGCAAAGGAAGCGATCCCGGATGTGGCGGAGCCCCGGCGGCTGCGGCGGAGGAGAAAGAGGAGGGGAGGGCTGAAGATGGACTCCTCCGAGAAAGCAGCCGCCACCTCCTCCCCTCGGGGTCGGCCGCCCCGGGGTAGACCCCCGAAGCTGCAGCGCAACGCCCGCAATGGCGTGGGCAAAGGTGGGGAGAAGACTCCGCATATGGCAGCCTTGATTCTCGCGAGAGGAGGCAGTAAAGGCATCCCCCTGAAGAACATCAAGCACCTGGCGGGGGTCCCGCTCATCGGCTGGGTGCTGCGCGCAGCCCAGGACGCCGGGGTCTTTCAGAGGTGTGCATGCGCAGAGGGGGCCCAGGCTGACGGCCAAGGGGCGCGGGGCGAGGGGGTCAGCTTCCTCCCTCTGACAGAGCCCTCAGGAGTGGGCGTGGAGAGGGTTTGGCGGTGGGGAGCCGGGCTCCCTGGAGAAGAGGGTTTTAGCCCCTTCGGACGACGTGGGGGCAGCTCTCAGACCTTCCCCCCTCTTTATTGTTCCACTTCTAAAATAGGGAGATTGCTTGTTCCTCTCACTGCTTCCTCTTTTCCTCTCCCCACTCAAAAAGATGCAATGAATGAATGAATGAACGAACGAACGGCATTTATTAAGGCTTACTATGTGCCAGATACTGTCTGAGGCAATAGGCGATGTGTTTAGAGGTCCGAGAGGAGTTAATTAAACCCCGTGGACGATGTCTTGTTGCTTACTTCAAAAGGGTGACAAAGGGGATTCAGGGATGGGTGAAACGTGAGATCATCCAGGCTTCATTTAATTCCCAATTCCGAGGAACCTTCCCAATCCTCTGGCTGTGTGAGTCAGCACAATCTATGGTGCAGCCCATGTTTATGCATAGGTGAAAGATAGGGAGGATTTATAGTATGCAGCCTTGATGGTTTTATTGTAATGTTCTTGTAAATGATTTCATCGTTTAAATTCGAACATTGCCCTGTTCAGAGAACTGCCAGTGCTTGACCCTTGATCAGTCGATCCCAGGTGCTGGGCCCGTTGTAAATCACCCGAAGATGTCCCTGCCAGCTCTTCAAGGAGATAGTCACATAGATGACTAAGGGGAAAGGAGAGAATATTTCTTAGTAATTATGAATTGAATTGCTATAGCCTCAGACAGTGGCTAAATTGCATGTAAATAAATGTATTGCTGTGGGAATTGCAGTATTTCAGGTTTTTTTTGTTTTGTTTTTTAGTGAAGAGGTGATGGGGTGTAGTGGATTGAGAGCTGTCGGTCAGTCAATAAGCATTTATTATTAAATGTCTAGTATGTGCCAGACACTGTGTATATACAGAGAAAGACAACAGACACTCCCTGCTCTCATGGAGCTCATAGTCAGATTGATGGAGGAGACAATGTGCAGAACAGTTGTGTGCAAACAAGCCATATGGGGAAATAAAATGGAGATGATCTCTTGAGGAAAGAGGTACTTACCTGAGTCTTGAAGGAATCTAGGGAAGCCAGGAGGCAGAGATTAGGAGGAAGAGCATCCCAGGCTTGTGGGGGGGGTAGTTGAAGAAAATGCCTGGAAGGGAGAAATGAAGTGTTTTTCTCTTGAAATCCAGTGTTACGGGATTGCAAAGTATGTGGAAGGGTGTAAGGTGTAAGACTGGGGTATTTGGGGGCTAGATTATGAAGAGCTTTGAATGTCAAACAGAAGACTTTATATTTGATCCTGGAGGTGAGAGGGAGTCAATGGAGTTTATTGAAGTGAAGAGGAGTTAGATATTGGGTCCGATGTTCTATTTAGGAAAATCACTGATGACTGAATGGAGGATGGATCGGAGTGGAAGAAGACTTTAGACAGGGAAACCAACCAGCAAGCTATTACAGTAATTCAAGTATGTGATAGAGGGCTGCACCAGAGTGGTGACAGAGGAAAGAAGGGGGTGTATTTGAGAGATGTTACAAAGATAAAATCAAGAGGCCTTGGCAACAGGTGATGGAGGGGTAAGACAGATCAAGGATAACACCTAGGTTGTGAGCCTGGGTGACAGGAGGACGGTAGTACCCTCAGGGAAATTAGGAAGATTCTGAAGGCAAGATAATGAATTCAGTTGTGGATAGTTGGAGATTTGAGACTGAAGATCAGCAGAGAGATTAGGGCAGGATAGATAGATGTGAGAATCATCAGTAGAGAGATGAAAATTACATCCATGGAAGCTCATAAGATCACCTAGTGAAGTGGTATAGAGAGAGAAGAGAAGGGCCAGAAAAGAGCCCCGGCACCAGAGTCGAAAGGGCCTTTGCTCACACCCTCTGACACACACTGCCAATGTGACCTTGGGCAAGCTACTTGATTTTTTTCAGTGATCTAGGCAGCTCCCTAAGAATATAAATGACAGGTGGTGCCAAGCAGCATTGGTACAGGAAGTTCATCGGGAGATCTGTATACCATTGAAGTCATAGGCCCAGCCAGCCCCTATCTCTTTCCCAGCTTTTTAGTAGTATGTTTGTGTTCTACACCTGGCTCTGTACATGGCATTTCGAATTGGTGCTGGAAAAATGTTCATTAAATGAATTCAGGTGGTTTATAAAGGTGCTCTTGGCAGAGGAAGTTCCTCACCCAGCAACTCTCTAAACAAATGAAACACAGGCCCAGTGTCTTTCCCTAATAAAGACAATAAATTATATAGAGACAATAGGAATCCACACAAATTCAAAGAACAAAAAAATCCAAGAAAAAGGCTAAAGGAAAAAACCAAGCTATGACTTCAAATGTTTTTATAAAACTGCACAAAATATGGGTAACAAGCAAAACTTGCTCCAAATTAGAGCCATCCAAAAGTGGAACAGAATATCTTAAAATGTAGTAGTTTCCTTTTTTTTTTTTTTCAAGAAAAGATTGGATGACTATTGGTTGGGTTTATTATAAAGGAAATTTTTGGTTGTATATAGGTGGGACTAGGTGACCTCTGTAAATCATGGAATTTTAGAACTGGAAGGGGCCTTAGATAGCATTTAGTCCAAACCTTATTTTGCAGATAAGGAAAGCTGAAGTCCCAAAAGGTGAAGTGATTTATCTAAGGACACATCACTAGTTGGTAGCAGAGTTGAGACCATAACTGCCAAGGCTGTTAGTACATACTGATTTCTACTGTTCTGTAGACCTGTCTTACTTACTGTCTTACTGATACCATATCTCATTTCCCAGAGCAACTCTTGCAAATCTTTTTCCTCTCCTCTTGGCCCTAACTAGAACTTCCTATATTTAGCAGGTAGTAATAATAGTGACTGACAATGAAGTACTTTGTACTTCACATATATTATCTCATTTGAGCTTTAAAGCAACATGTGAGATAGATATTATAGATATCCAGTTTTATAGATGAGGAAACAGCCTCACAGAGCTTGAGGACCCTGGTCAAATTTCTAGTCATTGTCAGAGATGAGTGAGATTTGAATCTAGGTCTTATCTGATTTCACATTCCACCCTTCATTTACTGCTGTATGTGTGATCTCGCCTCCAACTTCAAAATAATTGAAACAGCCTACATTTCTTCAGCCCCTTCTTCCATTATTCGGAATTTCTCAGCATTGTGACTCATTTTGTCCTTTTGCCCATTGTTCACAGAATAAGAGGTATTTCTACTATTCTACTTTGCATTATTATCCCCTTTATTCCCATCTTCCCCAGGATATTGTTTCAGCTCTCACCCATCTCTCAGGGGAAGCAGCTTGCTGTTATGAGGGGAAGGTGCTCAGTTCCAAGTTAGAGGACCTAGATTATGAGCCTGGGTGACAGAGAGGGTGGTGGTGCCCTCAATGGTAATAGGGAAACTAGGAAGATTTGGAGGGAGAGATAATGAGTTTAGTTTTGGATATGTTGAGTTTAAGATATCTATTGGACATCTGGCTGTAACCCCACCCACCCTTTAGTTCTGTGTAATCTTGGGCAAGTCATGTAACCTCTTTGGGCCTCAGTTCTCTCATCTGTAAAATGAGGGAGTTGAACTAAGTGACCGATAGGGTCCCTTCCAGCTCTAAATCTATGTTGTAGTCTGTAATTTGTTTACCTATAGATATGCTCAAGTCTCTCCAACCCTCACCCCACTAAAAAAAAATTCTCTTGACCTGTGTTCCATCGGGCTACTGCCTCAGCTGTCTCTCACCATGTTGTTACACGTCTTGAAAAAGTTTTCTGTATCTAATGCTACTATTTCCTCACTACCTGTTCTCTCCTCAACCCTTTCCAATGACCACCAACCACTTACAGCCCCTCCCTCCACTCTTTTGTAAAGGCAGTAAATTATGAGTGTGGCACACTGCATAGAAGGTCAGGCTCTTGATAGGTTGCTTAGTTTTGCCACTGCTTTCTTCCCCCTCTTATTTACTCTTTGTAAAAAGAGGTGTCCCTGGGGAGAGGGAAAGGAAGGGATATATAGGAAAATGTAGGCATCCTAAACCTAAAAGGCATCAATAAAATTTTAGTTTAAAAATTTCTTAAAGTATCCCTTCAAAGATCACCTATGATTTAAAAATCAAATCCAGTGGCTCTTTTTCAGTCATTGTCTTTGACTTTTCTATAATTTTAAACATTGTTGTGCTTTCCCTTATACTTTTTCCTCCCTCAGCTTCAGAGACCACCAGTCTCTTTTGGTTTTTCTACCTCTCTTATCGTGTCTTTTTCACCTTCTCTTTGACTGAAGCGTCAAATCTTAGCTTTCTCTTTGAAAAGAGTGGCTAGAGCATTAAATTTGGAGCCAGAAGACTTGGTTTTGAATCCCGCCTCTCACTTATGTCAGTCTCAGTTTCCTCATCCAGAAAATGGGAGAAGTAATGTTTGCTTTGGGGCACGCACATGGTTCATTGGAAAGAGCACCGGACCTGGAGTCAGAAAAACCTGAGTTCAAATGCAGACTCAGACACTTACTAGCTGTGTGAGCTTGAGCAAGTCACTTAACCTCTGTCATAATTCACTGGAGAAGGAAATGGCAAACCACCAAGGAAACCCCATGGAGTCCCAAACCTAAGTATAGCACTTTGCCAACTTATCCTTGTCAGTTTCAGTTCTTTCCCACACTGTCAATTACCACCTCTATTGCAGGGGCCCCCAAATTGGTATCTCCAGCCCTGACTTCCTTTCTGAACTCCAGACTTAGAAAACCTAACTACATGTAGAACACTTCCACCTATATGTCCCAACTTAATCTCTATATGTCTAAAATTGAGCTTGTCATCTTACCCCTGTGTTTCTTCTCTTTTAAGTCTTTCTCTCTGTGGTGCCAGTATTTACTCAGCCTCCCATATTTAAAACCTTGGCAGTAATTAATTCGTTTACCCTCCTAAAACTCTCAGTGCCATTCAATTACCAGTTGATTGCGTCTCTGCAATATCTTTGACATTCAGCCCTCCTCTCTCTTCCCACTGCTACCACCCTATTTCTGACACTCTTTACTACTCTTCTCAACTGTTACTAATACATTACTAACAGGTCTTCCCACGTCTACTGCCCACCTCTCCATCTCACACCCCCCAAATCCATACTTCGTATTACTGCCAAAATAACCTTTCTTATGTGTGCATCATGTCACTCCTCTGCTCAATAATTTTAGTGGCTGTCAGCCAAGTGAAGCCTGGATTACTTTGTTTGACATTCAAAGTACACCGTAGTCAGGCCCACCCTTCTTTTCCAGGCTTACTTCATATTACTACTTTTCACAAACTGCATACCAGCCTAGTTAGATTACTCTCTCCTCTCCAAATACACCCAGTGATCTCTTGCCTCTCCTTCTTCCTCACACTGTCCTCTAAGCCTAGAACG
Organism: Trichosurus vulpecula; assembly: GCF_011100635.1. NCBI lineage: Eukaryota > Metazoa > Chordata > Mammalia > Diprotodontia > Phalangeridae > Trichosurus > Trichosurus vulpecula. The sequence goes on along the minus strand of NC_050577.1, from coordinate 182,585,119 downwards.
TCTTCCCTGTTGAATTCCTACCCCTTGAAACCCAACTTAAATGCCTCTTAATTATGTAATATTGTATTTTCCTTTTGTGTCATCCCCTTACTAGATTGTAAAATCTATGAGGACCAGCATCTTATCTAGTCTAAACTTTGTTCCCCAGTGCCTAGCATAGTGCTGTACACACAGTAAAGACTTAATAAATTGTTATTGAATGAATGAATCATAGCACAAGTTCTTATTGCTATAGCCTGAGTTATTGCTGTAGCCTCTTGCCATTAACAGCTGCGTAACCCTACTTTAGCAAGAATCTAGCAACTTTTATTCAACCAATTAAGTACTGGAACCTCTGTGTTTGAAAGGAAGCTTAAGGAAAGCATGTATGTTTTTTTTTTCTTTTGCCAGTGTTTTAACCAAAACAACAATTCTCTAAAGGAAGTTATGGATAGAGCCAAACAGAAATAGGAACTGGCACTAGAAGATATGAAGGCGTTTGAAGTATGAACTGGAGAGATAAGGGAATGACTGTGGTTTCCTCTTTATAGCTATGGATAGGGGTAAATGAAGTATTACAGAATCTCAGAATAGGAAGGGGTCTCACAACCATCTTTCAGCTACCTTCCTGAAGAGGAATCTCAACATCCTACCTGATTAAGTAATTGAAGAATAATCAGTCCTTTGTTTAAAGACATCAAGTGAAAGGCAAACCACTTCTTTCTAAGGCAGCCCATTTCAGCTATTGGACAGCTCTTTTAGGAAATGTTTTGCTTATATTAAGCCTAAAAGCTGCCTCACTTTAACCCATTTTCCCTAGTTATCTGAGGGCAAGAAAAACAGATCGAATCTAATCTAATCTCTCTTCCAAATATTTGAAAATGGCTATCAGGCTACCTTTCCCCTATTTTTCTCTTCAGTTTCCTCTTTTTCAGGCTAATTATCCCTAGTTCCTTCATTTTATCCTTATATGGCAAGATCGCAGGTCTTTCACCATCCTGATGAGTGATATTAGAGCTAGAAAAAAACCTGAAAGAACATCTAGTCTTACTGCCTCATTTTGCAAATGAGGAAATTGAATTCCAGGCAAATGATTTTTCCCAAGGCCATAGACCTAGTTGGTAGTAGACTTGACACTGAAACAGTGGAAAAATGTAAATCTGATAATGCCTAATTTGTCCTGCATTTTAATAGAATGAGCCTTTTCATGAAAGCGAATTTTTTACATTATTGAAGCTTACTCCTTTAAATCCTAAAGCTTTTTTTTTTTACTATTTCTGATATAAATCTTTCTAAAATGCTATATGTATATCCCTGGCTTTAAATAGAATGTACTAAATATAATGTTTTCTTAACCTTTAGTAGGGCTCAGTCCCTACGTCTGGCACATCCTAGCTGTGCAACCCCAAGCGAGTCATTTAATCTCTCAGTGCTGATTAGCAACTCTCTAAAACTCATAACTTACAAATGAGTTGCTCATGATAATCTTCAAGGAGCTTTCATATTAAGAGTTCCCTGCCCTGATGAAATTATAGATCTGTAAGTTCTGCTGGGTTCTTAGAAAAAATAAATCTCAAAGTCATCTCTCAGTTGTTAAGGGCTTTGCTCCTTAGCTATCCTTGGCAATATTATCATTATCAATTGATGTCACATTACTTTCTAAATACTGGAGGGTGGGGAGAGGACATTAAGATTCAGCCCTGAACTATTCAGTTGTAGCCCAGAGGAGTAGTTCTTGGAAAAGGGGGCAGCAACAAGTCATGTGAATGGACTGAGAAAGAGGCTTCCTATTGTTAATAGGATTGAGCCTCCTCAATTCAAATTAAACTTCTCCCTTATTAAGGGACTGCAGTCTCCAAAGAACTGTCAGATCTGCCATAAAACTTGGAATGCAAAAGTTGTGTTTTTGCTTCTAGTCCTCATAAGGTGTTAAGGAGCAGGTTTTAAAAATTCTAACAAGAAGAAAGGCGACCTGACTAGATTGGAAGTCAGGAAAAGTACATAAAGGTGTTTCATCATTTCCTCTCTTGGTTCCTCATCTCTTGGGCAGAGGAGCAAGAAGCAGTACTTTCTGCCTTTTTTTCATCCTTTTATCTTTCTGCCTCTCTTTTTCTCTTTGGTTCGCAGCTGGATGGCCTATGTGACCTCATATCAAAGTAGTCCTTACTGTTATAAGATGCAGTAGAGGTGACCCTTTGTTCTCAAAGGCTATGCCAGAGGAACACGCACTCTAGCAGGTTCTACTGTGCCAAAAATATTTTGACTAGGATCCCAGCAATAGACAATTTGTTTTCAAACTCAGTTCAGAGACCAATAGGCTGATCATTCAGCGATAAATTCCTTGCCCATGGCAGCCCACAAAACAGAGAAGAATGCAAAATGGACCTCAGCCTTTCGCAGACGACCTCTATTTCTGCAGAGCAGCTTGGTGGAGGAGTGGAGAGAACACTGGCCCTGGAGTCAAGACCTGATTTCAAATTTGGCCTCAGACACATAATAGTTGTGTAATTCTGGGCAAGTCACTTAAACCTATTTGCCTCAGTTTCCTCATCTGTGAAATGAGCTGGAGAAAGAAATGGCAAGCCTCTCCAGTATCTCTGCCAAGAAAACCCCAAAATGGGGTCACAAAGAGTCAGACATGACTGAAAGAACTAAACTACAAACAGCAATCTGTTTCTGCAGTGATGGTGGCAATGGCAGAAAACGGGGCAAAGGATGCCCCATCACCTAGTTTGGTTCTTTTTTTTAATGTCATCTATAAATTTTACCTTAGTTGTTGGTACTCTGAATGTGAGATCTTTATAGAATGAACAATGAGTGGACATACTACTGGGAGAATGGAATTAGATTTATCTTGACATTCTTGCTGTAAATAAAGCCAGAAGAGAGAAAAGAAAATTGAAGGAGGTTTCATAAGTTTATCCTTGGAGAGGTGAATAAAGATATTATTGGAATTGGTTTTATCATGCATCCAAAGGCATCAAAAAAACATATTTTCAGGGGACATTCATTCAATTATGTTCATAATTATTTGTAAAGCGATCACTGTAAAAATAGTTTTAACTTACATGCCAACATCTATTTCAGAGGGTAAAATAATGAAATTTTGAAGAACACCATAAAACCCTGTGGAATTTGAGGATTTCTTTTTTTAAAAGTCACTTTATTGATGCCTTTTATCTTTATCACAGTCATATATGATATGACCCACACCAGATTGAACCCTCTTGTTCCAAAGAAAAACAGTTAACACAGCTGATATAGAGACCAGTATCTGACCAATATAGAGACTAGCATCTGACATTGTGTATTCTGTTTTGCCTAGTATTCGCCTACCTCTCTGCCATGAAGCAAGAATCATGTTTCATTAATTCAGAGTTTTATTTTTTCATAGTTCAGAGTTCATTTTGCTTTTAGTGATTTTTTTTAATATACATCATTTTAATCATTATATATAGTTCTTTTGATTCTGTTATTTTGTTCTATATAAGTTCATGGAAATCCTCCTGCATTTCCCTAAATTCCTCATATTCATCATTTTATACTGCACAATTATATTTCATTGCTACAGTTTTTCCATGAGCTCTCTAGTTTATGGACATTCATTTTGTTTCCAGTTTTTTGTTACCACACTATACAGCTATCACTATGTTAGTATATTAGATTTGGATGGGGTGGGGGAGGTTTTGGGGCAGTTGACTTCCTTGGGGGTATTTGCCCAGTAGTATGATTGCCCCAGTAGGGCAAGGGGTTTGGAATGTTTGGTCACTTTTCTTACATCGTTTCTAATTGAGATACAGAATAGTTAAATCACTTTACAGTTACCCCAGTGGGGTGTCAGTGTTCCTGTGTGTTAAAAAAAAAAACTTTTAGCACTTTTTCTCTTTAGTTATCTATGCCAATTCTTCTGATTAAATTCTGATAAAACCTTGGAGTTGGGGCAGCTAGGTGGCGCAGTCAGTAGAGCACCGGCCCTGGAGTCAAGAGGACCTGGGTTCAAATCCGGCCTCAGACACTTGACACATGTACTAGCTGTGTGACCTTGGGCAAGTCACTTAACCCCATTTGCCCTGCCAAAAAGCAAAAAAAAAAAAAAAAAAAAAAAAAAAAACCTTGGAGTTATTTTCATTTGAATTCTCTTACTCTTAATAATTTGGTTACTGTTAAGAATATTATCCTCGATTTATAGAAGTTGTTTTTGATAGATTTGCATGTTTTTGTATTAAGCTAGAAATTACCCAGAAAGTACATATCTTTGCCAGTTCTTGTTAAATATTTCTCTCCTTTTGATCAAAATCATCTCTGTTACATCAGTGAAGTTCAGCCAGCCTTGTGTCCTGTTGTCCACTGTCTAAAGTTCTTAAGATTTACTGGCTAGGAGGACATCAATCACACTGCCAGATCACTGCCCAGAACTGTGATGTTAACAGAGCACAGTTTATATTTGTATTTGATAACCATTTGTTGCCTCATGCCTTTGTTTACAGGCAGCAACCCATGAAAATGTTGGCCTATATCCTTTAGATGAGTTAAATGAGCCTAACATAGTTGGGGAAATTCTAGCATGTTATTATTTACCAATCAGCAGTAATGACTATGAAGAAGGCAGAAGAATTAATTTCTAACAAACAAATGATTGGAGCTAAAAATGAAGAAAAATAAACGATTAATTCCCTAGAGAGAGCGTGCAATAGATTGAGGGAAAGGCTCAGAGTCAGGAAATCAGACTTCTAACACCTATCGGCTATGTGACCCTAGACAAGTCACTTATCAACACCCTCAGCATCTTTCTGAGTCACAGATTTACATTGGTAGATGGAAATTTTAGAAAGGACCAAGGAAGCAGCATTCCCGGCACTGATGAAATCACAGGCCTGGGTAAAAAAAAAAATTAATCTACTAGTTAGTCTTCCCAGCGTTGGTATTGTCTACATGTCAACATGTACTTCAAGGCTTTGTGATTTTGTCAGGGTGCATTCTCCCTCCACCAACTGATTACAGCATCTTGACTGTCTTTGAAAGTTGCTGTGGCTGAAAACTCGATCAACTAGTGGCCAAAATGGTGATGACCCTCTCTGATTTTAGCTGGGTCAATCCTTAGGGTGACACACATAGCGTCAACACTGGGCCTATACTCAGGACCTTGCTTTTATAATTTGTGTTTGTTGTTAAAGCTGTGTTGATGACTTTAAGTTCTGAATAACATTTCTATTTTAAAATTGATTTCATTTTGACTTATATTGTCAATTATCACCAGATACATGTCAATGGGATATAGTAAAATTCAATCCAACACACACTTGTTAAATTCCTACTGCATACAAGGCATTACGCTAGTCTCTACAAAGACAAAACAAAAATCAGTCCTTGCTACGTAGACATGTTCATTCTTCTCGAAGAATACAGCATTTACGCAAAGAAGTCAGTGCCTGATCATTTAAGGAGGGAAAAAAGGGGTAAAAACTGAGGGAATCAGGAGAGGCCTCCCATGGACATGGCACCCCTCTTGGGCCCTGAAAGAAGCAAGGAGCTAAGGCACAGACATGAAGAGGGATTCGAAGATGTTTTAGAAGAAAGGAGAGATCACTGATAATTGGAGGAATCAGGAAAATCCTCTTGTGGGAGATGCCATTTGAGCTAAGGACTCCAGGACATAGGAGGGAGAGCATTCCAGGCATGAGGGACAGCTTGTACAAAAGCACATAGGTGGGAGATGAGTCGTCATAGTAGGGGCACAATTTGTAGGCCAGTTTAGTTAAACTATAGAATGTGTAAGGGGCGGTAAAATAAAATAAATGTGGGAAAATAGGGTGGAGCCAGATTGTAATGAGCTTTAAATGCCCAGTGAGGGGTTTATATTTTGTCCAGGAGGCAATGGAAAGGCAGCAAGATTCTTGAGCTGGGGAGTAGCACTGTGAGAGCTCTGATTTAGGAAAATCACTTTGGCAGCCGCATAGAGGATGGATTAGAGAGGGGAGGGGAAGGATCAAAATCAAAGACACCAACTTGGAGCTAATGTTAGAGTGAAGACACTAGCAATTGTGGAGGATGGAAAGAGACTGAGAAAGACCTTTTAGAAAAGGTGGGATTTGAGCAGCAATCTCGGAAGGAAGCCAGGAGACAGAAATGAGGAGAGAGAGCACTTCCGGAAGGAGGATCAGTTGGTACAAAGCAACAAAGTCTGGAGACAGAGTATTGTGTTCAAGGAATAGCAAGGCAGTGTCACTGGATCATTAAATACTTGCAGGGCCATAGGAGGATTAACTGAAATAAATTGGAGATGTATGTCTAGTAGAAGAGAAGAATTGGATGTGGAGGGCAGGAGATAGGATAGTTGTCTTCAAGTACGTGAAGGGCTGTCTCATGGGGCAGGGATTAGACTTGTTTTGTTTGGCCCCAAAACGTAGAACTAGGAACAATGACTAGAAGTTGCACAGAGACAAATTTAAGTTCATCAAAAGAACCTTCCTAAGAATCAGAATGATCCATAAGAAGAGTGGATGGACTCCCTTTCCCTAGAGATCTTCAGGCAAAAGCTGGATGAAGACTTGTTAACTATATTGTAGAGGGGAATCTTTTTGAGTAGATGGCCTCTGATGGCCCTTCTAACTGAGATCTGTGAACCTGTGACTTGGCAAAGTACCAGTTATATACCAGTTATATATATATAGATAGATAGATATAGATATAGATATAGTTATATATATACATATATGTGTGTGTGTATATATATATTATATATATATTCAGGTGTTCTTAGATGTCAAATTTCCTTTGTACATAGACTTGCAATTTTACAATTAGGAAGAACCTTAAAAATCATCTACTCAGTCTTCCTAATATTAAATATAGTGCTTGGGCTTCTTTTATGTTTCTCACTTACTAATATGGCATACGTTCCTTTGGGGAAAGCTGAGTTTGTGACTTCATTGATAGAGAGAATTTCTGTTTAGTAATTCCTACCAATGCTGATTGACACCTGCTGTAAATTTAAAGTCTTAAAGAATTGCCTGGAGCATTAAGAAGTTCATTATTCTTCTTATTTTTCATGTTAATATCTCAGACTTAATATGCTTTTTTGTTACCTTACCTTTTTGTTACCTTTGTTACCTTATCCAGTGATAGCTACCATTTAACCTTTTCTAAAATGTTTCAAATTCTTAAAATCTCAAAAATGTCTAATTCTTAAAGCAGATATTTGACTAAATCAATATGTCATTCAAATATGTTTAAAAGACAAAGTTCATTATTACTCATCAGTAATAAGCCTGTCCTACCCTGGCATTGTGGAGACCACAAGGGGAAGATTTAGAGCTAGTGGATTGGATTTTAGTTCTGAATCTGCTGCTTACTGTTTGGATGACCTTGGACAAGTTATTTTACCTCTTTGGGTCTTAACTTCCTCATCTGTAAAATGAAAGGACTGGACTACATTATTTTTCTAAAGTCATCCAATTTTAGATCTGTGGTCTTATGAACCATAATGCAATAAAATACCATTTTTATGGCCTGGGGTTGGAACCAGAATCCTTTTAAATAGTTTTTCTGAGAAAACAAAAAAAGGACTCTAGAAATTTTAATTCAAATATAAGTAATGATGGGGAATAAAGTAGACTAGTTTTTCTCTTTCCCTCTATAAGACTATGGTAAAATGCATTTAAAAACATAAACAACTTGCAAAATGCTTTAAAATCTTCTGTACCAGTCATTTTCATTTCATTGCCTACAACAAGGTGATAAGTTCCTTCTTGGCATATGTTTTGCATAGTGCTCACACCCAGTTAAATACTCAATGAATTTTTGCTGGTTTCATAAAACCAGTATGTCTCTTAAGGCAATATTACACAATAAAGAGATTTTACTGTACTCAATCCATAAGTTGTAGTCCATAGCCTTCCAACAGTCCCTTCCTAGGATTTGGAAAAATGAGATCAGAATATCACATTTTTTAAAAATGCCTTTTGGTAAAGTAAAGACCAACTATTTTGTAGGTGGCAATCTTCATTTCCAATAAAGAACTGAAGAAATCCACAAAGGAGATAGAAATTGTGTCGGGTGACTTAGAATTGTAGACTGTTTGGCTTGGAAGGAATCTTACAGATCATGGGTTCCTGCCTTGGGCAGGCCACTAACTTCTTTGTTCCCTAACTTCCTCATTCATAAGATGACTTTTAAGGTCGATTCCAGCTCTAAATCTAGTATTCCATAAACACCCTTGTTTTGTGACTGTGTCTAAACATATTTATATTTGAGACTGCCCCAAGAGGTCACATGAAGAGGCCACATTTTGGTCATTTTAGACCTAAACATGGGTGTCATACCTATGTTGTTTACCTTTGGCTGAACCTTTACCTAGATCAAAATTATTTTAATTGTGAGACATACATTTGTTATATAAAATGGTCTATCAGTGAATTTTCCTTAGCAAGGGAAGAAAATATTTAGGTAAACCCTTGGTTTACAAATGAGGAAATCCAGGTACTGACAGGCAAGTGACTCGCCTTAAGTTCCCACAGAAAATGAGGGGCATAATGAAGGCTAGAACGTCAGGTCTCCTAACTGCCCGTTGTTTGCCTCTTGACCCAAGTTGCAGAACTGAGCCTTCAGTGGAGTAGAAAATTAGAGTTTAAAGTCAGTGAAGCTACTGCCAAATCCAATAAATAGTGGAAAAGCAATAAGGGGTAAATTGCTAGTTTTAGTTTTACTGTTGTTCCATTGGCAGAAAGCAGCTAGTTATTGAAGTGAGAGTCATTCCTGAAATCAGCTGTTTGTCAGTACAGCCACTTAAAGTGATTTTCCTAAAAGGCAGGTCCAATCGTGTTATCCCTCTCCCCCTCTTACCTCCCACATACACACTCTGTGAACTCCAGTGGCTCCCTATTGCCTCCAGGAACAAATAGAAAATGCTCTGTTTGGCGTTCATACCCTTCATAACCATGCTCCTTCCTACCTTTCAGTCTTCATGCATCTTACTCCCCACCATGTACTGTTTGATGCGGTCATGCTGGCCTTCTGGCTATTACATAAACAAGATACTCGCTCCCATCTCTTGGCTCAGGGCATTTTCTCTAACTAGAAATTCTCTCTCTCCCCTCCACTATGACTAATGACCTCCCTGGAATCTTTTAAGACCCAACTAAAATCATGCCTTCTACAGGAAGCCTTCTCTTGCCCCTCTTAATTCCACTACTTTCCCTTTTAATCATTTTGTGTTAATCTTGTATATAGCTGGCTTTGTGTCTCTTTGTTTTCATGTTGTCTTCCCCATTGGGGGAGCATATGGAAGTAATCTCAAAGAGAAAGGCATTAGCAGCTGGGGGGTGGGAGCACAGACAGGAAAAGGCCTCTTGCAGAGAGAGAAATTTAAGGTGAGTATCGAAGGAAACTAAAGAAGTGGAGGTGATGGGACAGAGCCTTATTCCATATATAAGGGACAACCAGTAAGTACAAAGGCAAAAAGAAAGGAAATAGAATGTTGTGCTTGGAGAACTGTAAGGAAGCCAGGCTACATTGTAGAATGTGTGTGTGAAGGAGAGTCAGGTGTAAGAAGGCTAGAAAGGTGGAAAGGGCACAGATTTTGAGAAACTTTAAATGCTAAAAATAGGATTGCATTTTTGGTCCTGGAGCTAATGAAAAGCCACTGGAGGGACTTGAGTGGAGTGGTGACATGGTCAGACCTCGGCATCCAAGTGGCAGATGGATTGGAGTGGGAAGAAACCATCGATGATAATGGAGCCACCATATTTGAGTTCCACTTGTACTGCCTAATGAAGTAGAATTAGAACTGATGAAAACCAAGATGGAAATTCAGCTAGATTTGATCAAGTATCCACAGAGGAAGGTAGGGCTTTAAGTCACACAGTTTTGAGGGCACTGAGAGATTGTTTCTCAAGGTATCAGAAAGAGGGGAAGGTACAAAGGCTTTATATCACCCCCCCCCCCAAAAGGCAACTGAAAGAACACCAAAAACTACCAATCCATATGGCTACTTTCCTCTTTATCTAGACAAAAATTTAATGAGAATATATACATATTAAGGAGACTTTCACCAACAGTATTCCCTAATAAAGCTTGTTTTTATAGTCATATAATTCACTAGAGGTATAGTGAATACCAGCTCCCACTGTGCTTATTGTTTGTTACCTACAAAAGTGCTAAGTAAACATTACTAGATTGTGTTAAACCATTTTTGATGAGTGAGAAATAGGAGTTCAGGCCCCCCCCTTTTAAACTTCCTTCCCAGTGACTTAAATAAGCATGCTATTTTGTCCAGCTCAACTCTAAAGTTGCTAGGATTGCCTGAATGATATATATCATATTTTCATCGTAATCTAGTAATGTTACCTAAATATTTTCTTCCCTTGGTAAGGAAAATTCACTTATATGCCATTTTATATAACAAATGTATACCTCACAATTAAAATAATTTAGATCTAGGTAAAGGTTCAGCCAAAGGTAAACAACATTGGTGCGATGCCCATGTTTAGGTCTAAAATGACCAAAACGTGACCTCCTTATGTGACCTTTTGGGGCAGTCTCAGATATAAATATGTTTTGACACAGCTCCACCATATCAACTAACTAGCTAGTCATGCCCAGTGATGCGTTGAGACTAGTTTAAGAAGTTTCACATCTAATTTTAAGATGTTGAGAGGGCACACAATATTCTTTCAGAGCCATAGTATTTTAAGTTCCCACTGCAAATAACAGGAAACTTTTTTATATATCCATTCTTCATCAAATTCCTGTTGCACAGTATTAAATTTGCTATTTCATGTGAATGTTCTTTGTTGAATTGCTATTACTTAGCATTATAAAACTAAAGACCAAATTATAGTGTTTACTTTTACCCTTCCTCAATTTCACTAGTCTTAGGAAGTTTATAGGAACTTTATAGACCTTTGAAGCTATTCATCTTGATAGCAAAGCTCTCTGTTGAATTGGGGGTGTTGTGTTTTTTTCTCTGCATGTAGCATATGGGTTTCTACGGATCATGATGAAATTGAGAAAGTTGCCAAGCAGTGTGGAGCGCAAGTTCATCGAAGAAGTTCAGAAGTTTCAAAAGACAGTTCCACTTCTTTAGATGCCATATCAGAGTTTCTAAGTTACCATAATGGTATGTATTTAATTACTTGTTTATTTTTTTAAAAAACAAGTTCATTTTATTGTTGTTGTTGGGGTGGGATTTTCCTGTGTTTAATTATTAAATAGCCTGATTTACTTTAAGATGAATTGGATATCTTAGAAAAATCCCTTTATTGGCACTCAATTTTCTTTCGCTGAAATTATTATGACACATTTTCTTCATCTTTTGTCTTCTTAAGAGGTTGATATTGTAGGAAATATTCAGGCTACTTCTCCATGTTTACATCCTTCTGACCTTCAGAAAGTGGCAGAAATGATCCGAGAAGATGGATATGATTCTGTTTTCTCTGTTGTGAGGCGTCATCAATTTCGGTGGAGTGAAATTCAGAAAGGAGGTAACCTGACATTTTCATTTCTTTCTAGTCTTAACTGATTACAGCAAGGTTCAAATTTTTTCCCCTCTAGGTGTGTTATGAGAAGTGAAAGGGAATACATAATACTTAATGCAAATTATGGAAACAATAACGAGGTAGAAACAATACAGTGTTTATAAAACTCTGATTTTATTGCTAACGGTGAGGTGATAGTAGCAAATAACATATTTAAACCAGCAGTTTCCAACCTTTTCAAGTAAAAGGATTCATTTTTAATATAAAAAAATTTTGATTCCATACTATAACAGTTATACTATTAGTATCCATTGACTACAAAATAAAAGAGCTGCACTAAATTCATTAATAGTTTTAACAATTTTAGATTTTGCTTATGAGAGCATCTCTATAGAGAGGGTTCAGAACAGTAATACATACGTTATTTATTCAGTCAGTGAAAATTATGTTTGTTTATTGTGTGGAATTACTTAATGAAATGGATCCCTTGCACTCCAGTGGTCCATGATCATAGGCTAATCATCTGGACTGAGAGAATTTGATTTAGCTTTTATTCTAACCTGATTAAGGAAATATTTAAAATTATTTTCAAAAGCAAATAAATCAGAAGCATTAGGTTAAATAGCACCTAGTAAATATTTGAAATATTCCAGACCATAATATTCTAGTTCTTGACAAATTAGATAAAAATATATCAAATATTTGAACCCTTCATTCTAGAAGAAGACTGAGGATAAGGTATCAGTAAAATAATGAAGGACATGCTATGGGGATACTTGCCAAAGCCTAGAATTATCCTCCCTTTAAACTTGAAAGAAGAGTTTTGGGAAGTAAGACTTAACATGTTAAAATATTAGATTTTACCCAAAGAGATGGTAAAATATAAGTAGGTTTAAAGAGGTATTGAACACATTTCCATATGACAAATCCAAAATGGTATTTTAAGGGAAACTAGGAATTTTGGGGTAAGGGGTGATGAATGGGGGGAAGGACAGCATTTAATCTTTTAAGATTGAATAATCTTTCTGTAAAATATCAGAATTAATACAGACAGACTGAACTGGAAGGACCAGGAGTCTTGGGCACTGAGACATTTTTTGTGCTCTTATGCTTTTTCTTCCATCTTGACCAGTTCAAACTACTAAAGTTATTTTGGTATAAGAAAGGCTACATTTATAGGTTCCTTTCTGCTGGTGAGGCTGCTAAGCTCAGAGAACCCATTTCAAATAATAAATGGCAAAATTATCTTTATAGTCATTTCTGCTTTAGAGGACTTCTCCAGATCAGACATACTCTTTCAAAATGTATATTTTTTAATAAAATTTTATTGATAATGTCTATTTTTATGTCACTTACATTTCTCAATTTATTCCTCTCTCCAGTCCCTCCCAAAGAGTAATCCCTTATTACAAATAGTAAAAACAAAGGGGAAAAAACGTTTGGCAAAGCTAATCAGAAAACATATAACGCTATATGCAATTTTATATACCCATAGACCTCTACCTCCGCCAAGATACAAGGAAAGTACACATAGTCTTATTTAAACCTGAGTGTTTGGAGCCTAACTAATAAAAAGAAAAACTAATCATTAGATTAAAAGTATGCAGAATATTTTACTATTTTCATACTATGTAAGACTGCCATTGAGCTATCTGGTTGCTTGGTAGTAGGAAGGTGAAGTAGTTGAACACTTAGAGTTTAAGAGCAATTAAGCATTTCTGAGGATGTGGTATTTTTAAATCTATTTTTTAAAATTGCTATTTTCTTTAGTATTTGCTGTAGAGTTGAATTGGATAGCTGCAGAAGTGTTTTCCCGGCAATTACTGAATAATAATAATAGCTACTATTATATAGCATTTTTAAGGCTTGCAGAGCACTTTACAAATAATATGTCATGACATCATCATCAGATTAATGCAATTTTGTTTGTATGCATAGCATTCGGTACTGCTTTGTTAGAAGATCCTCTCCATCCAAATGAATCCCGTGACACTGTAGTACACATAAACATCAAATGACGTATAATATTTTCATCTACTTTTCACGTACTAAGTTATTCTAGTATATGAATAATTAGAGTATGACAGGGAAACTGTGCAGGAGGGACATCTTATAGTTGTAGCATGTGCCCTACCTGGAGCAAATTGCCCTTGGTTCCTTAGTATGCCTGAGGTCATAACCCAGGGTTATTATAGGGACCCTCTAGACGAGAGGTGTCAAATATGCAGCCAGCATCTTGTAACACTCCAAACCAGATTAAAGTGTAATTGAGATATAGTTAACAAAATAAATAAAAAATACAGTAAAGCATAAATAACATTACTTTTTAAAACCAAGTCAACATATGACCTACGGGAATCCTTATGTACAGATTAGTGGTCCCCATTTCTATTTGAGTTTGGTAATTGTTGAGTATTTGAGTTTAATAACTACTGTAGAGTTGAATTGGATAGCTGCAGAGGTGCTTTTCTAACAATTGCTGAATAATAATAATAACAACATTTATATTGCACTTTTAAGGTTTGCATGGCACTTTACAAATATTTTCTCTTAGTATAACCATCTGATTAAAAAGTAAATTCAAATACAAACTCAAATTTGAGTTTGATACCACAATCTAGACTCTTCCGGGGATATGAACTTACGCTATGGATTTCTAGCATCTACAACATGGATCATCAAGCAATCACTGGGAGCTAGAAGAGGTCCTTCAACAGTGTACTAATATGTTATAAGAAGATTTTCTAGAATTTTTTATAGCCAATTCTCATTTGACAGTAACAACAGGAAATGTAACCATAACATCCATTCCCTTAAGCAATTTAGTTAATTTGAGATTTTATTATATTATATTGCTTGTGATTGTTCATGGTTTTACAAAAGGTTCTTGTCCAGAATTATTACAATAGAATCATTCTTGCTAGCAAAGATGGGGTTAGTGGAATGTGTTGCTAGTAGATATGTAGGCATTTTGAATTGATTATAGTCTTTTACTTGCAGTAAGCGAAGTGACAGAGCCTCTGAATTTGAATCCAGCCAAACGCCCTCGTCGGCAAGACTGGGATGGAGAATTATATGAAAATGGCTCCTTTTATTTTGCTAAAAGACATTTGATAGAAATGGGCTACTTACAGGTCTGTATAGTGATTTGACAAAAACCTCTAAAGAAGTGCACCCTGTGTTAGTTATGTTTATGTCTTAATTCCTGAAGAATGACAAGAGAAGCAGAGTTGCTAAATGATATCAAATGTCAACATTAGGGGGAAAGACCACTGATAAAACTGCTTTGTATGAGGCATTGCCCTTCACGTTCATCCTGTGGTGCCGATCAGCAGAATACATATTCTCTGTGAATACTATACATGTGCTATATGTAAAAATATTCTGTATATAATGATTTTCAGACACATATATCTTCAAATATAAAATGATTATTGAAACATTCATATTATTCTATTAAAATGCTAATATTTTTACATCTATTTTTTAGTTACTGTTCACTTATAGCATTACTGTTTAGTAACTGCCCCTTTTTCGTAAAAGCATACTGAAAAGAAAACCTGAAATCCACAGAGTGCCATCATATCACAGTTAGTTTATCTAAAACACCATGTTTGGGAAGAAAACAGCATCTCACCAGTCTACATATTTTATACAAAAGATTAAAGAATTAGGAAAAATCGTACTGATCAGGTACAGATTCTTATTACAAGCTCCCATCCGAGACATGGTCCATAAACCATACTCTAAGATATGGATGAAACCAGTATTTCTCTCTGCCCAGTAGGAATGAGACACAAGGACTTATTAATTGTGAAAGTGGAAGTCCATCTTTATAGAAAATGATCCCTGTCATCCACATAATTGCTAAGGTAGGAAATCATACTACCTTCCTACCTACATCAACAAGTTTTAGTGATAATGAACCCCCCCTGCCCCGACACATGCACGCACGCGCACACACATACCCACACACACATGCACACACACACACACACACACACAAAGGTGCTTCCTTAACTGGGAGTTTTAAATTAGGGCTAAATATTAGTTCTTCCATTTGTTCTATATGAATTTCCACAAATAAAATATATAAGGTACAATAGTAGTAAAAGTTTTCTTTTTCTCTTGTGTCATACCTGGAACAAAAATCACAAGGACTCTTACTGTCCCTGAGTTGGAGAAGAGTAGAAAGAAAAGAAATCTGTTCATATGTGTTGTTATCATACAGGGCTCTATGTCTCTATTTTCTCTCCCTAGGCTGCCTTAGAGATTGCTTCTTGATGGTATTTATCTACCTCTCCCTTTGGCCATAATATTGGGAGGAGAGAATATTGTTCATAATTATTTAAATATTAAAGTAGAATTTCATTTTAAAGAAAAAATGTGAATTTTGCCATCAACAGTATTTGGAAATATTATAAGCTTCTTGGTAGGATTGTTTTGATGTAGGGAGAAAAAAAGGTCCTCCAAATTGTTTGGTTCAAAAATTCATTGGTTTATGTTAGTAATGTCTTGCATTTTTGTAGTTCTTCAGAAATCCTTTTAAAAGTAACATAAAAAGTTGTGTGCATTGTAATAAACTATTTTCTAGAAAGTTACTAAATTGCGCATACCTTTTGACCCAGTTATACCACTGCTAGGTATAAAAATATTTATAGTAGCAAACAGAAAACTCAGGGGGTGCTAACCTATTGAGGAATGACTAAACAAATTCTGGCATAGGCATGTAAAGGAATATCACTGTACCATAAGAAATAACAAAATGGACGGCTTCAAAGGAAGCTAGGAAGACTTCTATGAACTGATGCAGAGTAAAGTGAGCAGAATGGGGAAAACGTTAACACAGCATTATAGTGAAAAATAACTTTGAAAAGCTTTAGAACTCTGATCAGTGTAATGCTCTCTTTTCCCCCAAATTCTCCTCTATCCTCACTTCTCTATTATTGTTGAGGGCACCACCATCCTCTCAATCATGCAGGCTTACAACCTAGGTGTTATCCTTGAGTCCTCATTCTCTCTCATTCCCCATATCCAGTCTGTTCCAAGGCCTGTCAGTTTTATCTTTGTCATATCTTTCAAATATGCCACCTTCTCTCCTCTGACACTGCCACCAGCCTGGTGCAGGCCCTCATCATCTCATACCTGGACTATTACAATAGCCCGCTGGTTGGTCTCCCTGGCACAAATCTCTCCTCACTCCCATCCTTGCTCCATTCAGCTGTCAAAGTCATCTTTCTAAAGCTCAGGTATGGTCATATAACCCTCCTTTACTCAGTAAAGTCCTGTGGCGTCCTATTACCTTTTGTATGAAATATAAAGTCCTCTATTTTGGCATCCAAAATCCTTCGTAATCTGCCCCCTTTCCAGTCTTCTTAAGCCTTTCCTCACTCCCAGCCTTTATGTACTCCAGGAACATTGGCTTCCTTGCTGTTTCTCAAACAAGACATTCCATCTCCAGACTTCATTCATTTTTACTGGCTGTCCCTCCTGCCTGGAATGCCTTTCCCCCTCATCTCTGCCTCCTGGCTTCCCTGGCTTCCTCCAAGTCCCATCTAAAATCCCATGGGATTTTTGGGAATTCATTCCCAATTCTCCCTTAATTCTAGTGCCTTCCTTCTGTTGATTCTCTCCAGTTTATCATGTATATAGCTTGTTTGTATGTAGTTGTTTGCATGCTGTCTTCCCCATTAATATGTGAGCTCCTTAAAAGCAGGGACTGGTTTTGTTTTTGGTGTTTTGTTTTGTTTTGGTTTTTTTTTGCCTTTCTATTCCCTGTGCTTAGCACAGTGCCTGGCATGTGGTAGGTACTTGATAAATGTTTATTGACTGACTGACTGAAACATGCTACCCACCTCCTGCCAGAAAGGTGATGCGCTTAACATTTAGAATAAGACATTTATTTTTGGAGCTGGCCAATGTGAGTATTCATTTTATTGTACTATGCATATCTATTGCAAAGGGCTTTTTTTTGTTTCTTATTTAAATTTTCAAAGGGAGGCATTGGAAAAGAGAAATGATACTAATTTTAAAAAACCTTTTTGCTGGGACAGGAACAGCTGCATTTGATGCTAAGAATACTTTTGACATTAATTTTTTTATAGGGTGGGAAGATGGCCTACTATGAAATGCGAGCTGAACACAGCATAGATATCGATGTTGATATTGACTGGCCTATTGCAGAACAAAGAGTATTGAGGTAAGCACATTTAATTAGAGCCAAGTATATTTATATTTAACAAATAGATTAAATTCTGTGATTATTAAAACATTACAACAAAGTGTACAGATGGCAATTTCTGAATGACTTGTAGGCTATAAGCTATTCAATATAGTTAGTATGGTTCCATAAAATGACACCATTTTAGCCTACCTTGATCTTATCCACAATAACATACAAGAATCTATGCTTTTATATGTGTGTCTATACATGGTAGAGTCTTTAACATAACCAGTGACTTGAAAAATTAAGTAGATAACATGCTTATTAAATTTACAGGTGACAGCTAATTAGGATGAGTCTGTTTGTAAGAGTTAGAAGAGTGCTGGATTTGGAGTCATGAAGACGTGTTAGAGTCCTTCCTCAGGATATTAGCTACCTGACCAAGGGAAAGGCATATAGCTACTCTGAACCTCTGTTTTCTCATCTAGAGAAAATATTAGCTATAGTACCTACGTCAGGGTTGTTACTGTGAGGCTCAAATGAGATGATCTCTGTAAAGTGCTTTTAAACCTAAGAGTATTATATTTGGATTTAAAAGGACCTTGTCAAATTTGGATTTGGTTTCTTTCAGATATGGCTATTTTGGCAAAGAGAAACTTAAGGAAATAAAGCTCCTAGTTTGCAATATTGATGGATGTCTCACCAATGGTCACATTTATGTATCAGGAAACCAAGAAGAAATAATATCTTATGATGTTAGAGATTCAATTGGGATAAGTTTACTAAAGAAAAGTAATATTGAGGTATTTACCTATTGAATTGTATAATTATATTTATTATATATATATGCATATTTATTTTTATTTAGTCTCACAGAAAATTGGAGGAGAGAATCCTGAGATTTAAAATTTTTGGTAATAGAATCTCAAATATGGAAGAGACTACAGACGCCATCTTGTCCAACTCTTACCTATAAAGAAATATCCTCTACAAAATTCCTGACTAGTAGACTTTCAAAAGTAGCCCATTCCATTTTTTAATAGCCCCAATGATTAGGGAATTTTTCCTTTTATTGAGCCTAAATCTGTCTCTGTGCAACTTCTACTTATCTGTCCTTTAGGACCAACCAAAATCTAACTCTTCTAACATATGACAGCTATTTATACACAGGAAGATAATTACCATGTTTCACCTCAATCTTCTCTAGGGTAACTTTCACAGTTGCTTTTGTTGTTCATTCCATTGTCTCAAGGCTGCTCACTGTCCTGGTCAGCCTCCTCTAGAAGTTGTTAGTGGCCTTCCTAAAACATGGCATCAGGAATTCAGCGAAGTACTCCAGATGTGGTCTCATCAGGACAAAGGACAGTGGAGCTATCCCTTCCCAGGTTCTGGATGTTGGAGCTGTCTTATCTATCAGAATAGGATAATTTATGTATCATTTTTGCCCTGAAGTTTTTTACCTTGTGGAAGCACAACATTTCAATCTTAGATTAGACTTAGAAAAATGTTAAAATGGTCACATTTTAAATATAAAATTAATTCTTTTTACTTAAAATAATATCTCAGGATGTCAAATAACTCTTCATTTTGTTGACTTGTATTATGTTCTGGAGCTATTATTTTTAAAGAATTTTTCTGTTTTTAAAATTTGTAATGCTTTAATATTTTCATTTTTTTTCCACAGGTGAGGTTAATCTCTGAAAGGGCCTGTTCAAAACAGACACTCTCCTCTTTAAAACTGGATGTGAGAATGGAAATTGGTATATCCAATAAGCTAGCAGTTGTAGATGAATGGAGAAAAGAAATGGGTTTATGTTGGAAAGAAGTGGCATATCTAGGTGGGTACCTTGTTATTCAGTCAAATAAAATAGAATTAGGATTTCATCTTTCACATGTGAATCTATGGATATTTTGTACATTTTATAGATAAAGAAATGGCAAAAAGAAAGCATCACTCATACCCCTCGACTGGCAGGGGAGTCAGAATACTCCTTGTTTCATAGTGCCACTTCCAGACTCTCCTACCACCATCACTCAGTAGCCTCTCCTCCTTTGAGGTTCACAGTGTCCAAATTTATCACCCAATCTAGATCCTTGTGACCATTTTCTATTGACATACATTATCTTCTCCATTCCTCAGTGAGTTCAGGTCCTGGAATGGTTTCATGCCCTCATACACACTAGGGGATTTCAGTTTACATTTTGATGCTTCCTCAACTATCAGAACTTTCCAGTTCCTCAGTAACTGAGTTTTAATGATTTGTTTCTCCAT